>NC_088378.1:156164772-156806363 GCF_037993035.2 Macaca fascicularis | reverse complement strand
TCATGAATTAGAAGGTATAACCCGAAGAATGTTTAAAAGGTGCAGTTCGAGCTTAATTTGTGCTCATAGGACATATTCATGGACATTTGCTTAAGACAAAGAAAACAGTTTTTTCCAAAGGCTTTCTTTCTGTTTGTGATTCTAGGATGTAGCCTATATTGAATTGAATACATCATCTACTTTTGATCTTTAGTGCAAGAGCATTCACTGCAGGCACAACTTCTTTGACCTCTTCTGCTTGTTTTGATATGATTGGTAACCTTTCGCCTACTTTACAAAAAAAAAAAAAAAGAGGGGGCAAAACCCAGGAGCCCAGATAGTTACAATCCAGATGGTTTGAGAGGAAAATACTAAGAGAAAATACTTGATTCAAAACCACCCATAAATATTGAGCCATCATTGAAGTTCTTGTTAGAAACGTATCTCTGAGCTCTGCTGTCCTCTGTCTTGGAAAGAGCCTGTTAGAGTGCTGACCTTTGCTACTAGTACTCCGTCATACTGTTCTCCTGGAGAACATAAACTTGTCACCCAAAAGCTAGATTGTGGCTGGAGTTATTTTGATGGGATATGTCTCTTCATTCTAAAAGGCTATATGTCCATCTAAAAAGGAACTCTCAGACATGTTTACCCTATAACCCCAGCTTAGGGCTGGGCACAGAGGCAATGCAAGACAAATATTTATTGACTGGAAATGAAAAGGTTGCTTTATAGCCATGAAACTGCAAAATGCAGGAAGGGCCTATCAGAAAGCTGACATTGACAGTAAGGAGAAGGATCTTTCATGCTTATCAGGCATCCTCTGCAGTCCAGGCTAGAATGTGGAGTATGTCCAAAAGGTCAGTCATCCCCCTTGCTAGACCTTTTCTTAAATTCTGGCCCATATGCTGAGAAGGATCAGTGGTGCTCTCAGGCTGCCTGCCACCTGTTTACATTCTGTTACTGCTTCTTTGCCTTTGATTTTGGCCACTGTCTCTCCAGAAGTGTAGGCATGGACAGGTTGCAAAAAGACGGGGAATTGATTCAAAACTCTTCTTACTATTTAGTAAAGCAGGAGCTAGTCTCTAACTTTAGACTTGAAAAATAAGTTAAAAGTCACTTTTGCCTGTAATCCCAGCACTTTGGGAGGCCGAGGTAGGAAGATCACAAGGTCAGGAGATTGAAACCATCCTGGCTAACACGGTGAAACCCTGTCTCTACTAAAAATACAAAAATTAGACGGGCATGGTGGTGGGTACCTGTAGTCCCAGCTACTCAGGAGGCTGAGGCAGGAGAATCGCTTGAACCTGGGAAGTGGAGGTTGCAGTGAGCCGAGATCATGCCACTGCACTCCAGCCTGGGTGACAGAGCAAGACACCATCTCAAAAAAAAAAAAAAAAAAAAAAAGACGCCACTTTTACATAAGCAGTAATTAAACTAAGAAGACTTAGTTTGTGGCAATATTCTTCAAATCTTTCAGAGCATAATTTCTTCTTTAACATAAGCATAGATACAGATTTTAGTTTCCTAACAGCACGCCTCCACCACAGTTGAATACAGAGATGGGTACATTCACCAAGATGACGTTTATCAAATGGTCATCTAAGAAACCTTTTGAGGCCTGCAACAGTGTGGTAAACCATGGCTTGCTGAGAATGCTAGATCTCAGTCCTCAGAGAGCTATTTTACAGCAAGTTATTTTTGTGGTGATTCCTTTGCCCCAATGGGGGCTCCCTTCTCAGTTTAGCAGTATGTCAGAAATACTTTAAAGATTAGCAGATGTTTGGGTTAATAAAAAGCATGTTTATCTTCTTTCAGGCTATTACACATTCTTACTATGATTTCTTTACAGGGACTTTGAAAAAAGAAAAAAACTGTAGTATTTGGCAGTTTCATCATTTTAAATATTTCTTTATCATTACAGAATGCACAAAACATTGAATTTAAACACTTCTTAGTGAAAATAAGATTAATGGCTCTTGTCAGCCAGACATTTTAGACTCTAAGCGTAGCACTTCCTTAGATTTGTAGCCTCACTGTCTCCTCTTAGCTGATTCTTACTCGCTCATGTTCCTCTCCTGGAATGTCAGACACAGATATATTATAAACAGAAGCAGTGTTAGGGACGTCGCACCTGGCCAAAGTTATAATTCATTTGTTAATGGGAGGAATATTGTGGCAATGTTAACCTTGTTTGAGAGGTTATGACAAGTCATCAAAGGAAGGTTAAAACTTCACATTGGCCAGGGACACATGTTATAACTGAGGCCAATCTGTCTACAGCAGTTTAGATGCTCTTCAGAGTTTTGGGCAGTGTGACGAGTATCTGAATTTTACAGGAGTTTTTAAGTGTGGCATACCTTTTAGTAAATGTATAGTATTGTATACAACTAGGAGAGGCTCAAGCAGGATGAAACTAAGGCTGGAAAGTAAACTAATCACACATAATATGCAGTTTTATGTACATTTTTGGAGCGCTCTGATGTTCGAGGCACTTAAGAAGTCATATATAATATACATGTTATGTCAAATACTGTAGTAGAGGAATAGAGGATTTGCATGTGATACAGACCAATGGGTATCCAAGCAAGGGGACAGAAAGAATGGCCATCAGGACAGAGGGAGCAGCAAGACCAGAGACACCATGGCATGAACATGCTTCCTGGATTTTCCAGAGAGGAACTGTTCCCTCTCCTGGGGCATAGCAGCTGCAGGGAATGACAGGAGACGTGGCTGGAAAGCTGGGGCCAGATGGCGGAGACTCCTCAGCTCCACGTTAATGACGTGCTCCCTTGGCAAGCCGTACAGATCCCTTGAAGGATTTTGAGCAGAGAAATGACAAGTTTACACTAGAAACAAGCAGCATGGAAGGTAGGCTGCCTGCATGGAGTCTGGAGGAGGAGAGCAGCTCAGAGAATAGCGTAAATTCTTCCTGCAAGTAGTATTGAGGAGGTACAAACAGGAGCATAGAACTGGATTTAAATAGTTTTCAGAGACAAGAAAGTCAAGTGAAATTGGACAGAGTCCAAAGTCAGTCTGTGGTCTCCATTGGGAGAAAAGGGCTTTGGAAAGAATATATGGAGTTTGGTTTTGAATGAGCTGAAATTGAGGTAGTGAAGAATATCCAGGTGGTGAAGCCTATAGGAGATTGGACATTTTTCCTGTGATTCTTAGGAGAGAAGCTGGCACTGAGACTAGAGATAGGGGTATCATTTGAATAAAGGTGAGAATTTTGTCTTTATGTATAGGGTTCCTTAAGATTCTATGAGAATCTATGTCAAGATACATTTTTTCTGATTAAAATAATTTATTTTAAAACACTATAATGCAGAAATGTGTATGTGTAATTATTTTGTTTTGTAGCCTTAATGTTACCAAACTTGTATTAAATAAGTTTATCTTGTTTTTGAGTCACAACTTTTATTCCAAAGAAACTCAGTTCTTACTTTGATTTTGTCTTAATACTGATGGTTTTTTTTTTAAAGTTCTTTAATGTTAAGCATTTTCAGTGTGACTTTTTAAATTGCTCTCCTTAAAAGTGACTGTGGAATTGCTAAGTAGGCTGAGATTGATGTCAGGTTATCCCCAAGCGTAACCTCACTCTCACCTTGCTCTGCAGGCATATCTTTTTCTTGCACATCAAGGAGTCCCTCTTGGCAGGCCACCTTTTGTGTTCCCCAGAGCAGGCAGTGGAACTCAGTGCCCTCCTGGCCCAGACCAAGTTTGGAGACTACAACCAGAACACTGCCAAGTATAACTATGAGGAGCTGTGTGCCAAGGAGCTCTCCTCTGCCACCTTGAACAGGTGAGGCTGCCATCAGGGCGACTGCTTATATTCATAGAGCTATCAAATGTATGAGCATTTCCAGAAGAAGATGAATCTGTGGTACATACACATAATTCATGAGGTTAAGACTGGGCCATTGCCCAATTTAACCAAGTATTTTTTAAAAATTTGTTAGCCTTTTACTTGAAAAATATATAAACACAATATGAAATGCTATATAATGAGAATTTTTTAAATCTCTGCCTTTAAGTACAAATCTCCTAAAATAAAAAAATCTATTACGTATATTGGTGTTTTCTTCATCCCAGCAAGAATTAAACCAGGAGATCTAATAGGCATTTTAGTTATCTATTCCTGAATAACAAGTTACCCCAAATCTTAGTGGCTCAAAACAACAAAAATTGTCTCACAGTTCTGTAGGTCAGAAATCTGGCCATGTCTTGGCTGGGTCCCCTGGCTCATGAGACAGTAGTCAAGCTGCAGGTGGAACTCTGTCTCATCTGAAGGCTCAACAGAGGGTGGCCTCCATGCCAAGTTGACTCCTGTGGTTTGTTGGCCTGCCTCCTTCCCTGGCTACAGGGGCCTCAGGGGTCAGCTTTATACTTATAAACTATATGTGGACAAATGCATGAGACTTTCCAATATGTACATTTGACTTATGTATATTTTTAGAGACTTTCCATAATTCTTCAATTCATCACCCATCCAGCATCCCCAAAGTGTTTTTACCAAGTATTTAATAGTTGAGATCCCAGTGTCTTAGAGGTTTTTTACAGTAAGTTCGCTAAATACATGAAACATCAGTAATACATAAGTTTTAAGCTGTTGTGATTCATCAGTGTTAGTATATTTCACTTGTGAAGACTACATGGGTTTATCTCTAAAGTTAATATCTGTATACTTAATTCTCTGTCCTCTTGGTGTCCTCCAGCATTGTTGCAAAACATAAGGAATTAGAGGGGACCAGCCAGGCTTCAGCTGAATACCAAGTTTTGCAGATTGTGTCGGCAATGGAAAACTATGGCATAGAATGGCATTCTGTGAGGGATAGCGAAGGGCAGAAACTGCTCATTGGGGTTGGACCTGAAGGAATCTCAATTTGTAAAGATGACTTTAGCCCAATTAATAGGTAAGCCAAGACTTAACTTTTTTTGACCTAAGCATGTGTATACATCTGTAGCTCTCAACATAATAGAAAGTAGGAAGGGATTTACTCGACAGTCAGCTCTTAGGAATGAAATATTTCATTTTGGCATGTATATTAATTTTATTCAGGCCTGAATAACCATTTTAAATGTTACTCAAGGTATACAATGTGACAGAGTTAACATTTTCCAAATAACCCATTCACTGCCATAAAAAACTTGTTTTCACCTCTAGACATGCATGTGTACACACCCAGCACTTGCTCCTACACTTCCCTCCACATATGCCCAACTGCTTTTCACTGTATCTTTATGACGAGGCAGCATCATGGTGATGTGATAGCCCCAGAGGAAGCGTCTGATTTTTCTCCTAGGTCATGAGCAAATGGGGATCCCACAAAAGCACACACATGGTGAAGAATCAGTCCTTCTAGATCTGCTTTCTTTTCTCTTCCCGTCTCTTAGGATAGCTTATCCTGTGGTGCAGATGGCCACCCAGTCAGGAAAGAATGTATATTTGACGGTCACCAAGGAGTCTGGGAACAGCATTGTGCTCTTGTTTAAAATGATCAGCACCAGGGCGGCCAGCGGGCTCTACAGAGCGATAACAGAGACGCACGCGTTCTACAGGCACGTATCTCATGTGCTTGGTCACCTCAGCACCGCAGTTCTAAGGTTTTTAGGTGACAGCCAGGTTTCTACAGTTCCTTGGATTGTTGTGTCAATGAGTCTAGTACAGAATTTAGGAAATTCTGAACATTTTGTTTCTGCAGTAGCAGTGGAGTCCTTGTTAATGTAGTCTTGTTTTACCCACAGAAGGTGCATGTGTGTGAGCCACACAAACACATTCTCTGCTTGCCTCCTACCATATTTTCTTATGCCGTTAATCTAGACACAAAGTGTGTTAGGAGATTTCTACGCCTATTTAATCAATACAACAACCCTAAGAGGTTAAGTATTATTACCCTAATGTTAAAGATGAGGGAACTGGGAGAATAAATATTTACTTAGTCTAGCACTCAGGTTCAAAGCCAAGTTTGACTACCCTAAAGGTAACCCTGAGTGGGTGGGCCTGCTCCACTGCCCAGGAGAAGGATAGCACAGGTCATCTTTTCTTTCTGGCAGAGCTGCTATCCTGAATCCTCACTGTGTACGAAAGGATTTTTTAATAACAATATTGATCCCCTCATTTCAGAGGGTACTTTGAAGCCAAGTTGTGATTGGACTCAGGTATTTGGACAATTAAAGTTAAGAAATTTAAGTCGTAGGCATCTTTAAACTTTTTTTATGTTAAAATAGATATACAACTTGTGAAACAGAATGGAATATTTGTAGACATTTCTAACATAAAAGCCAAGACTTCAAGGCAGATGCCCTTTTTCTTCCATAAGCAACTTGACTCGGTAGCATCTGTCCTGCGGAGGAGGTATGTGCTCACTGCCCTCTGTATTTACTGCTTTATGGAAACCATAACGTTAGGAGACGTTAGGGAAACAGGTGTAATCACTGAGGATATCTGCCAGATGTAAAACTGGAAGGACTTACTTTCATACGTGCAGACAAGAATATGAAACATCTGCTTGTTCTTGTTGACAACAGCTAATAAGGGGGCTGCTGGGCTCTTTGGTGTTAAAGTAGATGTTCAATCTTGCCTTGCAGGTGTGACACAGTGACCAGCGCCGTCATGATGCAGTATAGCCGTGACTTGAAGGGCCACTTGGCATCTCTGTTTCTGAATGAAAACATTAACCTTGGCAAGAAATATGTCTTTGATATTAAAAGAACATCAAAGGAGGTGTATGACCATGCCAGGAGGGCTCTGTACAATGCTGGCGTTGTGGACCTCGTTTCAAGAAGCAACCAGAGCCCTTCACACTCGCCTCTGAAGTCCTCAGAAAGCAGCATGAACTGCAGCAGCTGTGAGGGCCTCAGCTGCCAGCAGACCCGGGCACTGCAGGAGAAGCTGCGCAAGCTGAAGGAAGCCATGCTGTGCATGGTGTGCTGCGAGGAGGAGATCAACTCCACCTTCTGTCCCTGTGGCCATACTGTGTGCTGTGAGAGCTGCGCCACCCAGCTACAGGTAGGGGAGTCAGCTGCCCACTTTTGCCTGCAGCCTCACCTATCCCTCCTGTTAATGGGGAGTAGGAGCCAGGTACTGGCTTGCTCGTGCACCGACGGGAAATGCCCATCTTCACCCGGAAACGGTCTTTGTACTTGGTGACCTAAAAGGTATCGACCTTTAGAAACATTTTAGATGAGTGTACTATTTTCAACAACATAATTACTCCAAATTATACAGTGTTTTCAAGTTCTGAAAATGAGGCTCAGATTCCTGGGTAACGTACCTAGTTAGCAGCTGACCTGAGGACTAGAATCCAGGCCTCCTGAGGCCTGGCCCAGGGCTGCTTCCTCTATTTCAAGTTGCCTCCCTTTTTCTGACACTTAGGAGGATGGTCTTTATTACTTAAGATATTTGGGAAAGAGGCCAGGCGCGGTGGCTCAAGCCTGTAATCCCAGCACTTTGGGAGGCCGAGACGGGCAGATCACGAGGTCAGGAGATCGAGACCATCCTGGCTAACCCGGTGAAACCCCATCTCTACTAAAAAATACAAAAAAAAACTAGCCAGGCGAGGTGGCGGTTGCCTGTAGTCCCAGCTACTGGAGAGGCTGAGGCAGGAGAATGGCGTAAACTCGGGAGGCGGAGCTTGCAGTGAGCTGAGATCCGGCCACTGCACTGCAGCCTGGATGACAGAGCGAGACTCCGTCTCAAAAAAAAAAAAAAAAAAAAAAAAAGATATTTGGGAAAGAATACTTCTCAATTATCCATGGATGGATTGTTGACTCTGTGATATTAGTGATTAATTTCCTTTTATGATTGCAAATGCCTCAAGGGCATATGGGTTGACTGTTATTTATTAGCAAGTCAAACTAATTTTAATATTAACAACAATAAAAAGAGAACTCACATATAGTTTTCTTCCTTTCTTGCATGAAGAAGAATTTTAAATTTCCTCTTATAATAAGTTTTTTCAATTTGTTTTTATTTCTCAGGTGTTTGCCAGATGTCACTATGGTTTTATGTAAAACTGATCCTAAATAATACTTAGTCCTTCAGAAGCTGCTAATTTCAGAGCTAATAAGACCAAACAACCCCTGTGTCCTTTCCCCAGAAGCAGTCATAGGCTTGTCTTTTTCTGCCCACCCAGTCCAACTCTCATCCGTAAGTCTCTCCTGAGGGCTGATGATGGGCACGGACTTTCTGAGAAGTCAGCCAGGAATGTGGAGCTGCCACCTACGGCGAGGAGCAGAGCCACCCTCCCTGGCCATGCGGGGATCAGCCCAGAAATGTTGGCCTGACTCAGTCAGCTGAGCTAAGGACACACAATTTCAAGAAGGGTCTGCTGCATTGCTGCCTGAAGTGTTATAGTCTACTCACGTAGAGACCACACTCTGCACAGAAAGATGCCTTCAGTAATTGCTTTACTCAATGTACTTTGTTTAGTGTTTGACTAAAAATATAATTAATTTCCTTCAGTTTATACTCTTTCATAATATTTATGTTTAAGCCCTTGTAAAGTATAAACTTTCAAACTTGTGAGACAGCAAAGATCTCTATCATTTGAAAGCTAGAAATCACTGTGATCACAATTGATTTAGAAAATTAAATGCACTAGAGACCGGGGGTGCACGCAGAGACACAGGACCCCACCAAGGCTTGCATGCTAACAGAGACTGTTGGCTTTTCTTTTCCAGTCATGTCCCGTCTGCAGGTCGCATGTGGAGCACGTCCAGCACGTCTATCTGCCAACCCACACCAGTCTTCTCAATCTGACTGTAATCTAATCTGTTGTGCTTTTATTGGACTTGCCATGTTTCCATGAACTGCACTATTATAAACTATAAAAATGATAGATTGTGGAGAAAGTAATTACTCCAACACCCATCTGCCACGCGATGTTAAAAAAAAAAAAAAAAGGAAGAAAAATAACACAGCTACTCCTCACTGCAAAAACATATCCATGTGTAGAATCAACAACTGCAGTGGTGGGGACCAGGAGGAGCTCTGGGACGCAGACACGTTCCTTGGATGTTGATTTTTTTTATGATCAAGTAAAAGAATAGGTAAAGTCTTTGATGTCAGTGAAGTGGCAACATAGCCAAAAAGTTGGGTACCTTTTAGGAAATGACGTTGTAAGTCTCCTTAATGTATCCCGAGGTAAGTTTCCTACTGGCAGCAGATTTTGTAAGAATTACTTTTAAGAATTTCGTTCTTTTTGTATGGTCATGGAGCTCCAACCATTTTTAATAGGAAAGTTTTCCGTAAGTCGTCGTTTTAATGTCATTTCTGTCTTTATAACTTGATCAAGAATGATTGGAAGGCAAACAGATTTACAAATCAATTCTGTGACTTTTAAAAAGTTGAAGATGTCAGATCTAAACCAGTGTGGCTAGTAAAAAGCAGCTCACTCAATGTGGGTGGCTCCCTATTCCTTTATGCTCCCTCTATCCCTACCCCCACAAGGCTTTCGATTATAAAATACTACCAATTTTGTTATAAGATTACTGTGGAGTAGTCAAGGACTCCCCGGGCCTTCTGCGCTGGTGGAATATTTTATTTCGGACTGAAAACAGAGAGCACTCTCCTTGGGAAGGGAAAGCAGAGCTTGCTGAGTGAGAGACGGAGCCTCATGGTGTACAACTGAGGGTAGTTAACTCATCACTTCTCCCAAGCACTCGATCCAGCTTCACCCACTGGTGTTGCTTTCCTTGAACTGTCAAGCCTTTTATAGCCTTACCATAAGTATTTAGATATTGTGTCCTTTTCTGTGTTTTGTTTTTCTTTGGGGGTGGGGGTGGGGGGAGGTTTTGTTGTAAAGTAACTGCTTAAGTATTAACTTTGGGTTGTCCCCTCTGTATGTTTCAAAGGGGTTTTGGTTCTTTTTGCTTCTGTATTCTTAAACATGTTTTCCACTCCCACTTGGGCATTTTGGAAGCTGGTCAGCTAGCAGGTTTTCTGGGATGTCGGGAGACCTAGATGACCTTATCGGGTGCAATACTAGCTGAGGTAAAGCTAGAAACCTACACTGTCACTTTACTGAGATTTCTGAGTATACTTTTCATATTGCCTTAATGTAGCAGTAATGTGTGTATGCATTTGTTTCTTTGCACAGACATTTTGTCAGATATTAAAACTCTACTTTTTTATGGCACATATTAGCATATAAGCCTTTATTCCAAGAGGTATTTATTTTTTCACTTGTAAAAAAATAATGTTTCCACGTAAAGAACTCTGTTATATCCTAGAGGACTCTGTCTTTTTATATTCAGGATAATAAAGACTTTAAAGCAAACATGGATGTGTGTATTGTCATAGTTATTGTCATTTAAGCCAGTTTTATTTCATTTCAAAGAAATAAGCAAGGGGTAACATCACAGTTGGTATCTAATTTGCTCCTACCTGGAATTTTTTTTTTTTTTTAATAATTTCAGTGCTCTACAAATTCAGAGAAACTTCTCTAGTAACAAACTATAGAAATGATCCTTGAGAGTATAGTCTTCCTTTTTTTTCAAGAAAATTTGAAAATATTTAGGGTATTGGTTCTAATGGAGCTCACTTCACCTAGTTACTCTCTTATTTATGTTTTTGGGTGGCTGGGTTGTAATGTAGTAGAAAATGGGGTCATGTACATAAGCAGATGAAAAGAAAAAATTAGGAAAAGTATTGGAAGCTATTGGAGAAGGAAGGAAGTGGCAAAGTTGGAAGTTAACAATTAAAAAACCCAGCTGGTGCTTGTGCTGCTGGTGTGTGGCCCGCTCAAGACAGGGGAGTGGCCTAGGTCACAGCAGTAAGGGCCTCGGGCTACAGAAGCTCGGACTGTATTCCCGCAGGACTGCTGGTCTACTCTTGCTAGGCCCTAACTGCTCTATGCTTGCCAGTGCATGGTCATCTGTTTCTTCAGAAATACATTTTGGAGTAAAGAATATTGTATATAATATATATAAGTGATCATTATCTGTAGCAATTGGAGGAAGTAAATTTATTTTGTTTAATTGGAGGCGGGGGATTTGTTTTTACTGTGCCTATAACCTAAGTCAATCTTCCATTAATTTCTAGGAATTAACTCATTTGTTCATTCAACACTGGAAATTTAACAGTCATCAAGACATAAATGATTCTGGATGCCTGTATCATGTACTTAGCCTGTAACATGTACTTTTGTCTCTGCATGGAAGTTAGATAATATTCAGAATCCAAGAATATTGGCATCAGGCATACCAGTCTTAAAATGCTAGCCAGGTTGATGGAGGGATGGATGGATGACAGGCCGACAAATAGATAAGATTACATATCGTTCACCCCACTAGACCATATGGATGCCTTAAGCTCAGTGACTAACATGAAAACCACTATATTACATGGTGGCATCATAGAACTAGAAGGGAAGTGCAGTGGAGGCACAAGAGGCAGGGATTCATTCTGCTTAGGAGCCAAGGGTAAAGGTGCTTCACAAAAAAGATCACTGAGTAGAGCGTTGACATTCTAGTTGGAAAAAGAAAGTGCATAGCCCATGCCAGGGCTGGAGCGCAGACTGCTGGGGCTGGCCCACCCCCTGCATGTCAGTGAAGTGGTAAGAAATTGGGCTCTGAAGGAACATGTGAAGTAGAGTCACAGTGGTGGGGAATCTTGAATTCCTGGTTTAACGTGGACATGGTTCTCCACTGCCTTCAGAACAAGGAACTTTTGGGACAGGGGTGGCAATCAGATCTGGTTCTTGCACAGAGAAGGGGTCCAAGAGTAGGAAGAGAACAGTGGCAGAGAACTCAATTTTGACCATCTGTCAACATGAAAAAAATGAGACAGTCAAAATACTTTAGAAATATGGTCAGCATTACCGAGAGAGACAGGTCATACGAAAATCCTGTTTCTGGCTTGGAATAGATAGCCTTTAATGGAGAGACAAAAAAGGGAGCAAGTCCTGAACGTAGAAAGGAAATTGCAACAGGGTTTGGCCACGCATTTGAGATGCCTGGTGATGGGCAAACCTGGAGGCAGTTGAAAGTTTGGGTTGGAACTTCCAGAGGATGAAGATAAAGAGAAACATGTAGTGGCCATTACATTTCATTGATATTTGAAGTCATGACGACTTAGAAGTCATCTATAGGAGTGTGAAAGGGGGGAAAGAATGAAGCTGAGTGTGTGTCAAGGACCCACATCTAAAGGACCCACATCTAAAGTGAACAGTGAGACTATGAAGGTATTTGAGAAAGAACCGGCAATGGGATAGGGATAACGAGGGGCAGAAAGCTAAGCCAGGAGGCAGCTGCAAAGAGGCGGTCAGCTGTGTTAGGACTGCTGCAGGGTCAAGGAGGGGGAGTACCAAGAAAGCCATAACATGTGGCAATATGAGGAAGTGTCAGGGCTTAAGAAAGAGTGGGTGCATGTCCAGAAGTGAGGGGATACTACAAGGTTACCAGATTGCAGTGTGCCATGTTGGTGTGCTGCACCCATGAACTCGTCATTTACATTAGGTATATCTCCTAATGCTATCCCTCTCCCCTCCCCCTACCCCACAACAGGCCCCGGTGTGTGATGTTCCCCTTCCAAGCATGCACCACTGTAGTACATAGGAGAGGCCCTCCTCTCCTCTATGCCTACCCAGGGCCTCCCGTTTAAAACACAAAATCAATGTTCTCACTCATAGGTGGGAACTGAACAATGATTTTGTGCTTTAAATGCGAGGCCCTGGGTAGGCATAGAGGAGAAGAGGGTCCCTCCTATGTACTACAGTGGTGCATGCTTGTAGTCCCAGCTTCTCAGAGGCTGAGACGAAAGGATTGCTTAAGACCAGGAGCTCAAGAAGCGAGGGTGAACGAAGATTCAGCTAAGGGGACAAGAGAGGAATAAATGAAGAGCCGGGATCTTTGGAACACTGGAGAAACTGAAGACTCAACAGGCTGATCTGCCAAAGGTAAAATTTACAGGACTTGAACAAAAGCATTCTTTGGTCTTTTTATTAAGGGTTTCAAAAATCAGTGATGAAACTAGAGAGTTATTCGCATCCTACCCCATTCCAGTATGTTTACTGTATATTTATCTTGTCACAAGATGAGCTCATGCAACGCTGGGAAGTTCTGGGGGGAGGTTCCCCTTACCTCTGCCATTGAACACCAAGTATCAGAAGCCCCACAAGAGAGCACACATGGGTAAACGCATTAGCTCTTTGAAGAACAACATGAGAAAAAAGGTATGCCCTGTAGAACAGAAGTGTGGGGAAATTTCCAAACACAAGCATTAAAGAAAGTGCAGCGGTGGTTCACGCCTGTAACCCCAGCACTTTGGGAGGTCGAGGCAGGTGGATCATGAGGTCAGAAGATCGAGACCATCCTGGCTAACACAGTGAAACCCCGTCTCTACTAAAAAAATACAAAAAATCAGCCAGGCATGGTGGCGGGCGCCTGTAGTCCCGGCAACTTGGGAGGCTGAGGCAGGAGAATGGTGTGAACCCGAGAGGCGGAGCTTGCAGTGAGCCGAGAACTCGCCACTGCACTCCAGACTGGGCAACAGAGCGAGACTCAGTTTCAAAAACAAAAAGTGCATGCACACGTCACTGCATTTGCATGCGTGCCTGAAGAAGGAGGGATCCAGGGATGTTGGTGTGTTTAGAGAGCCAAGAATAAATTAGGAAAGTTGAAATTTTTAATACCGTCTGACCAAGCGATGGGGAAAGGTACCTAAGTGGAATTTAAGCACAATCCAAATTTAAGACAAAAACACAATCATTCTTGTCTTTCTCACTACTTATCACATTGAGTGCCTTCTCATAGACATTCCAAAACATTGAAAATTACTTTTATTCATATCTGCAGAATCTTCTTGAAATTCATTTATTTAAAAACTGCAGGATATTAAAGAGTTAGCCCTATGCCTCTTCAAAACAAAGCTATGTCAGGACCACACAAATGATACAGATTGAACAGACCTCAAAGAAAAAATACGCTTTAAGCAAAAGCTAAACATCTGTTGTTC
The DNA here is from genome assembly GCF_037993035.2 of Macaca fascicularis. NCBI lineage: Eukaryota > Metazoa > Chordata > Mammalia > Primates > Cercopithecidae > Macaca > Macaca fascicularis. The sequence continues at coordinate 156,792,427 of NC_088378.1, read as the reverse complement.
ATAAAGCTTGCCATAGTGCTAAGGGCAAGAAAAACTTAAAGGGGTAAGCTCTTTTTTCTATCAAGGAGCGATTCTTCTAGTTGAGGAGAAGGTATCTATGTGAAACAAAAAGATAAGCAGTTCTAAAACCAAAACTAATGAATATATAGATATATGTGTATTATATATGTATTCTTATATGAAGGGGTGCCAGTGAATGGGGGAGCACTTTTTAAAGTGGGTAAGTTGTTCTTTGTCTTGAAGTAAGTACAGGATTTGGACTGATGGAAAGGGAAAGCATGAGAATGCAAAAGAGCCCACAGGCGAGGAGTAAAGGATATGAGAGAGGACAGCAGTAGAGCCAGTTCATGAAGAGACGTGACTGCTGGAATAAAGATTTCAGCTTTGCTTTGATGCGTGCGTAAAAGCTACAGTAAGGTGTTTATATGTTTGATTCATGTGGGCTTTTATTCCTTAACTTGGGCATTGATTTACTAATTCAGCAAGTGCAGTGCACATTACATACCTAGAATACATCAGGCTCTCTGTTAGGGCTAGGGCAGTGGTTCTGGATCAGGGGCAATATTGGCCCCCAGGAAGCACTGAGCACTGTCTGGAGATGTTCTTCAAGGGTCGCAATGCGGGTAGGTGGCTACTAGCATTTAGTGGGTAGAGGGCCCGAATGCTGCTAAACCTCCTACAATGCACAGAATAACACCCCCCACAGCAAAGAATATTGAAATTTCCAGCCCCAAACATCAATATTGCTGCTGTTGAGAAACCCTGGGCTGCATGGTACAGGTATCTGAGATGTAGTTCTTACCTGCTCTGGGAATCCAAGGGCAGTTGAGGCTGTAAACTAATAATTCCACTCTAGTAAGTTCCCACAATCGAAGCAGGTATCAGGTACTATGGAAGAGCAGAAGATGCCACTCGCTCTGCTTCAGGTTGGAAGGTGTCCTGGAGGAAAGTTGCATTGGACAGGAGTCTTGGAAGGTGAGCCAGAGCTTGCCAGGTAGGGAAGGTGGGTGGAAGGAGCCAGTTCAAAAATGTAGCATATTTGGGGGCCAGTGGGCAGTTTGGCATGACTGAAATACAGCGTATGTGGTTGGATGGGTTGGGATGAAATAATGGGAGATGGGGTTGGGAAGTTAGGTTGGGGTCTTATCCAGGAAGGTGCTAGAGGCCCTGGTAACCCCTACTCCCAGCCCTACTGATAAGGTCAGTGTCTACAAAGATCATAAAAGGGAATCAAGAAGTGCTGGCTTCCTCAGTTCTGTTCACTGCACTCTTGTCTCTTGTCCATAGATCTTACTTCCTAGCCTGGGCTCTGCCGAGCATGTGTCCTCTGAGTTTTTAGTAAAGTAAAGGGAATAGCAAAATAAAACCATTGCTAGTAATGTACCCTAGAGATGGAAGCTGTCAGGTAATCATTTAGAATTTAAAAGCTCGTCTCCACATTCCTTCAGATGAAGAAAACGGTAGGATAAAAATATAGCACAGCTTATTAGTAACATCTTACCCATTTTTTCCCTAAATGGTTAGAACACGCTGCCTTTCCATGCTCTGTACATCAGCGTTTCCGTTATTAAAGCTATTTTTCAGTTCTAAATCCTAGGAGGATTTTCCCCATGAATTTAACATGACTAAGGAAACTTGCTCCAGGGTAAAACTTTGCTGCAAATTATCTGAGATAGGCTTCTTAATAAAGAGACCAAAAATGAATCATAGCCTTTTAGTAGTTTCAAATGTGGAGTTACCGTTCTCCTTCATCCCCACTATCATGATTATTCATAATGGAAACGGGCCAGCTTTATAAATAATTACACACAACAAAAGTCCTTTGTGTTCAACGCTGGAGGCTGCTGCTGATGCGGGCCGGGAGAGTGTGTGTGCAAGAGTTACGGGAGAGAGCACGCAAGCCAGGCAAAGCTGTGGCGTCTAAGCTTCTCAAAAGGTCATCCCTACACATGAGGTACGACACCCCTAGACCCAGGCAGCACGTTCTGAAATGGCACTCGGGTTACCTGTTCAAGCCCAAGGCCCTACAAATGTATCGCCATGATTTTCCTGGTCTTTAGATATCATATAGGCTCTTGTAAATGCAAGTGTGACTTACACAAATGAACAATTGTACTAGAAAAGCAAACTATTAAAACAGCTTTATAAATCCCTCCGAGCACCCTCTCTTCTCTTCCCTCGCTGCAGGACAAAGGGTAAGCCATACCCCTATGCTTTTGTCTGTGGGAGCCATGAGCCCCACCTCTACTTCAGTAATAGATACTAGAGAGCTTTTTCCTCTTCATATCACCTCTATGTTTGAAAGCTCTTTCTCCTTTAAAAAAATTAATTTTTCTTTTTTTTTTTAAGGAGATGGAGGAGTCTTGCCATGTTGTCCAAGCTGGTCTCAAACTCCCAGACCTCAGCCTCTCGAGTAGCTTCGTCTACAGGAACATGCCATCTTTCTCCTTTTAAGAAGAAGCCATGCCTCCCTTCTCCCCTCTGGTATTTAACCTAAGTTTACATGCCGTACTTAAGGATCTTTGGTGGAGTCCCTGAGCGGGTGGTTCTAAAGGTTTGATGGGAATTGGTTCATTTCATTCTCATAACATGTCTATGAAGCAGAGATTCTCCTTGGCCTCATTTTACAGATGAGGACCTGAGGCACAGAGAGCCGGAGTGACTTGATCAAGGTCACAGAGCTGGAAAGAGGAGAGCCAGGAGTCACATACAGGGCTCCAAGTGTTCCCCACCCCCACCCAACCCACAGCACTGCTTCTGAGGGGCAGCCTTACACATGGCCAGGGATGCTTCAAAAGGTTTACCTTACCACAGACCATCTGAAGGGATGAAATGGCCAGTACACTTGTTCTCTTTGTTTTTGTTTTGCTTTGCTTTTAAGGAGTGTGACTAACAGCCCAGACCCTCTCCACTAGTGCCCTGGAGTTTGAGGGCACAACCTTTGATTGCACCAGTCCTCATTAGCAAGGGCTCTTTTGGCTTCCCCCTTTGGGCAGCCCCATCCCAGCCCAGGAAGCCATTTTACAGCAATATATGTGTATACATTAATTACCATGCATTTTTATGGAGAAAACACCTTAAAGAAACAGTTAGAAGGCAGACAGGTAAATCAAATGGGATGACAATTCTGGGATCTCCAGTGCTCTTTTTGACTGACTGAAAGGACTGTAGAAAACAACTGAAGGACTTCAGTCCTGGCAAGCCTTCGCGGTTTCAGAGTTTCCACGTTATTACTCATCTCCTTACTGGCCCTTCTCCTCCCAGCTTCGAATTTCCACCACTAAGCCCTGGGGAGAGAACAAGAGCTGTGGGCCAGTCAGGCCTTAGCAGGGAGGCAGAGAATGCATGCACGGCCTTCAGCTGTGCAGCGGACCCCCAAGGGCAGCTCCTGTTCCAGGCCCACACCCACCGGGAATCTGGCCAAAAGACCAGAGCCAACTCCACAAAGCACTTCTGAGAAATGGATATTTCACTCAAGGCTTTGAGGAAAGATTCTCATTATATAGGAAATGTGGCCAAAAAAAAATACCTAAAACCCCCTAACTTAAGCATCTCTGTTCCTCCCTTCCAGACACAATAAACAGCAACAGAGAGAGGGGCAGAAGAATGAACCTAATGACTAAAGGAAGGACAAAGTGGAAGAAGATAAAGAACAAGGGAATAAAAAACACTTTTCTGTGAATGTAGGTGAACCAAGTATCTTTGTTGGCTGAGTTAGCAAAGGGGAAGTCTATGGGGAGATGACAGTGAAGCAGGAAATTTCCCTGACCCCTTTGCAGATGGGAACTGGAGTGCAGGTGCTGGAGCTAGCCGGCTGCTTCGGCACCAGCAGGGGCAAACTCCACTCACTCGAATCCATTGCCCTCAGCCCCTCGCGGGAGGGAACACACAGGTGAGTGGATGCAGGAACCGGGGTGAGCGCTTTCAGGCACCAGCAGGAGCAAAACTTTGTGTGGGTCCTGTGGCAGCATCTAGAGGGGAGAACTTGTGATGCTGTCCACAGACAACTGAAGTATTAAACAACTCAGTGTTGCAGTGAGCCGAGACCGCGCCACTGCACTCCAGCCTGGGCGACAGAGCGAGACTCCGCCTCAAACAAAAAAAACAAAAAACAAAAAACAAAAAAAAACAAATAAACAGCTCAGTGGGCCCTCTGCCTTTTTGCATGAGGTAGTTGCTTTCCACCAGCAAGGGCAGAAGGTCAGTGTGACAGCCTTTGGTATCTGTACCTGTGGCACCTGATCTCTTGTTCAGTGTCCAGGAAAAAATCAGGTAGCATGAACAAATTGAAGAGTGGTGAATGTGGAGGATTTTATTGCTGAGGAAAGTGATGAAAGTGATGAAAGTGATGAAGGGAAGCTGAAAGGGGATGGAGCAGGAAGCTATGCTGTCAAGCTGTCTCTCTGATGTCAAGCTGCTTCTCTCCAACACCCAGCTGCTTCTCCTCCCTCTGACAGCTGAGCCTGGGGGTTTTATGGGCACAAGACTGGGGGCAGGGTAGGCAGTGGGTGGTTTTGGAAAAGGCAAAATTCCAGCCAGAAAACAGAGATGTAAACTCTCACTTTGGGCCACGGTATGGGTTTTTCAGCTTGAGGATGGGGCCCTCACCACGGACCTGCCCTCTTCTGCCCAGAATTTCTCAGCCTCCTGTCCCTATCAACAGTAAAATAAACATGTGAAATTAACATATTTGCTGCTTCTCTTCTCTTTGTGGCTCTGCATTACTTACGAACCATGAGGGTAAATTTCAACGGCAGGAGAGTGAAGGTGGTGGGATTCTTTCCAAAATTTCTCTGACCATCTCTATGCAGTTTGTCAAGAGAAGGAAGACACAAGCTGCACCTCTTACTGCAGGCCTTACTGAGGCTTTATGCAAGAAATCAATTACAAGTTATCAATTTCTTTATGCAAGAAATCAATTACAAGTTGCTCAACTACAGCTGTAAAAGGAGGATAAGTCTATCTAGCAGAGCCTCAGTTTACTGTCCTAGAACTTGAATATCCATGGCTTGGGAATAAAGGAATGATCACATTTGAATGCAAATGTCCAGGGAAAGCAGATGTAGCTTGTTATCTTGAATAATCTGAGTAATAAGACAATGCCACCTGTTACTTAATGAAAACCAAAGACTGTCCTTGCCTCAATGCCCTAGATGCCAGCCACAAGGGCCAGCACCGTTCCAGGTGTCTCCCTACACATGGACAAGCATTTCATCTGCCAGTCTTGCATCTGTAAACACATCTGCTCAGGACATTCCCTGCACAAAACACTCAGTAACTCCCCATAGCATGCAGAGTTCAACTCATACTCCTCAGCCTGGCAGTAAAAGCCTTTCATCACTTAACATCTACATAACTTTCCATCTCAGGTCCCTGTCCCACCTGCCATTCCACCCACTATTGAGGCTGGCATCAGCTACTCAGCTCCCTGAATGTGCTTTGCATCCCCCTCTCTTCTCACTCCTGGACTTTTGCTGAAATGTTTCAGATGCTTAGGGAGCGCTTTTCTCTTGCTTCCCTGTACTGCAGCGATATTCACCTGACCTAAACTTTCTTCAGGGGCCAGCTTAAATCTCACTACTTGCCAAATTCTTCCATGCAAAATCAATTTCTTCCTCCATTGTAATACCATAGCACTTTGCACCAACACATACCATCAGAGGCGTGTATGTGTGTTTCATGCATATGCCTAGATTACAAAAGTTCCTTCATAGCATTTACCATTATGTGGCATATTATACATTTACTTATGTATTTTGTATTGTCTGTCTCCTCTTCCAGAAAGTACAAAAATTTTGTATGCTTTATTACTGCATTCCCAATGCCTAGAACAGTGCCTAGCAGATAGTAAAGGCTCAATAAATATTTGCTAAATAAATAGATGAATGGGAGCCTAGAGATCCCAGACTGTCTTGTTCATCTCCTCATCACCCCAGAGTGGCTGGCGAAGTGCTTTGCACATGCTTCTTGAATCTGACTGGATGGAAGAGCTGGCCACCTGGGTTTGGCTATGTACATCTCCTCTGCTTTGAACAGAAGACATGGATTTAACTGCCAGTTACGCAGCTGCGGTAAGCCAGGCAGACATGATGGGGGCTGAGACTCATACAGGAAACCCCTAGGTTAATGGGCAGCCCTAATTGCTAAATCTAATTAGGAAGGAAATCAGTTAAATTAGGAATCCTTCATGTAAGAAAACCAAACAAAAAGCTGTTGAGCAAAATTTTTCATTCTTCGTTCGCTTTAATCAGCTTCCTTGAAGAAGAAGAGAGGATAGCAGGATTTCAGGAGGAGTGTTTTATTGGGCTAAAAGCCATGCTCCCACGACTACAGAACCCCAAAAAGAAAGAACAACATGGTCTTTGGCCACTAGGTTCCTCTTTGGCATGTGCTCTGGAGGAAGCTGCCTCGTCACCTCTCCAAAGAGCCTGAGGATTATCGCTGTGAAAGCTCAGGCTCTCAGGCTTGAATCGTTGCCAACAGGCTTCCAATTTGAAGGGCTGATCCTCTTAATTGAGCAAAAGCACACCGTCCCCACCTCCCCCCACTGAAGCAAGCGACGCAGAAGCACCATGCAATTCACCTCTACTGCTGAAGCGGTTACTTGTGTGGTCTTCAGTCATTTGGTCCGGAAAGACTGATATTTTTCTCAATATTTGCCATTTTAATGTGTTTGCATCATCATCTTCTGCAGCACCTTAAGTAACACAGAGCTGCCTCTTTCTTTTTTCTTGAGAAACCCATCAGATAGATATGAAAACAAAGAGATACAATAATATGAATATCCCTAAGAATTACCATCAATACCAACAGGATTGATATTTGTGAAAAACTATATATACATCTATACAGTATATTCAAGGCAAATATTCAGGAAGCAGAGTGGTCACGTTAGTATCAGCTCCATCAGGATTCTAGGTAAGCTCTTTCACAAACCTTGTGAACTGGGACAAGTCGAATAAGCTCTCTAAACTTTGACTTCCTCATCTGTAAAATAGGAATAAAGATAATACCTGTTCATGGTCATTTTGTGAAGATGAAATGAGATAATGCCATAAAGCACTAAACACTGTGCCCAGAATATAGTAACCACTCCGTACATGTTGATTGAATACATTAATAGGCTGCCAGGCATCCTCCAACCACTGGCCCAGACTGGCTACATTTCTGAGACAATGGGACTTATCCTCAAAACAACTGGGTCCTGAGGCTATGTTTACAGCTGTGCTGGTTGCACCATTCAAAGTTTATGCCTCAAGGATCTAGATATTGACTATTACAATTTTACAGGAAATTATCACAATTTCCCAAGAGATGGAAAAAAAGCATCGTGAGGAGTGGGGAGACTTTTTCCACTTTGCACAAAGGCACTCTACGAACAAGCCCTGGCCCTGGGCAGTAAAGACAAGCATTGGCGCCAGCCCCCTGGAAGAAAGCAACTCAAGTTAGATGACTGTTGTTTTAGCCACAGTTGGGCATTCATGGGACTCTAAACACTGTAAGTATTGTGGAATAGGGCTCAAAAGCTGCTCTCACTGGACGGTCTTTTTGGTTTGTAAATGTTAGCTAACCGTGTTTGCTGTCCTTATTATAATTATTATCTTATTTTACTAGATTCTTTGTTGTGTCCAAGCAGTCTGTTCTGTTCAAACACAGTGACCATATCTTTTCATCAGCACAATCCACCTGCCATAATAACGATGAAAAGGCCACCCAAGCTCCCACCACACCATCCTGAAGCCAGTCAGTCTAGCCTGGAATAAGGCTCTCTGCAGACTCAGCCTTCCTCTTTGGAATGGGAACATGTTCTGAATCTGGACAGAGGACTTGAATACCCTCAGGCTGTCTAGCTGAGGGTTGGCAAGAAGGATGAACAGAATAAAGCAAGGAATGTGAGCCCAGGGGATCAAAAGGAACCATCAGGGCAACTACCGCACAGCAACCAGAGATGGGCGTCTGGAATGGTCACCTGAGCAAGGGGTCCTGGGAGCCACAAATAGTCATAAGGACACGGCAGGCCACAGCTCCAGAGTGGGAGCCTCTCGCTTCTTCAAACCCTGATAATATGCTGTCCGTAGCTCCCTATATTAGACTTATACATTGCCTGCTCACCCTCCTGGAAGTTTGTTCATACAAACGTGTAAGAACCATGACTCTGTCCTCCCTCTCACTTGTTTCTACCACAGTAGTAAATCCATGCTGGTTGAGCATAAACCTATCCACTCTCTTTCATCCTATACCTTTCTCTGTCTTGATTGTAGTGATGGTGATCACACAACTGTATGAATTTGTCAAAACCCTAGAGCCATATATACCACAAAGAGTGAATATTACTGAGTGCAAATTAAGAGAGGAGGGTTATGGCAGTCGCTGTTGATTGCCTGCACAACAGCGCTTCTCCCTGACTGCTTCTTTTCTCTCAAAACCCTGATTTTATTTTATTCAGCCTCCTTTAGGGGAGGCTAAACTTTCCCAGCCTCATGGGGATACATCTCGATTAATCTAAACCAATCGGGAATTCGATTCCTCCTGTCACTGATTGGTTTGAAAATGGCATTTGAGAAGATTCTTTTTTTTTTTTTTTTTTTTTTGAGACAGAGTCTCGCTTAGTCGCCCAGGCTGGAGTGCAATGGTGCGATCTCGGCTCACTGCAAGCTCTGCCTCCCAGGTTCACGCCATTCTCCTGCCTCAGCCTCCCAAGTAGCTGGGACTACAGGCGCCCGCCGCCTCGCCCGGCTAATTTTTTGCATTTTTAGTAGAGACGGGGTTTCACCGTGTTAGCCAGGATGGTCTCGATCTCCTGACCTCGTGATCCGCCCGCCTCGGCCTCCCAAAGTGCTGGGATTCTTGCCAATCTAAGGTGTGAGGGTCTGTGCCAGGTGCGGTGGCTCACGCCTGTAATTCCAGCACTTTGGGAGGCCGAGGCAGGCAGATCACTTGAGGTCAGGAGTTCGAGACCAGTCTGGCCAACACGGTGAAATCCCGCCTCTACAAAAAACACAAAAATTAGTTGGGTGTGGTGGTGGGTGCCTGAAATCCCAGCTACTCAGGAGGCTGACGTGGGAGAATCACTTGAACCCAGGAGGCAGAGGTTGCCTTGAACCAAGATCATGCCACTGCATTCCAGTCTGGGTAACAGAGCAAAACTAAAACTAAAAATGAAAATAAAAACAAAATTAACCTAAAACATTTTTTAAATAAGATGTGGAAGCTTCTGCTCAGGTTCTCTTTACAAAGGTGCTTCACCCGGCTCTCTGCTGCCACCCGAGCCGATTATGGACCAGGGCCTGGCGGGGCTCCTGCCCTGTGCTATAGCCTTTGACATCATCACACTGGCTGGCGGGGGCTGGCTGCAGGCGAGTGACCACATCTGCACATCCTCGCTGGAGTGGAGACACTCCCACAAGGGCGGCCGCCAGGGTCTCGTGGGGGAAGAAATGGCGAAGAGCAGCTGCTATGCTCCTCTGTGGCTCTGTCACCTCGAGATCTGTTCCATCCTCTGCTTCTTTGCCCTCTATGGATCCCAAGCGCTTGTCTTCATAGGAGTGACTGGAGCCTCTCGCTCTGGCTGCTGTGTTCCGGATCATCCTTCTGGTAATACACCCGTGAAGTACACCCAGACCTTCAACCTTCATGCCAAGCCTGCTGTCACATCTATAACTGGACTGACAGCTTCAGATGGGTGCCCACAATTATCCTGACCGGCTGTGCCTTCTCCTGCTGCTGCCTCCCAAACTGCGAAGATGACCTCCTGGGCAACTTCAGACCAAGGACTTACATACATCACCTCAAGTGGGGAATGAGAGAGGGAGAAAATTGCTGGTGGGAAGATGGATTTAGAGGAAGGAACTAGTTGCAATCCATCAGAAGCCATGCTATACGATTAGAGCCCAGTTAAACTTGAAATGAAAATATCAAGCCGTTTTTTATCCTTAGGCTGTTTTCCCAGGCTGCTTTGAACCTATTTTTTGGCAGTTGATGTCACTAAACTAGTCAAAAATGCTAGCACAATTTGGGAGAAAATATTTCTTAAATACTGTTATAATTTCATGTTCTTTTTTGATATATGTTTTGTGAAGTTAAACAAGACTTTCTTTCTTCTAATTACCTCTATTTGACAATATTTCCTTATATTATCCATAGCATTTATACCACATTTGTAAAAGAATATGAATATCAAACTTACCTCTTTATATAGTAAAAATGAGAAGGCTTTCAAGATTTAATAATCTGATCAAATTTTTGTTTTTTCTAGATGGAATGGACTGAGTCTATAAAGGGCTAAAAAAAGGAAGATATTGGTAAAAATTGTCAGTGACCAAACATTCCAAAAAAAATGCAAGAAGATAAATATTTTTGCAACCCTCCATCTACTTAAAGAAGCAAAATAGTTTCCTACAGGCATAACATTTGTGAGAATTTGTTATTACTATCCTGCGTAACAGATTTTTTGCTAAGCTTCACGTTAACTTGATGTACCACCCAAGAACGTATTCTTTCATGGCCAAGGCCTGTGTGGTAGTCAGGCCTCCTTAAGAAGTGAAACGTGAAAATGAAATTTTCTCTTTTGAAGTGGTTTATGGGGTTAGGGTGTGGGAAAATGCTGTATTAATAAATCTGTACTGTTTTATGTCTAATGTTCAGGCCCAGAGCAGACCAGATTGAAAGATGGACTGGGTCTAATTCATCATGACTGATAGATTTGATTAGATTGTGTAGTGAAGCATTAGAAGGGCTATTCCTATCACAAAAAGTGCCATTCCAACAGCCTAGGGGTAAGAAATGGCTTGATTTTTGTTTTCATCTCAGGTTTAACTAGGCTCTAATTGTGTAAATACAGCTTCTGATAGATTGCAACTGTAAGCCAAAACAACATACAGTTAAAAATGTGGTCTTCCTTGGTAAATAGATCCAAAATGTCTAATGTAAAACATGCAACAGAAGATTTAAGGAGTGTGAGTTTCTCTCAATGACATATATATATCCAGAGGATTTTTATCTTGTTTGTACTTATACAATGAAATTCATTTTGCGGTCGGGCACGGTGGCTCATGCCTGTAATCCCAGCACTTTGGGAGGCCGAGGTGGGAGGATTGCTTGAGTCCAGGAGTTCTAGACCAGCCTGGGTAACATAGTGAGACCTCATCTCTAAAAAAAAAAAATAAAGAAAAAAAGAAAATCATTTTATATATCAAATCATTATTTTGTAAGTTGTGAAATAAGCAATTGCAGTTTTCAGTATGATTTTTCCCCCAATAACCAGGTATTCTAATTTTTAAAAAGAGCTAGGGGGCGGGGATTCAGCAAGATTATGTGCCCTCTGCTTTTCTGGCTTTTAGTATTGTGTAAGGATGTAATGCCTGGAGCTGCCACTGCAATCTTGTGAAGATGAGGGGTGCTAGCACACATGATGAGGATGGCAGACCCGATAGGTGGAAAGATCTAGCTCATCCTGACAACATTAAGCAGCTGAACTCACTGATCCCAGAACTTCAGGCCACCCCATCCAGCCCTTACCATCTCCTGTCCTACTGCCATGGGAGGTAATACACTTTCTGCTTATTGTTGAAGCTGCTTTATTTGATTTTCCTATTACCTGCAGCCAAAAGCATTGTGATTAATACACTGGTCCCATGCTGCTAGAAATGAATCATGCCTCCTGTAGGGTTGTATCCAACAACAAACACATGGCAGGTGTCTGTTTTGTCATCCACAAGATGCAACGTGTTTGTTTCGCAGAAATTGTCTCTATCACCTGTGGGCTTTTGCTACCCATGGAGCTACTTGTACCTAATTCAACCAATTAAAAAAAAATGCTGGAAACTTAAGCCAACAAAGCTGTCAAAATTTGTCTTGGGTTCTTGGGTTAGACAACTTGTTGAGATTTTATGATACGTTTCCTTTTTTCTCCTCTTTTTCTAGGTTCTTTCCTGCTGGGTGCAGAACACTCAATTATCACCTTCTCATGTGTGTAGGCTCCCTCACTGAGTCAGCTCTCACCGGGGCCTTCCCATGACTTTTTTGTTGTCTTTATCTGTCTAAAGCTTCATCTTCCTTGGACATTTATCTTCATCTGGAAATTCTATATTCTTCCTTTTCCTCTTGTCTTCATCTTACATAGAATCAACATTGTCCACTGAAAGTTATGTTTAAGAAGCAATGTTAACAAAACTATCATGAAGTCCCTTGTACCTTGTTAAAAATCACTTTATTCATCACTTTGTTGTTTTTTCAAATATATTTTTCTCTGGATTGAAACTGCTTACCATGCAGGTCATTGGAAGTCTCTTTATTCCCATCAAACTCTTTTTCAGGTTTGACATCTCTGTCCTCTATTAACTCAACTTTGAGTGTCTCCGTTTTAATTCAACAGAAAAAGCTCCTCCCCTATCCTTCCAGCCCCATGACTGTAAGATAAAAAATTTCCTGCTACAGACATCTTGCAGGCAATGTGCCAGGCAGGCAATGCATCAAACAGCCTACATTGATCAGAACTCAGCCCTTGTCATATATCTCTTCCTAAAATGCCTAGCAGAATAATTTATTGAGTACATGGCTCAATAACTTAAATTGTTTTGAATTAAATCAAATTAAAGTTTTACAGTCACTGCTGGAGGGAGAACAGGCAACATGTATGAATTTTCACTGTTTGGGAGCATATGGAAAAAAACATCAATAGTAGTAGCCTCTTAAGATCCCAGTGGCTAGACTCAGCCTACCCATGACAGTCAAAAGTTTACTATTTATGATGTGGATTATCTCATACCAGTCCATTGCTTCACTTTCTACTGGCTGACACCTCTGGTATATTTCATCCTTTCTTCTTCTTTTTCTCTTTTTAGAGACAGGGTCACCCAGGCTGCAGCACAGTGGCATACTCATAGCTCACTGCAGCCTCGCTCCTGAACTCAAGTGATCCTCCCACCTCAGCTGACCAAGTAGCTGGGACTAGAGGCATGCACCACCACACTGAGCTAAGCACCTTTGATTCTAATATTGAAAATATCATTATAAAATATCTAGTAGGTATGGATTAATGAATGAGTTAAATGGCAGGTGTCTGACCTTAATAAGTAAAGGTTTGGGGACACCAGGGAGATGGTAATATCTGGGATCTTCTTAGCCCTCATTACCAGGACAAAAAGAAACAAAATGAAGTTTCTCAAAATGCCCATTTAGTACATTATTTTTATTGTAATAAACATATAGCTTTTTCAGATCTTATTTTTGTTCCTTCTATTGTTAGTCCTGAGTCCCTGTGGTGACAGCCAGATTTCATTTCATTCATTCATTTATTCATTCTGACCATCACATGGGGGCCAAGCACTGTGGTGGGTACTCGGGGCACACCAGTGAACAGAACAGACAAAGCCCTGTCCTCTTGGAGTTTACATTCTAGTGCAGGCAACATAGAAATATAATAAATCCATAAACTCAGGAAGAGCTCAGTTCTTTTTAGATCAATAAGGCCTAACTGTGAACTGTGAACTGTGAAGGGACGGCTTCCCTGAAGAGGTACCGAGACCTCATTTTAAAAGAAGAATTTTTATTTTTGGACATTCTTTAGATATTGACTTCTTCTGTTCTCTAGTAGAAGTATCTTGCAGCAAGGAATAGAAAGACTGAAGTCAGTTGATGTGATATTGGGAAAGTCCTGTCTTTTGCTTCTCTGGGCCCCTGTGTGGACTTCTGTGAATGAAAGAATAAAAAAAAAAAACAAAGTGTTTTTCCTATCCTCTCACTCAACAACAATCAACACAGAAGACTTCTGTGCCCTCTGGGCAAGAAGAAGTTTGTGGAGATTTCTCCCAACCCACAGCCAATCAATCCATCCATCAATCCCGCAGAGGACACTAGCTGGGTGTCCTCTTGATTCAATTCAATTCTGATGCTATCTACCTGGAGACAGCATCAGATCCCACAGGTTGAGGGCTCAGTCCCACGAAACTGCCCTCCACCAACCCAGGATCCTCTCCTTTTTTTAGGGCCCATTGATGAGCAACCTTAATTCCATATGGAACCTTAATTCCCCCCTGCCAAGTGAGGGGGAAAAACACACCCAAAGCGTTTCCTCTATTCTCTCACTTAACAACAATCAACACAGAAGACTCCTGTGACCCAACTGAGGAGGTGTTTCTCCCATGCACCAAGCAAGCAAATAATTCCTCAGTGGACACCAACGGGGTGTCCTCCAATTCAATTTGATTCTGATGCTATCTACCTGGAGAGAGTGTCAGATCCCACAGGTTGAGGGCTCAGACCCACAAGACTGCCCCACCCCGCAACACACACACCTTCCCATGCAGATCGCAAGCCCCAGGTTGTATTATCTGTGCTTCTGACCAACTAGCTATACATTGGAGTACTCACAACCCTCCCGGGTTCACTTAATTTGTTATGGCAGCTCACAGACCTCAGGGATACACTTAAGTTTTCCTGTTTGTTATAAAGGATGTTACAAAGGATACAGATGAAGAGATATGTAGGGCAAGGCATGCAGGAAGGGGCACAGAGCTTTCAAGCCCTCCCTGGGCACACCACCTTCTAGCCACCTTCCAGGAACCTCCACTATCTGGAGGTTCAGCTACCTGGAAGATGCCAGAACCTAGTCCTTTTTGATTTTTATGAAACCTTCATGAGGGAGGCATGATTGACTAAGTCATTGGTCATTGGTGACCGACATAATCTTCAGCCCTTCTCCCCTTCCCAAGGTTTTGGGGTGGGGCTAATAGTCCCAACCCTCTAATCTTGTCTTGGTCTTTCTGGTGACGAACCCCAACCTGAAGCTACCTAGGAACCCAAAGCTATCAGTCAACTCAATAGCACACACAAATTCATTTGTTACTTTGAAGATTCCAAGGATTTTAGGAGTTGTATGCCAGGAAAACTGGAAGATAACCAAGTACTGTATATATTTCACAATATGACAGCCTCACTTTCCATGATAACAAAATAAGGATATTAGATAATCAACAAGGCTCTCTGTAGCTCTGAAATATTAACACTGTGATTTTATGGAACACATGTAAGAAATCCTCTGGCTTATTTTTTTTATTTGACTTTTCCAATAGTTAACGTCTTTTTTAAATATCAGAAATCTAACTGGTCAATACTCTTTTTAAATGAGCTTGTCTATCAGATCACCTCATTGTATACATTTATTATAGCGAAGTTGCTGCAATCTTAGCATTTCTGTGAACTGGAGAACATGATTCAGACTTGATGACGAGGTCCAAAATAACTGGGGAACATATCTCGGTAGGGTTTAGATTGTCAATCAATGAAATCAAGGAGGTATCTAAAGGAGTTCTGATCTTGCCTAATAGAAAAAGTTCAGGAAACACAGGAGAGAAATAAGCTTAAAAAAAAAAGAAAAAATCTCTGGAGGCAGCAGGATCTGACCAGGAAAAACCACCACTAAAATGTTTGCAAGTGCCAGGGGGAAGGAGGTAACATTCCTCATATTTACAGACCTTTGAAGCGCATTTTAACTTGGGAACTTTATGGACATAAGGATAAGTCCAGGGCTGCCTGGTTACGGGTTGGGTCTCATTACTCCCTAGTTAACAATTCACATTTTAAAATGAAAGAGCCAGATTTGAATGTAATCCTGTCTTTAGGCTTGAAGAGAAGTAAAATGCTATTTTTATCTAATACATAAGTAAAAGCAAGAAAATCCCCTCCAGAGAGTGAAAGATGTTCATGACTCTATTGTAATTTCTGTCTGCAAATGTGTGAAAGAAACTTTCAGGGGAAAAATGTTCCAGAAAGTAACCTTTTAAATGTTAAACCACTGCACTTGAGAAGCAAGATAAAGAGCTTTGTACCCCAAGCTATTTCTCTGTTCCTTTTTCCTGAGCTAAACCTCCTGTGTAATAATTTCTTCGGAATGCTTTGTTCTGAAGAGATGTTTCATGTGGCTGGTGCCTCATCTCAGTAATCAAAGGCACACTGAGGCAGATTTGGCCTTTGGAAAACAACCTGGATAATGACTGCCTGTAATTATATAAATGCTTAGATAAAAACTGATTTTCCATTTAATTTAATGGAGACAAAACTTAGCACATCCTTACCCAATGCCTCTCCTTGTAAATGGCCACTGTGTCTTCTGGGTAACTTGAGAACCTGGCAACTGTAACAGGAACATAGTAAGTGCTTTATAAATAGTTAGTAGATGAATGAATGAGTGAGTGAATGCTTAATAAATGTGCTTGATCTGATCCTACAACAATTTTTTTCCTTTTAGAAATTCAACCGTTTAGTCATCATTTTTTGAAGCATATTTCAAAAGTATACTAATATTGAAGGGCAATTAACAGAAAGCAACTGACACTATGTCTTCGTTAATGCTGTCCCCACTTCCCAAATAAATTTCATGGTTTATAGCTCTCCAGAGGTGAGGGAACAAAGCCACCTGGGAGAAAAGTATCTGCTGGGGTTTTTGTTTTTTGTGTTTCTAAAACTGCCTCAAATTCAGAAAAAAACGCCATAGTTTTCATGGCTATGGGGTCCACACTCTAGTCTCTGTGCAGAATCTTTCCCTAACGACTGGACTTGTTTTGGCAGCCCTCAGGGTAAGTTACCCTCCTCCCTAGCCCTCAGCAATCACAGAGGCTTAACTCAAATTCTTCTTGTAGAAATGGGATGTGCACTTGGTCTTGCCACTTGAAGAAAAAATGTTTAAACACTGCACAGTTTACCAGATCTTACTTTGATGTGTTCTCTGGGGTTAGCCAAACAAAGGGAGAAGGTCTAAGTAAACTGTTGAAGGCTTTCAGCCAATGCTGAAAGTGCAGTGCTGGAACTGCCTTTCCTCAGAGAGAGGGTAACTCTGAGGGTGCAGTTTCTAGATCAAGGCCAGGAGATGCTGACCACAATGGGGGCATGGGTAGAGGGGGATGCCTTAGGCACCACTGAGGAAGCAGAGGAAAGATCTAACCCTGGAGATCTCTTCCTCCTGATTTTTTAGTTTTTCTGGAGAGCCCCTCAGAGTATGGGAAAGTGTATAGCGGACTGGAGTTTGGGAGTGTTACCTTCCTCCCAGCGACCCTCTCCTTTTCTATCCACTTCTTGCTGATACAAAATCTCCAGGTGCAAAATTTTCTTGGTGACCTCTGTGACCAGCTGCAAGCAGCTTCCCTAGAAGGCAAATGTGACCTCAGCATTACACACAGACATTTTCAAAAAATAAAGGATATTATTTAAATTAAGGAACAATTTAAGCAAACGAAAGACAGAATAAGAAACAGACTCTGTGTGCCCACTACAAGGAGTAAACAGACTAGAACATTTTGCTTATTGATATGGTCTGGCTGTGTGTCCCCACCCAAATCTCATCTTGAATTGTAATCCCAACTGTAATCCCCAGGTGTTGGAGAAGGGAACTGCAATCCCAGGTGTTGGAGGAGGTGATTGCATCATGGGGGCAGTTCTCCCATGCTGTTGTCTTGTGATAGTGAGTTCTCAACAATTATCTGACGGTTTTATTAGGGTCTGTTCCCCGTTTGCTTTGCACTTCTCTCTCCTGACACCTTGTGAAGAAGGATGGGTTTGCTTTTCCTTCTGCCATGATTGTGTAAGTTTCCTGCGACCTCCCCAGTCATTTGCAACTGTGAGTCAATTAAACCTCTTTTCTTTATAAATTACCCAGTCTGGGGCAGTTATAGTAGTGTGAAACCGAACTAATACACTTATTTACTTTAGGCCATTTTTTTTTCTTTTTTTTCTTTTTTTTTTTTAAGAAGAGTTTATAGAGTTAAAAAAAAAACCCTCTCTCAATGGAAGTATCTGCACAGCTATTCTTTCTATTCTTTTTTATCTTTGAATTGCTCATAATTAAAATCAAAATAATTTGTGTATCTGTAAATTGTTTTGATTTTAATTATAAGCATTTCAAAGATAAAAAAGAATGGAAAATAATACAATGACTATATACTCACCATTAAGATTACATGCATGATACTATTTTGTCTTATTTGTTTTAATCTTGTTCTAAATTTTTATTGTGGAAAATTTCAGACACATACAAGAGTAGGAAGAACAGTATAATGAGCTCCATGAACCCATCCACCCAGCTTCAACAATTGTCTACTCATGGACAATCTTGTTTTATCTGTGGGGTAATTATAGATAATATAGATTCTACATTCTCCCATATATCATTTATCTACACGTATTTCATCAGGTATCTTTTAAAGAGAAGAATGTTAAAAAAAACTGCAGTGCCATTATCGTACTTAAACATAGCGATAATTCACTAGTGATTGCTATTAGCCAGTATCCAGTCAATGTTTGAATTTTCAAAAGTTTTATTATAAAAATAATTTTTTTTTTCCAGTTTTTGTGTTTGAATGAGGATTCAGATAAGGTCTACACCAAGCTTAAAGCCAACGCGCAGCCTGCAGGCCACATGGGGCCCAGGACAGCTTTGTAAACACAAATTTGTGAACTTTCTTAAAACAGTATGAGATTTTTTTTGCAAATTTTTTCTCTTAGCTCATCAGCTATTGTTAGTGTTAGTGTATTTTAGGTGTGGCCCAAGACAATACTACTTCTTCCAGTGTGACCCAGGGAAGCCAAAAGATTGAACACCCCTCATCTACACATTGACATTGATTTGACAGAGATAGTTATATCTCTTTCTTTCCAATTTTTATTCTTCTAATTGTTTGTTCTTATCTAATTGTATAGACTAGGACCTCCAGCCCAGTATTAAATAGCAGTGGAGATCATGACTATCCCTTGCCTTGCTCCTTACTTTAATGGAAAGTCTCCAGTGTTATCATATTAAATAAGATGCTGGCTTTTGAGCTAAAATACACACACACACACACACACATATAATCACATACATAACATATTAAAAAACACATATGAATATAAAGTATACATTATATATTTCAATAAATGATGTACCATATATAACCATATATAATGATATATGTAATTATATATAATCATATGTATTTTAAAAACTAGTCATCAATCTATATTTTATAAGTGTTATCAGGTACCTTATCTGCCTCTGTGATGATTATATGACCTTTTTCTCTTTAGTTGTCTTAATATGAAGGATTATGTTATTAAATTTTCTAATAATCACTCTTGTTAAAGATGATACGGATTCCTCTCGCAACTAGAATTATAAACGGAAAAGGCTACAAATTATCTCAGAAAAAAAATCTAGATTCCTATTTGATAGGGCAAGAGAATTTATGTACCATATATATGTGTGACTAAAATAATCAACTACTGTTTAATTTTTTAAACCTCCCTGTATAACAACTATAATTAGACATGAGTTTCATATACACCTTTCAGATGCTATTGCCAAGTACATCCCCAGTTTCTAAATATGTTTCTATTCTTTAGCCGAGTAAACAGCAAAAGGTGTTAGAAGGCAAATAAATGTGCAGGGAGACAGAGCAACACATGCCCAGAGTATTTTGTGCTGCCCAAAGCCATCTGGCTTTGAAGAGATTCAAAGGAACAAACATCTGATGTTCAGACACTAAGATGAAAGAGTTAAAGGGCTTCTTCCCAAAAACCCATAACCCTAGACTAATCGTGAGAGAAACATCCTTTGAATCCTAATTAAGGGACATTCCACAAAATTCCTGACCAGGATTTCTCAAAACTATCAAGGTCATCAAAAACAAGGAAAGTCAGAGACACTGTCACAGCCAAGGCGCACCTAAGAGCAAATGACAACTAAATGTAATGTGAGATCCTAGATGGGTTACTGGAACAGAAAAAATACGTTGGGTAAAAACGGAGAAAATATGAATCCATTATGGGCTTTAGTAAATAGTAACAATGTTGATTCATTAATTGTAACAAATGCACCACACAAATGTAAGATGTTAATACTGGCGGCAACAAGATGGCAGACTTGAGCTGAGGAGCTGTCAAGTGATGAAAACTGGTGTGCCTAGAAGCAAATTTTCAAAGCATTTTCTCTTCAAAACATCCTTTTTGAAGATATTTATACCACCTGACAAGCATCTCAACACCCTATGGCTGTAGCAGCAGTAAAATAGATGATAGTAAAGCAAATTGTCTTGAAACATTTATTGCCAATGCAAAATGGAGCTTTATATTGTGTGTGTTATAAATCTATGTATTCTTCTCTACCTGAAGACTATCATTGCAAAGTAGAGCTTGCTGTGACTTCCAATGGCAGGACGTGAGCCTGCTACCACTCTTCTGTGGACATTCCCTATGAACACACAAAATCCATCCTTCAACCAGATTCTGTGCACAATAATGAAGAAATACAAGATCAAGTGCTGAAAACCAGACGGGAAGAAAAACGTGAACACTTTGAGCAAAGACCAATGAGAAAACAACTTAGCAAACGTTCTTTACTGTTACGCACTGTCAGTATCCTCATGGACAGTACTAAAGATGGTGCAAGAAACTAGATCTTCTAAAAGACAGATGACTGAGGTACTCAGGGGAATCAAAGAGAAATGTTCTTCATTTGCCATTTGAGAAAATGCAATCCAGGGTGTTCACTAACATGTTATATAGTAAAGTCAGAATAATGAAATGTCTTTTCATATTAAAAAAACAATAGGGGGTAGTAGGTGTGGAGCATGAGAGGACTGTCAGCACTATCATAATAATTTTTCTGTAAATTCAAAACAGCTGTAAGATTAAAAGTTTATTTTTAAAAGATAAAGGATCTTTAAAAATAATACAGGTACATCTTTTCTCCAGATGCCAAGATAAGTAGAATTATATTCTTGAATTCCCCATCTGCTTTTTTCAAACTACCCACTAGTGCCAGCTCAAGGAGCAGTTTGCTTTTTTCATTTAGAAGTATATTTAGAGGCCAGGCACGGTGGCTCACACCTGTAATCCTACCACTTTGGGAGGCTGACGCCGGTGGATCACCTGAGGTCAAGAGTTCAAGACCAGCGTGGCCAATCTGGTGAAACCCCGTCTCTACAAAAATACAAAAATTAGCCGGGCATGACAGCAGGTGCCTGTAATCCCAGCTACTCAGGAGGCTGAGGCGGGAGAATCACTTGAACTCGGGAGGTGGAGGTTGTGGTGAGCCGAGATCGCACCATTGCACTCCAGCCTGGGTAACAGAGTGAGACTCAGTGTCAAAAAAAAAAAAAAAAAGGAAGAAGTAGTAGTATATTTAGGCTTGTTTTGGTGAAGGAAAGTGGTAGGTGGAGTGAACTGGAGAAGTGATTTGAGAAAAGCCAAGATGCAGCATCAAAGCCCCAGATGGGACATACTGCCTTCCTCTCATACGCATTCACGAGTCAACAGCTGTCTTTCCCGGTCTCTTTTCTGTCTCTCCATCTTTCCTTTTTTATTTTGAGGAGGTCAGGCCTGCAAATGAAGACAGAAACAATACTACTTGAAAACTTCTTTAGCAGCAGTCCTTGGTGCTCCAGGCTGTGGCACGCTCCTCGGTTTGTTTAGCATTAGCTCTTCAGCTCTGGTCTTTGAGTTCAGTATCTCCCAGGAGGCTTGGCTTTTCTGAGCTTTTATTGTCTTGTTATTCTGCTTACCTGACATGGAGATAAAACCCTCTCGCTCCTTTGTAAGCAGCCTGGAGTCATCGCCCAAAGATGTAACTGAATCTTCCTCAAGATGTCATTCTATAAAAAGGGACCTGGCCCAATGCTTCAGATGTATTTCAAAGACATGAAGGGCACATTTGCTGTCTTCCAGCAAGCCATTTAAGTATATAGTACTTGTTCAGAAAACTTGCCACAAAATCCATTGCAAAAGAATTATTTCAATCAAGAAGCAAAACCATCTGGATTTTTATGACGTACCAAGGTACACCAGTCCAAAGACACAAACACCACAAAGGCCTGGCTTAGATATCATGAACCGTGGCTCTTGTTGAGACAGCTGCTGGGGTCTTGGGCATAGCAGGCTGTGCATGGCTGGCTGTGCGGTCTAGTGCACTTGGTATCTTCACCTTGGCTATAGGTTGCCCTTGACAAGGTTTAGCTCCCTTTCATTTACATTCATCTTCTGCTCAGCTCCTTCCTACCGTATTTTCTTTGAATTGATTCAAAAAAAGGACTGTTCATGGTTTGTTTCTGGTCCAAGACAGTGAGTTCATGGGAACAACACAAAAGCAATTTTAAAAGGAGGAAGCTTTCTCAGGCTTTTGGGGATACTCCTCCAGTGATGGCAGGCTTCTAATCAGGGCAGCTCTGCTGTTTGAGATCACAGCCTGATCTCATGGGGCTTCCTCTTTAACTTTTCAATGTGGAATATTTCAAACTATGGAATATTTCAAAATATTTCTCACACAAAAGCAGAAAGAATCGTATCATGAAACTCCAGGTTGAACATTTATCCACTTAATGGCCAATCTCTTTGGATGTATATTTCCAGCCATTCCCTGACCTCCCTTCTTCCCTGGGTTACTCTGAAGCAAACCCAAGATATTATACAATTTCATCTAAAACTATTTTCCTTGCATCTCTAAAAGATTTGGACTCTTTCTGAAAACATAACTATTACTCTTATCACAACAAACAATCCAACAGTAATTCCTTGGCATGTTCAAACATCCAGTGTTCGAATTTGCTCATTGCCTCAAAAATAGTTTTTCTTTGTATTATTTCCTCATTTATTTTATATGTCATTTCAAAGTGGATTAAAATAAGATTTACATATTGCAGTTGGTTGATGTATCTCTTTATAAAGTTTCCCTTTTATCTTCCTATACCACATCCTCCCTCCCCCCTCCCCTTTTTTGAGGCTTTTGTTTCTTTTTTTAACATGAATAAGGTGAAGTAAACATTTAAAAATGGAACTCAAGGAGGACAACCAACCAACCAGTAGATGGGATATTTTCCCTTTCTTTTGAAAAGGCGGCTCCCTCTGGCACTGGACAGTGTTTTACTTTGTTCCCACTGACATGCAAGTCCAGCAGGTTTCTCCTTAATTTGCTTGAGGGTTGAAAGGACAGCAGTAAATTCCAGGTCACAAGCAACACTGTCTATTTATTTCTCAGAGTGTTAAACATAAACACCCAGGCCTTGCCTCTCCAGCAATCAGCATTTGTCAATACAGCATTTGTCGATAAGTATACTATGGTTTACAACAGATGCCTGGGCTTTTCTAGTAGCCTATTTTTACCCATTCACACACTCCACTCCAGCTTGCCATCAGTTCAGCTGCAAGAAAAAAACCAAAGGGAAAGAAAGTTGAAATATTTAATTTATTGCCACATGAATCTGTTTGGGTAGCTTCATAGAATCTTAACACGAACCACCTGCAGAGTTGAGATGTTGACACTAAAATGGCACAGCAGGCCCCTTCACAATCCCATCCCCCTTTTCTTTTCCCTTCTTGTCCCACTCACCCCCTAACCCCCAAATGGTTTAATTAAAAAGTCATTTAAGGCGAGCATTGTGGAGAAAGATAGGCCGAGGGTTTCTCACTCTGGGATTTGGTTCAGATTCATGGTCTACACTCAAAAATCGACCACAAAAAATTTGTACTGTTTTCCAAACACTCTCATTTTCCCTATCCCATTATGAACCCATTATCAGTTCATTTTTCAAAAACTCTGTCTGTCCGTTTGTTTGGAGACAGTCTCGCTCTGTCACCCAGGCTGGAGTGCAGTGGGGCGATCTCAGCTCACTGCAACCTCTGCCTCCCAGGTTCAAACAATTCTCATGTCCCCGCCTCCAGAGTAGCTAGGATTATAACTGTGGCAAACATGCCTGGCTAATTTTTGTATTTTTGGTAGAGACAGGATCTTGCCATGTTGGCCAGTCTGGTCTCAAACTCCTGACCTCAAGCAATCCACCCGCCTTGACCTCCGAAAGTACTGGGATTACAGGCGTGAGGCACCACACTGGCCTAGAGTTATTGTTTTCTTTCTTCTTAAGCTAGGTCTGGCCATGGACACCCTTCAGTAGCAACTGGAAGAGCGGCTTCTCTGAGAGCACCTCAGAGCCTTGTGTTACGCCCACTGCAAAGCAGGCTGAGGCCCCTGTGCTGCACTGCAGGGGACTTTGCTCTTTCCTCACCACCATTCTCAACATCCCATGTCTCTACTCTGTTTTGGGTGCTCCCACTGGGTTGCCCATGGATTAGAGATTCTTGGTTAGTCAAAGAAAAACAATAGCAGGTCAAGGAACCTGCCCCTATTGTGTCATTTCTAAAACAAAGGACATATCTTGAATTAAAATGGGGTGTGGGGGACTGTCTACTAAGATCTGGAGCTGGCTCTATAAGGAGTAAGATCCTCGTCACGGTCTGCCATTGTGCTGGGGATTCTTTGACCTCTGTGGCCCAGGCTGTGTCTTCAGGTGAATGTAAATCCCTCTGTTAGTACACCTGCAGACAGCCTACATGCTCTGGGGTCTTCAAGACCTGAAATCAATTACTTCTGCAATTTATGACTTTATTTAGGCAACTTTACTTCTCAAAGTATCAGGTTTCTCATCTGTAATAAGGAAAATAATATATATATACTTCATATAGTTGTTGATAAAGGTTGGATTTGCATCCCTGTCCAAATCTCATGTTGAATTGTAATCCCCAATGTTGGAGAAGGGGCCTGTTGGGAGGTGTTTGGGAGTCTCCCCACATGATGGTAGGCATCCCCCTTGCTGTTCTCATGATAGTGAGTTCTCATGAGCACTGGTTGTTTTAAAAGTGCATAGCACCTCCCCCTTTACTCCTTCCCCTGCTCCGGCCTTGTAAGACATGCCTCCTTCCTCCTTCGCCTTCTGCCATGATTGTAAGTTTCCTGAAGCCTCTCCAGACATGCTTCCTGTACAGCCTGCAGAACCATGAGCCAATTAAACCTCTTTTCTTTGTAAATTACCCAGTCACAGGTAGTACTTCATAGCAGTGTGAGAATGGGTTAATATAGTTGTCAGGATAAAATAAGGTAGCACAACCGGCCTACATTAAGAATGTTAGATCCCAGAACCAGAAATACCATTTAACCCAGCAATCCCGTAACTGGGTATATACGCAAAGGATTATAAATCATTCTACTATAAAGACACATGCATGCATACGTTTACTTCAGCACTGTTTACAATAGCAAAGACTTGGAACCAATCCAAATGCCCATCAGTGATAGACTGGATAAAGAAAATGTGACATATACACTATAGAATACTATGCAGTCACAAAAAAAAAAAAACGAGTTCATGTCCTTTGCAGGGACATGGATGAATCTGAAGGCCATCATTCACAGCAAACTAACACAGGAACAGAAAACCAAATGCTGCATGTTCTCACTCATAAGTGGGAGTTGAACAATGAGAACACGTGGACACAGGGAGGGAAACATCACACACCAGGGCCTGTCAGGGGGTGTATGGCAAGAGAAGAGAGAACATTAGGACAAACACCTAATGCATGCAAGGCTTAAAACCTAGATGATGGGTTGATAGGTGCAGCAAACCACCATGGCACATGTACACCTCTGTAACAAACCTGCATGTTCTGTACATGTATCCCAGAACTTAAAGAAAATTAAATTAAATTTTTAAAAAAGAATGTTATATCCCAACCTTTCCTTTCTTCTCCCACCCCCAAAGAATAATAAATTGCTTATGAGTCAATAAGATGAATTAAGTCTGCCATTGCTTTCCCAACTGTGGCAGAGTCAAAATGAAATAACAGGTTTTGTCAGGGGAAAAGGCTAATGACATAGCCCTGTAGGTTGAGCAATCCCTGGGTCTACAGGGATTTTTAGAATAGGGGATCAGGGAACTAATGGATGGCAAGAAGGGACTGGAGAATGTAAGAGCAAAGAGAAAGGTATAAAAGGTAAGACAGGAGCACCCCAAAGGTAAATGCCCTCTATGTTGGCCATTTTTGCAGCATTTGCTAATTCCTTTTTAAAATTTTTATTTTTAATTGACAAATAATAATTGTATATATTTATGGGGTACAAGATGAAGCTTTGATATATGTACACACTGTAGAATGATGATATCAAGCCAATTACCATTCTTCACATACTTGTCATTTTTTATGTAGTGAAAACATTTCAAATACATTCTTTTAGCAATTTTGAAATATACAATACATTATCATAACTGCGGTCACCATGCTGTACCATATATCCCGAAAACATATTCCTCCTTTGTAACTGGATCTTTGTACTCTTTGATCAACATCTCCCAATTCCCCACCCCACAGCCCATGCTAGGGGGGTGATTTCATACTCATGTCTATCTCCTTGGAGACCTTCAAAAGTACAGATGCTTGAGAAAGAAAAAATACTCTGGTGGAAATATTATTGGCACTTTTAAGACAATTTAATAAGCTTTCAGTTAGTTTTCCTAGGCCAATGCATATTTTATATAGTAAATGGCAACATCTAAATCTTATAGGTTGAATCAGAGTATCTGTATCTGGTTTTCTCTGGAGAAAACATACGTTAGTTCATCTGTTCGAAGGACACAGCCAAACATCTTTTGAGAATAAGTCATTTTACACTGTGGATATGTGAAGTTACACTCCCTCAGGCAACTACAGGAAACCAGAATTAACCTAAATTTATCTCCAGTAGCAATAAAGTTGATTCAAAATGGTTGAAATATACCCATTTAGTTTATGTAGTCTCATTAGAGCTGTAGACAAGTTTTACCAAACAGACATATTGTGCTATTTCATGTTCTCCACTTTTCCTCATCAGAAAAAAAGGAGTCAGAACAAAATGAAATGCCTCCTAAGCACTGATAAATGGTGCCTCACCGGGCCCTTCACAAGCAACCTGAAACTGGGCTGTTATGAGGAACCCATTTTCAGCCGAGGAATCTTACATCCATAAATAACTTGGCCAAGACGAACATGTTAGTAAGGTAGCATAATCAGGATTCCAGCTGTAGTTTGCTGATTCCAAAGTTTGTGATCTTTTCATTGAAGTTATTTGCTTTGCTGTGACAACAAATGAAACAACATATGAGAAAGAGAAAGTGCTTCGTAGGCACTACGACCCTAAGTCTTCCATTTCCATCTTCAAAATTTAAAGAGCACACAATTCAAAGAGCAAGGGGGTTCTAAGGGCCTCCCCTGCAAGGGTACAGAGTTGAAGAAAGGCAAGGCAGTTTCTGAGTATAACACACACAGTCACAAATATTAATACACAAACAAACAGCACACAAGATCACATTAAAGGCAAAATGGGAAAGTAATGTCGATGTTAAAGATGAAACTATTTTAGCTGCCCCTTACCAAATAGTGAGCAGCTGTAGTTAAAAAACTGAAATTATGGAGGCAGAAGAGTGTTTGGGAGTAAGAGATAAAATTTCAAAGAGTTGTTCTGTCTATTTGCAGAAAACAGCAGCCCGGGTAACATATCTCAGCAGACTACCTTGCACATAATAGGTGATTAACAAACATCTGTGGAATGACTTTTTCAAGTTGGCCATTCTAGTAGCAATTATAGCTTGCCATGCAAACAATCTGGCTACGTCTGTTGTTTTTTAAAATAACGCTGCCTAAAATGAATACAGTCATATGTCAGTTAAAAACAGGGATATTTTCTGATAAATGTGTCATTAGGCAATTTCTTTAGGCAAATCTAGATGGTACAGCCTACCACACACCTAGGCTACACGGTAGAGCCTACTGCTCCCAGGCTACAAACCTGTATAGTTTGCCGCTGTACTGAATACTGTAAGCAATTGCAACACATTGGTATTTGTGCATTGAAACCTATCTAAACGTAGAAAAGGTGGTCAGGCGATCACTCATGCCTGTCATCCCAGCCTTTTGGGAGGCAGACGTAGGAGGCATGTTTGACGCAAGGAATTTAAGAGCAGCCCTACCAATATAGTAAGACCTCGTCTCTACAAAAAATAAAAATAAAAATTAGCCAGGCCTGGTAACACGTGCCTATGGTCCCAGCTATTTAAGAGGCTGAGGTAGGAGGAATGGTTGAGCCTGGGAGGTTGAGGCTGCAGTGAGCCGTGGTCTCACCACTGCACTCCAGCCTGGGTGACAGAGCCAGACCCCAACTCACAAAAATAAAGAAACATAGAAAAGGTACTGCAAAAATACTTTACTATAATTTTACGGTTAAACAGAAGGCTAACCTGATTAAGCTCACCAAATTGAACCTGCTTGCCTGCTTTTAATTGCTTACTTCTAACTGACCTTAAAATTCCCACTGGCTTCCTTGCAGATAACACAGCTCTGACCGTGAGTCACTGTAGTAACAGTTGCTCAAAGCAGCACCTCTTGTCCAATTCAAGTCTATAGAGACCACCAACTCCTCAACTGGACCCGTGCCGGTGGGTGACCTCTTGACATCAGAGGGCCAAAATTTCCACCCTTACATCATGATAACGCCATCTTTTTCTGCACATGGCTCCTATAATGAACCATGCAGCCTGATTTCGCTTAGGCAGAAATCCTGATTGCATCACCTTTCCTACTCACCACTCGCCTTTCCGCACACTTTACTTTCCATTCCGTAAGTATCCTTAAGACCGTTTTAGGGAGGCAGAGTTGAGACTCGTCCTCCCACCTCCTCGCACAGCAGCCTTATGAATAACGTCTTTTCTCTTTCGCAGAAACCCGTTGTGTCCAGAGTTTATTCCTGCCTGTTGGTTCAGGGTCTCGCTGACTTCAAGAATGAAGCCTCAGACCTTCAAGGAGAGTGTTACACCTCTGAAATAACTGCCCAAAAAGTGAGCAGCAGCAACATTTATTGTTAAGAAGGAGAAAACAAAGCTTCCTCGGATTGCTGCCGCTGGCTGGGGGGCAGGGGTGGGGTGGAGGGGGCAGCGTTTATTTCCTTATTTGTCCCTGCCCATGTTCCATTTCTGTCCTATCAGAGTGCCCTTTTTTCAATCCCCCCCACGATTGGCTACTTTTAGACTCCTGATGATTGGTGCGTTTTAGAGAATGCTGATTGGTGCATTTTACAGAGTGCTAATTGGTCCATTTTACAACCCCCTTGCTAGCTACAGAGTGCTGATTGGTGCATTTTACAATCCTAGCTACAGAGTGCGGATTGGTGCGATCTACAATCCTCTTGTAAGATAGAAAAGTTCTCCAATTCCCCACTCAACCCAGGAAGTCCAGCTGGCTTCACCTCTCAAGGTGAGCACATTGATTGGCTTGTAGCATTCAGGCAGAACAAACCTGTTCACTAACAATGAGACTACTGTTGCAAACATGGTCCATCACTGACTGAATCACTGTTTTGTGGCACATTACTGTACATATTGCTGTTGCCTAAATAAGTCAACAAATCAAAATAGCAGGCTAAACCTGGCAGTCAAAGTGTGGGGCATTCCTGGGCCAAGACCCCTGCAGCAGATAGTTCAAGACTTACTGAAAAGTGTTATTCGGAGTCTCCTTACTCAACGCACCAAAGTAGGAGGTGAATGTGAAAAATAATCTGTAGATCTTCACAATGTCTCTAGGGCTTGGATCTGGGAATTGACGCTGTAGAAGAGGCTGACCTCCAGAAAGACAAGGTTTCTTATGTCCACTCCTTTTCTAAGTTAAAGTTTAAGAACACATTGGAACACAAGTGTTTGTGAAGTACCTACTGTCACCCGTTTTTTTGCAAAACTTATTTTTTGAGCCCAAGAGATTCTTTCCAAGCATGTTTTTCCTGTTAAATTAAAAAAAGAAAAGGAAAAAAAGGTTTTCTGTAGGAAATCTAATCCATATGTTTCTTTCCTTTAGTCTTCAAACTGATGCCTGGTTAATGGGAGTTCATGACCAAATACCTTTCCATTAAAACAAGAAATTATATTTTGTTCACTGTAAACAAATTAAAACTCAGAGATGTTTGAATCTCCTTTGAAGTGTGTTGCCCTAAAACTTCTGTTTTTTCTTTTCTTTTCTTTCTTTTTTGAGACGAAGTCTCTCTGTTGTCCCCCAGGCAGGAGTGCAATGGTGCCATCTTGGCTCAATGCAACCTCCGCCTCCTGGGCTCAAACGATTCTCCTGCCTCAGCCTCCCTAGTAGCCGGGATTACAGGCATGCACCACCACCCCAGGCTAATTTTCCTGTTTTTAGTAGAGACGGGGTTTCACTGTGTTAGCCAGGCTGGTCTCTAACTCCTGACCTTGAGTCATTCCTCCGCCTTGGCTTGCCAAAGTGTTGGGATTACAGGCACCCGGCTAAACTTAAAGAGCGATCTAAACTAAAATAACCATTTCCTGAGCCATGCTTTCAATCTCCTGTTTGACTTTTAGAGCTCCTTGTTATATACAAGCCATATACTGAGAATCGGGAACAAAAAGTAATACTGAAGCCACAAGAAAATTAGTTAACCTTATTTGTCTTGTCAATTAACTCTTTAAAATCCTACAGAGCAACTTGAGGACTAGCTGTTCATTCCATTCATGAAAACTGATTGAAACCTTTACCACCACCTAGAGGTCATTGAGCTGTACTGCAAAAACTAAAGTGGCACTGTAAATTCTCAGGCATTTTATGGTTTTTCCATTACCACACCAAACTGACATAATACTGGATCCTTGGGAGAAATAAATGATCCTCATAAAAGAGGCACTTTTTAAACTCCCAAACATAGAGTAAATCAAGGAATGGGAAAGAACAGCTGGGAAAACAGGTTGTTCCAAGAATATCCCTTCCTTGAGCTAAAACTGCCGCTTCCTGTACCAGCAACTAGATTTCGAAGATGCACGTTCAACACCTGCTTCAGAGAGGCAGCCATCAATGCCGCCATCTTGCTTTCTAGTAGAGAATGGCTTGGAAGACAAACAGAAGAGAGTATGTCGAGATCCAACCTTTCAATGGCTGTAGAATTCTGGCGCACCATTCTTTTTATCTTGAACCTGGAATCCTAGTCCATTCT
This sequence comes from Macaca fascicularis, assembly GCF_037993035.2. Taxonomy (NCBI): domain Eukaryota; kingdom Metazoa; phylum Chordata; class Mammalia; order Primates; family Cercopithecidae; genus Macaca; species Macaca fascicularis. The sequence continues at coordinate 156,761,619 of NC_088378.1, read as the reverse complement.
TGATATATTTAGGTAAAACTAGAGTGAGTCAGAAGATGAAAAGTTAGTGTCTCCCATGATTTCATTCCCTCTGGAAAAAAATCATTCAAAAGATGTTTAAAAAACATATCAAAAACTTTCCATCGGAGACTTTGATAAAAAAAAAAAAAAAAAAAAAAGGAAGAAAAATGAACAAAAGATCTCTTTTTCTTCCATGTGTTATTTTAGAGAATTAGATTTAGACTTTGCCTCTGAGTAAGAACCTCAGTCTATTTTGTATCTGCAAAGTTGTCCGTTTGACTAGGGTTGCTAGTGACTCTGAAACCACCTTGGGTCTACACTGGATTTCTGTGGCCTTCTATTCCATGGAACTTGGAGAAAAAAAGGTTAGTTATGAGCCATTGGATACCAAGACCCTTCCCACAATCAAATGGACTTCCTGGTTTTGGAATTGATCTCCTTCTGCCTTGGGTTTTAGAGCCCACGGCCAATGTAGCCAACTATTATCTAGTCTGTAGGGAATCTCACCAATCCACAGCTACTTAATAAATGATCCTCAGAGGGCTAAATCATTACAGTGCCACCTCGGGCTCCAGCCTCTTGACAAATAACAGGCCACTGTGAGTACAATGGTGTGCCCATGGGCTACTGCCGAGAATGAGGAAGGGGAGGGCCCTGTGTGTGAGGTCATAAAATGACTGCTCTGTAGGCAGTGTCTTTTGAGGCTTGTGAGCAAAATTAACAAGTAGTATGTCAAGAACTAGCCTTCTTCCCAATTGAATGATTTCAAAATGAACTTTCTACAGGTGCAACAGGAAAGTGCGTCTTTACCAGGTTTGCCCACTTTTGTGTCTGGGACTGTGGTAGGGTATGGAATAGTCTTCTGTAGCTAGAAGCTCTCTCCTTTTATAGCAATGCCAGGAACATAGTTGGCTCCAGAGATCTCGGATCATTTCAGCTTTCTGCTCAAGAAAATTGCTCCACACTCAACTTACTTATTTGAAACTCAAAGACAATAAAGTTTACTGAGACATTCTGCTAATAATTAACTGCCTCGGGGCCCAGGATATTTAAATCAGGGTTCAGCAACCTTTTTTCATTTAAAGGAGGCCTTTTAGACCTCCTTGGATGAAAGCAACCAGAGTTGTCCATGGAAAGAATTGGTGTGCTTTAGAAACAAGAGCCCAAAGCAACAGACGAGTGGGCTTGAGGCATCTCTTTTAAATTAGTCGAAATGAGAATGGCAAGAAAAAAGCAATGGAAGAGTTTTGAACATGTTATATTATATATTTGCCATAAAGCCTCTTTCAGTAACACCCAGGATAACAGGGGGAAAAGACTGTCACTGGAAAAGACTGCCACTGGATGAGAATGGCACTGACTGAGTTAGAATTTGTGCTAAGGTGAGAGTCTCTGGAGTTCCACCTGGTGGTTCTACACCTAGATCGGGACAATAATCGAAAGACGGTGCTATGCAAAGACTCATACTCAGAGATGCTTCCTAAACCATAGATAAGCCAAGAAGAGCGCTGAAAGTTACAAGTTAAACCAAGAGCAGGTTGTCTGACCAAACTTTGCAACCCCTAGGGGAAGTCAGAAGGGAAAAAGGAGGAGAGAGCTGGGCCCCCAAGAATATACTGCCCTGGTACCAATTTCAAGATGCATCCTCCTACTAAAAAGGGCCATCCAGACTGTGTGTTTTCCATTAAGAAAACTACAATTCACAATCTATTTAAATTACAATGCGAAAGTGAGATTCCAGGACTGAAATGTGAATTTGAGAGGCTTAGCTCTAGTAAAGTGGTTTCCATCAGAAATGGCTGAGAAGTGTGACTTTTGTTTGTTTGTTTGTCTGTTTAGATTTGGGGATAGGAAGAAGCAGAAATAAAAACTCTTTACACATACTTTAGACTTTGTGATATGAAGACCTGGTATTTCTCTAGAGTTTCAAATGGAGTCTTCTATGATGATGGTGATTGGTGTGGTCAAGATTATTACAACGAATTACAACCATTTGTTGGGAATGTTAAGCACCACATAAAGTATTGGATTCATGGGTTTTGTGGTATAGCCTTTTCTAAGGAATTTGGTGTTATCATCTTATGCTGTCACAGTACCGGTTCCCAGACACTCCTTAAAAATATGCAGTCAAAAATACTATTTATAGTGTGGAAACCAAAACATCCATTGTTAAATGAGAGATCTTGGGGCATCCAAGGTGTCATCTGACCAGGGACATTGTCTCCTGACTCTTGTCCTGTTATAGTCACCACTGAATAAAGTTCTCTCCCCACCCTGCCCCTTCCTGCAGTTACCTGTTAATGACACCTAGCTTTCCTGTGCAATTTTAATCATGCTTGCTTGGGCCTCCACTACCCTCACATTAGTGAAATGACCTGGTCTTGAGCTTGTAGGAGGCAGTGACATCACTGGGTAGAGGGAAGCACAATCCAAGTCTACATGTTCCTCTATGGTTGAAAAGACTGGATTCCCTAACAGTTCTTCCATTCATGGCATTTAACTGTCCTTTCTAAAAGATCACCTTTCACCTTCCCACCACAGAAACTGCAAAGAGCTATAAATTCTTTAAGTTTAAAAAGTTGATATGAAGGAACAAGTCCTTGATTTAGAATTAAAGGTTCTCAGCTTGAAGACTGTCCTATCTTCCCCGTGGCCCAAAGTGTATACTCTCGGCCAGCAGTGGTGACCTACTAGCCACTGCTGTGGTAGAATTTTCCTAACATGTACTAAAACCTGTGAAGTCAAAGAAAAGTGTGGGCCGGGTGCAGTGGCTCACGCCTGTAATCCCAGCACTTTGGGAGGCCTACGTAGGTGGACCATTAGGTCAAGAGATCGAGACCATCCTGGCCAACATGGTGACACCCTGTCTCTACTAAAAATACAAAAATTAACTGGGCGTGGTGGAGCGCACCTGTAGTCAGGAGAATCGCTTGAACCTGGGAGCCGGAGGTTGCAGTGAGCTGAGATCGCGCCACTGCACTCCAGCCTGGCAACAGAGCGAGACTCCACCTCAAAAAAAAAAAAAAAAAAATGTGTGACCACTGTGCCAGCTCCCCATGCTTTTGCTAGCTAATAACAATTAAAAATTGAATTGAGTTGAGTTGAATTGCATTAAATTGAAATGTCTTGAATGATGGCTGATTCATGCTTGGGTAACAAATGTTTATTCATTTATTCATGCAAGAAAATCCTGCCATCATGAAGCTCATGGTCAAATGAATGTCTTTCAGAAAAGATTCCCAAGGGCACAGTGGGGATGGAGAAAAGCATTAGGAAATCTAAAAAATATAGGGCCCATACTTGCCAAGTAAATATGACAAGGTCAACCTTATCATAGCAATAGAGGGGGAAGTATATTAGAAGCAATGAAAAAATTATACCTAAAATATGGCAACTTGAAATTTTTTAGATTTTGTTTACTGAGGCTTACGTTTCTGTGCAACTAAAAGATTTCAAAAAAGGGATACATCAGAGGGATCTTAGGGACATGCTTAAAAATAATGAAGATTTTGGAAGCAAAGCATGTGTTGCAGAGTAGGCTGCTCATTTTGGTTTTGGGTGGAATTATTTCCAGGAACACAGATCGGCTGAGTTCATAAAACAAAAGCTCCAATTCCAACAGTATGGACTTTGAGCAGATTTCACTACTCAGACCAGAACATAAACTTGAAGGGAAACAAACAAGGCTGTATGTCCAACTTGAAACTTTCCAGGACAGGCCACTGGTGCTCAGAAAAGTCTGGGTGGGAAACTGGGGTAGCCTAGTCAGAAGTATTTTGTACACCTTCCCAAAGAGGAATTAGCTGCCCTTCTGTCCTCAACCCGTCAGCTTGATTAAGGGCCTTTGGCAACATGTACTGAATCCTGGCACCATCAAGAAGCCCAAAAGAACAACTGCTCACTTGGTACAGATGGCAGGAAGAAAGATCGGATGGGAGACCTGCTTTGATGCTCCACTGATTTTCTGCAGCAGAATTTCTGCAGCATTTAAGACAAAACGACTTCTTTTTTTTTTTTTTTTTTTTTTTTTTTTTTGAGGCGGAGTCTCGCTCTGTCACCCAGGCTGGAGTGCAGTGGCGCGATCTCGGCTCACTGCAAGCTTCGCCTCCCGGGTTCCCGCCATTCTCCTGCCTCAGCCTCCCGAGTAGCTGGGACTACAGGCGCCGCCACCACGCCCGGCTAATTTTTTTTGTATTATTAGTGGAGACGGGGTTTCATTGTGTTAGCCAGGATGGTCTCGATCTCCTGACCTCGTGATCCGCCCGTCTCGGCCTCCCAAAGTGCTGGGATTACAGGCTTGAGCCACCGCGCCCGGCCTAAACGACTTCTTTTTTGCTTGGTTTGAGTGATGTCAGTTTCTGTGAGTCTGAATTATTTACTTAATATGGAAAAGTGGGAGAAGTGTCCCTGTATAATCTTAGAATGTCTGGAAACTCAAAGATAGAGACAAATTAAGCCCTAAAGTTCTTGAATCCTAGGGTCTGGAAATCACTTTGGCTCTTTATAGAGACAGTGAACTGCAGTTAATACACAACCCTCTGTATAAACTGGGAACATTCAGACCCTACGAACAAACTCAATAAATATTTGATGAATGAATGAATGCTCAGACTTCATTTGAGAGAAATCAGTCAACACCATAAGCTTGCAATGGGTCTTTCAGGGCGTGTTTTGGTCCTTTCTCTTCTTTAAGCATCATAGATAACAAATCTTAACTGAACTTGTCTTATCCTAGGACAGCAGTGAAATGAGCCAAAAGTAGGAGTGCCAGGTCTAGATCAGTTACAAAGTGAATAATGAGTCCAGTCACTATTAAATGTTGGTCAAAGTTTGGCAACATGGTTGAGCTCTTCTGAGAAACAGAGATAGTTTAATGACCAGACTCCTGGGGCCAAGAACCAGGAGAAGGAAGCCATGTTCCCTCTGCTCAACCAAACACATTTGCACTGCTTCTTCCAGCAACAATGTACGTCTTCTCATCTGGATTTCTTCACTCTTGCTATCCCAAACTCTTGAAATGCCCTCATATAAAACCCCCACCTGTTGAAATCCAGCTTTGCTTCCTCATCCATCTGAACTCAGAAGCTACCTCCTTCATGAGCCCTTTTCAGTCTGAAGTAATTTCTCCTTCTTTTGAGCCTCTATAGTGCTTTGAATCTCAGGGAACTTAGACAATTCTTTGCAACAATATTATTAGTAAGCTTGTTTTATCCCATCCTACTAGATGGATTATAAGCTTCTGGAGAAAAAAGTACTAGTATTAGTAATACTAATACACATACACACATATACACACTAGATACATACACACACAGTATATATACACAGACATGATATATATGGTATATGTATATATAAACATATATCATATAATGTATGTAATTTAGTGTATATTTACATTTAGTAGTAGTAATATTATAGTGATTCTTGTCTCCCTTGCCTGCTACAGTCTCAGGAACACAATGGATGTCAATGGACGTTAGTTCAGTAAACTAAGTGCCAACACTTGGCACAGGAAAAGACACCCTATAGAAGGGCTCATTCACCTTTCCTCTGAGAACTTTTTGGTCACCTACTCATGTCATCAAGATGTCAGCAGGGACTCCCTGCCCTCAGAGATTTGATCAACTTGGCCTAAACTCTAATTGTCTGGCTAGGATAAGCTGATGCCTTCCCCATGATTTCTGTCAAACTCTTGCACACACCTTGTTTCCTCCCGCCTCTCTCAGTCTCAGCACTCTCAGATCCCAGCTGCCACTGTTTTGCATCACCTTAAACAGTTTGCTGGCCAGGCATGGTGGCTCCAGCCCCATGATGGAATTCCAGGCATGCTGGAATTCCAGCACTTTGGGAGGTCAGGGCAGGCGGATCCCTTGAGTCTAGGAATTTGAGACCAGGCTGGGAAACATGGTGAAATCCCATCTTTCCAAACAAACCAAGAAAAAAATTACCCAGGCATGGTGGTGCGTGCCTGTGGTCCCAGCTACTCAGGAGGCTGAGGTGGGAGGATGGTTTGAGCCTAGGAAGTGGAGGTTGCAGTGAGCCAAGATTACTCCACTGCTGCACTCCAGCCTGGATGACAGAGTGAGACCCTGTCTCCAAAAATAAACAAACAAACAAATAACAACGACGAAAAACAGCATGCCAATCTGCCTCTTCTCTTGTTTTAGCAGAAGTTCAACCACAGCAAGCATCTCTGATTGTTTTGTAGACTTGATCCCTGTGGTAGCACAGCAGTGTTCCGGTAGGTTCAGGGCCCTCTTACCACTCACTCTTCCCCTCCCCTCATCATTCCAGAGTTCTAAATAAGTCTCTTCTCCCTGCCTTATACAGGCAACTATGCCCATGCCATACCAGGTCCCTCAGGGTTCGCATCTGCTGCCTCAAATAGCTTATTAAAGTATTTCTTCCAGACCCAGACAATACTCTCTCAAGAATTCTGAAACATATTTATTCCCTTCTTTGCCTGCCAATCTGCCATTGTATTGAACCATAATATAAGAAGCCTGTTTAGGGACTCTCCGGTTTTCCATATTCCTAGAGCCAGACTCTACTGAGTACTGCTCTTTTCAGCTTTTTCACCTCAGTCTTCCTGGCTTCCAATTCTTAGCTCCTAGATCTCATTCACTCATTCTTTCATTTATCTGAGTACCTATTATACTACAGACCACGCACTTATTTTACAAAAACAATGAAGACAAATCCCTTGTGTTCAGGGACCTCCTTAAAATTAAGTCTGACTTACCTATTTGCTCAGCTGGTCCAAGGGAAATAGTTCTAGGTGTTACGTGTTATGCTAAAAGGAAGCTGCCCCTTACAACAACCTGAGACTCAGTGACCAAGGTTCAAATTCCTGTGTTTTTAATAGAAACTTGGCCAGGCTGTGGTTTCAGTTTCTTAGATTAGCAGAGGGAATTAGTAATACAATTAAACTTAAGACTAACTGAATGGCAGACCAAAAGAAATAGCTGAAAGCCAGAGTAATTAGCTGAAGGATAAAGAATGAGTTAATTTATCCAGTCATGTTGGAACAGATGAGGACACTCTGAAAATAGCCTTCCTTTTATAACCTTTGGAAATGTTCTTGTTAAGACCAAATATTTCTCTTACTTGAATATAAATACCTCCCTTTAAATATCCTTGAAATGTTTGATGAACATCTAGAGTTAAAACACTATGTACTTTCATTAACTATCAAAGAAGGAGCCAAATATTTTGAAATGCTTGTAATACTTTTAAACAGCCATATCAAGATCAAATCTATTTTCTGACCTATTGAATTATAGAAAAAAGAGAACTAGCTATATTAAAAATAGCGTGGCTTGTGCTGACTCCATAAGGGAAAATATGAAAGGGAATTCATAGTTATTAAGTATTCCTATGCACCAAGTGCTGTGCTGGTCATTTTATGTGGTGTCCTATTACCCCATTATCCACATATCCCTGGGGGAAATCGCCTTAAAGCAGATATTGTATTTTTGTTCCCACTTTACAGATAAGGAGATGGAAGTGAAGAGTGGAACCAAACCTGTGACTGCAAAGCTTATTCTCTTTAACGATGGTTCGTTTTCACCAGGGTATTTATTTGTCTCCTTATAGAATCACATGTGAAATCATGACTATCCCCCACCTTTGCAGAATTCCAAAGATACTTTGTCTACAAATTATTAACCTGTAACTCATGATTTCACAGGTAGTTTTATTTGTATGAGGATTATAGTTAGGACATATTAATTTGTAGAAGGAAAACATATTCCTTGTATTTCCTTAGGGAGGTACTAGTCAGAGGGCTGTGGAACTGTGGATGGGCTGTTTACCGTCCTTTTTTATCTGAACTTACCACATTTTGTATTAAACAACATCACTAACCTAGCAGCTGATAAAATCTGTCGCTTTAAAACTCAAAGGGATTCTAGAGGTCGTCTGGTCTGGTATTTCTCAAGTGTTGGTCTATACACAGGCTACGTGAGAATCACTTGGTAAGTGTTTTCAAAACGCAGATTCCTGGGGCCCTCCCTGGGCCTTCTTTGCAAAAGCTTAAAGACAGGACACTGGGAATCTGCATTTTAAGGTTTCTAAATTGATTATTGGGCCTAACCTGATTTTGCAACCTCTTATCCAAGACCATCTCTAACTCAGTGCAGGAATCCCGTCCTACACACCCCTGACCGGTAAGCAGGCAAGGCATTCTCCTCAGGGACACACACAGGAACAACATTGGAGGAAGCATGTTTTTTTGTTTTGTTTTGTATTTTTTTGGAGACAGGGCCTCACTCTGTCACCCAGGCTGGAGTGCAGTGGTATAATCTCAGCTCACTGCAACCTCTGCCTCCTGGGTTCAAGCAATTCTCCTGCCTCAGCCTCGCAAGTAGCTGGGACCACAAGCATGCACCACCATGCCTGGCTAATTTTTTGTATTTTTAATAGAGACAAGAGGCCTCACCATGTTGCCCATGCTGGTCTTGGACTCTTGAGCTCAGGCAATCTGTCCACCTTGGCTTCCCAAAGTGCTAGGATTACAGGGATAAGCCACCACACCCAGCTGGAGAAAGTAATAATATCTTTTTATTATTATGGGGTAATAATATCTTTTATTTTATTTATTTTTTGAAGAGAGAAGATCCCATTATGTGGCCTGGGCTGATCTTGAATGCCTGGGCTCAAGTGATCCTCCCTCCCCAGCCTCCTGAGTAGCTGGGGTTACAATCATGAGCCACTGCACTCAGCTGCTGGGATAACACTAGGTTTAAAAATCCTTTCTACACCATGGAATACTATGCAGCCATAAAAAAGGATGAGTTCGGCCGGGCGCAGTGGCTCATGCCTGTAATCCTAGCACTTTGAGAGGCTGAAGTGGGCGGATCACAATGTCAGGAGGTTGAGACCATCCTGGTGAATGTGGTGAAACCCCGTCTCTACTAAAAATACAAAAAAATTAGCTGGGCATGGTGGTGGGCACCTGTAGTCCCAGCTACTTGGGAGGCTGAGGCAGGAGAATGGCATGAACCCAGGCGGCAGAGCTTGCAGTGAACCGAGATCACGCCACTGAACTCCAACCTGGGCGACAGAGCGAGACTCCGTCCCCAAAAAATCTAAATAAAATAAAAAATAATAAAATAAATAAACAAAAGATGAGTTCATGTCCTTTGCAGTGACATGGATGAAGCTGGAAATCATTGTTCTCAGTAAACTAACACAAGAACAGAAAACCAAACACTGCATATTCTCACTCATAAGTGGAAGTTGAACAATAAGAACACATGGACACAGGGAGGGGAACATCACACACCGAGGCCTGTCGGGGGTGGCGGGCTAGGGAAGGGATAGCATTAGGAGAAATACCTAATGTAGATGACGGGTTGATGGGTGCAGCAAACCACCATGGCACGTGTGTACCTATGTAACAAACCTGCATGTTCTGCACCTGTATCCCAGAACTTAAAGTATAATTAAAGAAAAAAATCGTAATAATGTTTTTCAAAATCCTTTCTAAATTTAATTTAAAATGTTACCTTAAACTTCCATTCATTGTTCTCAACTTGGCCTACAAGAGATACATAAAATACATGGATTCTTTAGAACATCAGCCTTCAGATACTCAGAGACAGCTAATACAGTTTCCCTTGGGTCTTTTCTTCCCTGGGCTAAAATCATTCCTTTAATCTTTTCTAATAGGTCATGAATTCAGTAACCTATTATCTATTAAAAAGACAGTTCATGGAAGATCAAATCCAAGTGGCCAACAAATACAAAAATTAACTAACAGTGGCCGGGCGCGGTGGCTCACGCCTGTAATCCCAGCACTTCAGGAGGCCGAGGCAGGCAGATCACTTGAGGTTGGGAGTTCGAGACAGCCTGACCAACATGGAGAAACCCCATCTCTATTAAAAATACAAAATTAGCTGGGAGTGGTGATGCATGCCTGTAATCCCAGCTACTCGAGAGGTTGAGGCAGGAGAATTGTTTGAACCTGGGAGGTGGAGGTTGTGGTGAGCCAAGATTGCACCATTGCACTCCAGCCTGGTCAACAAGAATAAGACTCCATCTCAAAAAAAAAAAAAAAAAAAAAAAATTAACTAATAGTAAGGAATTCAAATTAAAATAACAATGTAATATTTTCTACCCATTAGAATGGCAAAATGTTCAAAGACCACTACTATTTCTTGTTGCTGGAAATATACAGAGAAGAGTATTCTCTCACATTCCTGGTGAAAATGTAGTCATATAAACTTTATGGGAAACAGTCTAGCTACATCTGTTTAAGTTAAATGCACATAAATATACTGACTTAGCAATTACTCCCCAGACTCTGTCCCTAGAAGAAAAAACTTATGTACCAGAAAATTGCCAAGTTTTGGCAAGAGTGTAGAACAATGAAAACTAACACACACTGGCCGGGTGTGGCGGCTCACGCCTGTAATCCCAGCACTTTGAGAGGCTGAGAGGGGCAGATCACCTGGGGTCTGGAGTTCGAGACCTGCCTGGCCAACATGGCGAAACTCCATCTCTACTAAAAATACAAAAATTAGCCAGGCATGGTGGCACGTGCCTGTAATCCCAGCTACTCGGGAGGCTGAGGCAGGAGAATCGTTTGAACCCAGGAGGCTGAGGTTGCAGTGAGCCGAGATTGTGCCACTGCACTCCAGCCTGGGCAACAGAGTGAGACTCCGTCTTGAAAATAAAAAAAAATTGAAAAAAAAACACACACACTGCTAGTGGCAGTGTGTACTGATGCAATCACTTTGAAATCCTGTTTGCCAGTGTCTTCCAAATCTGAACATATGAATACCTTGCGATGTAGAAATACCACTCTTGGTATATGCTCAATGGAGATGTGTGCATATGCTCACCAGAAGCAATGCAGAAGAATAGTGACTGCAACACTATTCACAGAGGTCTAAACCTGGAAACTAACAGTTATAGTTTGAATGTTTGTCCCCTGCAAAACTCATGTCGAAATTTAATTGCCAGTGGACCAGTATTTAGAGGTGGGCTCTTGAAAAGACGATTAGGCCATAACAGCTCCACCCTCAAGAGTGAGATTGGTGCTGCTATAAAAGGATGAATTTGGCCTTCTGTCACTCTCTCGGCTGCTCTCTTCTGTTATGTAAGGAACAATGTTCCTCCCCTCCAGAGAATGCCATTTTGTATGCTATTCCTTTTAATCCTGGGCTCAGGATTAAAGAGGCCTTGGTCTTGGACTTCCCAGCACCTAGAACTATGATATAAAGTTCTGTTCTTTATAAATTACCCAGTTTCAGGTATCCTGTTATAGCAGAACAAAACGAACAAAGACGATACCCAGTATCTTTGAAGACTAGAATGGCCAGATGGATTCTCATATTCTTTCAGTGGTATACTGTACAGAATAAGAATGAACACTCCAAGCATCAATAGGATTGAATCTCTCAAAAGAAGCCAGGCACAACAGCATACAAATGCATACTTCCATTTATATACAACCTCCAAACACACAAACATAGAAATTAGAAGGTAGCTGTTAATGACTACAAGTGGATAAGATGAAGGCTTCTGGGGAGCTGGTAATGTTCTATTTCTTGATCTAGAAGCTGATAATATGGGTATGTTCGGTGTAAAAATTCATTGAGCTGCATACCTCCAATTTGTCTACCAGGTTGTTTTCTTCTCCCAAACAAGCACACGCATCAGATTTGTAATGCATTGCTCTTTGAGAAAAACTGTAAATAAAGCAAATGCTGATTAGTTGGATGATGGCCAATAAATTAAAAATCTGTATACCCACATTATGGCTATTACGCAGCCACTAAAATAAATGAATTGGTACTATACCAAATTTACATATAATATCTCATTTGGGGAAGGCAAATGAGAACAAAAACTGCATTGTAGCTGGGTGCAGTGGCTCACATCTATAATCCCAGCCCTTTGGGAGGTTGAGGCAGGAGGATCACTTGAACCCAGGAATTTGAGACTAGCCTGAGCAACAGAGTGAGACTCCATCTCTACAAAGAAATAAAAAAATTAGCCAGGCGAGGTGGTGTGCACCTGTGGTTCCAGCTACACGGGAGGCTGAGGCAGAAAGATTGCTTCAGCCTAGGAGGTCAAGGCTGCAGTGAGCTGTGTTCATGCCGCTGCCCTCCAGTCTAGGTGACAGACAGTCCGTCTCAAAACAAAAAGACAACTGCATTGTATATGTTAAACATGTAATCCTCATAACAACCCTAGGATATTGGCACAATTATTATTCCCATTTACAGATGAAGACACAGAGGCAAGAGAGATTACCTAAATAATTCATCTGAAAGTCACAAAGCTGGTATATGGTAGAATTTTTAAAAGCTAGAAATTCCTACCATTTCAATACAGAACCACATCGAGAACTCCTTTTATCAGCATTGAGCCATTAATCAAAACTCTTCAGAAATGAAAATTCCAGAAGATGCAAAGCCAGATAATAATATCACCATCAAGTCAATGGTTAAATGTCTTTCCCAAGACTACTAATAGTTAATATTTGTGGGGTGCTCACCAAGAGTCAGGCACAGGTCCAAGCCCTTAATTTACCTTTCTGTTAAACAATCCTACTGCACATAGACAAGTACTGCTGATCATCTACATCCTATAGATTAATACCCAATTCCAGGTCTCGTTTTCTCTGCCCAATCCTGCCTCTCCAACTTAATGGAATTCACATGAGTTCTGAAGTGGGCAGACCTGGGCCTGCTCAAGTTCCAGCCTCTTATCAGCTATGAACTTCAGGCATGTAAGATAAATAAATCCTGATTATATTGTATTTTTATTTCTTTTCATTCATCTAGGTCAAGCTCAGATGTTATCTGCTCATTCATTCACTCATTCATGCATGCAGTCAGCACAAATTGAGAACTTACATTATGCCAGAGTTGCTGGACTAATAAAAAGATGAGTAACTCATGTTATCTACCCTCTATAAATTTCTGTTCAGTCTTCTGGGAGAGATAGCCTTACAAATGAACATACAAAATATAGTGTCCTATAATATGGTTACTTCCTAAGTTGGAGGAAGAGGAAACAGTCAGCTCTGCCTGGAGAAAAAGAGAAGGAAGACCTTCCAGCCTGAAGAGGAATTCACTCGGCAGCCAAGGAGACTGCATGGGCAAAAATGCAAGAACCATTTACAAGGACAGTGCCATGATCAGATTTGGCTTTCAAACAACTAGACATGGATGTGAACTATAGGTTGACATTTAATTTGACTTTTGAGTAACCTTTAATGTACTTACCTTTTTTGGCCTGGGCTTTTGAACTCATTTGCAGAATTAATTAACTTTTAAAAACATTTTATGGCTGGGCGCTGTGGCTCACGCCTGTAATCCCAGCACTTTGGGAGGCCAAGGCGGGCAGATCACGAGGTCAGGAGATCAAGACCACCCTAGCTAACACGGTGAAACTCCGTCTCCACTAAAAATACAAAAAAAATTAGCCAGGTGTGGTGGCAGGAGTCCCAGTAACTCAGGAGGCTGAGGCAGGAGAATGGTGTGAACCCGGGAGGCAGAGCTTGCAGTGAGAAGAGGTCGTGACACTGCACTCCAGCCTGGGCAACAGTAAGACCCCGTCTCAAAACAAACAAACAAACAAAAACAAACATTTTATTTAGGAATAATTTTAAATGTATAACGGACTGTCAAGAATTCTATGGAGAACTCTCCTATTCCCTTTACCCAAATTCACCAATTTTTATCCACTTTTAACATTTTGCCACATGTGAGCTCTTGTGCATTCATGCACTCTCTCCTCACTCTCTCTGTCTGCACACACACACATTAATTTTTTCTGAGTCATTTAAAAGTACTCTGCAGACATCATGACCCTGTACTCCTCAGTGTATATTTTTTCAGTGTATATTTTCTAAGAACAAGACAGTAATAAAATTCAGAAAATCTGATATTGACATAATGCCTTAATCTGTAATCTTATGCCAAATTTACCAATTGTCCTAATAATATCTTTTAAAGCAATTTTTGATACATTATCCAGTCCAATAACACACTGATGTTCCTTAGAGGCTCTAGGGAACAAATGCATTATTTTGAAAACATTTCATTGTCACAAATTAATTTATTTTTAATGTGGGCTTTGAATAGTTTATTCAAGAACCAACCACCCCATTCCTCTTAAACAGATCAGCCCAGTCTCGAAAAGACAAGGTTTGTGAAGACACATTTCCTTGCCCATTCTCTGAAGTGTCAAGTTGCTATTTCCAACACATACACACACACAAAATTCAGAGGAAAATATCTGGAAATGTTCCTATTTGTTGTGTGCCAGAGGCCTAGGAGGTGACGAGAAACAAAATTGTTCCCTGCTTCTCTGTCAAAATCCTGGCATGTAGACCCTCTGTTTTCTCAATTAGTTATAGAATTTTAACTGCTGAATGGGCATTCTTTAACCTGAGCTGACCATTTGGAATTTAAAATTAGCAGAGTAATTATATTTACTGGGCCACTGATTCAAGGGAAATTGAGCTCAGCTGATGAATTTGCATGTCGTGAAATGGGTCATGACAGCAGATGGTCTTCCAAGAAGCAAAAATAACTTTGAAGTTGGTTGCTCTTTCTCCTTGACTTCTTTCATTGAACCCTGCTCCAATAATGTGAAGCTGAAAGCAGGTCAAGTGAATTTGGGATGTCTGGATGGATAATCAAGGAGAGTTGCTAGTTGTCAAAGAAGAATATTTTGATCTTAAAATAAATCACCATATATCGAGATCTGAATATAAAGCTAATGCTGTGTTCAATCACCACCATCATTAACATTTATTAAGTGCTACCTCGCACAGGTGCTATTCTAAATGTTTTACCATGTATTGACTTGTCTAATCTGCACCAAAACCTATAAGCAAGGATTATTATCATCTGCATTTTACAAATGAGAAAATTGAAAGTAAGAAAATAAATTGACCACATTCAAATAAAGTGTTTTGGTTTCTGCTTTTTGTTATATGAAATAATTGAAGCCTGAGGAGATTTTGTCTATATTAAACTCAGAAAGGTCATATTTAGATTGTGGTTTCTAAATACCATTTCACACTAAAAGAAACCAGGGCACCTTGGAGAAATGGCTGATTTCATATCTGGAGCTGGAAATGTACAAGATGAGCATAGAACATCTTGTCATACCAAGTGGCAGGAAAATGACTGGGATTTTTTTTTTTAAGGCTCAAGAGCTCTTATTGAGCAAAGAGGAACAGATTTGAGCATCAATAAAGAGGAGAATTAAAATGAATGTAAACCGATAGGAAATGTTTGTTGAAACACATGGACTGTGTTTAAATCCATTGGTTTATAATAACACCAAAACAGAAACACATTTGGTATTCTTTAGAGGCTCTAGAGAACCAATGCACTGTTTCGAAAACTGATCAATAGGGAGAAAGAATCAAGCATTTTTTTTCTTTCCTTTTCTATATGAACTGTATCTCAGTGTAACCAAATATTAAAAAGGGTAAGTTTCTTTTTACATAAGTAATCTACCCAATGAATGAAGAAGGAATAATTAAAATATCACTATTTGAATCACTAAGGAGCTAATGTTTCTCAGCAATGATCAACAATGGCAGGTAACATTTAGAAAGTGACATTTTATGACTCTTGATGGAAGTATTCCACACTACCTATATAATAGTCTTGCAAAAAAAAAAAAAAAAAGAAATCTGTCCAAGCCTCATATCTAACAGGAAATACAGAGGACAGAGGAACATGTTAAGCAACACTATGGGGATGAAACCAGAAAAATCCACACTATAAGAAACTCAGGACAAAGGGTCTATTTCTTCTATACAACAACAATAACAAGAGCGAAAGACAAATGTAAGGAGGGATAATGTTTACATTAAAAGAGACTTGAGGACTGGGCATGAGGGCTCACAGCTGTAATCCTAACACTTTGGGAGGCTGAGGTGGGAGGATCTCTTGAGCCCAGGAGTTCAAGACCAGCCTGGGCAACATAGCATGACCCTATCTAAATTTTTTAAAAAGAGAGAGAAACTTAAGGACGTAGTATTAGCCAACAGTAACATATAGAGCTTTGTGGATCCTATTTCAAATGCACTTTAAAACAAAAAACAACAAAGCAAATTAGAACCAGAACATTTATAGATAATCAGGAAAATAGGAACATTGATATTAAAGAATTAGAATTATAATTTGGGAGATAAGATGATGATGTAATTATGTTTAAAACAGAATCTTTAGAGATACATACTAAAATATTTTAAATAAAACTATATAGTGTCTACGAGTTGCTTCAAAATAATTGGGAGAAGCCAGGTACAGTGGCGCAAGCTTGAAGTTTCAACTACTCAGCAGGCTGAAGCAGGAGAGATCACTTGAGCCCAGGAGTTTAAGTACACCTTGGGCAACTTAGTGAAACCCTGCCTCTAAAAAAATAAAAATAAAAATAATTGGGAGTGGATGGGGAAATGCATGGGGATATAAAGAAAAAAAATAACTAATAACCATTATTGAGCTGGATGATAAGTATGTGGAGTTCATTATATTATTCTCTCCACTTTCACATATATTTGAAATATTCCATATAAAAACTGTTTTAATATGGTTCACACATCCAGAAATGCAAATTTATTTGTGGCTGTATGATATAATGCAATGTTTCTTAAAATACGTTCTTTGGAACATTAGTTCCAAATAATAGATTGGTTCCCATTAATAGATTTCCTTCATGTAACAGGTTCTGAGATTAGATTAGAAAATGCTGAATTTGGGAGCAAGACAGCTGAATAGAAGGTTCTGGGCCAGGTGCACTGGCTCACAACTGTAATCCCAGCACTTTGGGAGGCTGAGGCAGGCAGATCACCTGAGGCTGGGAGTTTGAGACCAGCCTGACCAACATGGAGAAACCCCATCTCTACTAAAAATACAAAATTAGCCAGGCGTGGTGTAATCCCAGCTACTTGGGAGGCTGAGGCAGGAGAATAGCTTGAACCTGGGAGGCGGAGGTTGCAGTGAGCCGAGATTGCGCCATTGCACTCCAGCCTGGGCAACAAGAGTGAAACTCCATCTCAAATAAAACAAAAAGTGTCTACCAATTGTCTCTGCCCAAGAACATCAAATTTAATAACTATCTACACAAAAAAATCACCTTCATAAGAACCAAAAATCAGAAGAGCACCCTCGGTACCTGGTTTTAACTTCTTATGACTGAAAGAGCTACTGATGAGGGTAGGAAAAACAGTCTTGAATGCTGATGATGCCTCTCTCTCATACCCTAGTAGTGGTTGTGTAGCTCATGGAAACAATCTATGTGCTTGGGAGAGGGAGGGCACAGCGATTGTGAGACTTTGCATTGAACTCGGTGCTGCCCTGTCACAGTGGAAAACAAAATCGGGCTGAACCAAGCTGATGCGGATCCAGAGGGAGCATTTAGACCAGCCCTAGCCAGAGGGAAATCAGAATCGCCCATCCCAGCCGTTGAAAATTGAGTTCTGGCAAGCCAACAGCTTTAGCAACCGCAGGCTCAAGTGCTCTGGGGCTCTAAATAAACTTGAAAGGTAGCCTAGGCCACAAGGACTGCAACTCCTAGGCAAGTCCCAGTGCTGAACTTGGCTCAGAGCCAGTGGACTTGTGGGCCATGAGAACTACTGAAACACCACCTGGGGTGTCTAAGGGAGTATTTGTGCTACCCCTCCCACAGATCCAGGCAGCACAGCTTTTGATTCCAAAACAGACCCTTTCTTTCCACCTGAGTAGAGGAGAGGGAAGACTAAAGAGGACTTCATCTTGCATCCTGGACACCAGCTCAGCCACAATAGGGTAGGACACTGGGCAGGTTGTGTGACCCCCATTTCAAGCTCTAGTTCCTACATAACATTTCTAGACATACCCTGAGCCAGAAGGGAACCCACTACCAGAAGGACTCAGGACTGGCAGGATCCATCACCTGTTGACTTGGGCCCTGAATAACCAGCAGGGATACGCAGGCAGTACGCCGTCGGCCTTGTGTGAAATTCTGAGACATGCTGGCTTCAGGTGAAACCCTGAACATTCCCAAATGTGCTGGCTATGGTGAGATACTTTCGCTGTTTGAGAAAAGCAGAGGGAAAAGTAAAAGGGGCTTTGTCTTGCACCATAGGTACCAGCTCAGCTACAGTGAAATAGAGCACAAAGTGGGCTCTTGGGGTCCCTGATTCCAGTCCTTGGACCTTAGATGGCACTTGTGCTGGGCTAGAGGGGAGTCTACTGCACTAAAGGGTGGGTCCCAGGCCTGACGGCATTCTCAACAAGCTGAGTGAAGAGCATTAGGGCCTTAACTGAACATCGGTGATAGCCTGGCAGTACTTCCCATGGGCCTGTGGTGGTGTTGGCCATGGGGTGAGATTTCTCTGCCTGTGGAAAGGACAGGGAAGAATGGGAAGGACTGCATTTCATGATCTGAGTGCCATCTCAGGCACAGTAGAATGGAATACCAGGTAGATTGCTAAGGTTTTTGACTTTGGTCTCTTGCTCCTGGATGACATCTCTGTACCCGCTTAGGGTTTGGGGGAACTCACCAACCTGAAAGTAAGGACACAAGCCTGGCTGGCTTTGCCACCTGCTGATTGTAGAGCCCTAGGGCCTTAAGCAAACACAGGTGAGAGACAGCCAGGTAGTGGTTACAGCAGGACTTGGATGAAACCCAGTGCTATGCTGGCTTCAGGTCTGACCCAGTGCAGTCCCACTGGCAGTGGCCACAGGGGTGCCTGTGCCACTCCACCCTGAGCTCCAAATGGCCCAGAAGAGAGAGAGACAGACAGAGAGAGAGAGAGAGAGAGAGAGAGAGAGAGAGAGAGAGAGAGAGAAACTTCATTTATTTGGGAGAAAGTAAGGGAAGAGAACAAGAAGCTCCACCTGGTAATCCAGAGAATTCTTCTGGATCTTATGCAAGACCACTAAGATAGAGATACATGACCATTTAGATAATTCAAAATAGCTGTTTTGAGGAAACTAAAAGAAGACATTAAAGATAATACAGGGAAAGAATTCAGAATTCTGTCAGATAAATTTAACAAAGATATTGAAATAATTAAATAGAATCAAGCAGAAATTCTGGAGTTGAAAAATGCAATTGACATATTGAAGAATGCATCAGAGTGTCTTAATAGTGCAATCGATCAAGCAGAAGAAAGAGTTAGTAAACTTAAAGACAGGCTATTTGAAAATACACAGAGGAGACAAAAAGAATAAAAAAGAATGAAGCACACCTACAAAATGTATAAAATAGACTCAAAAGGACAAATCTAAGAGTTATTGGCCCTAAAGAGGAGGTAAAGAAAGACAGGGGCATAAAGTTTATTCAAAGGGGTACTAACAGAGAACTTCTTAAAGCTAGAGAAAGATATCAATATCCAAGTACAAGAAGGTCACAGAACACCAAGCACATTTAACCCAAAGGAGACTGCCTCAAGGCATTTAATAATCAAACTCTCAAGGTTGAGGATAAAGAAAGAATCCTAAAAGCAGCAAGAAAGAAAAAAATATATATATATCTATATATATATATACACACACACACACACACACAATGGAGCTCTAATATGTCTGGCAGCAGACTTTTCAGTGGAAACTTTACAAGTCAAAAGAGTGGCATGACATTTAGAGTGCTCAAGGAAAAAAAAAAACAAAAAACTTTTGCCCTATAATAGTATATCTGGCCAAAAAAATATCCTTCAAACATGAGAAATAAAAACTTTCCTAGACAAACATAAGCTAAGGGATTTCAACACCAGACCCATTCTACAAGAAGTGCTAAAGGGAGTACTTCAATCAGAAAGAAAAGGATACTAATAAGCAATAAGAAATCAGCTGAAGATACAAAACTCACTGGTAAGAATAAGTACACAGAATATTATAACATTGTGACTGTGGTGTGTAAACTACTTTAGTAGAAAGGTCTTTAGTAGAAAGACTAAATTATGAACCAATCAAAAATAATAACAAGACATAGACAGTACAATAAGACATAAATAGAAACAGCAGAAAGTTAAAAAGCAGGGGGAAAAGTTAAAGTGCAGATTTTGTATTAGTTTTCTTCTTGCATGTTTTGTTTTGTTTTGTTTGTTTGTTTATGCAAACACTATTAAGCTGCTATCAGCTTAAAATAATGGGTATTTGCAAGCTTCCTGGTAACCTCAAATCAAAATTCATATAATGGATACACAAAAAATAAAAAGCAAGAAACTAAATCACACCAGCAGAGGAAATCACCTTCACTAAAAGGAAGGCAGGAAGGAAGGAAAGAAGGAAGAGAAGATCACAAAACGACCAGAAAATAAATAACAAAATGGCAGGAGTACGTCCCTACTTATCAATAATAACATTTAATGCAAAAGGACTAAACGCTCCAATCCAAAGACAAATACCTGGAAAGACATAGTGTGACTGAATAAATTTAAAAAGTAAACCCAATGATCTGCTAGCTACAAGAAACACACTTCACCTATAAAGACACACATAAACTGAAAATAAAGGGCTGGGAAAAGATATTCCATGCCAATGGAACCCAAAAAAGGACAGGAGTAGCTATACTTACATTAGGCAAAATAGATTTCAAGACAAAAACTATAGGAAGAGAAAAATAAAGTCATTACATAGTTATAAAAAGGTAAATTTAGCAAGAGGATATGACAATTATAAATATATATGCACCCATCACTGGAGATGTAAAAAGCAGATATATAAGCAAATATAATTAGAGCTAAAAGGAGAGATAGACTCCAGTACAATAATAGCTGCAGAGTTTAACATTCCACTTTCGGGACTGGACAGATCTTCCAGGCAGAAAATTTACAAAGAAACATCGGACTTCATCTGTTCTACAGACAAAAGGGACCTAAGAGATATTTACAGAACATTTCAAAAAAACTACAGAATACACATTCTTTTCCTCAGCACGTTGATCATTTTCAAGGATAGATTGTATCTTAGATCACAAAACAAGTCTTACAAAATTAAGAAATTGAAATAATATAAAGCATCTTCTCTGACCACAATGGGAAAAAAAAACTAGAAATCAATAACAAGAGGAATTTTGAAAACTATATAAACACATGGAAATGAAACAATATATTCCTGAATTATCAGTGGGTCAATGAAGAAATCAAGAAGGAAAATGAAAATTTGCTTGATACTAATAATAACAGAAACATACCATACCAAAACTTGTGGAATACAGCAAAAGCAGTACTAAGAGGAAGTTTATACCTGTAAGTGCCTACATCAAAAAAGAAGAAAAATTTCAAATAAACAACCTAATAATGCATCTTAAAAACATAGAAAAGCAAGAACAAATCAAACCCAAAATTAGTAGAGGAAAAGAAATAATAAAGATCAGAGCAGAAATAAATGAAATTGAACAAAAAAATACAAAAGATCAATGAAACAAAAGATTGGTTTCTTGAAAAGATAAACAAAATTGACAAACCTCTAGCCAGACTAACTAAGAAAAAAGAGAGAAGATTCAAGTAAATACAATCAGAGATGAAAAGAAGACATTACAACAGATACTGCATAAATTTAAAGGATCATTAGTGGCTAGTAACAGCAACTATATGCCAATAAATGGGAAAACCTAGAAGAAATGGATAATTTTCTAGACACTTACAACCTACCTATATTGAACCATGAAGAATTCAAAACTTGAACAGACCAATAACAAGTAGTGAGATCAAAGCTGTAATAAAAAGTCTCCCCTCAAAGAAAAGCCTGGAGCCCAGTAGCTTCACTGCTGAATTCTATCAAACATTTAAAGAAGAATTAATAACAATCCTACTCAAAGTATTCAAAAAAATAGGAGGAGGGAATACTTCTACAAAACCACTATTTCCCTGGCAATTAAACCAGGCAAAGGTATAAATAAATATATATCTTTATATCAGGCCAATACCACTGATGACTATTGATGCACAAATCTTCAACAAAATACTAGCAAACTGAACTTTGCAACACAGTAAAAAGATGTTTCATCAAGACCGAGAGAGATTTATCCCAGGAATGCAAGTATGGTTCAATATATGCAAATCAATCAATGTGATATATCATATCAACAGAATGAAGGAGAAAACCCACATGATCATTTCAATTGATGCTGAAAAAGCATTTGATAAAATTCAATATCCCTTAATAATAAAAAGTCTCAAATAACTGAGTATAGGAGGAATATACCTCAACATAATAAAACTTATATGCAGCAGACCCACAGCTTGTATCATACTGAATGGGGAAAAACTAGAAGGCTTTTCTCTAAGATCCAGAACATGACAAGAATACCCATTTTCACTACTGTTATTCAACACAGTACTGGAAGTCCTAGCTAGAGTAATCAGGTAAAAGAAAAAAATAAAGGGCATCCAAATTGGAATGAAAAAAGTCAAATTAGCCTTGTTTTAAGATGATGTGTTCTTATATTTGGAAAAACCTAAAGATTCTACTAAAATAACCTTAGAACAGATAAACAAATTCAGTGAAGTGGCAGGATACAAAATCAAGACATAAAACTCAGTAACATTTCCATATGCCAACAGTGAACAATCTGAAAAAGAAATCAAGAAACTAATTCAATTTACAGCAGCTACAAAGAAAATAATATGCCCATACAAAATAATATACCTATACAAACTTAACCAAAGAAGTGAAAGATCTCTACAATAAAAACTATAAAACATTAATGAAAGAAATTGAAGAGGAAGTCACAAAAAATGGAAATATATCCCGTGTTCATTGATTGGAAGAATCAATATTGTTAAATATCCATACTACTCAAAGCAATCTATAGGTTCAATATAATTCCTATCAAAATGCCAAAGACGTTCTTCACAGAAATAGAAAAAACAATCTTAAAATTTATATGGAACCAAAAAAGACCTGGAATAGCCACCACTATCCTAAGCAAAAGGAACAAGACTGGAGAAATCACATTACCTGATTTCAAATTATATTACAGAGCTGTAGAAACCAAAATGGCATGGTCCTGGCATAAAAACAGACACACAGATCAGTGGAACAGAGTAGACAACCCAGAAATAAATCTATACATCTATAGTAAACTCGGTTTTTAAAAAAATGCCAAGAATGTACATTAGGAACAGTCTCCTCAATAAATGATTCTGGGAAAACTGGATATCCCTATGCAGAAGAACGAAACGAGGCCCCTATTTCTCACCACATACAAAAATTATAATGAATTAAAACCTAAATATAAGACCTCAAACTATGAATCTACTAAAAGAAAACATTTGGGAAACTCTCCAGGACACTGGACTGGGCAAAGATTTCTTGAGTAATACTCCACAAGCACAGGCAACCAAAGCAAAAAAGGACAAATGGGATTACATCAAGTTAAAAAGTTTCTGTACAGCAAAGGAAACAGTTAACAAAGTGAAGAGAGAACTCACAAAATGAAAGAAAATATTTGCAAACTTTTCATCTGACAAGGGATTAATAACCAGAATATTTAAGAAGCTCTAACAACTCTATAGGAAAAAAAATCTAAAAATCCAATTAAAAGTTGGGCAAAAGATCTGAATAGACATTTGTCAAAAGAAGGCATACAAATGGCAAATGGGTATATGAAAAGGTGCTCAACATCACTGATCATCAGAGAAATGCAAATCAAAACTACAATGAGATATCATCTTACTCCAGTTAAAATGGCTTAAATCCAAAAGAAGGGCAGTAACAAATGCTGGTGAGGACGTGGAGGAAAAAGAACCCTCATATACTGTTGGTGGGAATGTAAATTAGTACAACCACCATGGAGAACGGGTTGGATGTTCCTCAAAAAAAAAAAAAAAAAACTAAAAATAGAACTACCATATGATTTAGCAATCCCATTGCTGAGTACATAACCAAAAGAAAGGAAATCAGTGTATCAAAAAAATCTGCACTCCCAGGTTTGCTGCAGCACTGTTCACAATAGCTAAGATTTGGAAGCAACCTAAGTATCCATCAACAGATGAATGGATAAAGAAAATGTGGTACATATACACAATGGAGTACTATTCACCCATAAAAAAAGAATGATAGACTGTCATTTGCAACAATGTGGATGGAGCTAGAGGTCATTATGTTAAGTAAAATAAGCCAGACACAGAAAGACAAACATTGCATCTTCTTACTTATTTGTGACAGCTAAAATTTAAAACAATTGAACTCATAGAGACAGAGAGTAGAACAAAGGTTACCAGAGGCTGGGTAGTGGGGGATGAGGGAGAGAGGGTATTGTTAATGGGTTAAAAAAAAAATTGAAACTGAACAAAACCTAGTATTTGCTAGCACAACAGGGAAACTATAATCAAAAATAATTTAATTTACCCTGATGTGATTATTGTGTATTGCATGCTTGTATCAAAATATCTCATGTAACCTATAAATACATGTACCTACTATGTACCCACAAAAGTTTTTTTAAAAAACGAAAAAAAAAAAAGTGATGAATTCAACAGATTTCTTCACTATTCAGAGGCTTGTGTTTGTTTGTTTGTTTGTTTTAGAGATGGGGTCTCACTCTGCTGCCTAGGCTGAAGTGTAGTATTAATAGAGTTTTAAAGAGGCTAACATGGTGGGGCACAGTGCTTCATGCCTACAATCCCAGCATTCTTTTGGGAGGATGAGGCTGGCGGACTGCTTGAGCTCAGAAGTTTGAGACCAGCCTGGGCAACAGGTGAGACCCCAATTCTACAAAAAATAAAAAATAAAATAAGATGCTAATATGACTCTCCAAGAGGATAACACACAAGCTTTTCCAATGTATTTGTTCTCTAGAATCTTTTATTATACAACCTTTTATGGAACTAGCGTTGCACGGAACACATTTTATTAAATGCTGGTGTGATAGACCAAGCCTCAGGTGAAGAGTCAAAGTTTGATTCTTGATTCTGGTTCCGTTAACCCTAAATTGGGTTATCTTTTTTTTTTTTTTTGAGATGGAGTCTCGCTCTGTCGCCCAGGCTGGAGTACAGTGGCACAATCTCTGCTCACTGCAAGCTCTGAATCCCGAGTTCATACCATTCTCCTCCTCAGCCTCCAGTGTAGCTGGGAGTACAGGTGCCGGCCACCACGCCCGGCTAATTTTTTATATTTTTAGTAGAGACAGCGTTTCACTATGTTAGCCAGGATGGTCTCTATCTCCCGACCTCGTGATCTGCCCGCCTTGGCCTCCCAAAGTGCTGGGATTACAGGCTTGAGCCACCTTGCCCGGCCTAAATTGAGTTATCTTAATGTCACTTTCCTGGCCACCTTGGCCAGGCAGAAAATTAATTAATTAATTAAATTGAACAGGTCAGTAGCTTTTTTTCAACATTTTTAACCACTTAAGCTTTGTGAACAATTTTTTTTTTTCTGAAGCTCAGTATGTAAATAGATCAAGGCAAATTAGAAGGCAGTTGAAGAATGATTAGAATCCTAGGGCCAGACTTTTTCCATCCTCCAGCAAAGGCGCTAAAATAGTCTCCATGGAGAACACTGGGAAAATTCTGAAGGAGCTGATGTCTAATATCTAATGTCTTTTTTTCAAGTATCACAACGTTTATTGATAAATGTAAGCATATAAAATCAGAACATGAACATGACTTGATAAATTAAGTAGACTTAATTTTTTTTCTCTCTTTTTTTTTTTTTTTTTTTTTTGAGACGAAGTCTCACTCAGTTGCCCATGCTGGAGTTCAGGGGCACAATCTCAGGTCTCCGCAACCTCCGCCTCACCTCCTGGGTTCAACGATTCTCATGCCTCAGCCTCCTAAGGAACCGGGATTACAAGCATGTGTCACCACGCCCAGCTAATTTTTTGTATTTTTAGTAGAGACAGGGTTTTGCTGTGTTGGCCAGGCTGGTCTCGAACTCCTGGCCTCAAGTGATCTGCCCGCCTCAGCTTAACCGAAGTGCTGGTATTATAGGCATGGGTCACTGTGCCTGACCCTTAATTTCAATACTGTAATAGGAGAGATCAATTCACATTGTCACCATTGGCTTCACACCCACAAACATCACTTCAAGGGCATTAACGATCTCTCAAAACTGATCAGTTTTG
The DNA here is from genome assembly GCF_037993035.2 of Macaca fascicularis. Lineage (NCBI taxonomy): Eukaryota > Metazoa > Chordata > Mammalia > Primates > Cercopithecidae > Macaca > Macaca fascicularis. Next base: position 156,735,579 of record NC_088378.1, on the reverse strand, counting down.
TGCAAGTAAACCATGTTTCTTTTTAAAAGACTTGTGCATTTGCCTAGGCTCAAAGATATTAAAATCTAGCAAATAAAGCCCATTACTAGAGGTAGAAATACAGGCAATACACTGTTAGGGCAACAACCATCAATTACTGTAACAACCAAATGGATAATCAAATATTGGATAATCAAATATTGCAACAACTCAAGTATCACTGAGCAAAGTGCATTTCTACAGTATTCAGTCTTGAAGGTTAAGGTTGTGGGGGATTGTTATTTTCTGAAATGTGAAATTCAGAGACGTTTCACAAGGTAAGAAGCTGTTTTTCAACAGTACCTCCAAAAAGTCAAGGTGGGCGGGCGCGGTGGCTCACGCATATAATAACAGCACTTTGGAAGGCCGAGTCGGGTGGATCACCTGGGGTCAGGACTTTGAGAGCAGCCTGGCTAACATGGTGAAACTCCATCTCTACTAAAAATACAAAAATTAGCCAGGCATGGTGGTGTGTGCCTGTAATCCCAACTACTCGGGAGGTTGAGGCAGGAGAATTGCTTGAACCTGGGAGGCAGTGGTTGCAGTGAGCTGAGATCACGCCACTACACTCCAGCCTGGGCAACAGAGTGAGACTCCATCTCAAAAAAAAAAAGTCAAGATGTTCCTCTTGTCAGAGGTAGGATCTGGAAGTTGACCTAATAAAGACGGCGTGAACACTGAGGTTCTGGAACAAACACTTCAGACACGAGTGAAGTCTAGAATTAGAACCGAAGTATAGTGCTTCTGGTTACAGCAACCGTCCTTGTGCTTGCAATTACAGACCAGTCTCACTCCAGCCTATTTAAGGATCTGAAATTTTGACAGTACATAAAAATGAACAAAGGTTGCAGTTCAATATGCATGTTTCCTCTATCACATCACCTTTGAAAGGAAAAGAGGTGACCATCAGTGCCATTTGAATTGTGAGAGTTGACCACTCTGATGAGCGACTTCTCACCCACCTTAGAGATTTCTTCTTCTCATGTTAGCATGTAGGTGGAAGCACATCTAGAGCGGTGGCCCTGGAGTGGTCAGCTCTTACAGACTATTTCAGAAATGACAAAAACAGTTTATTCACTTGTTCATTAAGGCCTGAAGTGTCAATTGTATTTAAGTTTTACCTTTCATTAGTATTTCGGCAGTTTTACATGTCTACATCTCAAGTATTTGGGAGTTTTTTATGCGCCCACAGGAGGTGCAATGGGCTTTTTTTTTTTTTTTTTTTTTTTGAGACAGAGTTTCATTCTGTCACCCAAGCTGGAGTATGGTGCATGATCTTGGCTCACTGCAGCCTCGAACTCTCAGGCTAAAGTGATCCTCCCGCCTCAACCTCCTGAGTAGCTGAAATTCTACCACTCCCAGCTAATTTTTTAAAATTATTTTTTGGGCTGGGTGCAGTGGCTCACACCTGTAATCCCAGCACTTTGGGAGGCTGAGGTAGGCGAATCACCTGAAGTCAGGAGTTTGAGACCAGCCTGGCCAGCCTGGGCAACAGAGTGAGACTCTGTCTCAAAAAAATAAAATAAAATAAAATAAAATAAAAAATTATTTTTTGTAGAGACAGGGTTATGCCATGTTGCCTTGGCTGGTCGGAAACTCCTGGGCTCCAGCAGTCCTCCTGCCTTAGCCTCCCAGAATGCTGGGATTACAGGCTTGAGCCATCTTATCTGGCTGCAGTAGACATTTTGATTGATTTCAGAGCACCCAATCCACTCCTCCTTCACAGCAGTGAGATTAGGCATTGACCCAGCTCCACACATCTAAGCTAATCCTATAATTATATTCTCCCATGTCCATGTTAGGTCTGAGATGAGCACAGGATCCAGAGACAGGCAAGTGACCTCAGCTGGCTCTATCAGATGAGAGGGAAGGAACTCTATTTCCTGGTGACAAAGACTTCTATTTTCCCAACAGATGTAAATTATGAAGCTCATAGCCCCAAACACTGCTGACAACCCTCCTCCTATCAAAACGGGTCTAGTAAGCAGGTGAAGCTGACCCTGGAACAGCATACAAAAGAGCAGGAATAAACAAGGTACTTGTTTACACTGTCAAACCACTGAAATTACCAATCCTAAAGCCACTCAGCTGCCTCTGAACTTCCTAATAAGTGGGATAAGAGATTTCTTTATTGCTGAAACTATTGGGAACAGGGTTTTCTGTCAGTTGGAGCCAAAAACATTATCATGGATACAAGTGGAGAAAACTAGAATTGAGTTTGCAAACGGCAGCTGGTAAATTACTCTTGCTACAAAATACTCTTGATAATTAGTTAAAGGAACCATATCCTTGTCATCACATAGGAGTATGAGGATTTCAAATTATTTTGTTCATCTATTATTCTAATTTACATTTCCCTAATTAATAGGGAGGCTGAAATTATTTTTTGTACATTTATTAGCCAGTTGGATAATGCTTCAGTGAATTGCTTAATTATAGCCTTTACCTGTTTCAGTGAATTGCTTAATTACAGCCTTTACCTGTTTCAGTGAATTGTTTAATTATAGCCTTTTATAGTTTTTCCACTGAATAGTTTGTCTTTATCAACCGTCTTAGTCCATTCAGGCTGCTGTAACAAAACAGCTTAGACTAAGTAACTTATAAACAACACGTATTTCTCATAATTCTGGAGGCCAGGAAGTTCAAGAGCAAGGTGTCAGCAGATTCAGTGTCTGGTGAGAACTGCTTCCTGGTTCATAGATGGTACCTTCTTACCGTAACCTCACATGGCAGAAAGGGTGAGGAAGCTTTCTCCAGCCACTTTTGAAGGGCACTAATCCCATTCATAAGGGCCCCACCCTTGTAATCAAATCACTTCCTAATATAGTTTGGATATTTGTCCTTGCCAAATCTCATGTTGAAATGTACTCTCCAATGTTGGAAGTGGGGCCTGATGGAAGGTGATTAGATCATGGGAGTGGATTTCTCATTAATGGTTTAGCACCATCTCCTTGGTGCTCTCCTTGCAATAGTGAATGATTTCTTGCAAGATCTGGTTATTTAAAAGTGGGCAGCACCTTCCCCTTCTTTCTCTTGCTCCTGCTCACACCATATGTGATGCCTGCTCCCCCTTCACCTTCCACCATGATTGGAAGCTCCCTGAGACTTCCCCAGAAGCAAATGTCAGCATTATGCTTCCTGTATTGCATGTAAAACCCTGAGTCAATTAAACCTCTTTTCTTATAAATTACCGAGTCTCAGGTATTTCTTTATAGCAACACAAGAATGGCCTAATATGCCTCCTAAAGGACCCCTTCTTCCTAATACTGTCACCTGGAGCCTAGTTTTTCAAGATACAAATTTTCAGGGAACACAAAAATTCAATCTATAGCATCTTGATTTTTTAAAGTTTTTAATATAGTATTTTATTACTTGTTATTTGTTACTTGCATTTACTGGAAATATCTTCTCCCATCCTAAGTTTGTTTTGATCTTTGCTCTTGGAGTCTTAATACATAGACATTTAAAATTTTAATGTAGTTGAGATTTTCAGCCTTTTTCACTTTAGCTTGTGTTTTTTTGATGCTATGTTTAAAAAATTACTTCATAGTTAGAGAACATAAAGATTTTCTCTTAATGTTTTTGATAAAAATAAGGTTCTCGGCCAAGCATGGTGTCTCACGTCTGTAATCCTAGCACTTTGGAGACCAAGGCAGGAGGATCTCTTGAGGTGAGGAGTTCAAGAATAACCTGGGTAACATAGTAAGATCCTGTCTCTACAAGAAATAAAAAATTTAAACCATTAGCAGAGTGTGGCAGCATGCACCTGTAGTCCCAGCTACTCAAAAGGTTTGGGCTGGAGGATCATTTGAGTTTGAGAGTCCAAGATTGCAGTGAGCTCTAACCACACTACTGTACTCCAGCCTGGATGACAGTGCAAGACCTTGTCTCTAACAAAATAAAAATAAAAACAGTTTAACTTGTTACCTTTAGATCTGTACTGCACCTGGAATTATTTTATGTTTAATGATAGATGGGGTCTAATGTATTTTTTCTCATTATTACTTATTTTTCCTGAACCATTCATTAAATTGGCTATCTTTTCCCCACTAATTTGTAATGCTAACTCTGACAAATACCAGTTTTCCCACATAGTACTGCATTTTTTTCTCAATTGCTATTTTTTTTTGTTTGTTTGTTTTTAGGTGGAGTCTCACTCTGTCAGCCAGGCTGGAATGCAGTGGCATGATCTCAGCTCACTGCAGTCTCTGCCTCCTGGGTTCAAGTGATCCTCCCACCTCAGCCTCCCGAGTAAGTGGGATTGTAGGCATGCACCACCACACCCAGCTAATTTTTGTATTTTTAGTAGAGACAAGGCTTCATCATGTTGGCCAGGCTGGTCTTGAACTCCTGACCTCAGGTGATCCACTAGCCTCAGCCTCTCAAAGCGCTGGAATTACAGGCATAAGACACTGCTCCCAGCCCTCTATTCTGTTTTATTGGATGATTTGTACATCCCTCTACCAATATTATACTCATAATTAAAATAGTCATATAATGAGCACCCATATCATATATTGGTTCTCTCTTTTCTGTATGCATTTTAGTGTCAGCTTGTCAAAACCACTGTATTAGGATCCTAACTGACATAGAAATTAATTTTTGAAGAATATTAATCTTCCCATTCACAAATATGGTATATTTATTCCTCTATTATTGAGGTATTTTTAGGTCCATCCAGGAAGAAATAAAATCTCTCTATAATCAATAGAATTCCATAATTTATTCTAAAAGATAAAACAATCAACTAACAGAAAATATTTTTGTTTTACTCCCTTGAAGAAATCATCAGTATTAAACTCTCTTTGTTGTGTTGAACAAATACTCTTTCTTTTTGTAAACGTATTTTAAACATCCCTTTTGAAATATAATAGCTGTAAAATCTGAGGTATGTTAATCCCTGTCTCTGTCCTCAATTCTCCCTGTGTGCAAATATTTGGTAAAAGACAAAACTGTATTTAAAAATTTCAAGTTCATAAAGTGTTTCTTCCTCATATGTCTTTCAATAATGTTTTGCAATTTTTTCCCCCAAAACAGTACTCCTTTTATTGAGTTTGTTCTGTGATTCCTATTGCTATTATGAAAGTGTTCTTATTTTCTATTACATTTTTAAATTAGATATTGCAGGAGTAGAGTAACATTATTCAATTTGTATGTCAATTTTATATTCAACAAAATTATGGAGCTATATATACATATATCTATATATATGTATATGTGTGTATATGTATGTATAAACACACGCACATATCTATATATATGCAAGTTTCGTTGCAAAAAAATGTTGAACCTGCCAACATTGCTGGAAGGACTGCAAAGTTGTGCGGCCACTTTGGAAAACAGTCTGGAAGTTTCTCAATATATTAAACATAGAGTTACTATGTGAACAAGGAAGTCCACTGCTAGATATATATCTGAGAAAAACAAATGTCCACACAAAAGCTTGTTCAAGAATGTTCATAGCAGCATTACTCAAAATAGGTGAAGGAGAGGAAATAGCACAAATGCTTATCAACTGATGAACAGATAAATAAAATGGAGTATATCCATACAATAGAATATTAGTCAACAATAAAAAAGGGACATACTCATACTGGTCACAGTATGGATAAATCTTGAAAATGCTATATTACATTTAAAAAGCCAATCACAAGCAATGACATATTCTATTATTTGATTTACATAAAATGTCCAGAATAGGCAAATTGACAGAAACAAAAGGGACTGGGGGTGAGAGGTGGGAACTGGGAATGACTGCTAACCAGTATTGGGTTTCTTTTTGGCATGAGGAAATGTTTTACATTGATTTTGATGGATGTACAACTCTAAATATACTAAAAACAGTTCAATTGTACATTTTAATGGGTGAATTATATGATATAGGAATGATATGTCAATAAAACACTTTTGTTTTTGTTTGTTTGTTTTAATTTCAACATTTATTTTAGATACAGGGGCTACATGTAGGTTTGTTACATTATACTGCACCCAAGTAGTAATTATTGTATTCAATAGGTAGTTTTTCAACCCAAGCCCACCTCCCTTCTTATCCACTCTAGTAGTCTGTAGTGTCTATTGTTCCCATGTTCATGTCCATATGTGAATAGAGCAATTTTTTAAAGTTTCTCCTGAAAATTCTAAAGAAAGCTCGCATTTACAGGAAATATGGGGAGATAGAGGGACATGTTAAATGACACCAGGAAATAAACAGGCAAACTTGTAATATAAAATATTCTACAGAACAATTTACTCAGCTTCCAAAGGGCAGAAAAAATGAGGAAGATGGAGATTTAAGAGCCATAACAATCAAATATGACCTGTGGACCTTGTTTGAAGCTTGATTAGACCAAAACAACTATAAAGAATTGTTTTCAGATTATTGGGCAACTGCAATTAAGGACTCAGAATTGGGTGACACAAAAGAGTTATTGCAAATTTCGTTGGAAGTGATAATGATACCGGCATTTTTTTAAAGAAAATGTGCACATTTTTAGAGAGATATATTGAGGTGTACAAGTGTTAGGATATCTGGGGTTTGTTTTGAAAATACTTTAGCAAATGAAGATAGAGGAGAAGTACATGAAGCAAAAGAGTAAAAAAAGTTAATGTTGAGTCTGGGTGGTGGGTATTCTATTCTCTCTTTTTTGTATATATTTATGAGAGGAAAAAAGAAGAGGAGAAAGAAATTATCTGCATATATTTAGTATTTTTTGTATTGGAAACATTTTTAGAACTTCAGTTTTGTAATATTTTGAGTTCAGTTTGGTATATTTACTTCACAAGAGTTATTTGAGTACTTAAGGTGGTTTTGCTTGTCATGTCTAACAGGCAAAGTACTTATGAAGGGAAAAAAAAGGAACATATTTATAAATATTGGCCTATTAGGGTAGTGCACTCTACTGTAAGGTGTTTTAAGTTTGTAGAAGAAAGCAAATATTATTCAAATTTCTCTTAAAAGTTATTTTTATACTGTTGAATTGAATTGGGTAATATTTTCTTAGAATTTTTACATCCAAATTTATAAATTAGATTATTCTATAATTTTTTTCTAATGTTCTTCTTATCTAGTATTGAAGTTATATTGGTTTCTTAAATTGAGGTGGTTAACTTTCTTTTTTCTCTGTTCTCTAGATTTTAAAGTCTAAAATAGTTTTATAAGATAGGCATTATTTGTTCCCTAAACATTTGAAAAGTTCCCCTGCAAAAGATGCCTGACCCTATTGGCCAGGCGTGGTGGTTCATGCCTGTAATCTCAGCACTTCGGGAAGGTGAGGCAGGCAGATCACCTGAGGTCAGGAGATGGAGACCAGCCTGGCCAACATGGTGAAACCACATATCTACTAAAAATACAAAAACTAGCCAGGCATGGTAGTGCACGCCTGTAATCCCAGCTACTCAGGAGGCTGAGGCAGGAGAATGGTTGAAACCTGGGAGGTGGAGGTTGCAGTGAGCCAAGTTCATGCCAGAGCAAGACTCTGTCTCAAAAAAAAAAAAAAAGGCGGTCTTGTTGACTTTTAATAAGGGATTTTGACTACCAATTCAATTTCTTTAAAGATGTATTAGTTATTTACTGCTGCGTAACAAATAACCCCAAAACCTAACGACTTTAAAACAACATTTATTAACTCATAGTTTTGTGAGTCAGAAATCTGGATGCCTCTTGCTCTGAGTTGCTCACAAGGCTACAATCAAGGTGACAGCTGGGGTCGCAATCATCTCAAGACACAAGTGGAGAAGATCAGCCTCCAAGCTCACTCATGTGGCTGTCAGAAGCCCTAAGGTCCTCACTATATGTTGGCTAGAGACATTAGTTCCTCACTGATATGGTTTAGATGTTTGTCCCCTCCAAATCTCATGTTGAAATGTAACCTCCAATGTTGGAGGTAGGGCCTAATGGAAGGTATTGGATGATGGGGGTGGATCCCTCGTAAATGGCTTAGCCTTATCCCCTTGGTGATGAGGGAGTTCTCACTTAGTTCACATGAGATCTGGTTGTTTAAAAGAATCTGGAACCTCTTTCTTGCTCTATCTCTTGCTCCTGCTCTTGTTATGTGACATCCTGGCTCCTCATCACCTTCTGCCATGATTGTAAGCTTTCTGAGATCCTCTCAGAAGCTGTGCAGATATTGATACCACACTTCGTGTACAACCTGAAGAACTATGAGCCAATTAAAACACTTTTTAAAAAAATAAATTACCCAGCCTGAGGTATTTCTTTATAGCAATGCAAGAACAGACTAAATATACTTACCCTTTGAGCTTCTCCAGAGGGCAGCTCACAGCATGGCAGCTGGCTTCCCTCGGATCGGCCAGCAAGAGAGCAAGGCAGGATGTAGCAGACAGGAGCCACAGCATCTTTGTAACCTAATCTAAGAAGTGACATTCCATCATTTTTGCTGTATTCTATTCATTAGAAGCAAGTCACTAAATCCAAACCAGTCTTAAGGGGAGGAGATTACATAAGAGTGTAAATACTGGCCAGGCACTTTGGCTCACACCTGTAATCCCAGCACTTTGGGAGGCTGAGGCGGGTGGATCACCTGAAGTCAGGAGTTCAAGACCAGCCTGGGCAACATGGTGAAACCTCTTCTCTACTAAAAATACAAAAATTAGCTGGGCACGGGGGTGCATGCCTGTAATCCCAGCTACTCAGGAGACTGAGACAGGAGAATCACTTGAGCCTGGAAGGGGAAGGTTTCAGTGAGCCAAGATTGCGCCATTGCATTCCAGCCTGGGCAACAGAGCGAGACTCCATCTCTAAAAAAAAAAAAAGTACCAGGAGGTGGGGATTTTGGTGGACCATCTCAGAGACTCTGTACCACAAAAAATAATTGGTTTTAGATTCTATATTTCTTCTCCAATCAATTTTGATGAGTTATATTTTCCTATATAATTATCCATTTCATTTGTTTTCAAATGTAGCTTTGTTCTTGTTCGGGTGTATAAAGGCCATAAGAACAGTGGCTTAACTATGATAGAAATATATTTATCTTTCTTTCATAACGTTTTAAGCATGAGCAGTACAGGGGCTAATCTGGTGACCTCATGGTATCAGAATCCAGGTTCCCCATTCTCATTTCATGGCTTTCATTCCATGGTTTCAGATGGTTTATCCAGGTCTCACCACCTACTCCAGCCAACAGAAAGAAGACGGGAACACACCCTTTTATTTAAAGGTCATAACCTGGTGATAGAAAACATAACTTCCCCTTGTGCTATTGAGGACTGAACTCTGATTTTTTTTGTCTTGCCCAAATTTCTATCTAAGGAGCCTGGGGAGTCATGCCCTACAAATCATAAATTCTCATCAGATGGGTTTTATTTAACTCTATATATCGTGATTTACTTTCCAGCCTGACTCTGGCATAACATTACGAGACAAGGGAGAAAATCAAAATATTGACCGGGCACGGTGGCTCACACCTGCAATCCCAGCACTTTGGGAAGCCAAGGTGGGTGGATCATGAGGTCAGGAGATCGAGACCATCCTGGCTAACATGATGAAACCCCATCTCTACTAAAAGTACAAAAATATTAGCCAGGTGTGGTGGCAGGCAACTGTAGTCCCAATTACTTGGGAGGCTGAGGCAGGAGAATGGTGTGAACCTGGGAGGCGGAGCTTGCAGTGAGCCGAGATTACGCCACTGAACTCCAGCCTGGGCGGCAGAGTGAGACTCCATCTCAAAAAAAAAAAAAAAAAAGAAAGAAAGAAAATCAAAATATTTTACCCCAAAACATGTTTCTTTACTATATTTTGAAATGGCCCTGCAAAACTCTTCTTTGTGGGGGAAAATGCATCCATAAAGCATCTCTATTAACATAGCTAGATCTTATTTCTTCCAGACCCTCCCAATCCTAAAGAGATTAACTAAGAGCTGAATAAGAAACATTTGTCACCTATTGTCTCTAAGGGCAGCCATTATAAGACTTCAAAAGAACTTTGGTCTCCACAACCTTTATCTTAAAGTGAACATTCCCTTTCTATCAATCCCAGGTCTTCAGACAAACTCAACCAACTGTCAACTAGAAAATGTTTAAATTCACCTGTAGCCTAGAAGCCCCTGTTTTGAGTTGTCCCACCTTTCTGGACCAAACCAATGTATTTCTTAAATGTATTTGATTGATGCCTCACGTCTGTGTAAAATATATAAAACCAAGCTGTGCCCTGACCACCTTGGACACATGTTCTCAGGACCACATGACGGCTGTGTCGCAGGCCATGGTCACTTATATTTGGCTCAGAATAAATCTCTTCAAATATTTTACAGAGTTCGACTCTTTTGGTCAACACTGTCTTCTTCATAATCTCCTTTCTTCTACTGGCTTTATATTTATGCTATTACTGTTTTTCCAACCTCTTGAGTTAAATCATAACTTGTTTACTTTCAGTCTTTCATGGTTTTTAACTAATACAATTATACCTACTACTTAAATTGTATCCTCAGTTATTAATATGCAGTAATTTCATTATTTTTTCAAAATGACCCATATTTTCAAATTTGGGGTGATACTTTGAATTAGTATTTCTTATTTCTAGGATTTTAATTGGTTCTTTTTCATATCTTCCAGTTTTATTTATACTTGTCTGACTTTTAAAAAATATAATTTCTTTTTCTACCTCATGGATATAATTTCTTTATCTCTCTGAGTATTATAAGCATAACTTTTAAGATCTTTATCAGAATGTTCTTCACAAGTATCTAGAATAATGTTTTTCTGATTGTTAATTTTGAAAACTGTTTTTTATTTCAGTGTTTGTTTTTAAAATAGGATTTAGAATTGAGATTTGTAGGCTAATCTAGTGTGGGGCATTTTTTCCCTTATCATTCTTTCTATGATAATCCCTCCCTATCTAAAAGGTTTGTGATTGCCTCCATGCCTCTTCCTTACAGTCTGAATGTGCCATTCCTACCTTTTGATTATATTGGTGATATTGAGAGGTGAAGCCAGCTGGGCTCCTGGGTCAGGTGGGGAATTGGAGAACTTTTGTTTCTAGCTAAAGGTTTGTAAGTGCACCAATCAGCACTCTGTCAAAAAGGACCAATCAGCCCTCTGTAAAATGGACCATTCAGCAGGATGTGGGTGGGGCCAGATAAGGCAATAAAAACAGGCTGCTGGAGCCAGCAGTGATAACCCTCTAGGGTCGCCTTCCACACTGTGGGAGCATTCCTTTTTTGCTTTTTGCAGTCAAGCTTGCTGGTACGCACTCTCTGAGTTTGTGTGGGCTTTATGAGCTATAATACTCACCACGAAGATCTGAAGCTTTACTCTTGAAGCCAGCAAGACCATGAACCCACCGGGAGGGATGAACAACTCCAGATGCACCACCTTTATGAACTGTAACGCTCACTGCGAAGGTTTGCAGCTTCACTCCTGGAGCCAGTGAGACCACAAACACACCAGAAGGAATGAACGACTCCAGCTGCGCCGCTTTTAAGAGCTATAATAGTGCCTGGGAAGATCGCAGCTTCACTTCTCAAGTCAGCGAGATTACGAACCCACCAGAAGGAACAATGTCCGGACACACCATCTTTAAGAACTGTAACATTCACTGTGAGGGTCCAGGGCTTCATTCTTGAAGTTAGCGAGACCAAGAACCCACCAATTCCAGACACAGTATCACAGACATAGGGGGCAGCTTGCCTCAGTCTCTGATTAAGAGGGCAGTAATAATGTTCCTCCACCTCCCCAGGGATGCATTTTATACATGTTCTGTCAGGTGGCATTTTTCAATAGACTTTTTAAAATTAGATCCAGACTGGTTTCAAGCAATGAGACTGTCTCAAGTCTCTCAATTGATTTGAGTACGTTTTAGTTACATTTACCCTCCAGAAGCTGAATCTTTTTGCCTTTATGTTTGCTTGCACTGGCAAGCAAACCAGTGGCTCGTGACTTTACTTCCTGCTTATTTCATGTTTTTGTTATGGGTCAATGGAGATGTGTATCCCCATGGAGACGTTTGGAACAAAAAGGTGACTCACTATGCGTGGCAGACATTTTTGTGTTTACTAAAATCTGTTTCCTCTGTTTCCAGGGCACAAAACAAAACTACGTTTTCAGCCACCTTTTCAATTAGGTATGAACATATAATTTAGTTATGGCCAAAGAATGTGAGCAGAAGTGACACATGACATTTCTAGGCTTGTCCCAAGAAACCTTTCATGTCATGTTGCATACTATCTTTTTCTCCTGGAGGTGAAGGACTCAGAGATCCTAAGAGAGAGAGGAGTCAAAAAACAGCAAGAGTCTGGGTCCATGAATCACTGCATGGAAGGCAGCCCTCTGGACATCTGGTTGAAATGTACTTGAGTGAGAAATAAATGTTTATTGTATTAGGTTGGTGTAAAAGTAATTGTGGTTTTGTCCATTACTTTCAATGGCAACATTTTGGCAACACTTTCAATATTATTCCACTTAGATTTCAGAGCTTGTCAGTTACAACAGCTAGTATCACCTTTAACTAATGCACAATGTCTTTCTAATTTTGTTTTTATATTTGTATATTTATAATTTTCTGTTTTCCTATTTTATATATTGTTCTGTGTGTTGGAGGAGAAGAAATATCTCAAGGAATCAATTTACAAGGCAATCTTGGCCAGATTGCTGATCATACATTTTGAGTAATGTCTATATAACATTTTCTATTCCCAATCAAGACAAGTATCAGTCATACAGAAATGTGAAACGGTGTTGTCATTGAAATGTTCATAGCAATGTTTTGGTGAATTTCATCTCTACCACTGCAGCAGCACACTGCCCTTGGAGCAAGACATAACTGTTAGCAGCTCTTAATTCATCTGCTGTTATTTTAGGAAGCATCAAGTAACCGACTCTTCAACACAAATCCATTAACTTCTAACTGCTTGATTAAAGACATGTTTTTGCCAAACCTCTTTAATGCATGCCCTTGCTAGGCCAGTGGCTAGTGCTGTGGTAGCCCCCAAGGCACAGTTTTTTCTAAATACAATAGGCACTCCCAATGAATATTTAACCAACTTGCATTTACCCAAGCCATTCTACAGCAGGAGAAAGAGTCGCCCTTATTTGATTAGGACTATTAAAGGGACCTGAGTCATTCTGACCACTCTCAGAGTAGTTTCTCCCTTGTGGTTTTGAGAAGTGAAGCCAGCTGGGCTTCTGGCTTGGTGGGGACTTGGAGAACTTTTGTATCTAGCTAAAGGATTGTAAATGCACCAATCAGTGCTCTGGGTGTAGCTAAAGGATTGTAAACGTACCAATCAGCACTCTGTAAAATGGGCCAATCAGCTTTCTGTAAGATGGACCAATCAGTAGGAGGTGGGTGGGGCCAAATAAGGGAATAAAAGCTGGCCATCGGGGACAGCAGCAGCAGCCTTCTTGGGTCCTCTTCCACACAGTGGGATCTTTGTTCTTCACAATAAATCTGACTGCTTCTCACGTTTTGGGTCTGCACTACCTTTATAAGCTGTGACACTCCCCAGGAGGGTCTGTGGCTTCATTCCTGAAGTCAGCAAGACCATGAACCCACCAGGAGGAATCAGCAATTCCGGATTAAGAGCTGTAATACTGCAAAGGTCTGCAGTTTCACTCCTGAAGTCAGCAAAACCACGAACCCACCGGAAGGAAGAAACTGTGGACACATTTGAGCATCTGAAGAAACGAGCTCTGGACACACCATCTTTAAGAACTGTAACACTCACTGCGAGCGTTGGTGGCTTCATTCTTGAAGTCAACCAGACCGAGAACCCACCGGAAGGAACCGGTTCCGGACACAGTTTGGACATATGCCTGCTCTTCCTTTGATGCACTAAGGCACCTCAAGAGCATACTAAATATGTCATTGAAGATTTGTGTTTAGAGATGACAGCAGAAGTAAAGGCCTCTGCCTGTCAAGTTTAATTCTGTCACTGAGCATTTCCTGCTGGGTCTTTTGAATTCAGACTCTCCCCTCCCAGCCACCCTCTCACATGTTTACTTCAAATTGTTACCGGCATCGTTGCATTGCTTCCTAACAGCAATCTTGCTGATGATCTTACTCTGAGGTCTTCCCTTTCTTGGGTGCTGCTAGGATTAAAACAGGATCAACTCCCTTGTGGTGCTACCATACGGGTTTCACATAATGTATTTTTCTCAATGAGTGTATTTATTTTTATTTTTTTGTACTTCTATTTCCTTTGCGCTCCCCACTGCCTTCCTTTCTTAATTTTTTGCAGTTCTTCATTTATGTTCATTTAAAAAAGAGACTTGCACAATCCTCTTTAAAACTCATGTCCGTAGGATGTACCTATACATCAGTTTTTTGTTTGGTTTTTGTTTTTGTTTTGTGTTGAGACAGATTCTCACTCTGTCACCCAGGCTGGAGTACAGTGGCACCATCTCAGCTCACTACAACCCCTGCTTCCTGGGGTCAAGCCATCCTCCCACCTCAGTCTCCCAAGTAGCTGGGACTGCAGGCACATGCCACCACACCGGGCTAATTTTTGTATATTTTATAAAGACAGGGTTTTGCTCTGTTGCCCAAGCTGATGTTGAACTCCTGAGCTCAAGCAAGCTGTGTTTCTGAGCCTCCCAAAGTGCTGGGATTATAAACACGAGCCACTGCACCAGGTCAGATCAGGTTTTGCTTTAGGGGACAATAATCAGAGTAAGATGGCTTTGGGGGAATCTGTGGTGTTGTGTTTGTATATGTTTTTCTGGGAAGAAGTTTCATACATTTTGTTAGATTCTCCAAGTCATTTGGGACCAAATAAATTTAAAAACTATTATTGTGGCCCAACTAGGCATGTATTTGTGTGTTTATTTGTTTGCTTGCTTGTTTTTCTGCAGCATCCCAAAAGTGTGGGGCAGAGAAGGCTTTTAGGACCAGTTGTTCTCATTTAGATCATGCCTTGTCTTTGGCGAGTGTTTCTGTCAGCCTCAACTGGATATTTAAACCAAAAACCTTGAACTTTTGTAAATTTGATAGCAAGGAAAAAACATCAAGAGCAAGGTTGAAGACTTAAGACTGAAATATAATTCCTGTTCTGTTTCAATTGCAATAAGAAACTCCTTATTTTGAATTAAGTGGTGAGTTTAGAGGAAAGAACAAGTACAATGGGGTAGGGAAGGCTTATCTTTGGAAAGCTCAGTTCAAGCTAGTTAAAAATCCTAATTTCAAATTTAACGTTTTACTGTACATTTTATTACGTGCATTGTATAGTTAAAAATATAAATGTTCACTAATAAAGGAAAGTGAGAGAAGTTAATGAAGAGATTATACTTCAAAGTAATGATATTAATCAGTCCTAAGCCTTCAATATATTAATACAAAAGAATTAATTCCTTTGGAGGAATGTTCATTAAAGAAACAGTTTTTTAAGTCACAACATCCTCCTGCCACTAACTTTCTAAGAGGTCACCCCACTTTCCTCCCCAAAGGCTAATACACCTTTTCGTGCCGTAATATGTTCATTTCCCGTTTCCATGGCTCCTTGAGGCCTGGCTTCACCAAACGTTCTCACAGCTCTGTATTTTGGCTTCTCTCTGGGCATTTACTACTGACCCCCTCAAATCCTCACTGAAAAGTGTGTGATGATTTTTGGTGGTCTAGGAGCTGGATGGAGCTTGCATCCTTTTGCACAACACACAAGCAGCTATAGGCCAAGCCTACTTAGAAACCCAGAGGTTTCTCCTGGGTCCACTTCTGTACTTGACTCTCTGTGCCATCAGCAGCCTCACTGTGAGCCCAGCTGGCTGCTCTGCTGCACTGTCTGCACTCCATGAGCATTGCCTTATGGAGCCGTCACCAGCAAATCTGCCACGGGAGTCCCTGTGACCATAGGGGCCCAGGACACCGTGTATAGACTACCAAGAAAGAAACCCCCTATCCCCAACAATTCCTAGATTCTATTTTAACCAAACAGTTTGCTCCCTTTCCCTGATCAGCTAGTTTACAGGAATTGCTAACATGGGGCAAGATTATGTTTATCCTCTTTTCATTCTTTCTTTCTACCATTTGGCATCGGCTGAGCAGTAACATCACCAAAAGTCTGGAAATCCTTTAAAAAGAGGGGAGGCACTAGGCCAGTGAATCCATGAATTGGATAATCGGCTCCTGAATAATTAGGACCAGACTGTACAGTAAACAACACGCCCCTCCCCGGGAGCCAACAGCAGGCCCAGCCGTAAACTCTCCCTGCTGGAGATGCAAGGGTTTTCCTTCTGCCGGCAACGCCCCCAGTCCTGCCCTGCATGCAAGACCACAAACACTTCCCCTTCAGCGCCGGCATATCTTTCCTCACGTGGAGCGAATTTTCTGGACTTGAATGCGAATGTGACATGCTGACCTGGAATTTGCATAAGCTCCGCTTCACGTCTCGAAGTTTGCTCCAGTGAACAGATTTTATATCTGCTGGCAAAGGCAGGCAGTGGCACTCGGAGACAGGGGCATTTGAAACCACATTTTTTGGCTCATTAAAGCCATTCTGCCGATGTTGCTCCTCATGTCATTCAACCTATTTTCAAGCCGTTTCCTCAATGGTGCACTTCAGGGAGGTTGGGCACGGATTTTGCTAGGAACTGGATTGTGTCCATAAGTCTCGTCAGGGCCAGTTTATTCTCGGGCTCTGGCAACCTTTGAATAGCTCTTCCACCTTTGGGGGTTCCCACACAAAGCCTGCTCTGCGCAGTTTGCCCATGAACCAAGATATTTATTTCATCTTGTTTCTGAAGTCATGGGTGTCTTGACGTTGCTCCCAAAGTGGGAGCAGGATCTGTTTCCCCCTCGCAGCAAATAGCCACCGCAAATATGTACAAATTCAGAAATCACGTTGGATGTCTTCCCTTTCCAGGCTGGTCAGAAAAAGGCTAGAGGCACAGAGTGCTTGAAAGCACCAAGAAAACATGCCTGACTCAGAGCTTTCCTCATTAATTAGGGTGCTTACAGAATTTGTTCACTCCAAGTCTGAAAAGAAAACAGCTTACTTCATTGGTAGACTGAAAAACTGGCTGACTTTCTCTTCTTTATTTTTTTATTTTTTATTTTTTTTGAGAGAGTCTTGCTCTGTAGTCCAGGCTGGAGTGCAGTAGCGCCATCTCGGCTCACTGCAACCTCCACCTCTTGGGTTCAAGCGATTCTCCTGCCTCAGCCTCCCAAGTACCTGGGATTACAGGCACGCACCACCACGCCCAGCTAACTTTTTGTATTTGTAGCAGGGATGGGGTTTCACCATATTGGTCAGGCTGGTCTTGAACTCCTGACCTCGTGACCCACCTGCCTCGGCTTCCCAAAGTGCTGGGATTACAGGCTTGAGCCACCGCCCCGGGCCCTGACTTTCTCTTCTTTTCCATCTCACTCTGCAGTGGGCAGTGTGGAGGGTGGAGGGAGCTGGGTGGTTTGTCCAGGTCACAGCTGCAGTTCTGTCTGTACGTGATTCCCCATCTTCCTTGTTGACCTCTTCCATCCTTATCTCTGGCAGAGGCCCTGAAAGGCGTTAACCCTGGCTGAAAAGATTCCTTGTCTAAAGCTCTGCTGCTTCTCATCCTTTCCTGCCATCCTAACACTCCATCTGGAAACAGTGCTGTGACCTACCCAAGCACACTCCTGATTGATCCCCAGTGCCTAAGAGCTGTATTGCTCTATGGAAATACACACTGGATAGTATGTTTCTCTCGATGTGCATTGGGGGCTGAATGTTAAGCATTGACTACCTGGTTAAAGGAGCCGAAGCACCTAATTCAAATTTCGGTGAGGGCCGATAACAGAAATTCAGTTCCTTAGACAGCTGAGATACAAATCTAGGCCTTCCCCAGGGCAATTAGGCAAGAATGAAATAAAAAGGAATCTATATTGGAAAGGAAAAAGTTAAACTATCTCTACTTTCAGATGACATAATCTTGGATATTAAAAACCCCTAAGGTGGCCACGTGAGGTGGGTCACTCCTATAATTGTAGCACCAAGGCTGGTGGATCACTTGAGCTCAGGAGTTCAAGACCAGCCTGGGCAACATAACAAGACCCCATCTCATTTTAAAAAGAAAAAATTAACAAGAAAAAATAAAACCTAAGGAATTCATTAAAAAACTGCTCAAATGAATAATTTTTTTAGCAAGGTTTTAGGATAAAAGATCAACATGCAGGCTCAGTGCTCATGCCTGTGATCCCAGGACTTTGGGAGGCTGAGGCAAGTGGATCACCTGAGGTCAGGAGTTCGAAACACCCTGGCCAACATGGTAAAACCCTATCTGTACTAAAAATACAAAAAATTAGTTGGGTGTGGTGGTGGGTGCCTGTAATCCCAGCTATTCAGGAGGCTGAGGCAGGAGAATTGCTTGAACCCAGGAGGCGGAGGTTGCTGTGAGCCAAGATTGTGCCTCTGCACTCCAGCCTGGATGACAGAGCAAGACTCTGAATCAAAAAAAAAAAAAAAAAAAAGAAAAAGAATGTTGTTAAAATGGCAATACACCCTCGAGCTGATCAATAGATTCAATGCAATTCTTATCTAAATCCCAGCTGATTTCTTTGCAGAAATTGACAAGTTAATTGTAAAATTTATATCAAAATTCAAGAAATGCAGAAAAAACAAAATAATCTTGAACAAAGAACAAATTGGAGGAGTCACACTTCCCAACTTCAACATGTGTACAAAGCCATAGTAATCAAAACAGTGTGGTACTGGCATAGGGTAGACATATAGATCAGTATAGTAGAATTGAGAGTCCAGAAATAAACTTTCACATTTATAGTCAATTGACTTTCAATAAGGGTGTCAAGGCCATTCAGTGGAGAAAGAATAGTCTTTTCAACAAATGATGCTGGGACAACTAGATATACACATGTTAAAAAAAAAAAATGAAGTTGGACCCCTGTCTCACACTGTATACAAATTCAGAATAGAGAAAAGACTGAAATGTAACAGCTAATCCTATAAAACTCTTAGAAGATAACACGAGTGTAAATTTTCATGACCTTGGATTTGACAATGGTTTCTTGATATGATACCAAAAGCATGAGCAATTAAAGAAAAAATAGATTAACTGCGCACAATTCAGCTAAAAACCTTTTGTCCTTCCAAAGACACCATCAAGGAAATGAAGAGACAAGTCTACAATGAATGAGAGAAAAAATGTGCAAATAATATTACACGTATTACATACAGCTCAACACCAAAAACCAAATAACTAAAAAATGGGCAAAAATCTAAATAGACATTTCTCTAAGGAAGATAAATGCATGGCCAATAAGTGCACGAAAAGATGCTCAACATCATTAGTCATCAGGGAATGCAAATCAAAACCATAATTAAATATCATCTCACACCCATTAGGATGGTTAACATTTTTACAAAACAGAAAATAACAAGTATTGACAAGGAAGTGGAAAAATTAGAACTCTCATACACTGCTCATTGGAATATAGAATTGTGCAGCTCCATGGAATACTATATAGCCATAAAGAAGAATGAGATCATGTCTTTTGCAGCAACATGGATGCAGCCGGAGGTTATTATTCTAAGTGAATTAAACACAGAAACAGAAAACCAAATACTACATGTTGTCACTTATAAGTCAGAGCTAAACATTGGATACACATAGACACAAAGATGGGAACAATAGGAACTGGGGACTCCAAAGTGGTGAATAAGGATGGGAGGCAAGGGTTGAAAAAGCTACCTGTTAGTTACTATGTTCAGTGTTAAGGTGATGGGTTCATCAATCAGCATCATGCAATATATACATGTAACAAACCTGCACATGTACTCCTTGAATCTAAAATTAAAAAAAAAATTAATAAAATAAAGTGGTGCAGCTGCCTTGGAAAGCAGTCTGGCTGTTACACGAAAGGTTAAACACAAAGTTACTGTATGAGCCAGCAACTCTACTCTTAGGTATATACCCAAAAGAAATGAAAACATGTGTTCACACATAAACTTGTCCACTGGTGTTCACAGAATATTGTTTGTAAGAGCTAAAAAGTAGAAATGGCCCAAATGTCCATCAATGGACAAATGAATAAACACAATATGGTATTTCCATATAACTGTATACTTTTTGGAAGTAAAAAGAAATGAAGTACTGACACATGCTATGGTGTGGATGAACTTTGAAAAGATTACGCTAAGTGAAGGAAACCAATCACTAAAGACAACATACTGTATTATTCCATTTGTAAGAAATGTCCCGAATAGGCAAATCTATGGAAACAGAGAGTAGATCATAGGTTGCCTAAGGCTGGAAGGAATCAGGGGAGGCTTTGAGAGGTGATGGCTAAGAAATAAGGAGTGTGGCAGGTTTCTTTTTAGGGTTATAAAAATGTTTTAAAATTGGTTGTGATGATGGCTGCACAACTCTATGAACATACTAAAAACCACTGACTTGTACATTCTACATTGGTGAATTGTATGGCATGTGAATTATGTCTCAATAAAGCCATTGGGAGAAAAAATAAATAAATAAAATCCAGAGACATTGTCCTATGGATAAATACTAAATAGAGTCATTAGGCTGGGCTCTAGATTTGTCTATTCAATGCTTTTGTGGTGTTTTTCTTTATCTTCCAGCTCCGGAAAAGGCCTGTAGTTCCAGCTACTGGGGAGGCTGATGGAAGGATAGCTTGAGCCCGGGAGGTCAAAGTTGCAGTGAGCCGTGATCGCATCACTGCGCTCCAACCTGGGTGACAGAGTGAGACCCCGTCTCAAAAAGAAAAGAAAAGAAAAGAAAAGAAAAGTGCTTGCTTCAGCAGCACATATACTAAAATTGGAATGATACAGAGAAGATTAGCATGGCCCCTGAGCAAGAATGACACAGAAATTCTGGAAAAAAAAGAAAAAAAGCCTGAGCAAAGTGACTTGCCCAGGATGCCACAGTTCACAGTGGTAGAACCACAACTGGAAACCAGGGCTTTGACTTCCAGGCATCCGCCTCTTCCATGAGTTCCATGTCCCATGTGCGTGCTATGTTTGTACTGGGGTCAGTGGCAACTGTCTTATTTGGATATTCTTATTTTCCTCTATGTCCTGAGAAACCTGGTTTGTAGACAGAGAAGGCTGATTTTTGCTTCTAAAAGCTTAAGTTGACAATTTGTGTTGTTTTGTTTTGTTCTCCTGGCCCAACCTAACAAGCATTCACATAGTAGACAACACATGCTTGCTGGACCTTACTTCCTGTCTGGTGACCCAGCTCCCCAGAGACTTGAATCTCAAATAAATATTTCTGTCAGGAAGCTGAGCTCCCAGCTGTGCAAATTGGTCACAGATGTAATTGCATTTGCCCTCTGCCCTGGAAGAAAACATGCCTGCGGTTGGGGGTTTAGATGTCTCAGAATGAAAGACATTACTCCTGACTCTGGGTAATAGCCGTGACGCTCAAAATAAGCTGCCACAGAGACACACCATAGTGTTGCCAGATGTACAGGACTGTTGCTACCCAGAATCCAGACCTGCACAGCCAGTTACCAAACTGTGGCCATGTCATTGACCAATCAGGCATAGTCAAGAACCTAGCTTTTCCACTGACTCCTCATACTTTCAAACATAACTCCATCCCCTCTTCACCTCTCCCTAATGCCCACAGGATCTGAGAAAAGAGCTCCATTTCCAAGTTCCCTGAATGGCAGACAACGGCAGCCCTAGGACATCTCCACTGCACAGGCTGCAATTGCTAGAATCTAATTAAAATAAACATTGTAACAAGCTGCTGAGCCCCGCCCAGTGCCTCAGGGGCCTAACACAGCACTGATTTAACCAAACATTTCAGTAATGCCCAATAAGGAAATTCAACCTTAAAGACCTCAGCAGGAGGCGATGTGCTGAGTTAGACCTTTTCTTTGAGCACTTAAAGCCTGGAGAGGACAAGGCTGTTCAGGACAGAGTCAGGGCAAGTCTGTACTTTGCCAGCATGCAAAGCAGGAGAAAAATTGTCTGACATCCTGAAAATACGGCAAACAATCTTATGTCATGATAATAATATCCCCAGCTAGCTTTGTAAAACTAGATTTGTAGGGTCTGGACGACTGAGCCTTTTTTTCAGGAGCTGCTGGGCAGTAAACCTTCAGGGAAATGAAGACTGGTTGAATGAACTTAGAAGAAAGTTCATGAACATTCCTATTTCTGGAGGTTTTGCTTTCATTAGAGAACTGACCAACAAGTATGTGGTCCAAACACTGGAACAGAATTGGACTTTCTTGTGCCACCTACTGTGAAGGGTGAAGACTAGGAGTGCAGGCCCTGGGGTCAGGCTGTCTGGTCTTGAATGCATCTTCTACCACCTATTACCTTTGTTACTTAGCCTTCTCGGGGCTTCAATTCCTTCATTCTTAAAAGGGAAATAATACAATCCATGCTTCACAGAGTTGCTGGGAGACTATATAAAATAATCCATATAAAATGCTTCAAAGAAGGCCTGATATGTAGCAGAGAGAAAGAGAAAAAAGGAGAGAGAGAGAGAACAAGAAAACTTTTGTTGGGTGCTTAAACTTTCCAGAAAAAATAGAACCAATAGGATATGTGGTATAGAACCAATATTGATATGTAAGAGGAGAACTGGGAATTGGCTATGGGAATTGGATCACAGGATTATGGAGCCAGATAATTCCCATAATATGTGGTCTACAAGCTGGGGACCCAGGAAAGCTGATGGTCTGATTCAATCCTAGTCCAAAAGCCTGAGAACACGAGGAAGATTGCTGGTGTAGACCTTAGAGTCCAAAGATCTGAGAATCAGAAGCTCCAATGTCCAAGGGCAGGAGAGGATGGATGTCCTGGCTCAAGAACAAAGATGGAATTCACCCTTCCTCCTCCTTTATGTTTTATCCAGGTCTTCAAAGGATTGGATGGTGCTATCCACATTGGTGAGGGCAGAACTGCTTTATTCAGTCCACTGATTCAAATGCTAATCTCTTCCAGAAACACCCTCACAGACACAGCCAGAAAATGTTCTACCAGCTATCTGAGCATCCCTTACGCAGCCAAGCCGTTACATAAAATTAACCACCACTTGCTTACTATGTTCCAGGCCCTTTGCTTTTCACCTTTATCTGCTTATTTTTATTTAATCCTCACAACAACACTCAGTGACAGATATACTTATTATCCTTATATTATGGAAGAGGGAACTAGATTTAGCAAGATTATATTAATTGAACAGCATCACACTGGCAATATATGTCAGAATTTAAGATTCAAACTGCCATCTTTATAACTCTGGAACCCTAATTCTACCATATACTGTCTGTGCCCTCAGTCTCCAAAGTGGGGTACACCTTCCCCTGGTGGAAGAAATAAACAGGCCCTGATTATTTAGGGGCATCAGTTACCAGGTCCTCAATGTCTATGAGTCCCCTGAGAACATGCCTGAGGCCAAGGCTTCCCTTTTTACCAAGAAAAGCCTTCCTTCTCCCACATTCCAAATCCTATCAAAGTGCATTGTGCTGGGTATAAAAACTTCTCAGCATGACCGAATGACAAGCTGAGAAGTTTTTATATGCAGCACAATGCACTTTGATACACACAATTTGAATAATTGAATATCTGGATAATAAACCTTTTGCAATTCAGACAATTTCCAATTTGCTTTTAACAAAAGTAGAGGAATACCTAATTGACTTGTCACCTGATATATCATTTAAAGTAATTTTTGGTGAGAGACCATCATGTGATTTTTAGCACATAATTCAGAGTTCAAGGAATGATTAACTTGTTATAACAAAATATATCAAAATCACCACAAGATATCACTTTACACCTGCTAAAATAGCTATCATTGAAAAACCAAAAGATAACAATGATTGGCACAGTTGTGGAGAAATTGGAACCCTTGTGCACTGTTGGTCGGAATGCAAAATGGTGCAGCCCTATGAAAACCAGTGTGGTAGCTCCTCAAAAATGTAAAATCACAATTTTAATTTTTCTATCATAATTGGGTAATCCTGGATATTTACTCAAAAGAATTAAAGTCAGGATCTTGAAGAGATATTAGCATTCCCATGTTCACCACATCATTATTCAACATGTGGAAATAACCTAAAAGTCCATCAACAGATAAATGGATAAAGAAAATGTGATACATGCATACAATGGGATATTACTTAGCATTTAAAAAGATGGAAATCCTGCAATACACAACAATCAGGATGAACTTTGAGGACAGGTTGCTAAGTGAAATAAGCCAGTTACAGGATAACAAATATTACTTGATTCTACTTATATGAAGTATCCAAAATTGTTGAATTCCTAGGGTCAAAGAGTGGAGTTGAGGTTGCCAAGGGCTGGGGGGAGAAGGAAATGGGGAGTTATTAAAAATGGACATAAAGTTTTAATTGAACTAGGTGAATAAGCTCTAAAGATTTGCTGTATAGCAATTATTGTCAACAATAATATTTCACACTTTAAAAAATTTGCTAAGAGGACACATCTCATGTTATACGTTCTTACTATAATAAAACAAAACATTTTTAAAAGTTTTTAAGTACATCAATTCTCATCTAATTATTAAAGAACTAGTTTTATCAGTGTTTACACTTAGTTATAAAAGTAAAATTAGAGAGTCCTGAGGTAGGAGACTTGCTTGAGCCCAGGTGTTTGAGGCCAGCCTGGGCAACATAGTGAAACCTCATCTCTATATAAAAAAGAGAAAATTAACCAGGTGTGGGGTGTTGGCCTCTAGTCCCAGGTATTCAGGAGGCTGGGGCAGGAGAATCTCTTGGGTCTAGGAGGTGGAAGTTGCAGTGAGTCAAAGTGGTACCACTGCACTTTAATCTGGGCAACAGTACAAGACTCTGCAAAAAAAAAAAAGAGTGAAATTAGGAGCTGGGTACTGTGACTTTCATCTGTAGTTCCAGATACTTGGGAGGCTGAGGTGGGCAGATCACGTGAGGCCAGGAGTCTGAGGCTGACATGTGCTCACACCTGTGAATGGCCACTGAGGTCCAGCTTGGATAACACAGAAAGACCCCATCTTAAAAGAAGAAAAAGTAGGCCAAACATGGTGGTTCATGCCTATAATCCTAGCACTTTAGGAGGCCAAGGTGGATCACTTGAGGCCAGGAGTTTGAGACTAACCTGGACAATACAGCAAGAACCTGTCTCTACAGAAAATGTAAAAATCAGCTGGGCATGGTGGTGCATGCCTTCTGTCCTAGCTACTTGAGAGGCTGAGACAAGAGGATTGCTTAAGCCCAGGAGTTCGAGGCTGCAGTGAACTAGGATTGTGCCACTACACTCCAGCCGAGATGACAGAGTGAGATCCTGACACACACACACACACACACACGTAAAACTAGGAATACAATTTATATTTAACCATGTTTCAGAGCTCTAGCATCAAGTAGCATTCATTCACAAATATGTGAACTAATTGGAAAAACACACATCTCATGAATAGATGCACTTCCAATAAACTCTTACTTTTTATGTGTAGCTATTTTCAAAGTATACACAATATATAGGTTGTTTTGGATCAATTGTATAATAAAAATTACTCAATCTATATTTATTTTTAACACTATAACTTAGAGTTACAGGGACTTTAAAATTAATTTTATGGGGGAAAACTGTAATAGAGTGATCAGTAAGAGATATAAAATGTGTTATTATACTAAGATATAATCTATAGGGAAGTAGAATTGAAATACAATTTTAAGGAGAAAGGGAACAATCTAAAAGTTATGCTTATTTACAAAATATCTTGTATTCTTAAATGATGAGTAAATTAATAATGTTACAGATTTTGTTTTTGTTTCTTTGTTTTTGTTTTTTGAGACAGGGTCTCACTCTGTCACCCAGGCTGGAGTGCAGTGTCATAGTCTCAGTTCACTGCAACCTCTGCCTCCCAGGCTCATGTGATCCTCCCATCTCAGCCTCCTGAGTAGCTGGGACTACAGGTGCACACCGCCACACCCAGCTAATTTTTGTAATTTTAGTGGAGATGAGGTTTTGCCATGTTGGTCTTGAACTCCTGACCTCAGGTGAGCCACCTGCCTCGGCCTCACAAAGTGCTGGGATTACAGACATGAGCCACCATGCCCAGCCTTATTTTTAAGTTTTAATATTCTTATTTTGAATACTGTTATAAATGAATACATTTCATCTTTTGCAACAACTTGAAACTTATGACAAAACTTAAATGTCAACCTTAAAATGTGCAAAGCAATAGATAGTAGATCAAAATTATTATGATATATAAGTAAAATGTTTGAGGATGACTGATCTATATTTTCTGTGTGTGTTTGTGTGTGCATAAATATTCTATTGTGTTAACTTCTTGCCTCAATAACATTATGGAGATATAGAGGAGGTCAATCTGTATTTTCTAGATCTTTTCTTCCCCCTATGGCAGTGATCTCCAGTCTTTTCCTGGTAAGGGCCCTTTGAAGGAACACCTAGAAGGAAATATTGAAAATGCAAGCTACTGACAGTTATTGGCAAGGCAGGATTGTTAGTTAGCCTTCAAGATCAAGATTATCTGGCAACTGGTGATCAGACAGCATTGTGCAATATACAATGACTACTACATTGTAAGGTTTTAGTTAAAATGCACTGGGCTTTCAGAGAGCTTGGTGCAGAAAGGATCCCTTAGGAAATATTTCACAGAGGATGTGAGGTAGGCAATGAGTGATTGGTGAGCTCTAGGGATGGCTTTCAGAATGGAATAACAGCCTAAGTAAAAGCATAGAGGGATGCCCAAGACTCAACAGCAGTGAGTAGGCCTGCCAGCCTGGAGCAGACTTTGCCAGCTGAGGAGTGATGGACTCTTTTCCTAATCCCGCATTTCACCAGCACAGTTACATTGAATGGGTCCCCAGTTCCAGTTGGGTTTAAACTCATTCAGGGCAAGGATCTAAACTTCTTCTTCTTCCACCTGCTGGGACCTTCTGCTCTTCTGCATTTCAGTCTCAGTATTGAGGCTATCACACCCTCCCATGACTTTGTCTATTACCCTGGCACGCTATCCATTATTTCTATATCCTTTAGGGCATTGTAAATGGATATCCCTACATCAATCCCTACCTCAAACTCTACCCTCTACATCCTTCACTCGTCTCCCTCAGTCTCTTCACGGACTTCTCACAACTTTATGAATATTCTAAAAATGACTGAATTGGACACTTGAAAATGGAGAATTTGATCATGGGCAAATTATATCTCAATAAAAAGTTAAGTAAACTACACTGAAAATTCATCCATATGAAAAACACAACTAAGAAACAGATTAAAATACAGAATAATTAGTGTTCTATTTATATTAAATCATATTGCTTAGATGATCAATTTAAAAAGTTTTATTATATTTGCTTTAATGTAAAAAAAAAATTCATTGGTGAGCAACTGAATGAAGATAATGGGAAGAGGGAAGAAATAAAAAGAGTGAGAGCTGTTTCTGCAGGAATGAGTTCAGGTAAAAGGTAGAAAAGCAGTGCCAGTGAAGTCAGGGTATGACTGAGCAAGTGGGAGATCTATCTGGGGGGATAATAAATGCTAGCTGAATAAATAAAAGTCCACATTTTTGTATTAGGTTAAATAAGAAATTAACAGTATTTCCTTGCATTAACATTTGAACAAATTTTTACACTGATATGCATGTCAGTGTAGCCAATTTTAAGGACTAAACCATCTTGTTTGGGATACAAGCTCAAAAATGAAATAATTAAGAATCCTGGAAAGATATGCGGATGTCAGTTTTTACTGGCAGTATTTGATTTAGCATTTTAGAAATGTCTTTAAAATGGATAACATCTAAGCTTCTTTGTATAAGATACTGAGGATATTTTACCCCAGATCAGTGGCTCTCAAACTTTTTCACACTTCGTCTAATTCTGGAGTTCCTGGACCTTCCATGTTCTCAAGTGGGGTTTCTCCCAAAGCAAACACCACTTCGCCAAAGATAAAATAGTTTGACCTTTTTACTGAAGGGGAGAGTGACACTATCTTAAGAACTTTCCTTTGTTTCTCCCAACCCGGAAGAAAGCACATAGGGAGTGGGTACATTATAAAGTAGAAACTAGAAAACATGATTATGGAGCAGTGACTATGATTCCTGTTAAAAGAAAAACTTGAGACAAAATTAATTTAACAGAGTACATTTGAGCAAAACCAATTCATGAATTGGGCAGCACTCAAAACTGGAAGGGGTTCAGAGAGCTCCACTCCAGCAATGTGAGCAGTGAGCTTTTATAGGCTGAGCCTGGAAGCAAAGTTCAGACATTACCTGATTGGCTATGGGTAGGCATTTGCCTTATTTGGATATGGTTTGATGGGAGGTTCCTGGCTAAACAACAAATCTACTGGTTGTTTGTGATTGGCTGAGGCTGACGTTGTTGTGGGTTTGTTGTTGTTTTTGCATTTTCTTAAAGTCAGTTACAAGAAATGCATCTAAGTTAAGTTTTGGCTCCTTATGTAAGAGCTCCTGGTGCAGAGACAATCTTAGGCTAATGGCCTTCTTATTTGCTTTAATATCCTCAGTGAAACACAAAAAAAAGGCAAACAGGGATTTAATACATTGTAGCACAACAATATCTTTTGAGCTGAAAAAATCTTTAGAGAATATTATAGACCAACTTCATTTAAAATATGGGAAAATCAAATTTCTCTTCTGAAAAGATGAAGTAAACATACTTTTTCTTTTCTTTTTATTTATTTATTTATTTTTTTTGAGACAGAATCTTACTCTGTCACCCAGGCTGGAGTGCGGTGGCATGATCTTGGCTCACTGCAACTTCCGCCTCCTGGGTTCAAGCGATTCTCCTGCCTCAGCCTCCCCAGTAGCTGAAACTGCAGGCATGTACCACCACACCCAGCTAATTTTTGTATTTTTAGTAGAGACAAGGTTTCACAATGTTGGCCAGGATGGTCTCAATCTCTTGACCTCATGATCCGCCCGCCTCAGCCTCCCAAAGTGCTGGGATTACAGGCGTGAGCCACCATGCCCAGCCAAGTAAATATACTTTTTCTTATCCTTTCTGTTAAGCAAAGTGAAACCTGATATAGTTTGGATGTTTGTACCCTCAAATCTCATGCTGAAATGTCATTCCCAGTGTTGGTGGTGGGGCCTGGTTGGAGCTGTTTGGATCATGGGAGCAGTTCGCTCATGAATGGCTTAGTGCCATCCCCCAGTAATGAATGAGTTCCTGCTCTACTAGTTCACTTGAGAGCTAGTTGTTTTAAAGAGCTTGGCATCTCTCTTGCTCCCTCTCTCGCCCTGTGACACATCTGTTTCCCCTTCACCTTCCACCATGAGTAAAAGCTTACTGAGGTCTCACCAGAAGCCAGGCAGATGCTGGTGCCATGCTTGTACAGCCTGTAGAACCATGAGCCAAATAACCCCTTTTCTTTATAAATTAGCAAGTCTTAGGTATTTCTTTATAGAAAAGCAAAAGAGACTAATACAAAGCCCCTGGACAATATATGGAAGACTGTTGTGGGAAGTCAGGGACCCCAAACAGAGGGACCGGCCAATGCCATGGCAGAAGAACATAAATTGTGAAGATTTCATGGGCATGTATTAGTTCTCCAAATTAATACTTCTATAATTTCTTACGCCTGTCTTTACTGCAATCTCTGAACATAAATTGTGAAGATTTCATGGACACTTATCACTTCCCCAATCAATACCCTTGTGATTTCCTATGCCTGTCTTTACTTTAATCTCTTAATCCCATCATCTTCATAAACTGAGGAGGATGTATGTTGCCTCAGGACCCTGTGATGATTATGTGATTATGTTAACTGCACAAATTGTTTGTAGAGCATGTGTGGTTGAACAATATGAAATCTGGGCACCTTGAAAAAAGAACAGGATGACAGCAATGTTCACAGAACAAGGGAGATAACTTTAAACTCTGACTGCCTGTGAGCCGGGCGGAAAAGAGCCATATTTCTCTTCTTTCAAAAGCAAATAGGAGAGATATCGCTGAATTATTTTTTTTCAGCAAGGAACATCCCTGAGAAAGAGAATGCATCCCTGAGGGTAGGCCTCTAAAATGGCCACTTCTGGGACGGCTGTCTTTTACAGTCATAGACAAAGGGATGAAATAAGCCCCAGTCTCCCATAGCGCTCCCAGGCTTATTAGGACAAGGAAATTCCCGCCTAATAAATTTTGGTCAGACCGGATGTCTGCTCTCAAACCCTGTCTCCTGATAAGATGTTATCAATGACAATGCATGCCTGAAACTTCATTAGCAATTTTAATTTCACCCAATCCTGTGGTCCTGTGATCTCACCCTGCCTCCATTTGCTTTGTGATATTTTATTACCTTGTGAAGCATGTGATCTTTGTGACCCACACCCTATTCATACACTCCCTCCCCTTTTGAAAATCGCTAATAAAAACTTGCTGGTTTTATGGTTCAAGGAGCATCATGGAACCTGCCGACATGTGATGTCTCCCCGGACACCCAGCTTTAAATTTCTCTCTTTTGTACTCTTTCCCTTTATTTCTCAGACCAGCTACCCTTAGGGAAATAGAAGGGAACCCACATTGAACATCAGGGGTGGGGTCCCTGATAGAAGACAAACATAAGAAGGCTCTGAAAGATGGAGAGAAGAAAGCAGACCAGTGAGGGGGCCTTAGGATCCAAGGACAATGTGGTGATGAGTTCCCTCAGTTTTCTTTTTGCCTCGTATATTCCAAACCCAGAGCTAAAGAAGCCAGTGACCCTAAAACTTCAGCAGTTACAGCCAAAAAAAGACCCAAACAAAAGCCCACTCTTGGCCCGGCCCGGTGCCTCGTGTCTGTAATCCTAGCACTTTGGGAGGCTGAGGTGGGTGGATCACCTGAGGTCAGGAGTTTGAGATCAGCCTGACCAACATGGAGAAACCCCATCTCCACTAAAAATACAAAAACTTAGCCAGGCATGGTGGCACATGCCTGTGATCCCAGCTATTGGGAGGCTGAGGCAGGATAATCACTTGAACTCGGGAGGAAGAGGTTGCAGTGAGCCAAGATCACACCATTGCACTTCAGCCTAGGCAATACAGTCAGACCTTTTCTAAAACAAACAAACAAAAAAACTAAACACAAGCCTGAGCAACATAGAGAGACCCTGTCACTACAAATTTCTTTTTAAATTAGTCAGGTGTGGCAGTGTGCACCTACAGTCCTAACTACTGCAGAGGCTGAGATGGCAGGATCACATAAGCCCAGAAAGTCAAGGCTGCAATGAGCTGTGATCCCACCACTGCACTTCAGCCTGGGTAACAGAGCTAGAGCTAGACCTTGTCTCAAACAAAACAAAACAAAAAAAATACCCAAAAACTAAACATACAACTTATGCAAATCTTATGACCCAGACATTGTACTCCTGGGCATTTATCCCAGAGAAATGAAACCTTAATGTTCATGAAAAACCTGTACACAAATGTTTATAGTAGTTTTATTTTAAACACTTCACAAAGGAAATTTAGAAGTTTGGTAGGATACCAGTAGTCATTGAGCATTTATTCAACGTTAACTCTTTAATAGAAGGCTAGACTTCATGACCCTTATTATTTCAAATCTAAAGTACTACAATTTTATGCAAAGAATCCTTTTCTTGTTTTGTTTTGTTTTGTTTTGTTTTGTTTTTGAGGCAGGGTCTCTCTCTGGTTTCCAGGCTGGAGTACAGTGGTATAATCTCAGCTCACTGCAGCCTCAACATCCTAGGATTGGGTGATCCTCTCACCTCAGTCTCCCAAGTGGCTGGGACTACAGGTACATGCTGCCACACCCGGCTAATTTTTGTATTTTTAATAGAGACAGGATTTCACCATGTTGGCCAGGCTGATCTCGAACTCCTGACCTCAGGTGATCCGCCTGCCCCAGCCTCCCAAAATGCTGGTATTACAGCCACGAGCCACCACACTCGGGTTAAAGAATCATGTTCTAGGCTTCTCAGAAAACACAAAGAGCCCCTGGCTTTCAAAAGCTTCATGTGAGAGACCAGGATAGATAAGCCTGGACCCTGGAGACCACGCCCACTGAGGGGTTTATGGGAAGGACCATACAGTTCAGAATGCACTGAGAGGAGGTGACCTGAAAATTAGCTATGATGCCCAGAGTCACAGGTGAGACATGGAATTTGTCAAAGGGAATCTAAGGTGAAACTCTAAGTCAATAGATTGTTCCTCTTGTCAGGGGGGTCAAGGAAGTGGTTTTGTTCTGAAAGTGAGAAGGAATGGACAGAGGCAGTCAAGCAGAGTGGTGAACCTGGGTGCTTCGAGGTCACTGGGCCACTGGGGGAAGACGTATCTCTTTTGCAGAGCTCAATGAGGCTTACAGTCATTCTCCAACATTTCCAATCCAGGTTCTTTCTTTTATGCATTGAGAGTTTGTTCAAGCTTCTTATTAAGTATGTGTATGGTTACAAGTCCCCACCCACTGCCCTTTCAAATACTAGTCATTTCTGCCCAAAGGAAGGATCATGACCTATGTGTACATTTGATCGTTGCTTAGTCCTGTCCTGAGATGTTTCCAATGCAATGATCTCTATACTACTTGGGGCAGGGGCATTAAACAGTTTAAAATGTATCTCCCTTCTTTTCTTTACAGTATTCGATGACCTATTTCATTCAAACTCTTTTGATCTTTCTAGTCCTAAGAAGAGATAGATATAGATAGACAAATAGATGGATAGATAGATAGATAGATAGATAGATAGATAGATGGACAGATAGATAGCTTTTTCTTTTTAATTATCTTTTCTTTTGTGAGACAGGGTCTCTCTTTGTCACTCAGGCTGGAGTGCAGTGGTGTAACACATCTCACTGCAGCCTCCACCTCCCACACTCCAGCAATCCTCCGGCCTCGGCCTCCCAAAGAGTGGAGACTACAGGCATGCACCACCACACCTGGCTAATTTTTGAACCTTTTGTAGAGATGAAGTCTTGCCATGTTGTCTAGACTGGTCTTGAACTCCTGGGCTCAAGTGATCTGCCCACCTTGGCCTCCCAAAGTGTTGGGATTACAGGTCTGAGTTACTGCATCTGGCCAGATAGATACTTTAAACCCAGTATTTGTCTACCTTTCTTCCTCCGTAGAATCTGAGTGTACCAAGTGGCTGCTAGCTACACACCTGTGTAGTATGGGGCTTATCCTATATGTCTGCCCTATTTGTCTTGTTAAATCATATTATTATTCTGAATGTCTTCCTTCTAAGGCAGACAACCAAAGCATACGGTACTAGCTCTTCCTAGTCTTTTTCCAGTCCAAACATTTAGACTGCTTTCTGCTCACCCCTGGGCAGTAACACCCTCATCAATTTCCTCTTAATTGACTAGAATGCATTGTAACTATCCCCATCAGCAATCACATCTGTTAAGGATTGCAGAGTGCCATTGTTGTACAGGGAGAGCATTTCACTGGAGTCACCAAAAATTTACTAACGTGTGGACACAGGGACAGACACAGACGATCGCAAACTCGTTTCTGAAAAACTTGATTCCAAAGCAAGGGGAAAAGTGCCCTCTAGTGGCACATACAGCACACTACACCACAGCGTCCTTTGTCCAGCGCAGAGGACCAATTTCCAAAGATAATGACTGGCCTACTGGAAGCCTGGCTATTTGAATCCTATTTTCTGTTTCTTCCGGAAACGCTGAGGTCCAGACAGGATGTGACACATGAAGGTTTGAGTTAATTAAAATAGGCTGCTGACCTCTAAAACCGGGAAGAAATAATGGGTACGGAGAGGCTATAACTACTTTCATTGAGTGCTATGGGTAAGAATCCTTCACATTTCCTGCCAGTCTGCGCCCCAAAATTGAATTCTGGTAGCAATTTTTCAGCCAGAAGCGACATAACTTGATTGGTTAATGATTTATTGCTTCATTATACGGTAACCTAGAGCAACCATCTCTTCTAAGGCACTTATTCAATTTGGTGACAAGTAACCAACTATCCGGAATGAGCAAGAAATATTCCCTTCCAAACTCCTTGAGAAATGTGGGGCTGGATTTAGACTATTCAAGTTCTTTTGACATATGTATCAAGACGATACAGTTTTTACAAGTGTTCTAACAGCCTGTATAAATTACAGATGATGGGGAACTTTTAATGTAATAATTGAGTCCTGACATAAGAGACAGTGCAATGCTCAGGAAATAATACTGGCCTGAGCTTGGAGATATGGACTCTGTGACATGGCCTCTGCCACTAACTAGGTGACTTCAAGCAAGTCCTTTAAAATCTCTGACCTCAGTTTCCCCATTAACAAATGAAAGAACTGGACTAATTTCTAAGCTTTTGCAGCTCAAAAATGATCTAATTTGGCCAGGCACTGTGGCTCATGTCTATAATCCCAGCACTTTGGGAGGCCGACATGGGCAGATCACCTGAGGTCAGGACTTTGAGACCAGCCTGGCCAGCATGATGAAACCCCATCTCTACTAAAAATACAAAAATTAGCCAGGTGTGGTGACTGGCACCTGTAGTCCCAGCTACTCGGGAGGCTGAGGCAGGAGAATCGCTTAAACCTGGGAGGCGGAGGTTACAGTGAGCCAAGATTGTGCCACTGCACTCCAGCCTGGCAACAGAGCAAGACTTCGTCTCAAATAAATAAATAAATACATAAACAAACAATAAAATGATCTAACTTATAAAAATTCTTTTAGGACAGTTATATTTTGAAATAATATCTTTTGGGGATTTTGTGTGTATTTCCTTAATTAATCCCAGGGTACCCTCCCTTAGCCCACTCTTAAATAAAAACCAAGATTCGGGACGGGTGCGGTGGCTCAATCCCAGCACTTTAGGAGGCCGAGGCTGGTGGGTTGCTTGGGCCAGGAGTCCAAGATTCTCCTGGCCAATACGTCAAACCCCATCTCTACTAAAAATACAAAAAAATTAGCTGGACGTGGTGGCGCACCCCTGTTGGGAGGCTGGGGCATGAGAATCGCTTGAACCCAGGAGGCGGAGGTTGCAGTGAGCTGAGATAGTGCCACTGGATGCACTCCAGCCTGGGCGACAGAGCGAGACTCTCTCTAAAAAAAAAAGAGTCAAAGAACTAGTCGAACTAAGGGTGAGAAAGATGAGAATCAGCCCATGGAAAATGCTTTTGCTGTCCATGAATCTAGGAAATACCGGGGCTGGAGAAAGGAGAAACAGGAGACAGAGAGGTGAATTACTCAAATGAGAGAAAGGGCCCGGATAGGTAGAGGTAAGAGGTCTCAGAGAGAAATGGGAAGGAAGAGCCTCAAAAGGACAAGCTTCCATGTGTGTCCACACACCAGCTCACCACTCCAGCCCAGCCTCGGAGACAAGTGTCTTTCCTGAATAGAGGGGAGGAAGTGCACGCCCTCTGGGGGGTAGGGACATGAAGAATAATTTATTTTACCCCCCCCCCCCGATTACAGAAGCACTAAAGAGAACAAGTTGGGAGCATCTCCAAGAGAGGGAGGGCAGGGCACTGTCACTGGTACTCACAGATCCCAGAACTTTAGTGTACAGATAGACTTAGTAATACTAATATTAGGAATAGAGACACATGCACATCAGTTTTTATCCATCAATCAGGTGTTAGCATAATTTGCTATTTCCTTTTTAAGACAGGAAGTAGTTTTTGGTTGTTGAAATTGTTTCCTCTCTTGATTAAATTAATTATCCCTAAGAACTGAAGGCGTTGGTGATCTGTGAGAATTCTTCCAAATGTGAAATATAGTTATTCTAAGACATTTCAAAGCTCAGGCTATTGTATGTTGGGTCTAATGCTAAGCTTCACTATACCAGAATTCCATTATGTGAAACATCACTTTAAACGAGTAACGCACCACCTAAAACATAGAATTCCTTCTTCGACACGGCAGCGTTGTGTGTAGTCAGGGTTTTGCATTAAATCTCTCAGGCCACCCGGGGTGGCTCATGCCTGTAATCCCAGCACTTTGGGAGGTGCTGAAGTGGGAGGATTGGTTGAGCCCAGGAGTTCAAGACCAACCTGGGCTGCTACATGGCAAAACCTTATCTCTACAAAAAGTACAAAAAATTGCCAGGCAGGGGGCATAGGCCTGCAGTCCCAGCTATTAGGGAGGCTGAGGCAGGAGGATCGTTTAAGTCTGGAAGTTTGAGGTTGCAGTGAGTTGTAATTGTGCACTGCACTCCAGCCTGGGCAATGGAGTGAGATCCTTTCCCTCCAACCCCCCCTCAAAATTAAAAAATTAGCTGGGGGCCGGGTGCAGTAGCTCATGCCTATAATCCCAGCACTTTGGGAGACCAAGGCAGGTAGATCACGAGGTCAGGAGTTCAAGACCATCCTGGCTAACACAGTGAAACCCCATCTCTACTAAAAATAAAAAAATTAGCCGGGCGTGGTGGCAGGCGCCTGTAGTCCCAGCTACTCGGGAGGCTAAGGCAGGAGAATGGCGTGAACCCAGGAGACGGAACGTGCAGTGAGCTGAGATCGCATCACTGTACTCCAGCCTGGGCAACAGAGCAAGACTCCATCTCAAAAAAAAAAAAAAAAAAATTAGCTGGGCATGATGGCATGCATCTGTAGTTCCAGGTACTCAAGAGGCTAACTTGGGAGGATCCCTTGAGTCCAGGAGTTCAAGGCTGCAGTGAGCTGTGATTTCACTACTGCACTTCAGCCTGGACAACAGAGCAAGATCCTGTCTCCAAAAAAAAAAAATCTCTATGTGAAGCTATCCACCAGAGGCAGGACAGATGCCAGAATGTGTTTTAACATTAACATAAATGTATTAAACAAATACATTCAATCAAATATAGTATTAGATGCTACGAAAAAAGTAAAGGCAGTCTTAAATTTGGTTATAGATAGAGGAAGCAATGTGCAACAAAAAAATAAGGTTGTTTCGTTACTAAAGGGAAAACAAGTAAATATGCTTATTTGTAAGTGTTCAAGTTTTTCAAGGAAGACTTCTTAAAACACAAGAATTTCATTTGATGACATTGTGCTTGTTTTTAAGCAGGGGTTGAAAGAAGGCAGAGAAATCAATAAAACTCTCTGTCTGGATAACAGAAGCCGTTTCCAGGGCAACAAGGGAGGAAGAAATGCCATGGATGTAAAGGACACAGTATTTGACTAACACAACAAAAGAGGTGAGAGAACACAGAGGTAGAGACAAGACCCTTGGTCAAACTGAGAAATGGGGAAAGTGGGGTGTAAGTGTTGGAGTTTCTCTATTTCATGCTGCAAATTGCCTTCTCCACCCGTGGGCCCCCCAATCCCTGCTCCAGCTCACAGCACCTTCATGCTTGCATTCTCTCTTCTGTGTTCAACAAAATTTCAGCTCAGGTAAAGATCAGAGACACACTAAATAAAAATCCTTACTTTTCACAGAGGCTTTGGCATTTTAACATAAGAAAAAGGCTTATACTAGAGCTTCCCCAAGGATGGCAAACGCTGCTTCTCCCAGGGGTCTCAGTGGAAGAAACCCAAGACGTGGACAGTGGAATCTGAATGAAGTCCGTGTTTTATCTTTAACACATATGCACATTTTCACAATACTTGTTCATACATCTGAGTTTATTTTCATATAAAATAATGTTAATGATGATATATTATTATATCACAGCTTCCATTTATTAAATGCTATTGTGTTGGGCATAGTCATCAAGACTATGACATTAGTGGCCCCAAACCTTTTTGGCACCAGGGACCAGTTTCATGAAAGACAACTTTTCCATGGACAGGGATGGGATGGTTTGGGGATGATTCAAGAGCATTGTATTTATTGTGCGCTTTATTTCTATTATTATTGCATTGTAATATATAATGAGATAATTATACAACTCATCATAATGTAGAATCTGTGGGAGCCCTGAGCTTGTTTCCCTGCAACTAGATGGTCCCATCTGGGGGTGATGGGAGAGAGTGACAGATCATAAGGCATTAGATTATCATAAGGAGCACAAAACCTAGATCCCTCACATGCACAGTTCACAATAGGGCTTGTGCTCCTATGAGAATCTAATGCTGCCACTGACCTGACAAAAGGCAGGGCTCAGGTGGTAATGCTCCTTCGTCTGCTTACTTCCTGCTATGTGGCCCAGCTCCTAACAAGCCATGGACAGGTACCAGTCCACAGCCCGGGGATTGGGGACCCTGATATACATCCATTATCTTTTTTAATCTTCTTGGGGTTTTTTTTCTTTTTTTTTTTTTTTTTGGTTGTTGTTGGTGGTGTTTGTTTTTCTTTTTTTCTCTTTTTTTTTTTTTTTTTGAGATGGAGTCTTGCTCTGTCGCCCAGGCTGGAGTGCAGTGGCGTGATCTCGGCTCACTGCAACCTCCACCTCACAAGTTCAAGTGATCCTCCTGCCTCAGCCTTGCGAATAGCTGGCATTACAGACATGTGCCACCACGCCCAGCTAATTTTTGTATTTTTAGTAGAGATGGGGTTTCACCATGTTGGCCAGGCTGGTCTTGAACTCCTAACCTGAAGTGGTCTGCCCTCCTTGGCCTCTCAAAGTGCTGGGATTACAAGTGTGAGCCACCGTGCCCTCCTAGCCCTTTTAAGAAGAGACACCAGAGAGCTAGCATGCTCTCTCCCTCTCTCTGTCTCGTTCTCTCTCTCTCTCTAGCTCCCTCTATCTATCTCTTTGTATCTCTCTGTTTCTCTCTCTCACTCTCTCTTCCTCTCTCTCTCCCTACTCTGTGAGGACACAACAAGAAGGCATCTGTCTGGAATCCAAGAAGAGAGCCCTCTCCAGAAATCAAATCGGCTGGATCCTTTATCTCAGACTTCCTACTCTCCAGAACCATGAGAAACAAATTTCTGAAATCTGTCCTCTCATGGGCTCAGGTAGTAAATCTTAATACTGCAGTCTTCACACTGGGGTGTAGGCACCCCTGGACTATATAAAGGCATTCCAAGGGATACACAGGCACAGATTGTTTTAAAAGGGAATCCATGGCTGGGCGTGGTGGCTCACGACTGTAATCCCAGCACTTTGGGAGACTAAGGCAGGTGGATCACCTGATGTCAGGAGTTTGAGGCCAGCCTTGGCAACATGGTGAAAACCTGTCTCTACTAAAAATACAAAAAAATTAGCCAGGTGTGGTGTCATGCGCCTGTAATCCCAGATACTCCGGAGGCTGAGGCACGAGAATCGCTTGAACCCAGCGGCAGTGAGCCGAGATCATGCCACTGCACTCTAGCTTGGGTGACAGAGCAAGATTCCATCTAAATAAATAAATAAATAAATAAATAAATGGAATCCATTTCCATCAATATATTCAACTTGCATCCACTCTCTTTTCTGAAACTGACCTGAGAATACCAGCGATGGAAAGTCCATTTCTTTTTCATCCGTGCCCTTTTATCAGTGCACAAATAAGATTCCCAACTTCCCAGAAGAAAGGTATCCCTCATGCCCAACCTATCTTCATGGTGTTGCATTGCCCTGGCATATAGAATCTCTGGATGCTCTTTGAAATATTCATGTGGGTATCAGGAAAGGGGGTGCCTCTTACCACTGGGTACAAATCATTTAGCAACTTGGATTTCTAAATTGTTACTTTCCATGAAAAAGAAGGACATGATCAAGGTGTTAGCTGGTAGATCATTGTAAACTAATGCTTGTTATAGACAGATCACCATTAGACTTTTAACATATAATTCAGAAAGAATTCAAAGAATTGAGGAACATTTCTCTGGGGTTTGTTTGTTTGGAGACAGGGTCTCACTTTGTTGTCCAGGCTAGAGTGTAGTGGCACAGTCATA
Source organism: Macaca fascicularis (assembly GCF_037993035.2). Taxonomy (NCBI): domain Eukaryota; kingdom Metazoa; phylum Chordata; class Mammalia; order Primates; family Cercopithecidae; genus Macaca; species Macaca fascicularis. Next base: position 156,695,961 of record NC_088378.1, on the reverse strand, counting down.
GTTCCCGGCAGCCTTAGACTTCTGGATTCAAGGGATAGATCCTTCAGTCTTAGCCTCCTGGGTAGCTGGGTCTACAGTTGCACGCAACCACACCTGGCTAATTTTTAAAATTGTTTGTAGATATGGGTTCTTGTTATGTTGCCCAAGCTAGTCTCAAACTCCTGAACTCCAGCAATCTTCCAGCACTTGGTCTTCCAAAGTTCTGGGATTACTCATGAGCCACCATGCCTGGCCCTTTAGTGACATTTCTCTTTGTGACCAAAATTTCTCATAACTTCTATCTATAAAGACAAACACAATAATAGCAATAAAATCACTTCTGAACTCTGTCTCATCCTAGCAATAAATAATACTCATTCAGGCAGGGTGCAGTGGCTCACACCTATAATCCCAGCACTTTGGGGAGGCTGAGGCAGGCAGATCACTTGAGTCCAGGAGTTCAAAACCAACCTGGGCAACGTGGCAAAACACCATCTCCACAAAAAAATATACAAAAATTAGCCAGGCGTGGTGGCAAGCGTCTGTAGTCCCAGCTACTTAAGGGACTGAGGAGGGAGGATGACTTGAGCCGGGGGCTCAGTTGAGGCTGCAGTGCACTGTGATTGCGCCACTGCACTCCAGTCAGAACAACAGAGTGAGACCCTGCCTCAAAAAGTATAAATATTCATTCATGAACACGTGAATTAGAAGGGAAGTGGGAGGGAAGCCCCAGGTATCTATGCAGGGCTTCGCCTGAATTCCAGTTCTTCCCTTTTGACCATTTGGAAGGTTTGCACTTCTCCAACTCTCTTGAAAGTTAGATGTGGCCCTGGGGCTGGCATGGGCTAATGAGATATAAATGGAGGTGACATGTATCATTTCCAGGCAGCCACATTCCCTTTCTCCTGCCTCAGTGATCACGGGTGCAGACATGGAGAGGAAGCCTGCAGAAGCCTGGGTCCCAGAGTAACCCTGATGAGAAATCATCTTGCTAGGTGGAACAGCAGTGTGAGCAAGAAATGCACTTGTTCCGCATCAAGCACCCGAGTGTAATCCAGCCCAAGATGCACCCAACAAAAGGTGTCTCTTAAAGAAATTTTAGTTCTGATGTTTAATAATTATGTATATATATAATTTACTTAAGTCGTTTTGATCAGTTGTGTCTAATAAAAGTTGCAACTATAATCGACCCTCCCCCAAAAAAAGTTTTAACAAGTAGATCATTATAATCACAGGAAATAATGAAACATTAATTTCAATTTATAGGATTCTTTTTTTTTTTTTTTTTTGCGATGGAGTCTTTCTGTTGCCCAGGCTGAAGTACAATGGCACAATCTTGGCTCCCTGCAACCTCCACCTCCTGGGTTCAGGCAATTCTCCTGCCTCAGCCTCCCAAGTAGCTGGGATCATAGGCACCTACCACCATGCCCAGCTAATTACTTTGTATTTTTAGTAGAGACAGAGTTTTACCATATTGGTCAGGCTGGTCTCAAACTCCGGACCTCGGGTGATCCACCTGCCTCAGTCTCCCAAAGTGCTGGGATTGCAGGCATGAGCCATGGCACCCGGCCAATTTTATAGGATTTTTATGGCAGAGAAGTGTGATAGGATGATCAGGAAAAGCCTCTTATTCCAGTGCAATTTATTTCACAAAGCTGGAAGTGAACCACCCCAGGATAAATTCCTAAGGGGGATTGTAACCACCTGCTGGGTTCATTTTGCCTGCTGTCCAGATAGAGCCGATCCATTAAGGCAGAGGAATTGCAGTAAAGAGTCCAATTCACGCAGAGCAGCTGAATGGGAGATGGGAGTTTTCATATTACTGGAGTTTTATTATTATAAGGCACTTTATCGATCTGGGTGGGAAGGCGGTTTATTTCTGGATATGGCTGCCATTATCTTTGTTTTTTGTTTTTGTTTTTTTGAGACAGAGTCACTCTGTCACCCAGTCTGGAGTGCAGCTCACTGCGACCTCCACCTCCCAGGTTCCAGTGATTCTCCTCCCTTAGACTCCTGAGTAGCTGGGATTACAGTCACCTGCCACCACGCCTGGCTAATTTTTGTATTTTTAGTAAAGACAGTGGTTCACCATATTGGCCAGGCTAGTCTTGAACTCATGACCTCAAGTGCTCCATCCACTTCGGCCTCACACAGTGCTGAGATTACAAGCCTGAGCCACCATGCCCAGCCTGTTATCATCTTTGTTTCAAAGTTAAACTATAAACTAAGCTCCTCCCAAAGTTAGTTCATCCTCTGCCCAGGAATGAACAAGGACAGCTTGGAGGTTAGAAGCAACACGGAGTCAGTCAGGTCAGACCTCTTTCACTGTCATAATTGTCTGTTATAATTTTTGCAAAGCTGGTTTCAGGATATGAAAATAGAAGTACAAGGACAAAAATGAACAATACAATATTTCAACTCTAAAAGTAGAATTTTTTCACGCATTTTTTAAGCAAATGGGGATGGACCCCAAGGAGTCATGATATTAGTTTTCAAAACAATTTGGCTTGAAATCAGCTAGAGATTACACAGTTGTTGTTGTTGTTGTTGTTGTTGTTGTTGCTGTTGTTGTTGTTGTTTTGACAGAGTCTTGCTCTGTCACTAGGCTGGAGTGCAGTGACGTGATCTCGGGTCACTGCAACCTCCACCTCCCGCATTTAAGCAGTTATCCTGCCTCAGCCTCCCGAGTAGCTGGGACTATAGATGCCCGCCACCACGCCCAGCTAATTTTTTTTTTTTTAAGTAGAGATGGGGTTTCACCATGTTGGCCAGGATGGTCTCGATCTCGTGACCTCATGATCCACCCGACTTGGTCTCCCAAAGTGCTGGGATTACAGGCGTGAGCCACTATGCCCAGCCGAAATTATGTCTTTTAAAATTAATAAACTTATGATTAAAAATGTTGATGTCGATTGAAAGTATGTAGAAGAATAAATAGTTTTATAAAATTTTGAAAGAATACTTGAACCAAAAATTTGAAGATGACAGTCTCATCTATCTAAGGTAGGATTTCTCAACCTTGGCAGTACTGACGTCTGGGTTATGTAATTCTTGGTTGTGGGGCTGTGCTGCGCACTGTGGACTGTTCAGCAGCATCTGTGGCTTCTATCTACCAGAAGCCAATATCGCCCCCATCCCCTCTCCAGTCGTGGCAACGGCAAATGTCTCTAGACTACTAAATGGTCCCTGGAGGAGCGATAAAGAGTTGAAAAACACTGACCCGTGAGTAAATATCTATGCCAAAAATGCTTTTCTTGTCTGCTGGCCACGAGTGTCTTCAAAGTCATCAATTGTTCAGAAAACACTGACAGTGGCTCTGAAATCACCTCAACCCTGTTGTCTATTTTCCTCCAAGCGTAACAGAAGTGGGCAGGAAAGGATGACTTATGCCAAAACCAACTGGTGTAAGTCAGCTGACTCATGTATTTTTCCTGCCCGCTCCTGATAAGCATGGAAGTGTGTGAAATGGAATTCGGTTCTGCTGAAGAATGAGAAACTTGAGTTTCACACTACTCAGGACTGTTTCTTGTCTACCTACCTTTTTTTTTTTTTGTGATGGAGGTTCACTCTGCTGCCCAAGCTGGAGTACAGTGGTGCAACCTTGGCCCACTGCAACCTCCACCTCCCGGGTTCAAGTGATTCTCCTGCCTCAGCCTCCCAAGTAGCTGGGATTACAGGCGCACAACACCGCGTCTGGCTAATTTTTGTATTTTTTTTTTTTTTTTTGACGCGGAGTCTTGCTCTGTGCCCCAGGCTGGAGTGCAGTGGCGCGATCTCGGCTTACTGCAAGTTCCGCTCCCCCGGGTTCACGCCATTCTCCTGCCTCAGCCTGCCGAGTAGCTGGGACTACAGGCGCCCGCCACCTCGCCCGGCTAATTTTCTTGTATTTTTAGTAGAGACGGGGTTTCACCGTGTTAGCCAGGATGGTCTCGATCTCCTGACCTCATGATCCGCCCGTCTCGGCCTCCCAAAGTGCTGGGATTACAGGCTTGAGCCACCGCGCCCGGCCAATTTTTGTATTTTTAGTAGAGACGGCCACCCTATTGGCCAGGCTGGTCTCAAACTCCTGACCTCAGGTGAGCTGCCTGCCTCAGCCTCCCAAAGTGTTGGGATTACAGGCGTGAGACACCCCGCCCGACCTCCAGATACCTTGTTTTTAATTCTTTTGAGTATATAGCCAGAAGTGGAATTGCTGGATCATATGGTAATTCGGCTTTTAATTTTTCGAGGAACCTCCATCCCGTTTTCCACGGCAGCCGCACTTTTCAGATGTCTTTTCAGACTTTCACACTTCTGAGGACCTAATGACTCCTCCCAGGGGGCCCTCGGACTCTTGACTCAGCAGTCCTGTGGCCCCCAACTAGAAGCTGGCTCAGTGCACAAGGATCGTTTCCCACACCTCTGTGACTGCATCCACAACCAATCACTAGCGCCCATTCCCCTGCCTGCCAAACCTTTCTTGGAAAACCCTAGACTCTGAGTTTTCCGGGAGACTGATTTGAGTAATAAAACTCCAGTCTCCCAGTCAGCCAGCTCTGTGTGAATTAAACTCTTTTTCTATTGTAGTTCCCCTGTCTTGATAAATCTGCTCCATCCGGGCAGCAGGCAAGGAAAACCCCTACCCTTCCCAGACTCTAGTATCCTTTATTCTAGTTTTTACTTCTATGCTAACTACTTGATGTCCAATTTTATATTAGCTACATGGACATACACATACATAATAATCCAACCTATCTAGAAGAAAAGAGATGTGGATTTCATAAAGATTAGATCTTACTGATCGGAACAATGGGATATTTTTAGTCGTAAAGGAGTAATAGGTAGGGATAAAAAGAGTTCATGAATCAATAGAGGCAAAGATAAAGGCAGCTTATTAAGGAAATGGGCAAAGGATCAGTGGGCCAAGGAGAAAAAAGAAAGAGTAGCAGCCTCCTGCTTTGCACATTCTGCAGGTAAACCAGCATGAACTGAGCAGTGAGGTCTTCATTCAGTTACACAGGAGGGGGGAACATCATAGGCTCATTAAATGTCTGCAGAAGCCAGATGCTATGTGGCTATTTAGCTGTCTGAGTTAGGGGCTGTTTTTCTTGCAGCCTTATTTAACAACCACAGCCCAGCAGGCGCAAGAAGGAGAACATAGAAAAGAAACTAAGCTCTTGGTTTTGAAAGTCTGGAGAAACTAATAATTCAGGTACCCACAGAGTTATGCAAAGAGCCAGGAGACCAGATTTGATTTGGGTTTGTGCCTTCTGGTACTGGGGAGAAGAATCTGCTGCTTGGGCAGTTCAGAATACTTCAGTATTTGATTTCTACTGTGCCCTGCTTTTCAAAGAGACACCGTCTTTAAAACTTATAATAAGGCTGGGCTTAGAATATATGATTAGAATATAATCATATATGATAGAATATAATACAGTAATTGCTTAGAATATAATACAGTAATTGTTCAACAAATGCTAACTAATACTATTATATACCTTTATAGCTGTCACTGACTTTTGCATTTAATAATATGATGATGTGCATGTCTACAGCAGCTGTTCATGTTTGAAGAACTTTAGAAATAATTCTTCTAAACAATACCCTATGTGCTCATTTGCTTTGATTTGTTCAAATAGGGTAAATAAAACAGGCAAGAGGCCCAATATTGGTCAAAGAGCTTCCTGAAGTCTTCCTTAAGTCACCTGAGGTGCACATTTTCACATTCAAGTGGAACAAAGCAATGCTTTACCTTCTTGTTTCAGCTCTCATACTGTAAATAAGCATCTTTTTTGTTTTTTTTGTTTTTTTTTTTGACAGGTCTTGCTGTGTTCCCCAGGCTGGAGTGCAGTGGTGAGATCAGGGCTCACGAAATCCTCCCACCTCAGCCTCCCAAGTAGCTAGGACTACAGGCGTGTACCACCACGCCTGGCTAATTTTTTTAATTTGTAGAGATGAGGTCTCACTATGTTGCCCCAGCTGGTCACAAACTGCTGGGTTCAAGGGACCCGCTTGCCTCAGCTTCCCAATGTGCTGGGATTACAGGTGCGAACCATGGCTGAGTTTCTTTTTTACAGTTGATCTAGTGTCTTGGTTTTCACATAGTTGTGCTTTTTATTGGAAATTTCACTGTTTAAAATGGCCCCAAACTCAGTTGCTGAAGTCCCACGACTTTCTCTCTCTCCTTCTTTGTGTCCTTTGTTTTTTTTCTTTTCTTTTTTTTTTTTTTTTTGAGACGGAATTTCACCCATGTTGCCCAGGCTGGAATGCAGTGGTGCAATCTCGGCTCACTGCAACCTCTGCCTCCCAGGTTCAAGCTATTCTCCTGCCTCAGCCTCCCCAGTAGCTGGGATTACAGCTGCCCACCACTATGCCCAGATAATTTTTTGTATATTTAGTAGAGATGGTGTTTCACTATATTGGCCAGGCTGGTCTCGAACTCCTGACCTCAGGTGGTCCACCTGCCTCAGCCTCCCAAAGTGCTGGGATTACAGGATTACAGGTGTGAGCCACCATGCCCGGCTTTGTGTCTTTTCTTATTTACTTTTTTCTTTCAGGGAATACATACTTCAATGTGACCTCTATTTGCTTTATTTGTTAATCAGATACCTTACAGCAAGGTACTTTTCTCTTTTTTGTTTTTTTTTTTTTTGAGAGGGAGTTTGTTGCGCAGACTGGAGTGCAATGGCGCGATCTCGGCTCACTGCAACCTCCATCTCAAATGTTCAAGTGATTCTCCTGCCTCAGCCTCCTGAGTAGCTGGGATTACAGGCATGTGCCACCACGCCCGACTAATTTTGTATTTTTAGTAGAGATGGGGTTTCTCCATGTTGGTCAGGCTGATCTTGAACTCCTGACCTCAGGTGATCCACCTGCCTTAGTCTACCAAAATGCTGGGATTACAGCTGTGAGCCACCTCGCCCGGCCAAAGGTACCTTTCTTGAGCTACAAAGCTATTCTCTGTGTATTTAAATTCTCCCATTTTAAGCAAACAGCGAAAGTCCACAGCTCTCACTGCCTTTTGTAAAAGTCTAAACCCATGAGGAGAAGATATTGGGTGTCAATCACAGGAGAGAGGAGCAGCACCTTAGAGAGAACACAATGGGATGAGGAAGGAGAAATATTCTTCTGGATCCTGAAGGGGAGAGAGTGTTTTCTGCAAACCTGTCCCCCACCCCTCTTCAAATCAGCACCAGGAGGATGTGCCCCAGAGACAACGGAAAGGACTCCAGGCACAGGGCTCCCAGTCCCAGCCAAGATTCCCTTACCCACAAGTGACAAAGAAGCATCAGAGCCACAAGACTCGAAGGGACCTTGTGGGCCAGGACAATGGGGACTTCTGGTGTGGCAGATGATTAAAACCAAGTCAGCAACTCGGCCTTTGTCACTGTGAGACCTGGGTACATTTGGTGTGGGGAAAGTCCCAGCAATGACTGAAAATAAATCCTGGGCCCCCATCTCAGCGAGGTGAGGGGCCAGAAACCAAGTCCAAGATCTCTGAAAGAAAGTAAAGAAGGACAGCTTTCCTGCATATGGAGTTTGTGAGCTGAGAGTTGTAAGGACCACACAGCAAAAGGAAAGGACAGAGACTTGCTAAATGCGGATGAGAAGGAAAGAGAAATTATTACCCATAGCAGGTGGGTATAGTTACCGGGAAATTGAATTATTTTGGCCTAAGCATTATTAAATATTTCAAGGTGCTTAACTTTTCTTAAAAGTGGCCTTCAAGGCCAGGCACGGTGGCTCACACCTGAAATCTCAATGCTTTGGAAGACTGAGGCAGGAAGATTGCTTGAGCCCAGGAGTTTGAGGCTGCAGTGAGCACCGCTGCACCCCAGCCTGGGTGGTAGAGCAAGACCCTGTTGCTGCGGTAAACTGAGGAACGGAGAGACCAATATGAGAGAAACAGGAGGATTGTTTATTTTAGGTACGCGTCGGCTCAGTAGATTCATATCCAAAAAACTGGGCATTAAACAAAGACAGAGCGGGATTTTTATAAGTGGACTTACAATAAATAAAACAAAAGCAGTTAATCAAATGATAGGTCACATAATCTATAGCATAGCATAACTTGTGGCCTTGCATAGCCAGTGGCCTTGTAGCTGCATTGAAAGAAAAACAAGCACTGGCTAAATACAGACATTTGTAAAACATAATCATGCTTAAGAAGCCTGGGAAAGGAGTAACAGTAAAATAATTTGTCTTTCTCCTTTTTTTTTGTTCCTTCAGCCTTGCTCTGGAGGGCGGGTGTCTGGAGCCCATTCCTTTGACCTTGGCTTCTTAAACAGTGTTATTTTATAACTGTCCTTGAAGCCAGCTTGCTGCACTAGCAGAGGCACACTTGATCTTTTCTTTTTAACCCTTGCCTTGCCTGTTACTTTTCTTAGAGTGAACGAATGCATATTTATTTTTAAATTTCTGCCTCAGTTTCCCCCCTTTGATGCCTTTTATAAAAGAAGTTTAATAGAAGGCATTACTATTGCTTAGTTCTGCCTGTAGAGACAAGTTTTCCTCTTTAGACAAAGGTTGATTTACACAGAGCCATTAGCTGACTGGTAGTTTGCCTAGCTATTATTGCCTCTATAGTTGATTGAAAGCTTCTAACAAGGAGACATAAGAGACAAAGGAGTATAAAGCAACTTCCTAGTATGGCCAGAACCACTCCTACTGAAGTCCTGAACCCTCCGAAAAATGAAAACCAGCCTCCAAAGAGAGACTCTGGAGACCACCCTTTCCAAGTTTCAACTGGAACCTGGGCTAATTTTCTCATTCTTGCAGTTATTTCCATAATTGCCTTTCCATTGTCATCGATTTCTAGGCAGCAATTTGTCAGACTGAACTTTCCACATACTCCTCCTTCCTGGGCTAGGAGGTAGTCTGAAGCTAATCTGTTCTGATAGATAGCATTCCTCATTTTAGTGGCTTGCTGGGCCAGATGGGTCCAGGTTCTCTTTTTGATAACATATAGGAAGGTTGCTGGGTATGTATGTACGTAGACATGTAAGGGGTAACCTGCAGTCCACATGGGTAAGTCTGGCTTTAGAATAGTGAAATTTACAGGATTACAGGTTTTTGCTTCACAATCTGGTTTCACTGGCATTTTGGAAAGTATAATTGACCTTTGCTGTGTGCTAGGGTGTCACGATACGCAATACCAACAATCTTTCTCTGGGGTCCCAGGGGAACAAGGTGGAGTTACTCTTGGCATGCGTATATATTTGTAGTTATTTCTATAGTATCTTTCCAAAGGTAAGTTTCCACAGACGGGTAAGTCTTGATATGCTACCTGACAAGCATCAAAATACAGAGAAATGGGCCCTCAGTAAAAGGGAGGGATCCTGGTTTGGTTTAAGAGGGGAACTTCTTTTGACCCTCCATGAATTTCAAACCATTCACCAGTTGAAAACTTGGGGTCATTCATTTATGCAGCCAACAGACACATGAAAAAATGCTCCTTATCACTGGTCATCAGAAAAATGCAAATCAAAACCACAATGAGATACCATCTCACACCAGTTAGAATGGTGATCATTAAAAAGTCAGGAAACAACAGGTGCTGGAGAGGATGTGGAGAAATAGGAACACTTACACTGTTGGTGGGACTGTAAACTAGTTCAACCATTGTGGAAGACAGTGTGGCGATTCCTCAAGGATCTAGAACTAGAAATACCATTTGACCCAGCAATCCCATTACTGGATATATACCCAAAGGATTATAAATCATGCTACTATAAAGACACATGTACACGTATGTTTATTGTGGCACTATTCACAATAGCAAAGACTTGGAGCCAATCCAAATGTCCATCAATGATACACCAGATTAAGAAAATGTGACACATATACACCATGGAATACTATGTAGCCATAAAAAAGGATGAGTTCATGTCCTCTGTAGCAACATGGATGAAGCTGGAAACCATCATTCTGAGCAAACTATCGCAAGGACAGAAAACCAAACACCGCATGTTCTCACTCATAGGTGAGAACTGAACAATGAGAACACTCGGACACAGAGCAAGGAACATCACACACCAGGGCCTGTCGTGGGGTGGGGGGCAGGGGGGAGGGATAGCATTAAGGGAAATACGTAATGTAAATGACGAGTTAATGGGTGCAGCAAACCAACATGGCAGATGTGTACATATGTGACAAACCTGCACGTTGTGCACATGTACCCTAGAATTTAAAGTATAATTAAAAAAAAAAGAAAACTTGAGGTCATAACATACATAAGGTTGGTTATTTCCTGGGTCACAAATTGAGTAGGTGGTCTGATTATAAGTACAAGTTCCTAAGTGAGTCCCTGCACATTCATAATAAGTATGGTACAATAGAGTTCTAGTTATACTGTTCCCTGACCAAGTAGTATGTGTACAGTGGGGACACTCTTCTATGGGTGCTTCTTCTAGCATGGTTAAGGGGGGTAACAACAGCAAAACAATGTACAGCATATTCATATCCAGCAAGGACAAAAGAGGTCCTTACCTGGGGAAGGAGGTTGAGCACAGCGACAAAACAATAGTAAAACAGTATTACAGGAAAACTACTAGTCCTAAGATTTCTAACTATATTTACTTGCTTGACGAGTCCTCAAGCTTTAGCCCTGCATAAACTAGTCAGCTTCCGGTGTGTGACTAGAGCAAGGCTTGTTGTTTTCTGAAGCTTCAGCCGTGCATAAACTAGTCAGCCTCTGGAGTGACCAAAGCAGGGCTGTTGTCCTCAGCAGCAACTCTGTCTTGTCGCAGAATCAGCCGAGTCAAATGGTCTGCGTCCTGCTGGCTGGTTTACTTATACCTGAGCTGCCAGTTTCAGCCAACTGTGGTGGATCCAAGGTATAACACCTGCAATTTTAACAGCAGTGGGAGTGGACAAGCTTACCATATGGGGCCCATCCCACCATGGGTCTTAGGGAAGTTGGGTTCTACTTTTTAACTTAAACAACAGAGTCTCTAGGTTTAAAAGGGTGTCAGGTTTACAGGCATTTTTTCATGTACCTAATTATGAACACTTTGCATGGCTATTTCTAAAGCCTGCATTTGCTTTCTTAAAGTTAATCCCCTAGTTCCTGGAGGTCACCTTTAATTGGACCTATGATTTGGGGGTGGCCAACTGAACAAAATCTTATAGGGCAAATACCCAGTTTGTTTGGTTGGGGTGCACCTGACTCAGAGGAGGACCATAGGCAAAACCTGATGCTATCTCAGATGAGTTTCCTAGCAATATTTCTTCAGTAGCTGCTTGAGTATCCAGTTCACGCGTTCCACTTTTCCTGAACTTTGCGGCCGATAGGCTGTGTGTAACTTCCGTTTTATTTTTAACAGTTTTGTTAAATCTTGCACTATTTCAGCTACAAATGCCAACCCATTGTCTGACTTTAAAGTTATAGGCAGTCCAAACCTGAGGATAATGTCTCTTAATAGTACTTTAGTCACTTCTCATGCTTTTTCTTTCCTGGTGGGGAAAGAATCCTGAATCCGTCCTGGAAAAGGTGCAAATAAACACTAGCATATACCAGTAGCCTCCGGCATGGGGCATTTTGGTAAAGTCTATAAGCCAGTCTCACAGGGCGTGAAGGCGTGGCTCCTTCTGTTCAGTCTCCCAGAGGAGGGATTCTCTTTCTCCCCACCTTTGTAACTTTATATAGTGGCTTAGCCATCAGTGAGAAATTTGGAATCCAGATATGGCAGAATCCTGCTGCCTTCAACTTCTAATGTGACCATGGGCTCCTGGAGACCTAATGAAAAGGAGCCCGGTCTGTCCTAGTTCTCACATCCTTCGGCTCCTGCCAGCCCAATCAGATCAGTATCTGGGTTTCCTAAGGTGCAGCAGCCCTTGGCCGATGACTTCTTTATACCACAGTTTTTACCACTCTCTTTATTACCTTCTGGACATTTATCCTTCCAGGGTCCTTTCTTTTTGCATCTCGCATATTGATCTCTTTCTAGCCTTGTCAGGCTCTCAAATCCCTGCCTAACTTGACCCCTTCCACGTCCATGTCCGAGTCCACGTCCTCTCACATTGCTAATCTCTTTTTCTGTAAAGACTGCTGCCAACAGATTGGCATTTTTCTTAAGCCTTCGCTCTGCTTTCTTTTTCCTTCCTGAGTTCTCTTGCTCCTACAGCCTGCAGGGCCAGGCAGTGACACCGGCCCCGTCCCCACGCACGCACTGCCATCGGTCTTTTCTGTTTCTTTCCAATTTTCCTTTTTACTTTCTTCTTTCCTTTTTCACACTTACTCTTACTTTCTCCCTTCCTTCTCCTTTGCTATTCTCCCAGTGCAGGTCCCTGCCCCACTCTTTTTCAAGGTAGAGCCAGGCTGGGGAAAGGGACTTTAACCCTTAGCGTGCCTAGCTGCTTTGTGCTGTGCTTGTTGCCTTTGCTCTTTTCCATTTGTTCCCTGGTCACGGTTAACATACACCGTGGTGGCCACTTTTATAAGCTGGGTGGCATTCATGCCTGCAGCTTCCACTTGATGTCACCCTGGGCTTGCCTTACAAATGCTGTGTTTACCATGTGCTGATTTTCAGCAGCCTCAGGGTCAAATGGGGTGTAAAACCAGGATGCTTCACAAAGTCTCTGATAAAACTGACTTAGGCTCTTGTCAGCTCCTTGAAGCACTTCTGAAACCGTCCTTATATTAATTGCTTTCTTTTTATTCGCTCTTATCCCTTGCAAAAGTGACCTTCTGGGTCTCAGTTGGGGCCTTAGTCTGGGAACCAACCCTGAGTGTAGGCTTGGGCATTCACTGTGTCTTCTGGTGCCTGGGCTTCTAGCCAGTGGAGAGCTGCCTGTGTTGCTCTCCTGCACTCCTCAGTGTTAAATAATATGAGGAGGAGCTGCCTGCAGTCTGGCCAGGTTGGATTGTGTGTCAGAAAGATGGATTGCTTCAGATCTATAAGAGGTTGGGGCTTCTCCGTGTAGGAGAGAGTATGGTGTTTTCAGTTTAAGAGATCAGTGGTTGAAAAGGCTAGTAGATGAAAGTCCACTTGCCCCCCTGGACCTGGCCTTGGTCATCATAGTCAATGAGTTCTCATATCACCCTGAGACGCATTTGCATAGCTCGAGCATGGCCAGATCTGAGACGGCCTGCTTGACAATCTTGACTTCCTTCCCTGGTCTCTTGAGGCTCCGATTCTCCCCTTTGGGGTGAAACTTGGGGCGTGCTAGCACCTGAATCTGGTTCCTGGAGGGCTGTTAGCCTTGGTAAAGGGGGCTAGGATGGGACATATGGAGGAAGAATCTCTGTTCCCTCTGGCAGCTCCTGCAAAACTGGCTTCTCTTGCTTTCTCTGGGACTTCCCTTTAACTCTGTGCCTGCAGGTGAAGCTGCTAAATAGGGCTGGATCCAGGCTGGTCTTGTCTGTGCTATATTTAACCATGAATCAATTTAAGGAAATTTGTCTGGGTACCCTGGCTGTCCTCCAACCCCTGTCACCACCTCAAATGCACAGTCAATTACTCCTACCTATAGTTCTTTCAGTCGGCCATCCCACACTAAAAGAAGGTCATTTTAATTCACAGAAAGTTCCCAACCTCTATGGGCTTAACTCCATAATCCCTTGCAAAACCTTTCTTAAATTTGTGTAACATGCACTCCAATGGAGTAAGTTTTGATGACTTTCCTCCCATTCCTCCCTTTACTTCGCAGCACAATCACTCTTGCACACTCACTCTTTCTCTCGTTTAGTCCGACTATACCATCTGCTATTATGAGAGTTTTCAGATGCTGCTTGGCTTTGGAGAGTTCTTTATTTCCACTACAACTCTGAGCTGTAGGGCAGCTCCTATTAGCCATATGCAGATCGCCACTAGTCTTAGTTGGCCCTACACTTTCTCAGAGCATACAGTCCATGCTAAGAGATCTGTGACTCCCGACTTCGTGGCTGATGAATCTAATTAGGTCCCTCCATTCACACACTTTCACACTGCCAGTTCCTGTGTTCATAATTGGGGTGGCAAGCCACTCTTGCCCCCTCTAGTTTCCCAGTCAGGGTGGTGAGCCACTCTCGCCACCTCCAGTTTCCCAGTTGACTTAGCGAGCCACTCTCGCCACCTCCAGTTTCCTAGTTGACTTAGCGAGCCACTCTTGCCACTTCCAGTTTCCTAGCTGACTTAGCGAGCCACTCTCGCCACCTCTAATTTCCTAACTGTCTTAGCGAGCCACTCTTGCCACCTCTAGTTTCCTAACTGACTTAGCGAGCCAGTCTCGCCACCTCCAGTTTCCTAGTTGACTTAGCGAGCCACTCTTGCCACCTCCAGTTTCCTAGTTGACTTAGCGAGCCACTCTTGCCACTTCCAGTTTCCTAGCTGACTTAGCGAGCCACTCTCGCCACCTCTAATTTCCTAACTGTCTTAGCGAGCCACTCTCGCCACCTCTAGTTTCCTAACTGACTTAGCGAGCCAGTCTCGCCACCTCCAGTTTCCTAGTTGACTTAGCGAGCCACTCTTGCCACCTCCAGTTTCCTAGTTGGGGTGGTGAGCCACTCTCACCACCTCCAGTTTCCTAGCCGACTTAGCGAGCCACTCTTGTGTCTTGTGTTGGCTGTGGTGTGAGTTTCACCCAGATTGACGAGCCACTCCAGTTGCCCCAGCCCCTCTGGGTCGGACTATTCAGCACACCCCGGGAGGTGATCAGACTCCCCTTTCCACCCCCATGGGATGGGCCCTAAAACCTTACTGCAGTATCTGAAGCACACTATTTCTGAAATCATCCTGTAGCCCTTCTTTAGGTTTTGTTGTGCTGCTGGGTAGGGGCACGGGGTAATGGGAGAGCTGATCTTCCCTCTGGGCTAAAGTTCTCCTGGTAGCACCTGGGGTCACAGGTTTTCCGAGGCCCGGGGCTCCAACCCCCAGAGGCAAAGGAGACAGTAAACCTACTGTCTCCGGTCCCTTTGTGGTCGCCAAGAATGTGGGAAACTGAGGACCAGAGAGACTGATGTGGAGAACAGGAGTATTGTTTATTTTAGGTACACATCGGCTCAGCTTTTTGGATGTAAGTCCACTGAGCCAGTGCGTATCTAAAATCAACAATCCTCCTGTTCTTCCATATCAGTCTCTCTGGTCCTCAGTTTCCTGCAACACTGTCTCAAACAAAAACAAAAACAAAAACAAGGCCCGGTGTGGTGGCACTTGCCTGCAACCACAACACTTTGGGAGGCCAAGGCGGGTGGATCACCTGAGGTCTGGAGTTCAAGACCAGTCTGGTCAACATGGTGAAACCCCGTCTCTATTAAAAATACAAAAATTAGCCAGGTGTGGTGGCACATGCCTGTAGTTTCAGCTACTCGGAAGGCTGAGGCAGAGGAATCACTTGAACCTGGAGGCAGAGGTTGCAGTGAGCCAGTATCATGCCACTGCATTCCAGCCTGGGTGACAGAGCAAGACTCTGCCTCAAAACGAAACAGAACAAAAATGAAAACAAACAAAAAAAAGTGGTCTGCACAGGTAGGGATTATGAGAAAATCAAGAAAAAGCAATTTAAAAATTTTTTGTTTTGGGCCGGGCGCGGTGGCTCAAGCCTGTAATCCCAGCACTTTGGGAGGCCGAGGCGGGCGGATCACAAGGTCAGGAGATCGAGACCACAGTGAAACCCCGTCTCTACTAAAAATACAAAAAATTAGCCGGGCGCGGTGGCGGGCGCCTGTAGTCCCAGCTACTCAGGAGGCTGAGGCAAGAGAATGGCGGGAACCCGGGAGGCGGAGCTTGCAGTGAGCCGAGATCGCGCCACTGCACTCCAGCCTGGGCAACAGCGTGAGACTCCGTCTCAAAAAAAAAAAAAAAAAAAAAAAAAAAAAAAAAAAAAAATTTTGTTTTAAGGCTGGTCAAGTGAAGCAGAGTAGTGGAGAAGGAACAAAGAAATCTGTAACTGGCTGCGATCAGTTAGTTGTAAACACCACTGCACGAAAAAGCCATGTTACATTCTTCTGTCAGTTAAAACTCAATGTCTGGGCTGGAAACAAAATTGACTTAAGAAGTGGAGGCTCCATCTCAGTGAAAATTGTGGAAAACAGCATTTTTAATAAACTACCCAACACCAGATTAACCAGATTAAAGGAAGACTCTATGGGAATTTTAATGTGGAGATTATTTTCTTCCCTTCTGCCTTATTGCTGACACAGAAGATTTTAATTAAAAGAAAGGAGATCACCAGGTTGGTAATGAGATGATTATGCCAGACTAATTTTGACTCATCTTAATAACAACAACCTTAATAATATCATTACAGGTTTTAATCTCTAACGTTATTTTAAAAATAGAATCATATCCTGAAGGCAAACCCCCTCATTTTGGTGTTGGATTTTGTAGTCTAAATTCCATTATGATGATACTGACTTGTCTATTTCAATAAGTTAAACAAACACACACACACACACACACACACACAAATTTCCCTGCCGCAAGAGACAAGCAAATTGAATTTATATCTACTTTCTCTGCACAAATTGAGCTGGAAAAGTGAGGCATTATTCTTAGTGTGTATTGTCCATCAGCGATGGCAAATTTAAACAACTATGTATGTGCCAGGAGGGTCGAGTCAGTTTTATGCATTAGAGATCACCCACCCACTCCATCTAAGAGACTTTGATTCACTCTAGCAGATGGTAGACCTCTGACGGGATGAAGGCCCGGCTAGCCTCCCAGTCTTTAAAAGTAAGCTGGCTGGCCAGGTGGAGTGGCTCACACCTGTAATCCCAGCACTTTGGGAGGCCGAGGTGGGTGGATCACGAGGTCAGGAGATCAAGACCATCCTGGCCAACATGGTGAAACCCTGTCTCTACTAAAAATACAAAAATTAGCTGGGTGTGGTGGAGCACGCCTGTAGTCCCAGCTACTCTGGAGGCTGAGGCAGGAGAATCGTTTGAGCCCGAGAGGCGGAGGTTGTAGTGAGCTGAGATCTCACCACTGCACTCCAGCCTGGTGACAGAGTGAGACTCTCTCTCAAAAAATTAAAAAAATAAAAATAAAAGGTAAGCTGGCTCTTCGGATTTTCAGTGTGAAAATTCTCAATTTGTAAATGTTTTCAACTAGCTCAAAAATGTTCAAAGCACTCTACTGGCCAAACCAAGCATCTCTTCCATGAATCGTCAGGCTGTAGTCCCTGCTATGTATTATATTAACATTATTGACAATTAGGAATGTTTAGATGCAATATGTTTCAAGCACATGTGTGTGCGTGTGTGTGATTGCATAAGGGAGGAGGTTGTAGTTTGAATAAGGATAAAGAAAATAGAGGGAGGAGGACAATCAGAAATAACAGATTTTGCTCTTATACCCTAAACCTTTCAGAATTTATATTCATTCCTGCTCTATTTCTTTTTGGCCATAAAGCAAAACTCCCCGAGAAGCCCAGCACATACATTTTATTTGGAATGCGGTGCTGGATGTGACCCGATGTTTGGCCCCTGTGGAGCGTGGATTAGTAACTGCCTAATTTTACTGGTGGTTTTCCCCTTGAGTGACCTCTCAGTTGTGACATCAATCTCCAAAGCTACTTGCAAGAACCACATCCTCCCAGAATCTTAGCTCAAGGAGCTCCACATGGAGATTGCCACAGGTTTGTTCCTCGTTTAGGCAGAATTCTCTTTCCATGGGCAATCATAAAATTCTTTTATCAGTACTTGATTACTTAAGTTACAGAGCTGGAAGGCAAGTGAGACATCGAGGGTGAAAGTTTTAAGGAGGCTAGAATATTATTTTGTCATAAAATGGAATGAAGTTCGTGGGTGCAGTGGCTCATGCCTGTAATCCCAGCATTTTGGGAGGCCGAGGCATGTGGATCACCTGAGGTCAGGAGTTCGAGACCAGCCTGGCCAACATAATGAAACCCCATTTCTAATAAAAATACAAAAAATCATCTGGGTGTGGTGGCAGGCACCTGTAATCCTAGCTACTCAGGAGGATGAGGCAGGAGCATCGCTCGAACCTGGGAGGCAGAGGCTGCAGTGAGCCAAAATTATATCACTGCACTCAAGCCTGGGCAACAAGAGCAAAACTTCGTCTCAAAAAAAAAAAAAAAAACAAAACAGGAATGAAGTACTGGTTCATGCTGCAACATAGATGAGCCGCAAAAACATCTATGAAGAAGACAGTTAAACAAGACCACATATGATATGATCTTACTTATATGAAATGTTCTGAATAGGTAAATCCAGAGAGAGAAAAGAGGCCGGGCATGGTTAACCCCAGGAGTTTGGGAAGCCAAGGCGAGAGGATTGTTTGAGGTCAGGAGTGTGAGAACATTCTGGGCAACATAGTGAGACACTGTCTCTATTAAGAAAAGAAAAAGAGATAGAAAATAGATTCGTGGTGGCTTAAGACTTTGGGGGGCAGAGGCAAGGGGCACCAATGAGGAATGGCTGCTAAAAGGATTTATTTTGGGAGTGATGAAAGAGTTCTAAAATTGATTGCGATGATAGTTGTACAACTCCGAATAGAGTAAAAATCACTGAATTGTACACTTTAGATTGATGAATTGTATGGTATGTGGATTATGTCTTAATGAAGCTGTTATAAAAATAAACAAATAATGGAAACGAGACAACTGGAAGTAGCTGTTCTGGGACCCCCCCCAAAAAAATTAAGGCGGCATCATTCTCAGGAGTGAAATCTGCACTGTGCAATCCTAAAATTCATGCCTCCTTAGTACTTGGTTTGCTTCACTGTAGTCGGTGGCCAGTCATGAAGAGTTACTTTAATCCTTAGTTCAGATTCACATGAACCAACGTTAACCAAGCATCTACCACTGGCTCACCATTGGGTTCTATTTAGTTTTTCTCTTTCCTACACATCTACATTCACTGATTCACTCCACAAAACAGCACCTACTTCATGCCAGATCTCAGCTACTCAGATAAAAATAAGACCCCTGACTCCTGACCTAACTTAGAGTCTGGTAGAGGGTAGGGATTTGGGGGAGGGGGTCTTAGCGTTTTTTGGGTCATGAACATCTTTGGATCACTTCTCAGATTCTGTTTTAAATCATACGTATAATCGAATATGGTAATTTACTATCAAACTTTTAAAAAACTGAAAATTTCCTAACAATTTGATTGAAACTGCAAATCTGAGAAAAATGCTTTTTTTTTTTTTTTTTTTTTCTGAGACAGAGTCTCGCTGTGTCACCCAGGCTGGAGTGCAGTGGCGAAATCTCGGCTCACTGCAACCTCGGCCTCCTGGGTTCAAGCAATTCTTGTGTCTCAGCCACCCAAGTAGCTGGCATTACAGGCATGCACCACCACGCCCCGATACTTTTTGTACTTTTAGTAGAGACGGGGGTTTCACCATGTTGGCCAGGCTGGTCTCGAACTCCTGGCCTCAAGTGATATGCCCACCTCGGCCTCCCAAAGTGCTGGGATTACAGGTGTGAGCCACCATGCCCGGCCTAGAATAATGCTTTGAAATACATAAAACACAGAAGACTGTACAGGAAACTATACTGAAATACAGGTATTCCAACATGAACAAATTGTGATGTAATAACTTCAATGCTTGTTTATTAATGTCTTAGATAACAAGATCTACCAGCACGTTTAATAACTACTATACGTCTGAATTTGAGATGAGGGAGTTCAACACTTGTAATCAGATATGAAAATATATGTGATTTCCATGATGACAAACACATAGGCAGCATTAATACAGTCATGGTCTGTGGTCCACATTCAATGTTAATTTCAAGGAGAAGTTAGTGAAAAACCATTCAAGAACCCAGAGACCTCTTGAGGTCTGTCTGGGGCTGGGCACAGTGGCTCATGCCTGTAATCCTAACGCTTTGGGAGGCCAAGGTGTGTGGGTCACAAGGTCGAGAGATCAAGACCATCCTGGCCAACATGGTGAAACTCTGTCTGTACTAAAAACACAAAAATTAGCTGGGCATGGTGGTGCATGCCTGTAATCCCAGCTACTCGGGAGGCTGAAGCAGGAGAATCGCTTGAACCCAGGAGGCAGAGGTTTCAGTGAGCCGAGATCGTGCCACCGTGCTCCAGCCTGGCAACAGAGCGAGACTCTGTCACAAAAAAAGAAAAAAAAAAGTAAAAAAAGAAACTTCTGGTAGGCCGGGAGCAGTGGCTCATGCCTGTAATCCCAGCACTTTGCGAGGCTGAGCCCGGCAGATCACCTGAGGTCAGGAGTTTGAGACCAGCCTGGCCAACATGGCGAAACCCCGTCTCTACTAAAAATACAAAAAAATTAGCCGCATGTGGTGGCACATGCCTGTAGTCCCAGCTACTCAGGAGGCTGAGGCAGGAGAATCACTTGAACTTGGACGGCAGAGGTTGCAGTGAGCTGAGATCACACCACAGCACTCCGGCCTGGGTGACAGAGCGAGACGCCATCTCAATTAAAAAAAAAAGAAAGGAAACTTCTGGTAGTAGAGAAACCACATGGCAGGCAGTGCCAATACAGTGTAGGGGCAGTTCAGCAGCCGGGGTTACAGAGCTCATCTAGCCTGCTTAATTAACCGTATGACTAGCACAATTTTGGAGTCTTGGTTTCCTCAACTATGTATTTTTAATTTTTTTTTTAACGTTTATTTAGCTTAGGGGTACATGTGAAGGTTTGTTACATAAGTAAACTCGTGTCATGGTGGGGTGGGTCTCTTGTAGTTTCTTTCATCGCCCATGTATTAATCCCAGTACTCAATAGTTATCTTTTCTGCTCCTCTCCCTCCTCCCACCCTCCATCCTCCAGAAGATCCCAGCACCTGTTGCTTCCTTCTCAGGGTTCGTAAGTGCTTATTTAGCTCCCGCTTATGAGATCATGCAGCGTTTGGTTTTCTGTGCCTGTTAGTTTGCTAAGGATAGTAGCCCCCAGCCCCATCCACATTCCCACAAAAGACATGATCTTGTTCTTTTTATGTGGCTTCATATTTTATTTTTAAAATTTTTATTTATTTTTTCAGACACAGGGTCTTACTCTGTTGCCCAGGCTGGGGTGCGGTGGCATGATCATAGCTCACTGCATCCTCAAACTCCTGAACTCGTGATTCTCCTGCCCCAGCCTCCTGAGTAGTTCGGACTAGAGGTGTGTACCACCATGTCCAGCTAAGTTTTTAAAATTTTTTATAGATTATGCCGCTGCACTCCAGCGTGGGTGACACAGCAAGACTCCATCTCCAAAAACCAAATAAATAAAAAATTTTTAAAATAGAGATGAGGTCTCACTTTGTTGTCCAGACTGGGCTCAAACTCCTGGAGTCGGCCTTCCAAAGTGCTAGGATTACTGGTGTTAACTATTGCATCTAGTCTTAACTGTAAAGAGGAGATGATGATAGTGACTGTGACATCTCACAGGACTGTTGTAAAGAAAACACACGAAATGCTTAGCACAATGCCTGACACACAGATACGGTAGTGTTAATTAGGAGCTTTTGGTATCCCCGGAAGCAGTTTTTGTTCACAGAAATAGCCATCCAGCCATTTTAAGGTTTTTTTGTTTGTTTTTAATTATTATTCATGCCTATAATGCTAGCACTTCAGGAAGGTGAAGCAGGAGGATGACTTGAGGTCAGGAGTTTGGCACCAGCCTGGGCAACAGCGTGAGACTCCATCTCTAAAAAAAAAAAAAAAAAAGTTAGACGCGTGTGGGGTTATGCCCTGTAGTCCTAGCAGGTCCAGAATTGGTTCCTTCCAATTGGCTCTTGGGCTCACTGACTTCAAGAATGAAACCATGGACCCTCACGGTGAGTGTTACACTTCTTAAAGATGGCGTGCCCATAATTTATTCCTTCAGACAGTCACATGTGGCCAGAGTTTCTTCGTTCTGGTGGGTTCATAGTCTCACTGACTTCAGGAATGAAGCTGCAGACTTTCACGGTGAGTGTTACAGTTCATAAAGGTGGCGCATCCGGAGTTGTTCCGTCCCCCCCGGTGGGTTCGTGGTTTCGCCGACTTCAGGAGTGAAGCTGCAGACCCTCACACTGAGTGTTACAGTTCACAAACATGACGTTTCCAGAGTTGTTTGTTCCTCCCTGTGGGTTTGTGGTCTCCCTGACTTCAGTAGGGAAGCTACAGACCTTCATGGTGAGTGTTACAACTCATAAATGCAGTGCAGACCAAAAGCATTATTGAGCAGCAAAATTTATTGCAAACAGCAAAAAAACAAAGCCACCACACACCAGAGAAAATCTGAGCAGCTTGCCTCTGCCAGCTCGGATGGCCACCTTTTATTCCGTTATTTGGCCCCACCCACATCCTGCTGATTGGTCCATTTCACAGAGAGCTGATTGGTGCGTTTTTTACAGAGTGATGATTGGTGCATTTACAAACCTTTAGCTAGACACAGAGTGCTGATTGGTGTGTTTACAATCCTTTAGCTAGACAGAAAAGTTCCCCAAGTCCCCACACGACCCAGAAACCAAGCTGGCTTCACCTCTCACTAGCTACTCTGCAGGCTGGGGCAGGAGGATCAGTTCAGCCCAGGGGTCCAAGGTTGCAGTGTGCTATGATTGTGGTACTGTATTCCAGCCTGGGCAACAGAGTGAGACCCTGTTTCTAAAAAAATACACAAATAAATAAAAATTACTATTCCATTTTAGCAAAAGTACAAATTTAAAAACTTGTTTCTTTGTTAAGTTTATACAGTCTACTTAAAAATTTTATTCTGATTCTAGTAAATTATCATAATCAACTTTAAGGGGCTTTTGAATAACACTTGGTCCCACTTACAAACTTAAATACTTTCACATATGTTAAGCTGCATTTATAAATACTATCAAATAGATTTCCTTTTTTTTTTTTTTTTTTTTTTGAGACAGGGTCTTGTTCTGTCACCCAGGTTGGAGTGCAGTGGTGCAATCTTGGCTCACTGCAGCCTCAACCTCCTGGGCTCAAGTGATCCTCCAGCCTCAGCCTCCTGAGTAGCTGGGACTTGTCACAGGCACATGCCACCATGCCTGGTTAATTTTTGTATTTTATGTAGAGACAGGGTTTTGCCTTGTTGCCCAGGCTAGTCTCAGACTCCTGAGCTCAAGTGATCCACCTGCCTTGGCCTCCCGAAGTGCTGGGATTACAGGCGTGAGCCACACTGACTGGTCTAAAACTTCCAGTAGTCTCGCTCCTTGCTACTCAATCTGTGGTCCCCAGAACCTCTGCTTCATCTAGGCATTTGTCAGAAGTGTAAAACCTTGGGCCCCAGCCTAGATGTACTGAAGCAGAATCTGCATTTTCACAAAATCCCCAGGGATTATTATGTAAAGTAAAGCAGTAGACTAGCCAACAGGCAGAGCTTTCCAAAGTAATTTAACAACTTTATTATAAATACTCTAAACGTTCCAATAATATACACAAACTTAATACACTTCACCTTGCCTTCATATGTTTAAGTCAATTAGGTAAATATACATTTCGAATTAGTATTAGAAGGCTGCTCTATTAACCCAATGGGACACATTTTGTCAAATATTACAAGTGCACGAAATATCAAGTATTTTCAAATTGTTTTTTCTTTTTATTTTTCCATAAGTTATTGGGGTACAGGTGGTATTTGGTTACATGAATAAGTTCTTTAGTGGTGTTTTGTGAGATTTCGATGCACCCATCACCTGAGCAGTATACACTGCACCATATTTGTAATCTTTTATCCCTCCCCCACTCACTCTTCCCCCCAAGTTCCCAAAGTCCATTGTATCATTCTTATGCCTTTGCATCCTCATAGCTTAGTTCCCACATATCAGTGAGAACATACGATGTTTGATTTTCCATTCCTGAGTTATTTCACTTAGAATAATAGTCTCCAATCTCATGCAGGTCACTGCAAATGCTGTCAATCAATTCCTTTTTATGGCCGAGTAGTATTCCATCATATATATATATGTATGTATGTATACACACACATATATACCACAGTTTCTTTATCCACTTGTTGATTGATGGGCATTTGGGTTGGTTCCACGATTTTGCAATTGTGAATTGTGCTGCTATAAACATGTGTGTGCAAATATCTTTTTTGAATGATGACTTATTTTCCTCTGGGTAGATACCCAGTAGTGGGACTGCTGGATCAAATAGTTCTGCTTGTAATTATTTAAGGAATCTCTACACTGTTTTCCACAGTGGTTATACTAGTTTACATTCCCACCAGCAGTGTAGAAGTGTTTCATGTTCACCGCATCCATACCAACATCTATTTTTTTTTTGTTTAAGATGGAGTCTCACTCTGTCACACAGGTTGGAGTGCAGTGATGCGGTCTCTGCTCACTGTAACTCTGCCTCCCGGGTTCAAGCAATTCTCTGGCCTCAGCCTAACGAGTAGCTGAGACTACAGGTGTGTGCCACCACGCCCAGCTACTTTTTGTAATTTTAGTAGAGATGGGGTTTCACCATGTTAGCCAGGATGGTCTCGATCTCCTGACGTCGTGATCCGCCTGCCTTGGCCTTCCAAAGTGCTGAGATTACAGGTGTGAGCCACCATGCCTGGCCGCCAACATCTAATGTTTTTTGATTTTTTTGATTATGACCATTCTTGCAGGAATAAGGTGGTATCGCATTGTGGTTTTGATTTGCATTTCCCCAATCATTAGTGATGTTGAGCAGTTTTTCATATGTCCATTGTCCACTTGTATATCTTGTTTTGAGAATTGTCTATTCATGCCCTTTTAGCTCACTTTTTGATGGGATTTTTTTTTTTTTTTTTTGAGACGGAATCTCACTCTGTCGCCCAGACTGGAGTGCAGTGGCCGGATCTCAGCTCACTGCAAGCTCCGCCTCCTGGGTTTACGCCATTCTCCTGCCTCAGCCTCCCGAGTAGCTGGGACTACAGGCGCCCGCCACCTCACCCAGCTAGTTTTTTGTATTTTTTAGTAGAGATGGGGTTTCACCGTGTTAGCCAGGATGGTCTCAATCTCCTGACCTCGTGATCTGCCCGTCTTGGCCTGCCAAAGTGCTGGGATTACAGGCTTGAGCCACCGCACCTGGCAGGGATTGTTTTGTTCTTACTGATTTGTTTGAGTTTGTTGTAGATTCTGGATATTAGTCTGTTGTCAGATGTATAGACTGTGAAGATTTTCTCCCTCTTTGTGGGTTGTCTGTTTACTCTGTTGACTGTTCCTTTTGGCATGCTCTTTAGTTTAATTAGGTCTCAGCTATTGATCTTTGTTTTTTATTGCATTTGCTTTGGCGTTATTGGTCACGAAATCCTTGCCAATGTCTAGACGGGTTTTTCCAATGTTATCTTCTATAATTTTTATAGCTGCAGGTCTTAGGTTTAAGTCCTTAATCCTTCTTTTTTTTTTTTTTTTTTTGAGATGGAGTCTCACTCTGTCGCCCAGGCTGGAGTGCAGTGGCCCAATCTTGGCTCACTGCAACCTCCACCTCCCGGGTTCAAGCAATTATCCCACCTCAGCTTCCTGAGTAGCTGGGATTACAGACCTGTGTCACCATGCCCAGCTAATTTTTGTATTTTTAGTGGAGACGGGGTTTCACCATGTTGGCCAGGCTGGTCTCAAACTCCTGACCTCAGGTGACCTGCCTGCCTCAGCCTCCCTAAGTGTTGGCATTACAGGCGTGAGCCACTCACCTGGCCCCTTAATCCATGTTGAGTTGATTTTTGTATAAAGTGAGAGTTTCATTCTCTTACATGTGGTTGGCCAATTATCCCAGCACCATTTGTGGAAAGGGTGTCCTTTTTCCACTTCATGTTTTAGTTTGCTTTGTTGAAGGTCAATAGGTATTTAGGTTTATTTCTGGGTTCTTTATTCTGTTCTGCTGGTCTATGTGCCCATTTTTATACCACTACCATGCTGTTTTGGTCACTATGGCCTTATAGTATAGTTTGAAATCAGGTAGTGTGATGCCTCCAGATTTGTTCTTATCCCCTTAGTATTAAATACTATAATTTTGAATTTCAAAAAGCCTTTAATACTTAACTTTATTTCTGGGTTTTGAGAGATACTTATTTACTAAAAATAAACCATTTTATCACTTCACATAATTTTAGTTCACTGGTTAATTCTATTAAATATTTAAAAAACTAATCCCACGCCTACACAAGCTCTCAGAAAACAGAGCATGGAACATTTCCCAACTAATTCTATGAGGCCACTATTACCCTGATAAAAGCATCAAAAGAAAACTACAGACTAATGTCCCTTATGAGTCAGATGCACAAATCCTTAACAAAATATTAGCAAATAGGATCCATCAATACAAAAAAGGATTATGCACTGTGACCAAGTGGAATTTATCCCACATAATTTTGGAGGTTATCTTCCCATGTAATTTTGGGGATAACCTTCCCCTCCCATAATATAATGTTAACAAATTGAATTCTGGATATCACTTATAGCTTTGTCTAGGCAGTGAGAACTTTAACATAAAGTCATTGTACTGATGGGAAACTATTATTGTTAGTATTAGCGTAATGAGAAGCAAAAATACGTACAAGATGCACAGGATGTTCAAAGGAGTCTCAGTTGGTGTGGGAGTGAAACTGTCCTATGCGTTCTTCTTGCCTGCTGCATAGATAAAGCCAATTTACTGAGACAGTATTACTGCCATACAGAAAGAGTTTAATAAGTGCAGAGACAGCTAACAGGAGACTGGAGTTTTATTACTGAAATCAGTCTCCCCCAAAATTCAGAGACTAGGCTTTTTAAAGGATAATTTGGTGGGCAGGAACTAGGGAGTGGGGAGTGCTGATTGGTCAGGTGAGGGATGAAATAATAGGCTGTCGAAGTAGGTTTTTCTTGCTGTCTTCCATTTCTGAGTGGGATCACAGAACTAGCTGAGCCAGTTTGCTGGTCAGGGTGGTGCCAGCTGGTCCATCAGAATGGGGGGACTGACTGAAACATATCTCTAACACCAATCTTAGGTTTTCAATAGTGATGTTAATCACAGGAGCAACTGGGGAGGTTAGGAATCTTGCGGCCTCTGGCTACATGATGCCTGAGCCATGATTTGTAATCTTGTAGCTACTTTGTTAGTTTTACAAAGGTGGGCTGGTCCCCAAGCCAGGAGGGGGTTTGTTTTGGGAACGTGCTGTTCTCATCTTTGTTTCAAAGTTAAACCATAAACTCAATTCCTCCCATAGTTAGCTCAGCCAACACCCAGGAATGAACAAGGACACCATGGAGGTTAAAAGCAAGATGGAGTCGGTTAGGTCAGATTTCTTTCATTGTCGTCATTTTCCTATGTCAGATTTTTCTCACTGTCATAATTTTTGCAAAGCTGGTTTTAGAAGAATCAGGGACTCAGGCTGACTCTAACAGAAGTATGATTTTGTGTCAGAGAAGAGGGCAGTTATAGTGGAATGTTCGTTCCAGAGGGAGAAGGAATGGAATGTGTAAAATGAACTTCTGTCTATTCTAATAGAAGGAGGACTGGCCAGAAAGAAGGAGGACCAGAGGGAAAGAGCAAGGACAACCTACAGAAGCTTCTCCTTTAAGACCCTGTATGAAACAATGAATAAAGCCCTCACCCACGCTGGCAGATACTTAACAAGGTCAGTTTCTCTTCCCTTTAAGGAGAATAATTTAAAAATAATCATACCATCTAGTAATTATATTTTACTTCTATTTTATCTTTAAAAGATCAGAATTAGGTTTCCTTTCAGTACTTTGCAAATAAGCAGCACATCTGGCCAGTTCCCAAGAATTTGTCAAGGGTGGTAAACATTGCAGAGCTGGACTAATTGTGGCTACTTTCATTCTCTCTCTGATAAATTTCATTTCCTTCCCTGAAACTTCATGAACTTCCTTTGGGGTACAGCTAATGAGAGCATGTGGGATGAGCTGAGACCTTTATCATCTTCAGCCATTTGTGTTAAATTGAATATTATGATGTATCTTTTATGGTCAGCCTTACATGCTAGCTCACGGAGGACAGTTGCTAGCTCAGTTTGAGGCTGCAGAAAAATGGAAGAGAATGAAAGATGATTCTTGCCTTTGTGCAGTTAGCATTCTAGTTTGAAAATACAAAACATAATGCACATAATGTAACATGTGACTACAAATCTGTAACTACCATGCATTGAGCAACTACTATGGGACAGACATTGTGCTTACATAAACACACACACTTTAATTCTCACAAAAACCAGGGAGGAGATAGGGTTAACCCCCTCCTGCCCCACCCCTTTTATGAGAAAACTGACTTAGAGAAATTGACTCCTCAAAGGTCACCTAGCTAGAAAGTGGTGGAACCAGGTTTTGAACTCAGGCAAAGAGATATTCCAGGACAAAATAAGCTTCAGTGAAGAGTTGTAGTAAGTTCTAAGGACTGAGAAATTTATATTGAATTTTTCTGCGACCTTGGGCAAGTTATTTAATTTGTAGGAGCCTCATTTTTCCTTATCTGTGAAGTGGCTCTTTCTTCATTAGGTTGTTCTGAGAGTGAATGAGATGATGCATGAAGCCCGGCAGCACATTCCGAGTGTATAATACCATTCCGAGTGTATAATAAAGGCTCAGTAAGGTCAATAAGTGAATTAATGAACTCACATCACTGGTAACCCCCAGAGGGGACTCAGGCTCCACTGTTTTTCTTAAACAAAAATACTGAAATCCAGGCTGGGCGCAGTGGCTCACACCAGTAGTCCCAACACTGGAAAGCTGAGGCAGGAGGATTACTTGAGCCCAGTAGTTCAAGACCAGCCTGGGCAACACAGTGAGACCTTGTCTCTTAACAAGTCCAAAGGGAATCATGGCCTCAACAATCCCAGTACAGCTCAACAGTTAACTGCCCATGCTCTTTTCCTTAATGCTGTACAACCTCCCTGGGGTTTCTCCTTCTTTGGCAAGTGAGAGGCGTGCCCCTCAGCACCGGCTGAGCACACCGGGCTTGAATTTTAAAAAGGGGGAAGCCTCGGGGCACGGTGGCTTACGCCTGTAATCCCAGAACTTTGGGAGGCCCAGGCAGGCGGATCACTTGAGGTCAGAGTTCGAGACCAGCCTGGGCAATATGGTGAAACCCTCATCTCTAGGAAATAATTTCTAAAATAAGCCGGGTGTGGAGGCGTGCGCCTGTACTCGGGGAGGCTGAGGCATGAGAATCGTTTGGGCCCAGGGGTCGAGGCTGCGATGAGCGGTGATCGCTCCACTGCACTCCAGCCTGAGCGACAGTGAGAGACTCTGTCTCCAAAAAAAAAAAAAAAAAAAAAAAAAAAAAAAAGAAGAACAAGTAAAAGCTCTCGGAGCGACTTTCCCTTGGATAAGGCAGGCACACGCTAAGTCCCCTCCCCATCGGGGACCTTGGGGACAAACAGGACGGTGAGCATTTCCCTCCCCCGTCCCCGTTCGGTCACTGCCACGGGCTGTACACCGGCGGGGGAAGGACGGGGGCGGGGGCGCGAGGAGGAAGGGCTAACCAGCCTGCTTCTCAGCCCCTGCCCGAGACGGAGGCGGCGCCCGGGGCGGGCCAAGCGTGACCGCGGGTCGGCGGGGCGGGTTTAAGAGCGCGGCGTGCGCGCCCTGCCCGCGCCCGCTCCCGGCCGCGGCACAGCAGCCTTGGCGCCCCCCGCGCCGCTGCCCCCGCCCCGCCGTCGCCGCCGCAGCCAGGAGCCGCCGCACCATGCCCCGCATAGATGCGGACCTCAAGCTCGACTTCAAGGATGTCCTGCTCCGACCTAAGCGGAGCAGCCTCAAGAGCCGAGCCGAGGTGGGGGCCGTTCGGAAGTCGCAGTGGGGCTGGGATTTTTTTTACCGGGTGGCGCCGGGCAAGTGGGTGGAAGGGGGGTGGCACGGGGTTACCCTGCCTGCTTTGGTGTTTGAGGCTGGGGCGCTGCATCCCTGTTCCCCCGACCCAGCACCTGCCGGGACGTGAGGTGTCTTTAAGGGCGGTGATACGGGGGCCCTTGAAATTCTCTACACGTCGGTCCCGTTAGGTGGCCTGGGGGAAGTTTACAATGAAACTTGACCACAGATGAGCAGAGATCCAGTGGCCAGTTGGTTTAGAAGGAATGGGGGTATGAGGGCGCATATTGCAAGAAAAGGAAACTGGAGCTAGAGAAGAGAGGACGACAAAAACAACTGCAGATCCCGGTGATTTTTGGCAGCGTCTCCTAGTGCTGAGAATTGCTGCTGCTTTCGCTTCAGGTCCAGCGGTGGAACTTAGTGAATGCGTCTGAAAAAACAGGAGAACCCAGGGCACAAGTTCAGTGTTTCCTTTCGGAGTTTGGCGGCCTTGCTGGCAGTGGGGCTTGGAGACTCTGCGGTCCTGGACAGTCCGCAGTCCCAGCCTAGCCCTGGAGAAGCGGAAAGCTTTGGGGTGGGAGAGGTGGGGGCGAATTGGAAGCCTCGGGCATTTCCCTGGTTCTGCCTGGATGTACTCAAATCCTAAGGAACAGGTGAAGACCAGACTGGAAATAGCCTGGGGCTGGGGGAAGGGAGGTCAGCCCCTGAAGGATAAACTAGTTGCACTGAAAGGCAGAGTGCCCCGGGGTGGTGTGCGCTGGTGACTGTGGCTTTGCTGAGAGCTGGAGCGGAAGGTGAGGAAACTGGACACGGCTGAAGGAGTAAACACTAGGAGGCTGGGCCAACCTGCACAGCTCCGTCCGTCCGGCTCCACAAACAAGACCATAAATAAATCCCCTCAGCAAAGAAGTCCGCTGCCCACTCCGGTGACAGGCCTAACTGCAGTGCCTGGGGCTGCCAGCCGAGGGCTTGCTTGGATTGGGGAAGCCTCCGCGTTAGCCAGTGACTAAACCAAGGGGCCTTCTGTAAGCGGCAGCATTGGCTGGCTGGAGCCCGGCAGGACTGCAGGAGGTGAGGGAGCAATGATTAAAGCTTATCACCCCAGATTGGGTGACCCTGTGCCTGTCCCTCATGACCTTTCAGGTGCTGAAGAGGGGGCCTCTCATGGAACAAAAACAGTTTGGAGGGCAGGCCTGGGTCTCTGGAAGCATGAGCTGTAGCCAGTACCTAAGGCAAGACCAAGATGAAATACCGGGATTCTGGATATGCTAATAATTTGGTGGCCTCAATATTCTTTAAATATTCAAAATGTATTTAGAAGAGAGAAACTTATTTTTCAGAAAATTGGATGTTCAAAACAAAGATATACCTATTTTCTGAACCAGAAAACATGTTGAGAAGGTAAAATATTGAACATAAATGTAATAGGGCCAGGCACAGTGGCTCACACCTGTAATCCCAGCACTTTAGGAGGCTGAATTGGAAGGATTGCTTGAGGCCAGGAGTTTGAGACCAGCCTAGGCAACATAGCAAGACCTCTGCTCTACAAAAATTTAAAAAATCAGCCAGGGCAGTTGTGCACACCTGTAGTCCCAGCTACTTGGAAGGCTGAGGTGGGAGGATGGCTTGAGCTCAGGAGTTGGAGATTACAACAGAAATTTTAAAAATTAGAGCAGTGGTATACACCTGTAGTCCCAGCTACTTGGAAGGCTGAGGCGGGAGGATGGCTGGAGCCCAGGAGTTAGAGATTACAACAAAAATTTTAAAAATTAGAGCTATGGTGCACACCTGTAGTCCCAGCTACTTGGAAGGCTGAGGCGGGAGGATGGCTGGAGTCCAGGAGTTGGAGGTTACAGTGGGCTATGATGGTGCCACTGCACTTCAGCCTGGACAACCCTGTCTCTAGAGCTAAAATGAAATTTATGTAATAGAATGAATTACTCCTCAGAGAACACTATCACATCATGCGACAATGTCATGCAACACTTGGCTTCGCAATTTGGGCAGATTGTAACTACTAATGTTCCAGTTTGGGATGGCACCTTTGCAATCTTCATGTACACATTGCAGTGAGAACTCAGTGCCCTTGAGATGTCTTTTTTACATTTTCACGTTCGTGGGAGTTTGTCAGCCATGGGCCTGGAGACTGAAGTTAACCAGCATTGCGTTTCTAATCGGTTGCCGTGATGGTTTAGCTCCCTGGTGCGTGAGGCTGTTGCCTGGCCGACCACCCCCATGATCTGACTTTACTTGCCTCAGTGGCGTTGAGGATCTAGTTAGGCCTCCCTAATCCCCTCTTAATGTTTTCTCAGTTTGCTTGTTGATGCCTGAAATTTTTCATAGGCAGATAAAAACTTTTCCTTGCACAATCAGAAGCTTAAAATGTGTGCATCCTGGCAGAAGTAATATCTGGAGGCAAATTGGAAACTGAACGGTAGATGACCGACATTGAGCCTGACAGTGGATTTGTGTGGAGCCAGGAAAGAGAACGTACACCCTGGGAGTAGAGTCTGGCTGGGGGAGGAGGGTTTTGACAGCTGATGATGGGCTTATCCTCGTGACAGTTTTGCTAAGAGCCAGGCCCAGCAATGGATCGTCAGGCTATAAGCAGGAAACGGACAGTAAGAGTGATCTCCCCCTCAGAAGCTTCAGGACTCCTGCAAGGACATTTCCACCAGCCTCCCATGAATGAACATGAATGAAATGAATCTGAGGTCACCTCTGAGAGGCAAAGAATACAGGTAGCAGTGGCCCAGGTGGCCTTAGCCTGGATTCTCTAGGGAGGCATTCATCTCTCAAATGTCCAGCCCCTGGCATGGAAGAATAAAGCTCCACAGGGTCATGTGGGGACATTTGGATAATCTTTTTCTGAGAAGTAATGAGTTTGTGGATTGAGACAAGACCTTTGTTTTCATCTGATATGCTGGGGAGCCTGCATTCTCCCTGAGTGTTTTCTTCCTTAGAACCCATTTCTGGCTTAAATATTCTACCCTAGTCTTTAAGCTAGTAAGAATGTGCAATGGTGTCATTTTGGCTCAGCACAACCTCTGCCTCCCAGGTTCAAGCGATTCTCCTGCCTCAGCCTCCCAAGTAGCTGGGATTATAGGCATGTGCCACCACACCCGACTAATTTTGTATTTTTAGTAGAGACAGAGTTTCTCAGGCTAGTCTCGAACTCCCGACCTCAGGTGATTCGCCCACCTCAGCCTCCTAAAGTGCTGGGATTACGCACCTGGAAATTTCTCCTTTTTATAAGAACAACAGTCATATTGGACTAGGGCTCACCCTCTTGACCTCACCTTAGCTTGATCATCTGCAGTGACCCTATTAACTAAATAAGGTCCCATTTACAGGTACTGGAGGTTAGGACTTCAACATTTTTTGTGGGGGGAGACATAAATCAACCCATAACAGTCTTTGTAAATTTTGCTTTGGAAAATTAAAGAGTTTGGCGCTGTTCTGAGTCATGAATGCATTAGAATCGCCTAGGGAAACACTCCAAAATACACATGTGTCCAGCACAAAGGTGGTGATTCATGAAGTTTGAGGCAGCTGGAGCACGAGTATTTTGGAACCACTTCTAAGAGGATTCTGATGGGTACCCGGGTGTGCTGGACCAGCCTCTGAAGCCCTTTCCATTTGTGGAACCCTGCGGCTTGCTGGTAGCACTGCAGCTGGGCATGAGCTTCTCACGAGCCTGATAACTGAGGGTGAGGCTTTCAGGGCTTGGATGCACATTCAGAAGTCGGGCTGGGGCCACCAAACACTGCAAAAGGCTGGAGGCCAGAACACAGTATTCTTACCTTTTAGCCAGGCGTTAGTTTATCCCACGCAATTTGAGCTACTAGAACTACAAAGTTGGAAGACGTTGTCCCTATACTCAGACAGGTGTTACAGATAATGAGCAATCTATATAATTATGTAATAAAATACAATACATAAAAGAATTGCTTTACTCGGTGCCATCCGTAGATCTAGGAAAGGAGCCTCTGACCTGGGTCCCCTGTCTGCCCCCCTAATTGCATCCCTTCTCACCAGGCAGGGCCTGTGGGCTATGCTGTTCCTTAGGCCGTGCTCTAAGTACTCGGGATCCTGGATATCCTTCCCCAAGTGACTTTGAGCTGACTCTAAGGCCTGCATGGGCTTCTTGCCCTGGTATGTTTCCAAGGGCCACCCATGATGCTGTTGTGCTCATCTCCAACCCAGAGCGGGCAAGTGGCAGTTGTTTATGGAAAAGTACGTGGGTATGCACAGAGCTTTATGTGCAGACTGAAGGTGGGGGGGCTATTCCTCTGTGCATACATAAGGATTTAGGTGAGAAGGGAAGAGGGGCAGACTGGGGCCCAGGGCCAGCTCCCCACCACCATTTTCTGATGCCTTTCTGGTTGTGAATGAAATTGTTTTTTTTTTTAGGGTAGGAGGTTAGAACCTATTTTGTGTAGCAGTTTGTTCGTTGGACTTATTACATTGAATTATTTAGGAATGTGGTAGGTGGGCCTCTATTTGTACTTTTTTTTTGAGACAAAGTCTCACTGTCACTCAGGCTGGCATGCAGTGGCATGATCATGGCTCACTGCAGCCTCAGTCTCCCATGTTCAATCAATCCTCCCACCTCAGCCTCCTGAGGAGCTGGGACTACAGGCTCGTGCCACCCAAGCCTGGCTAGTTTTTTGTATTGTGTGTAGAGATGGGGTTTCACCATGTTGCCCAGGCTGGTCTCGAATTCCTGAGCTCAAGTGATCTGCCTGCCTCGGCCTCCCAAAGTACTAGGATTACGGGTGTGAGCTACCATGCCGGTCCATTTACACTTTTGAGCCCCTGACATGTTGGGTGGCAGGACTGGCTTTAATGAAGGCCTGTTAGAGAGCAGCAGAGATGTGTGTTAGCAGATGGGGGAGGAGACTTTGTTACTTTTTGTTCCCTTTCAGGTCAGGCTTAGACAGGGAATCAAATCTATATTTGGCATACTGGCCGGCTGTGCCAGACTAAGTGCCAAGTGCTGTTCCTGTGAGGCTGAAATATTTAAAATATTTATCTCTGCTAGTGAACAACTGGCCTGGGTTATGTGTGTGTCTGGGCGGATAAAGTTGGGGAAGATCACTTTATTTCTCATTCTTAGAATTAATGGTGGCAAAGAGCTAGCTCATAAAAAGGACTGGAAATGAGGGGAAGCGTTTACTGTTAAGGCTGCCCTTTTCCATGAAGAGCTCTGCGTTTTGTGTCCTGCTGATAGGTTTTGGCGTGCCAAGAAAAGCCCATTGTGATCTCAGCCGGGTGCGCAGTGTAGCAGCTAGCCCCATGCCTGTTGGAGGATAGAAGAGTAATTTGAGACCAAGGAATTCTGATTGTTTCAAGCCTGCCAAGCCAAATGTTAGAGAGCCATTAGCCGCATACAGGGTTGCCATGGGTAGATCCCTTCAGTTCTCTTTCAGAATGTCGCTATAACGTGCTCCACTGAAGTATAACCCAGAGTCATCAGGAAGGAAGTGGAGAAAGGGATGCGCCGCTGCGCGTAGGTTCGTGCACTTCCAGCATCTCATTTCTCCTCGCTGATTGCTGTGTGAGGCCTGTGCAGTCATGTTTATGACATCATTCACCCAGGATGCCTTCTGGACACAGAATCCTGTGTTGAGAAGCAAGAGAAATGAAAAGGCTTAAGGGGCGGAGCCGTCCCGTGGTGTTTTCTGACTTAATGCTGATTGCAAAGTGAAAGTTGACTCAAGTGAAAAAAATGAGAGGAGTATCCAGGTAAACATGGCAGAAAATGACTCTTGCTGGCGTAATTCATGAAGCCAGGGTTAATGTAGGCTAAGTTACTTCAGAAGCGTAAGATTCACACCTGTGCTTCTCTGGCCAGTTTCCCTTGGGGAGGCACTCACTTCTAATGTGGTTTGTGTCTATCAGAGTCCAGCCAGAGAAACAAACAATGCTGACTGTTTAAAACATGGAATTGAATGCGGGGCATCCTCACACAACTGAGGATATTGAGGCACCCCAGAGATCAGCAACAGCAAGAAGCCATCCCTACCTTAGGGCGAGGGTCGGAGGGAGAAGACAGTGCTCTGGAGCCCAGGAAGGGACTGGGCTTGCTTCGGGAAAGCTGGAACGAGGAATACGCAGGCCTCTCTGGTCAGAGGATCCAGGCCTGGAGGTGACACAGCTGCTCTGGAGAAGCTGCCTAAGGCAGCGGGGTTCTGGGAGAACTACCCTGACTTCCCCCCACCGCTGCCTGCCACTGTCCTCCAGTTTCCCATCCAGTGTCCTCCATTGACCAATCCCAGCCAGAAATGAACTTGAGAAGTGGAACCTGTAACAGGTAGCCTTCCTGGGATAAGAGCAGGCTGAGGATGGTGGGTGGGTAGACAGGCTGGCATCTGCCCTGGGTCAGAGAAGTAATTCGGACTCTTCCAGCTCTTGGTGAGTGCCTGGCTCTATCTGGCACGTGGCTTCTGTCAAGCCCACCCTTGTGGCTGTGTTGTTCTGGATTGCCGATAGCAGGGTTAGTCCTACATGCCCTGATCTTGAAGTTACAGAAGAATTGGAGCCCCCGCGCCCACCCCTCTGCCCCCCAGCTGCTTGCAAGTCAAAGGAACAAGTGTTGATATGTGGGAACATATGGTTGCAATGTACTTTCCACCAGCTTTTTGAAAGATCCTCATAATTAAAGCAGCCGTGGAGGGTAAAAGGCAAAGGGATTAATGGCGTGGTGCTCACTGCAGGGCGAATTTGGAGTGGGGCTCTAGGTGAAAGGTAAGAAGTGAAGGGGGCCGGGCGCGGTGGCTCAAGCCTGTAATCCCAGCACTTTGGGAGGCCGAGACGGGCGGATCATGAGGTCAGGAGATCGCGACCATCCTGGCTAACACGGTGAAACCCCGTCTCTACTAAAAATTACAAAAAACTAGCCGGGCGAGGTGGCGGGCGCCTGTAGTCCCAGCTACTCGGGAGGCTGAGGCAGGAGAATGGCGTGAACCCGGGAGGTGGAGCTTGCAGTGAGCTGAGATCTGGCCACTGCACTCCAGCCTGGGCGACAGAGCAAGACTCCATCTCAAAAAAAAAAAAAAAAGTGAAGGGATTGTTCCAGGACGAGGGCCATGGTTGGCAAGGAAGAGTGGAGCAGGTGCTCCCAGGAGGGGAATGGTTTCCATAGAGCTTGGAGGTGGGGTGAAGATAACATGTACGAGGGTCTTTAGGGATGCGGCTAGAAGGCGGCAGTGGGGTTGGAGAGGCTGGGAAAGGAGGAGAGAGCTTCTGATTCTGAGGCTTGTCTTGATGGTGGAATTTCCAGTGCCTTCTGCTGGTGCTTGAGCAAGGAAAGTGAGGAGCCCATTTCAGCTTTTGCACCTGAATCCAGTGCCTTACCTGGTTTCCTTTGCGACTCTGGTGTCTTTGGAATACCTGTCTTTGACCCCTAGGAGAATCCAGGGATCTTTGTGTTGTTCTTACTCACTCCAAACTCCAGAAATTCTGCACATTTCACATAAGAGCAAAGCACTCATATCTTCCCACCCCCCCTTTTTTTTGTTTTTGCCAACAGGTGGATCTTGAACGCACCTTCACGTTTCGAAATTCAAAGCAGACCTACTCAGGGATTCCCATTATCGTGGCCAACATGGACACTGTGGGCACATTTGAGATGGCAGCTGTGATGTCACAGGTGAGGCGGTAGGCTTTTGTTTTTTTCCTTTGCTGCTCACAACATGGACATGTTATCAAGAGCCCCCCCGGCTTTATAGACAGGGAAGAGTAGAAATGTGAGATGCTTTGGGTCATTCTCTGTCTTTCCTTTCAATCAGAAAGTAGACAGTGTCTGGATTTTGTGTTCAGTGAGATGGTCTAGATCTGCATCCATTGCTTCCATGAATATGACTGTGATGGTTTTGGAAATTAGAGATACAAAAAGAAGCTAGACAACATGAAGAGTGCCATATTGCAGAAAAGTGACAACCCCTTTAAAATTAAGGCAGAGCTGTTTTGTATGCAGTCTGTGCTGCAGCATTTACTGTATAATTATGTCGAATACATGTATCGAGTGCTTATGTGCAAAACACTGCAGATAATGTATTTCTTTTTTTTTAGATGGAGTCTTGCTGTTGCCCAGGCTGGAGGGTGGTGACACAATCTTGGCTCACTGCAACATCCGCCTCCCTGGTTCAAACGATTCTCCTGCCTCAGCCTCCCAAGTAGCTAGGATTACGGGCACATGCCACCAAACCCGGCTAATTTTTGTATTTTTAGTAGAGATGGGGTTTCACCATGTTGGCCAAGCTGGCCTTGAACTCCTGACCTCAGGTGATCCGCCTGCCCCAAGTGCGGGGATTACAGGTGTGAGTTACTGTGCCTGGCCTGTATCTCTTAATTCTGGACACAGCTCAACAAGATAGGTTCCTTTTACAGATGAGGAAACTGAGGCAGAGAGGAGAGGGGTAGGTCACTTGCCCTAGGCCCTCAGCCAGATAGATGCAGGGAGAGAATCAGGATTCCAACCCAAACTGACTCTTGAATCTAAGGAATTTACCCCTCAACTTAAATGGACAGATCACAGTACAAGCTCAAGGTCTCTTTTAGTCAACTACAACAGCCTAATTTTCCATAAAGAGGGGTTAATATCCTGGCTTTGGCTGGGTGTAGTGGCTCACACCTGTAATCCCAGGATTTGGGGAGGTGGAGGCAGGCGGATTGCTTGAGCTCAGGAATTCAAGACCAGACCGGGCAACATGGCAAAGCCTCGTTTCTATAAAAAAAAAAAAATGAAAATTGGCTCGGTGTGGTGGCATGAGCCTGTAGTCCCAGCTACTCGGGAGGCTGAGGTGGGAAGATCACTTGAGCTGGGAGGCAGAGGTTGCAGTGAGCCAAGATGGCGCCACTGCACTCCAGTCGGCGTGACAGAGCAAGACCCTGTCTCAAAAAACAAAACAAAACAAAACAAAAAACCGAAAAAACAAAACTCATTGTGTAGATCAATCTGAGAAGTACTGTTTGTTAAAATACAATTTAAAAACAGATTAAAAATAGTGTCCTGGCTTTGGGAAAAATAAAGGAAAACCCGTTTGGGCAGGACCTTTATGGGTGAGGGCCAGAGCATCTTCTGCATCCTAGATGTGGAATGTCTGCTCTACTCAGGGGTTCTGTCTTTCCTGTGGATAATGCCTGCCAAGTGAAAAGGTAAATCCAATTAGTTGAGAGAGCTTCTCACTGTGGGCAGCAAGTCTAACCACAGGAGGTGCTGAGATTCATTATTAGCCAGCGATTCGAAGGAAAAGATTCTCAAATAAATTATGAGCTCCCAAAATGGAGTAGGGGTGGTCTGTCAGATTCCATGATCACTTGCATTGTCTGTCAGACCTCAGCCCCTACTGAGCATTGGGCCAGAGGCTAATACATTAATTGCTAAGGAACTGGTATTTTTTTTCTCCTCACCCTTTCCCTGCTTTGCTCTGTCATCAGCCATTGCTACTGATGGATTATGTGTTAGTATAAAAGTGAGGGGAACCAGGGAGCAATCAATTCTGATTAATTAACATAATAGGTTATAGTCCAGGAAAAACCTAGAACTTGCTGTGCTCTTCCCATTTTCCTAGGAAGTCTCCCTGCTAACGGAATAGCGTAGTCTGGTGTAGCTAACCATGGATGGCTACTGTGAATTTCCTGTTTCTAGGATCCATAGAACTAGTGCAAGTTACTAAAGTCATAGAAGTTTAGGATGAGAAGTTGTAGATGGGGACATAGGTAGCCCCAGAGAAGTTAGGTGGGAGGCTTCTGTTAAAGGGCAAGGTGTACAATCTCCATAGTCAGATCCGAGTTTGACTCTGGCCTTCGTCTGTCTCTTCCTAACCATGCATGCAGTTGTTAATTTTTGTAATTTTTTTTTTTTGAGACCGAGTTTTGCTCCTGTTGCCTAGGCAACAAGGCAGTGGTGCCATCTTGGCTCACTGCAACCTCCGCCTCCCAGGTTCAAGTGATTCTGCTGCCTCAGCCTCCCGAGTAGCTGGGATTACAGGCACTCCACCATGCCCGGCTAATTTTTTGTATTTAGTAGAGATGGGGTTTCACCATGTTAGTCAGGCTGGTTTTGAACTCCTGACCTCAGGTGATTCACCCACCTCACCCTTCAAAAATGCTGGGATTACAAGTATACACCATCGCGCTCAGCAAATTTTGTAGGTTTTATTTGTTTTTTGTTTTTTAAATAGACATGGGGGTCTTGCCATGTTACCAGGCTGGTCTCGAACTCCTGGGCTTAAGTGATCCTCCTGCCTCGGCCTCCTAAAGTGTTGGGATTACAGGCGTAGGCCACCATGCCTGGGCAATTTAAATCTCTTAAGCTCCATTTATGCTCGTGAAGCTAATAATGCTGTTCAAAGTTGTTCCAAAAATTAAATGATATGTGGAAAAGACTGACACAAAGCAGGTCAGCAGGTCATAAATGCTGGGGCAATAGTCATAGATTTAGGGTTATACTTTATGTAATTCCCACCGTCAAGAATACCAACTGCCCGATGGATTTACCTTGCAGCAAGAAGTGTTCAGGTTGTGAACACAAGAGAAACTTTCAGGGGTAAGGTGGGGTTCTTCAGGGTTGGCTAAGCAGAAGTTTGCGTTAGGATGGTCCTTCTCCTGGGCGGGGGACCTGCTGCCTGGTTTTCTCTTTGGACCATCTGTGCTGCTTTTGGCCTAATACAGGTGTGGGTGGGAGCCTGGGTGGGCTGGGCAGGGCTCTGAGAATTGTCTTTTATCCCTCTCCTGCCTCCTGGCAGAGCCTCCGTAGTCCTGAATGCAGTATTGTCTAACCAGATTAGAATGGGAAACAGGGTTTTATGATTTCAGTGGTTGTACCTTTGTCTGGTTTTGGCTGCTAGGAGCATATTCAAAGCAAATTAAGCATGGATGGCAGGAACACTGATGCCTTTGTCTTGTTGGATCACCACCTCCAGATGGAGGAGGGAGGGGGGCTCTCTCTTGGCTTCCCATCCTAATGGTGCTGTTTTGTTTCCTAGCACTCCATGTTTACAGCAATTCACAAGCATTACTCCCTGGATGACTGGAAGCTCTTTGCCACAAATCACCCAGAATGCCTGCAGGTACGACTACAACCTGGTTATCAATTAGCAGTGTAGCAGGGGGAGCAAAATCTTCAGAGCTGTCAAGAGGATTTCAGTCAGTAGCAGAGAGACATTGAGAGTTCGGTGTTTCTCTAGCCCTGTGCCATTGCCAGGGATTTGCTGAGAAAACTTGTTTCCATATCGTGTTATTAAAATACTAGGATTTATCTGTAAGAAATGTCTGTTTTCCCTTGAAAGATGAAGTGTTATATCCCAAGAGCTTGGGGAAGACCTGTGTTTCCTGCCAGCTAATTCAAGGTAGAGCCTGTCTTTTGGCTGTAGAAAAAACTTCTGAGTAAAACAAGGTGTTTTAGAGTTGAGTAAACATTATTCCCACCAAGATGGCTGTCATCAAAAAGACAGATAATAGCCAGGCACCATGGGTCATGCCTGTAATCTCGGCGCTTTGGGAGGTTGAGGTGGGAGGATTGCTTGAACCCAGGAGTTCAAGGCCAGCCTGGTTAACATAGTGAGACCTCCATCTCTATTTAAAAAAAGACAATAATTGTTGTTGAGGATATGGAGAAACTGGAACCCTTGTTCACTGCTGGGAATGGAAAATGGTGCATGCAGCTGCTTTGGAAAACAGTTGTCAGTTCCTGGAACATTAACCATAAGAGTTACCATGTGACCCAGCAATTCCATTTCTAAGTGTAGACTCAACAGAAATGCACACATTTCCGCAGAAAAACTTGTACATGAATGTTCATAGCAGCGTTATTCATAATAGCCCAAAGTAGACTCAACCCAAATGTCTATCAGTGGGTGAAAGGACATACAAAATAAGGTATAGCCATACAATGGAATATTGTTCAGCCGTAAGAAGGAGTCAAGGTCTGATACAGGCTACAGCATGGACGAACCTTGAGGACATTTCACCAAGTGAAAAGGCCAGAAGCAGCCGGGTGCGATGGCTCACGCTTGTAATCCCAGAACTTTGAGAGGCCGAGTTGGGTGGATGACTTGAGGTCGGAAGTTTGAGATCAGCCGGCCCAACATGGAGAAACCCTGTCTTTACTAAAAATACAAAATTAGCCAGGTGTGGTAGCGCATGCCTATAATCCCAGCTACTTGGGAGGCTGAAGCAGGAGCATTGCTTGAACCCGGGAGGTTCAAGTGGAGGTTGCAGTAAGCCAAGATCGTGCCATTGCACTCCAGCCTGGGCAACGAGAGAGAAACTCTGTCTCAAAAAAGAAAAAAAAAAGAAAAGGCCGCACGCAAAGGCCATAGCATCTATGATCCTATTTCTAGGAAATGTCTAGAATAGGCAAATCTAAGCCATAAAATAGATTAGTGGCCTGAGGGGCTGAGGAAGTGTGGGGAGGGAATGTGGTTAAAGGGTATGGGACTTTCTTTGGGAGGAATATGAAAATGTTCTAAAATCGATCATGATGGTTACAGAACTCTGAATGTACCAAAAATCATCAAATTGTGCATGTTGAATGGGTATGGCATGTCATTGTATTTCAAAAAGCTGTTAAAAACCCAAGCATTTTAAAAACAACAAAAAGCCCTGCTGCAACATGCCTGCACCTTCTCCTGCGACATTCAGGGGATTCTGAGCCGAAGCCACAGGCAGGTCTCCCTGGGTTAGAGGTGCTCCCTGCTGGTCAGATCATTTATGATTGGAAAATGACTTCAGATTGTACCGTTTTCAAGGACTCACTGGCTTTTTGTTGTTGTTGTTACTGTGCTTTAATTATGTGTGGATTTTGATTAGTGAAAACGTGGTTTTGGAGATAAAATAATTCTGACTCAATAGTAAGTCCTTCATTTTTGCCATATTGTGTTCAAGTGAATTATGCTTGTTTTCACTTTCTTCTGCTTTTCTCTGTAAGTTTGGGAATAATGATTTTCTTTTTTTCTTTTTCTCAGATCTTCCTCCAACTTCTTTTATTGTTTCTTTGTTTGAGGCAGAGTTTTGCTCTTGTCACCCAGACTGGAGTACAATGGTGTGATCTCGGCTCACTGCAACCTCCACCTCCTGGGTTCAAGTGATTTTCTTGCCTCAGCCTCCTGAGTAGTTGAGATTACAGGCATGCGCCACTTAGCTCGGCTAATTTTTTGTATTTTTAGTAGAGATGAGGTTTCACCATGTTGGCCTCAAGTGATCCACCCACCTTGGCCTCCCAAAGTGCTGGGATTATAGGCGCGAGCCAACACGCCTGGCCTCCCTCCACCTTTTTTAAGGGAGCTTTTGGCAATGTATTGTTAACTGGAACTGTGGCCTTCATTACCAAGTGTGATACATCGACTTACTACACAGCCCGCCGCCAAATAAAAGGCAAATTCAAAAGGGATAATGTTAAAAACTTAGTAGCAGTGAGAGAAGGCGACCAATCTCGAGTTCCACGTAGTGTACTTTAACAGAAACGAAGTAAGATTTAGAAAAAGCAGAGCTCTAGTGGGAGGGAGAGTGGGCTTGTGTGGATTGGGCTGGCACAGGGCAGAGCTGTGAACCACGAGGCCCAGGCGTGAATGCACAGAGAAGGCTGGAGTAAATATGTGTGATGTTAACCATCAGCTCACACTCAGTCTCTGCGCTGCACTACATTGTTATGATTTGGGGGAATAACATAAAGGATATTAAGACAGATCACTCATATGTGGCCCAGGATTTTGGAGATAAGAGTTAAAATATAAACAATCCATGTCTTAGTTTCACTGAGGCATAAATTAGTGAAAACAAGTCCTTTCCCAAGGGGCAGATGTTCAGAGAAGGGAGAGGTGTGAGGTGCCAGGGCACTGGTGGAAGTTAAGGGACAAGGGTGTTATAGGGGAGGATGTGGTGGCTTCAGATTTAAAAATGTACAAGTGCAGTTGTGAAAGATTACGTCAGGCTTGTTTGTTTTCACACCTTGGGAAATTTTATCCCTTTAATAGGAAAACAGATTTGCAGTTCTGTGTAGAGGTTGAGATTTGCGTGCTGTATTAGGCTGTTCTTGCATTGCTTTAGAGAAATACCTGAAACTGGGTAATTTATAAAGAAAAGAGGTCTAATTGGCTAATGGTTCTGCAGGCTGTACAGGAAGCATACCGCCACCCATCTGCTATTGAGGAGGCCTGGGGAAGCTTCCAATCATGGTGGAAGGC
This sequence comes from Macaca fascicularis, assembly GCF_037993035.2. NCBI lineage: Eukaryota > Metazoa > Chordata > Mammalia > Primates > Cercopithecidae > Macaca > Macaca fascicularis. The sequence goes on along the minus strand of NC_088378.1, from coordinate 156,652,186 downwards.
GAAGTGGGAGAGAGAGAGAAAGAGAGGATGGGAGGTCACACGCTTTTAATGACCAGATCTCCTGTGAACTCAGACCTAGAGATCACCAAGGGGATGGCCCAAGCCATTCATAAGGGATCCACCCCCATGACCCAGACACCTCCCACCAGGCCCCACCTCCAGCACTGGGGATCATATTTCAACATGAAATTTGGGTGAGGACAATATCCAAACTACGTCACATGCTGCACTATTATTTTATTGGGAGTGAAACTCAAAATAGAAAGGAGTTTATCAGAGGCATTTCAGACATCTTCCCCTCTCTTGCTCCCCAAGCAAGGCACTTAGGGTGAAGGCCACAGCTTTCATGTGGGGAAGCCCGAGTTGATTGCCATTTCTCCTTCCTGGAAACTTCCTAGTTCTTGCACATTGTCCTCCCTTGAGTTTCCCTGATATGACACAGTCATGCCAGTAGTTTTCTTTTTTTGGCAGAGGGGGATGGAATCTCACTCTGTTGCCCAGACTGGAGTGTTGCCCAGACTGGAGTGCAGTGGCACGATCTCGGCCCACGGCAACCTCTGCCCCCCGGGTTCAAGCTATTCTCCTGCCTCAGCCTCCTGAGTAGCTGGGATACAGGCACCTGCCACCATGCCTGGCTAACTTTTGTATTTTTAGTAGAGACAGTTTCAACATGTTGGCCAGGCTGGTCTCGAACTCCTGACCTCAGGTGATCCACCTGCCTCAGCCTCTCAAAGTGCTGGGATTACAGGCATGAGCCACCGCACTTGGCTAATTTTTGTATTCTTAGTAGAGACGGAGTTTCACCATCTTGGCCAGGCTGGTCTCAACCTCCTGACCTCTGGTGATCTGCCGGCCTTAGCCTCTCAAAGTGCTAGGATTACAGCATGAGCCACCGTGCCTGGCCAAAGTTTAGATAATTTAATGAATGAATCCCTTTTACCTCTGCTGTTGTATGTGTCTTGAGCAGGTGCATTGTGCATTTGATTAGGGTAGACCTAAAAGGGTTGTTGTACTGTCCCAGAATAGGTGCATAGATGGAGCAGGGTCTGATGTCTGAATGCTACTGTTCATGCCTGTCTTCTTGGTTTATTTTGGTGTAGCACGTAGCCGTGAGTTCCGGCAGTGGGCAGAACGATCTGGAAAAGATGACCAGTGTCTTGAAAGCTGTGCCACAGGTTAAGTTTATTTGCCTGGATGTGGCCAATGGGTATTCAGAACATTTTGTGGAATTCGTGAAACTCGTCCGTGCCAAATTTCCTGAACACACCATTATGGTAAGTACGGTAGAATATTACGGTAGAACATTCTCAAAATGGGGAAGCCACGAGGGAGTTGTTCAATGTGTCGGGGGAGCTGTATTCTCTTCAGACATTTTGGTGCTGCTTTGGTCAAAGATTAATTGAGGATCATTTGGGAAAGGATAGGTAGCCGCTGTGGAAGATCTGAAAACTAGCTTTCCTCTATAAATAATAAAAGCCCCATCAACTTCGTAGGATGTTGGCTCCAGTTTTTCCTAAGTATTATCACGTTTCTTACTATCTGATCCTTTTTTTTTTTTGAGAAGGAGTCTCACTCTGTCACCCAGGCTGGAATGCAGTGGTGCGATGTCAGCTCACTGCAACCTATGCCTCCCCGGTTTAAGCGATTCTTGTGCCTCAGCCTCCCGAGTAGCTGGGATTATAGGCGCCTGCCACCATGCCTGGCTGATTTTTTGTATTTTTAGTAGAGACTGGGTTGCACCATGTTGGCCAGGCTGGTCTTGAACTCCTGACCTCAGGTGATCCGCCCACCTTGATCTCCCAAAGTGCTGAGATTACAGGTGTGAGCCACTGCACCTGGCCCCATATGATACCTTTAAAAGGGTCTATAGTACTTCTTAACAGAGAGTGTCTTTTAATATTGAAAACATGTGACTGGGTTTGAGTGTCACATATGTAGGTCCTCCATGTCCCACCCCTACTGCCAACGGGAAACTCTGCTGTAGGAGTTGGGAGTCCATGATACGAACATTTCATGACAGTCTACTATCAGTGGCGAATCGGTCGGTGGTATATTTTATCTAGGAGCTTTGTTTCTTGACTTTTCCTGTATTTTCCTAATTACTTGCACCTTAACTAGTTAGAATGTAGATTAGTGACTTTTGGGAAAGATGGATTGGCAGAAAAAGGGATTTAGAAGCTCTAGAGTACAACTTGGGCTTTTGCAAAAACCTGTATTGTAATTAGGCAAGGTTTTGCTAATTCTAATTATGATGGCACATACTGATTGACCACTGGATAATTTAACCCTTCGTTTTTTGAATTTTGAACTTCATTTCTTCTCATATATGTCATCATTGTAAGAAAGTTGGGAGGAAGGAATTGTTACGGAGTAAAGTCTTCTGTTAAAGGACTTCCAAGGATTGTTAAGTATTTTTATGCTTTTCAAACACATAGGAAGAAAGGATCAAGAATTGTTCCAGCCGGGTGCAATGGCTTACGTAATCCCAGCACTTTGGGAGGCTGAGGTGGGTGGATCACCTGAGGTCAGGAATTTGAGACCAGCGTAGCCAACATGGCGAAACCCTGTCTGTACTAAAAATACAAAAATTAGCCGGGCATGGTGGCGGGCGCCTGTAATCCCAGCTCCTCGGGAGGCTGAGGCAGGAGAATCTCTTGAACCCAGGAGCTGGAGGTTGCAGTGAGCCAAGATCACGCCACTGCACTCCAGTCTGGGCAACAGAGGGAGACTCCGTCCCCAAAAAAAAGAAAAAAAAAAAAAATTGGCCAGGCGCAGTGGCTAACACTTGTAATCCCAGCACTTTGGGAGGCTGAGGTGGGTGGATCACAAGGTCAAGAGTTTAAGACCAGCCTGGGCAAGATGGTGAAATCCTGTCTCTACTAAAAAAAAAAAAAAAAAAAAAAAAAAAAAGGACAAAAATTAGCCAGGCGTGGTGGCAGGCAACTGTAATCCCAGCTACTTAGGAGGCTGAGGCAGAGAATTGCTTGAACCCGGGAGGCAGAGGTGGCAGTGAGCCGAGATCTCGCCACTGCACTCCAGCCTGGGTGACAGAGTGAGACTGTCTCAAAAAAAAAAAAAAAAAAAGAATTGTTCCAAGGTCAACCACCTGTACCAGTGTTAGAAGTGGGTTGGGAAATAGAAAAATTCACTGTGTTCTCTGTAATAGAACAGCCAACCTCATTGTTTTTGATGATGTTTGTTGAACACTATTAAATAGTAGGAAATGTATATGTGTTTATTGGCCTCAGCCCTTGGTTCTTGAGACAGAACTCTTAAAACCCTTGTAGATAACGGTGCCCAGAGAATCTTTTGTTCTAATATTTGCTCTTTGATCCTGGTTGCTGACACAGCTTCTAGAACCTTTGTAATTTCCGGAGTGATGAGAGCACCTGGCACAGAGCTTCTGAATCCCTTGGGATTTTCTGGGTGGTAGGAGTAGTTTTTGTTCTAATATTTGATCTTTGACCCTGGTTCCTGACACATGGCTCCTAAATCCTTTGGGATTTCCTGGGTGATAGCAGTGGAGCTGCTCTTGTCCTAACAAGACAACTTTTAATGGGCTCCTGTGTGGGGGTTGGTACCAGATAGACCAAGCTATGATGAGAAGCTTGGAGCTTCCAGCCCCATCCTCCATTTTCCAGAGAGAGGAGAGGGCTGGAAGTAGAGTTAATAATCCATTATGCCTCCTTGATGAGGCCTTCATAGAAACCCCCAAAGTATGGGGTTTTGAAAGCTTCCTGGCTAGTAACACGTCTGCAAGCCTGGAGGGTGGCAGACCCCAGCTCTGTGGGGACAGAAGCTCCTGTACTCCGGACTCTTCAGACCTCACCCTATGTCTTGCTTCATCAGGCTGTTCATCTGTATCCTTCATCATAGCCTTTATTAATATGATAAACTGGTAAACGTTCCATAAGTGGTAATCCTTTATATCTTTTGATCTTCTTTTTCTTGATAGTATATTTGAGATTCACCACGTTGCTTTATGTCAGCTGTGTATGTATATTTCTTGGTTCCTGGAGCTAATCTTTAATATCATTTCCTGGAGCTAATCTTTAATATCATTTCCCAGATACCTCACTTGCTGTTTTTCCTTCTCTTTACTTTCCAGCTGGTTGTATCACTGTTAAACTCACTCCTTAATGCTCTTTGTCTGTTTGGCCTGCCATCATAAAATACCATAAACCGACTGGTGTATAAACAACAGAATGTAATTGCTCACAGTTCTGTGATTTTGGACAGAAATCAAAATCAAGATGTTGGCTGATGTAGTGTCTGGTTTCACCGTTACTCATAGGTGGTGCCTTCTTGCTGCGTCTTCATACGGTGGAAGAGGCATTCAGGCTCCTTGGAACCTCTCTTGTGAGGGCACTAATCCCATTCATGAAGGCTGCACCCTTATGACCTAATCACCTCCCAAAAGCCCCGCCTCCTAATGCCATTGGATTGAAGATTCAGTTTCAGCATAGGAATTTGTGGGGGACACAAACATTCAGCCCATAGCACCCCAGAAATCAGTGTGGGCACATGAGCTGAGTCACACTGGGGAAGTTGCATTCTTTGTGAATCTCACTTTCCTCACCTGTGAAAAGGAGGTTGAGGATCCTCGTGGCTGGAGAATGACTCTGGGGCTCAGATGGGATGCAGTTTTATAACAGCGCTGCCTTCACTAGCAGTTGCTCATCTCTGGTGAGTGTCGTCAAGGGCACCTGCTCTGAGAACTGAGTCAGAGATGGAGAAGAAAGATGGAGGGTAATGTGGGGTTTGTTTTAAGAAGAGAGAGAAAATGTGTGTCACTGTTTAAAATGACGAGTGATAGTGGAAATGTATTAGTGTTCCCAAGCTGTCCATTGCGTTCTCCAGACTGGAGCTGCTGTGGGGTGTAGTTCACAGCTGGGCCTGCTGAGAGCTGCAAGCTGCCTGTTGGACAGTCTAGAGAGCCTGCCTGTCGCCTCTGGAAGGACAAAGACCAGGAAGGAGGGAAGTGCAGGAAGGAGGGGGCTGGGTAAGACGAGGGAAAGGGTGTTGTTACCAGTGTAGAACTTAGGAGTTGCTATGGGGGAGTTAACTGGGAGGGAAGAGATTGGTTCAGAGTTCCCACAGCTGTCTGGGAAGCCACCAACAGCGAGACCCTCTCCAGCACCTGCTGGCTGGCTGGCCCAGGGGTATGTTTTCATTGCTCTTACTGGTTTCCCCAGCAATGAACAGGAGACTTTGGCAAGGTAGGTGTTTATTCTTAAGCTGCTCTGTGCCTGCAGTGACCCTTGCAATCTGTGATTCATTTGGAAACCTCCAGTACTTTTATGTCCTTGGTTTTTGGTGTTTTTGAAATATAATTTCTCTTATGGCTTTTGGAGGCATAGTGAAGATGCATTCACATTTATCCAGTGTTTTGGAACTGAATGATGTAATATGAGGACTGAGTGTTAGGGAATGGAGTGTTATTACGATCGTTACACTACAGTGAACAGAAAGGATGCTTGCAAACGTTCCAGGCAGAAGCTGGCAGTTCCCGGCCTCTGCACCAGGAGTGAGGGCTTGTCACTCCCTGTGCTCAGTTTCTCCTGGTTTTTTTTCTTGCCTTTCACCTAAGATGAGCCTTGCCACATAGAGGTAGGAGAAGCAGGGATTTCTAGAGAACAACTTTGGCAGAAAAGGTCATATTGAGGGGCTGGCTGATTGAAGAGTATACCAGGTCCTGTGGCCAATTTGCCTGGTGGCTTTCAGCGAGGAAAGAGAATAATGTGTTTTGGGGTACATTCTCAGTACTGTGGGAAAAGGCACTAGCACAGACTAGGCACTTCTTTTTTAAAAAAAAAATGTTTGTCGAAACAGAATCTTGCAGTGTTGCCCAGGCTGATCTCAAACTCCCAGCTTCAAGCAATCCTCCTACCTCTGCCTCCTAAAGTGCTGAAATCACAGGCGTGAATCACCATACCTGGCCAGAACTTCTTTTATAATAACAAATCTTTGAGTAGAGATAATAGCGCCTACTTTTGTTGACGTGAAACTTAGTCCTAGAGAGCTCAGGGAGCCTTCTGAGGGTTACACCACCAGTGAGAGCTGGATCTGGCATTCAGGGCCAGGTGGCTTGCCTGGGCCTGCGATCCCCCACATGCCACCAACTCAGTCTTGCTGGTGAGAGGTGAAGCTAGCTGGACTTTCTGGGTCCAGTGGGGACTTGGAGAACTTTTCTGTCTAGCTAGAGGATTGTAATTGCACCAATCAGTGCTCTGTGTCTAGCTAAAGGTTTGTAAATGCACCAATCAGCACTCTGTAAAATGGACCAATCAGCAGGATATGGGTGGGGCCAAATAAGGGAATAAAAGCTGGCCACCTGAGCCAGCAGCGGCAACCCACTCGTGTGGTCTTCCTCACCGTGGAGGCTTTGTTTTTTTTGCTCTTTGCAATAAATCTTGTTGTCACTCACTCTTTGGATCTGCACTATCTTTATGACCTGTAACGCTCACTGCTAAGGTCTGCAGCTTCACTCCTGAAGTCAGCGAGACCACGAACCCACCTGGAGGAACGAACAACTCCAGACGCGCCACCTTTAAGAGCTGCGACACTCACTGTGAAGAATGAACAACTCCGAATGCACCACCTTTAAAAGCTGTAACACTCACTGAGAAGGTCTGCGGCTTCACTCCTGAAGTCAGCGAGACCACAAACCCACCAGAAGGAAGAAACTCCAGACACATCCGAACATCTGAAGGAACAAACTCCGGACACGGCATCTTCAAGAACTGTAACACTCACTGCCAGGGTCTGTGGCTTCATTCTTGAAATTGGCAAGACCAAGAACCCACCGGAAGGAACCAATTCTGGACACACTGGGACTTAGAGGTCCCTGTGTTGGCTCTGGGAAACGTTTTTGTGCTGGTGGCTCTTTCTGACCTGGCTGGAGGAAATAGGTCCTTGAGATCTGATCTGTTAAGATTAGATAGAGGCCAAGCTCTACTCCCCTGGGGCAATGCCGAGTCAGCCACCTGGGGCCAGATCTCCGGGAGCCATGGGCTAGATTTCCAGGGCTGGACCCTGATGTTTCCATGCGTGACTGGTGGCATATTGGCTTGCCCACGTTCTTTCTCAAGGTTCTGAGCCACACGGAGACATTTCCACTCTACACCTCTTCACAGAGAGATGGACACATCCTTTGAATGTTCTTAAAGGCTTGGGGCAGGTCTGGGGCATCACCAGTCGAGTGTGCCTTCCCTGAGGCACAAGGGGTGTGTATGGCTGAGAGCACCTCTCAGGCTGTGTTCCCTGGATTTTCTGTATTCACCCACTTTCTGGAATCATAGGTGAAAGCTAGGAAGGTGATGTAATCTCTGAAGAGTCACATAATAAACTCAGTTTAACAATGGCTATTGCCTTGATTCAACTATGTTTCCACCGGCAGGTAGTGGGACATTTTCCAGGTGCTTGGGAGCAGTCACTGGGGTTGATACTCCTTGTTGTTGTTGTTGTCGTCGTTGTTATTGTTGATACGGAGTCTCACTCTGTTGCCCAGGCTGGAGTGTGGTGGCGCGACCTCGGCTCATTGCAACCTCTGCCTCCCAGGTTCAAGTGATTCTCCTGAGTAGCGCACCTGGTTAATTTTTGTATTTTTAGTAGAGACGAGGTTTCACCATGTTGGCCAGGCTGGTCTCGAACTCCTGACCTCAGGTGATCCACCTGCCTCGGCCTCTCAAAGTGTTGGGGTTATAGGAGTGAGCCACCGTGCCTGGCGATATTTCTTTTTTTATGTTAGGGGTTGGCACATCACAGCCTGTGGGCGAAATCTAGCCACCTGCTACCTGTTTGCCAACCCTTGCCTGTTACCATCCAATGGAAAGGATTTTTCTTGCCAGAGGACCCCAGAAAAACCAGTAAAAAGTGGGTGAAGAAGTTGCTGTTCAATGGGTACAGAATTTCAGTTTGGGATGTTTAAAAAGTTCCAGAGATGGATAATAGTGTTGGTTGTACAACAGTGTGAATGTACTTAATGCCACTGAACTGTACAGCTAAAAACTTATTTATTAAATAAATTTTGTATTAAATAATTTAAAATAAAATGAATTTTATTTTAAATAAAAATTTTTAAATTAAAAATTTTTAAATTTATATTTAGGTGTACAGCTCAGTGGCACTAAGTACCTTCACGTAAAAATAAAAGAAATATTTAAGAAACAAAAATTTTATTTTTATTTTCTACATGTAAAATTTACACCTACTAAATTTTATGTGTATTTGACCACAATTACAAAAAAACTAAAAAGAATGGGTAAAGGAGCAGTATACCGAAAGCACTCAAGTGGAGGGACTAACATTTTTAAAGCACCACCAAGAGCTGGGCCCTGTGCTCAGAATTTGAGAGAACTTTCTTTGTAAACCTTTTAAGGACTAAAGTGGGTACATCCACCCCCATTTTATAGCAGGATAAATGGAGACTCTGAGCTGAAGTGATTTGCTCAGAAGTACCAAGTAATGAGGGAGGTCCATCATTCGACCCCAGATCTTTCTGAACTTATTTTGCCATAGATGTTGAGGCCTAAAGGAAAGCTGGAAAAATTGGGGCAAAGCAGTTTTTGTTTTTATTTTTGCCCAGAGAACTTTTGTCATTCTGTTCAGGCTGCAGTAACAAGATACCATAAACTGAATAGCTTATATTAAAAAAATGAGAAGTTGGCCTGGTGTGGTGGCCCATACCTGTAATCCTACCACTTTAGGAGGCTGAGGCAGGCAGATTGCTTGAGCCCAGGAGTTTGAGACAAGGCTCGCCAACGTGGAGAATCCCCATCTCTACTAAAAATACAAAACATTAGCTGGGCGTGGTGTCACATGCTTGTAGTCCCAGCTATTCGGGAGTCTGAGGTGGGAGGATCACCCGAGCCTGGGAAGTTGAGGTTATAGTGAGCTGTGATTGCGCCATTGCACTCCAGCCCAGGCGACAAAGTGAGACCCTGTCTCAAAAATAAATAAAAATACAAATCAGAAGTTTATTTTCACAGTTCTGGAGGCTAGGGAGTCCAATATCAAGGCAGATTGGGTATCTGGTGAGGGCCCGCTTCCTGGCTCATACATAGATGGCCGTCTTTTCATTGTCGCCTCGTGTGGATCTCTCTCAGGCCTCTTTTAGAAGGGCACTAATCCCATTGTTGAGGGCTCCGCCCCCATGACCTATGTAATCACCTCCCCAAATCCCCAGCTGCTAATATCACCACCTTGAGGGTAAAGATGTCAACACATTAATTTTGGAGGGACATAAACATTCAGGCTATACCAACTTTTAAAAAAATGGTACAAAAGTAGTTGAAGTCTTGACTTGGCTACTTTTTTGTCTTTTCCATAACCTTCAACCTCTCCTTGACACAGAGGAGCAATTGTTGCCTTCTAGAGCATGAGGGAGCCCGAAACATTCTTGGCTTCCCTAGGAAGAGGGGTTGACTGGCAGAAACCTCCGTCTGCCTGCTTCAGTGCTCTGGACAAGGGTTCATTGGTTCCATGTTGTCATGGCTGCCCAAGAAATGAACGTGCATGAACTGCCTGGGTGACTGAGCCTGCTGTGCTGCTACGCACAGTGCCATTCTGACAGTCCTCCACTCCACACCCAAGGTGCTTCGTGACAAGATAAAGAAGACTCCTCACTTAATCACCCTGACCAGCTGCTTCCTGGCCCCGGTTATCACACCCCATTCCCAGAGGCTGCTTGATGGCACACCAGGGACTTCACTAAAGCCTGACCGCACTCCTGTCGTATTCTCATTTCTGATTTGGTCTTTTCCTCTTTTCCCTTATTTTGCCCTTCTCGATTTCAAACTTGACAGCTTTTTATTCCTCCCGATGGAAACCTCCCCGTCCTCCTGGCAGCATTCTTGCTGTGCTGTGCTGTGCCTCATGGTCGAGGCATTTCATAATCACTTTGGGTTTTTCCACACAGTAGCAGTGACCACATTTGGACCATGGACAGATTGAGCAGCCTCACATAGGTAGCTGATGGGATGGAGAGACATTTGCACAAGCTTCTGGTTACTAAAGTGGTGTCAGTCTTCTTGATGTTTTTAAACTGACTTTGGCCAGTTGAGGTGGCTCATGCCTGTAATCCCAGCACTTTGGGAGGCAGAGGCAGAGGCAGGGGGATTAACTGAGGCCAGGAGTTAGAGACCAGCCTGGGCAACATAGCAAGACCCTATCTCTGTTTTAAAAATAAATAATTAAATAAGTAAGTAGAACTTACTTTGACTCTACCTGGTTGTACCTGGTACGTCTATGGTGAGCTGACTTGAATTAATTTGTCTAAAGTAGCCCCTTAAAAATAAAATGGTTCGTAGGTGGCGCCAGATTGGGGAAAAGAAATCCACATTGAAAATGAAATTGTGGCTGGGTGCGGTGGCTCACGCCTGTAATCCCAGCACTTTGGGAGGCTGAGGCAGGCAGATCTGCTTGAGCTCAGGAGCTTGAGACCAGCCTAGGCAACAAGGCGAAACTCTTGTCTCTACAGAAAATACAAAAATTAGCCAGGCGTGGTGGCACATGCCTGTAATCCCAGCTACTTGGGAGGCTGAGACAGGAGAATCGCTTGAGCCAGGGAGGTTCAGGCTACAGCAAGCCATGTTTGTGCCTCTACACTCCAGCCTGGGAGACAAGGATGAGACCCTGTCTCAAAAAGAATAAGAAAAGAGAATGTGTGGTGGGCTTCGAGTAGCTTCTCTAAAGTTTTTGTGGTTTGGTTTGGTTGTTTAGCGAGTCAGCCACTGGGGAAGAACTGGAGCTCGTGCCCTGCTTCTTAGGCTCCTGTTAGGGTCTCTCAGGGACAGAGCTCATGCTGTTCCTCGCACTTTAAAAAACAAAACTAAACACTTCTGCCCCCATTTAATTATAAAAGTAACACACTTCCTAGTACAAAATCCAGAAAAGATTAAAGAAGAAAATAATAAAAGTTAGATCATCTCTTCACCTAGACATCATCTGTTAGCATTTTGGTGTATTTTTTCATGCTCACACATACTTTTTTTAATAACAAAATCGAGATCTTTCTATTTCTCCCAACATTATACTGAAAGCATTTAAGCATTTTTCCCACGTTGTTAAACCACTCTTAGGCTGGGTGTGGTGGCTCACACCTGTAATTGCAGCACTTTGGGAGGCCAAGGTGGGCAGATCACCTGAGGTCGGGAGTTCAAGACCAGCCTGGCCAACTTGGCAAAACCCCGTCTCTACTAAAAACACAAAAATGAGCTGGACAGTGGGGAGTGTTCCTGTAATACCAGCTACTAGGGAGGCTGAGGCAGGAGAATCACTTGAACCCAGAAGGCGGAGATTGCAGTGAGATCATGCCACTGCACTCCAGTCTGGGTGACAGAGCAAGACTCCGTCTCAAAAGCAAAACAAAACAAAAAACAAAACACTCTTAAAAACATCACATGGATGGGTCATACACTGTTGGATCATTCCATTTTGGGGAATGTATTTACAGTTCTGCACTGTTACAGAGAATACATCTTTGTAGTTAAATGATTGTCCACCCTTATGATTATTTCTTTGGGAGAGAATCTTAGAAGAATTATTGAATACAAAGAAGTGCATTATTTCTTTTATATGGACAAATTGCTTTCTGGGAAAACATACTACGATAAATTTTCCCAGAAGAAAGAGAGATTCTGTCTGATGTTTTCTCTTTAGTATTTACTGTTTACAACGATTGATAATTTGTTAAGTGAAAAGTAGTACCTCGTTGGTACCTTAGTTTACATTGGGTTATTCGGGAGGTTGAACACTTTTTCCGTTTTTCTTAGCCACTTATTTCTTTCAGTAGTGTGTTCATGTCTTTTTGGCACTTACTCTGTGAGGTGTTAGCTTTTTTCTTACAGGTTTGTAAGAGCTCTTACTATGTTAAGAGCTCTTACATATGTTACCCTTTGTCAAAATCGTAGATATTTTTCTCTACCTGGGTATTTGCTGATTGTATGAATATCTGTGTTTATGTATATGTAAGTTTTTTTTCTTTTTTTTTTTTACATGGAAACAGGGTTTCACTATGTTGCCCAGGCTGGTCTTGAACTCCTGGGCTCAAGCAGTCCACTTACCTCAGCCTCCCAAGTGCTGTGATTATAGGCGTGAGCCACTGCACTTGGCCAAGTTTTTAGTTTTTATGTAGACGGCTCTGTCGTTACGTTTTTTCACTTTTGGGGAGTATAACTTTAATTTTAATTCTTTAATCTACCTGTAGTCCTCTTTCTGGGCCATCTGTGATTTTTCCCTTGTCAGCTGCTGTTTGGATTAAAGCTTTGAGCCTTCCTCATCACCTTTTCCCCACATCCTTTTATATGAAGTTAAAAGTCACTTTGTCTACGTTAAAAAAGAAAAATTCCCTCTGGGAAGCAATTCAGCAATTCCCTTGGGAAACAATTCAGAGGGAAGACACTTGGACTTCAGTGCAAAAAACATGAGTGGAATGAGTAAGGATTCATTTTGCAAAATATGACTTTGCACAGTTGTGAAAACTCAGCCAGGGCATCTTGCCAAGTATCCTATATACTGGCTGAAGAATCCACAGGGCAGTGAGTTGTAATAAAAAGGGCTATTTTTGCACTCCTAGACTCCTGCAGTGAAAGAACTTGTACTATTTCCAAACCAGACCCAGCCTTCTGTTTGATAGATTCTGCCACTTCCTGGAGGCTTGTGTGTTTATTCTTAGGCCAAAGTTTCATGTTCTGCAAACTGAGCACGTGCAGATGCTACGTGGTCCATGAGGGCTCATCTGCCCTTTCCTGTCTAGATGGGAATCCCAGCCCTAGAGAATGGGGCACACTTCTATTTTCTTAACTGTGTTTTTCTAATTCTGACTCTTGGGGGTTCCACAGAGATTCTTCAGGGGTTTTGCAAACTGTGAAACATTTTTTTTGCCCAACACTAAAGATTTTAATTACCAAGAGAGTGTTTCATTGCTGACTTTTCATATTTGGGGTCCCTCTAAGATTTTTTTTTTTTTTTTTTTTTTTGGAGACAAAATCTCGCTCTGTCGTTCAGGCTGGAGTGCAGTGGCGCGATCTTGGCTCACTGCAACCTCCGCCTCCCGGGTTCAAGCGATTGTCCTGCCTCAGCCTCCGGAGTAGCTGGGACTACAGGCACGCACCACCAGGCCCAGCTAATTTTTGTATTTTTAGTGGAGATGGGGTTTCACCATGTTGGCCAGGATGGTCTCGATCTCTTGACCTCATGATCCACCTGCCTCAGCCTACCAAAGTGCTGGGATTACAGGAGTGAGCCACTGCGCCCGGCCCCCTCTAAGATTTTTTTTATTGTTGTTGATTGCTGAGATGTCTGAAAAGCCCTGACCTGGCCATTCTAAGGTCTCTTCTAGTTCTTAAATCATATAATGTTGTATCTTCTCATGCCACCAGCTCACCCAAGGGGCCTTTCACAAAAGTGGTCTCCAGGTATGAAATTCTGTGTTCCTTTTTTGTCCCCCAGCTGCCTGGTGGCTTTAGGACGTGCACATCCTCATGTTCGGGTGTGGAGTTCCTCACCTTTATACCAGCAATAGTAGTTCACGATCGTGAGCTGTATTCTTTCTGTCTCAGGCAGGGAACGTGGTGACAGGAGAAATGGTAGAAGAGCTTATTCTTTCCGGAGCAGATATCATCAAAGTGGGAGTTGGACCAGGTAAGACTTGTTAGGAGCACGGCAGAGGGCGTGTGTGGGGAAGAATGGGATCTGGGGCTTGCGGGGACTGGAGATCTCTAGAAGGGGATGCACGAATGACTCACTCACAGATATTTAAAGCACGCTTTTTCTGGAAGCATCACTGAGCTTCTCAGGGAAGCCCCTGATGCAAAGTATTATTGAACTGCTTTTTGATGCCCCCAGGGACCTTCTGAATGAACTTGGATGTGGTTAGAATATGAGGGCTTGGTTTCAGAACCAACGTGGAAGGAAAGAACGTAGATTTCACTAATGACCTCATGCACCTTGAAGAGGAAAGTGATAGGTGAAGAATCTGTAGAGACAGTTAATAAACATGAATGACTCCAGTTTATGTGAAGGTTTGAGGGACCCCACACATTGCAAATAAGCTTGCAGTGAGGAGGCCACATTTGAACTTGACCCATGGCCTAGGTAATGATCACCTTTGGCTCCTCACCTGATACATATTAGATGTAGATTTTTGACCGTGTTCTTCTCCCAGGCGGGGTTTCTTAGGACCACCCATTGGCATCTTAAGCAGAACAAGGTGGAACCTTCTGTCCTTGTCATGGGTGGTGCCATTTTCTCATGGGGCAGAGTTACTGTTTGCTTGCCCTCTTTGCCATGCATGAAGATGAACTGCCATGTTTTAAATTCATCCATGCACATCCGTTATTAACCAGACACTAACATTGAGGAGCAAGAAAGAAGATACACATTTTCACTTGGGACTAAAAAACAGCAAAGATTTTTCAAAAGAATCTCACACCCAAATGACACTACCAAAAAAGGAAGCAAACCTAACCCAACATGAGAGGAATCTGTGGGAAAATGCACAGCTGGGAGGCACTGAAGACGCTGTTGAGCTGTGACTTGGCTCTGTGATGAGCCTGAGGGAATTGGATGTGTATGAAGAGAGTATTAGGAAGAAGAGCCCTGTAGATTCCTAAAAATGCCCAAGCTTTTAACATACAGAGAGATTTTCAAGGTTACGTTTTTCATATTGCCACTTGTTTAAGCCAGTTAATAATGTATTCTGAGCAAGTGGGAAGAGGTCTTTACTGAGTATCTATCATTATTGAAAAGACAAAGGATAAGGCCCTGTTCTTCCTTACCAGGCTGCCTCCTCGTAGGGCAGGCTGTAATAGATAGACTGATAATAGAACAAAATAGGCTAATAAACTAGGAAGACTCTTTTTTTCCCCAAAGGCAGGGACACTCACTAGTCGCCTGTTTAATCAGAAATATGGACCTGATGCGGTGGCTCACGCCTGTAATCCCAGCACTTTGGGAGGCCAAGGTGGGTGGATCGCTTGAGCCCAGGAGTTCGAGATCAGCCTGGGCAACATGGTGAAACCCTGTCTCTACTAAAAATACAAGATAAAAATTAAAAAGTAGTCAGGCACAGTGGCGTGCACCTGTAGTCTCAGCTACTTGGGAGGCTGAGGTGGGAGGATCACCTGATCCTGGGAGGTGAAGGCTGCAGTCAGCCAAGATTGTGCCACTGCACTCCAGTGTTGGTGATAGAGCAAGACCCTGTCTCAAGGGAAAAAAAAGAAAGGGAAATATGTATTGAGCGTCCGCTAGCTCCCATTGTGTTGGGTGGGTGCTGTACAGGATGTGGAGGTGTGTGAGAAGCTTCTTGGCTCTCAAAGCGTTTTTTTTTTTTTTTGAGACAGTCCTGCTCTGTTGCCCAGGCTGGGGTACAGTGGTGCGATCTCAGCTCACTGCAACCTCCGCCTCCCAGGTTCAAGTGATTCTTCTGCCTCAGCCTCCCGAGTAACTGGGGTTACAGGCATGCGCCACCACACCTGGCTAATCTTTTGTACTTTTAGTAGAGACGGGATTTCACCATGTTGGCCAGGCTGGTCTTGAACTCCTGGCCTCAGGTGATCCGCCCGCCTTGGGCCTCCCAACGTGCTGGGATTCCAGGTGTGAGCCACTGTGCCTGGCCTTCTCAAAGCTTTTCTAGATGTGATCTCGAGCATTTACTACACTTGTTTTCTTCCACATCTTTGTGTCTGCATTCTGTTTCCCCAGAAGCTGTATTGTCCTTCTGCTCTCACTATCTCTTCCCACCCCTCTGGCTGGCTGTGTAGAACAGATGTGACTAAAGAGAACAAGGGGCCTTCTCTGAGCCTGATGTATGGGAGCTACTTCTTTAAATTGTTTGAATTTAAAGTCTCACACATTCATATTTAAGTCTTACACATTCTTTATGGTAAAAACATTGCATATTACATATCTAAATGATAGCAGTACTGGATGTCTATTGATTGATAGATTTCATTCATTATTGAGCAACCCCTGGGAACTGGGAAAAAAGCATCAGAAATGGATTCCCTGCCCCTCTAGTCAGGAGAAAATATGTGCCAACTTTTTTCACCTGGGTGTTAATCAAAACCACCTGTGCCTTATTTAAAGTTGCTTCCTTGGCTGTTCCCAAGAAAGGCAACTGGTCTACCCTTTATAGGGCCCTCACTATGATCAGAGCCCCAGGCCTACTGCAGCTGAGGCCCTCACCCCTGGATCTAGCAATTGAATGGGAGAGGAGGAGAAAAGCCGAGGCTGAACCAGGGGTTAAACCTCTTATTCTGCACAACCTCCGGTTGCAGGGCGGAGGGAAGGCGACTTCGTGGGAATGAGACTTGTTGGCTCCGGGACTGTGAGTGACATATAGCAGGACACAGGGAGCTACAGGACTTCCGTGGACTCGGCCCCACAGCTGATGCAGGAGAGGGGCTTGCCCTGTGTCTCCTGGTTTCTCTGCTAAATCCAGGCCTGGGGAACACAGACATACGTCTCTGTCTGATCTTGTCCCTAAAGACCCCTGACAGAAATTAGCATCCTACAAGGTAGTGGTGGCCGGGAGCCAGAGAAGAGGCTGGGCCTCAAAGCATCCCACCCCCGGGTCTGGTGGGAGGGAGGAGTTCACGTCTACCTTTACCTGTCCTCAGAGCGCCCTCTCATGCACACAAGACATCCGGGAGGGTCTGAGTGAGTGGCAGTGCAGAGAGGGATGTGGGTGACTCATTCATTCTTGAGTCCACACATTCTTTCAGTGACTATTTATAGTGCCTTATTATATACGAGGCTGTGTTCTCAGCACCTGATAACAACAGTGAATGTCCATGGAGCCGACCACCCAGTAGAGAAGAGAGACCCTTAACATTCTCACACAGATCCTGATTGAAATGCCTCTTTTTGAAACTGTGATGAACAACTCCCCTGGGGCAGTGACATTTAAGAAGAAGCTGGAAAGATGAGAAGGGGTTGGCTGGGTGGCTGGTACAGAGGGGAGTGTCCGAGAGAGAGAACATTGTGTCCAGAGTCCCTATGGTGGGAAGAAACTTGCCCCACTGGAGAAGCAGTGGGGAGGGAGGGGAGCAGGTGGAGCTGGATTCTGCTGATCTGGGTAAAGTGGGGTGCTGCGGGGGCACTGGGAAGCTTGAATAAGGGGAGGTATGATAAAAAGGTCAGAGTGTGACTTGGCCTGGACCTAACTGGGAGAACCACCAAGACTGGGGCTGACTGTGGCACAGGCAGGCAGGAGGGTGCTGGTGTGAGCCCTGCCCTGGAAGTGAACCTCCGGCTGGGCTGCAAGGGACTTGAGGCGGGGCAGCCAGGAGGGAGATGGACAAGCAGCTGGGCCCTGTGGAGCACAGAGCTGAGTGAGAGCAGGTGAGGGTGTGAAGGGTGTAGTTGCTGCAGGCCAGGCCCTGGGCCAAGAGGTACCCCTCCCTGTGCCATCTGCCCTCTGTCACAACCCCAGGAGATTGTGTTTCTCTTTGCATTTTACAGTCCAGGCAGTGAGACTTAAAAGAGGTGAGTCATTTGACAAAGTTTGAAGGTAAAGAAGCTGCGAGGCTGTGGGAGGATTGTGAGAGGCTGTTTAAAGCAGAGTGTAGATTTGTGGAAAGGTGGAAAGGAGTAGGCGTTTAAGTGTGGAGAGATCAGTGCTTGGCCACTGCACGGGAGCCGATGCCACAGGGAGGAGTGGCAGTGACAGGTGCATGGTAGAGGGGAAGGCAATGTCTGGGACATCAGCCAGTGACAGTGATGAGGACTGAAGGGGTACATGACCAGGCGGTGTGGTTTACAGCGACCTCCGGCGTGCAGGTGGGCAGCCCGTTCCCCACATCTCCTCTGCCACAAAGGCTCACCCTGGTCACTAGAGCGGGGCTGCGAAGGTGATGGGGGCACATTTCATGTCACAGTGTTCTCATGTATAACCATCTCTTCGGGGGTCAATTTCTTTCTCTGTGCAGGTTCTGTGTGCACCACCCGCACCAAGACAGGAGTGGGGTACCCCCAGCTGAGCGCCGTCATTGAGTGTGCTGACTCCGCCCACGGCCTGCAGGGCCACATCATCTCTGTGAGTCTCTGCCTGGGTCGGGGGGCGGGGCCGGGGGCCGGGGCCGGGGTGTCTTGGGACGCCCTCCTGCACCCTTGCTGCTCTTCTTCCACTGACTGAGCATCCTGTGGGCACGGGAAGGAGCTGGGCACTGCGGTCACAGTGCTGACATTCAGCAGAAACAGAGGCTCTGCTGCCCACAAATTCCACAGTGAGGGTGGCAGACCTGGTAGGCAGAAGCCATACGAGCAGGTTGGGTGGTGCATCCGACGAGGGATGTGCAGGCAGCTTTTAGGGCACAGCGTAGGCCAGGCCACAGCTTGCTAGAACAGTTGTAGCAAAGCCCCACAGACTGGGGGCTTAAATTTCAGTATCTCACCATTCTGGAGACGAGAAGCCCAACATCAGGGTGTTGGGGGGCCATGCTGTCTCTCAGGGCCCCAGGGAAGGATCTGTTCCAGGCCTCTC
This sequence comes from Macaca fascicularis, assembly GCF_037993035.2. Lineage (NCBI taxonomy): Eukaryota > Metazoa > Chordata > Mammalia > Primates > Cercopithecidae > Macaca > Macaca fascicularis. Next base: position 156,633,699 of record NC_088378.1, on the reverse strand, counting down.
TGTGACCTTCTGCTGGTTCCTTAGCTTGTGGCGTCCTCCCTGTGTGTGTGTGTCTGTGTGCAAACTCCTCTTTTCCTGAGGATACTAGTCCTTTTGGATCAGGGGCCACCCTCCTCCAGGATGTCCTCATCTGAACTGATGACATGTCCATTGTCCCTGTTTCCAAATAAGGCCATATTCTGAGATGCTAGGGGTTAGGATGGCAACATGCAAGTTTTTGGGGGGACCCAGTTCAACCCATAACAGGCCATGTATCCCGTATTCAGGGTCAGGGAAGGTTTCCTGGAGTATAATAGAGAGACCTGATGGTTGAAAAGGAATTTTTCAGATGAGAAGAAAGAAAGGAACAGAAAAGCACTGGGGAACCAAATCTCAGTCACTGCATCTGGGGCGAGTGAGCTGAGAGGGGCAGGCGTGAGGGGTAGCAGGAGATAAGCTTGAAGGCAAGAATGGACAAAAGCGGTGGGATCCAGCTTTAAGGATGGGACTTCTCCAAGAGCACCAGGGAGCTATTGCAGAGGTCTGAGCAGGCGAGTGCCCAACTCACTGCCTTGGGGCGGATTGAAAGGGGTAAGATAAAAAAGAGCCCAGCTGGGACAGCATTAGTAATTCAGTGGGGAGGTGACTGTGCCCTGTAGCAGGCTTGAGAGCCATCTCCAGAATTGACTGACATTTGGGAGGCAGAATTAAACAAGTGTCGGCAATGGAGGAGGTGCTTGGAGGGTGCTGGAGAAGGAGAAGGAGGAGCAAGGCTATGACTGGGTCACGTGCTGGCTCACCTGGAAGATGGCTGCAAAGGAAGAGGTTCGGGGCTGGTGTGGTGTTCACTATGGCACGTGTCTGTTGATTTTGAGGTGCTCGAGAGGCATCAGAAGGGAAATTGCACATGAGGCATTGTGTTCATGGTTGGAGACCTGGCAGCTTTTAGCCCATAGATGATGAGAGTCTTGGGAATGGTGCTCAGGTAACAACTGAAGCTAGGACCAAGGTCTTTCACTCGCTGTCCAGTGCAGATTGCCTGGGCTCCTTCTAATGCCACATCCAAGTTTTTCACCCACCCATCCATTCATCCAGCAAGTATCTATTAAGCATCTACTGTGATAGAATCTAAAATAAATGGTTAAACGTTTATTAGTTAATGACAGAGTTCTAAGACCCTCCACTCAATACCCTTTGCCCCAGTGAACAAATTAATATCCATTTATTGAGCAACTAGTGTGTAAAGGCTGACATAGAACTGTCGGTCTACATTTGCTAAGAGGTTATTCAACTCACGGGAGCGGCCAAGTGGTAGTACCATTCCGCAGTATGTCAGTGGTTCTCAAATCCTGAGTGCAGCCTTGTCTCAGGCTGGCTGCATGAGGATCACCAGAGAGGCTTTTACAAATCAACATTCCCAGACCCCATCCTAGTGAACTGACTCAGAGGTTGGTCCCCCAAATCCCCATATGTAATTAGTCCTGTCTCCATTACCTAATAATGTTAACCATTGAGCATCTCCATCAAGTCAAAACTTGGATCCTATATCATAAGTGTTACTTGAATGACCACTATTTCCTAAGTAGTGGAGTTGAGATTAATAAGGTTTTACTCTGAACATATTCTGAGATCCTCATGTCTTTGTAGAAACTTCAGACTTGCTTAGTTTACAGGGCTGTTTGGCCAAAGATTGGTGGTAGGGTGGGGTGGAGGCTCTGTGTGTCCCAGAGGTGAATCTGTTTGGAAATCAACGTAGCATCTCTTTACACAGTACCACCTAACTTATAGTGTATCTCAGCAGTTCTCTTAAGCCTGGTGCCCAGACCAGCAGCATCAGTATCAACTGAAAACTTGTTAGAAATTCTTGGGCCCCACTCGTGACGTGACCTACTGAATCAGAACTCTGCAGGTGAGGCCCTGGAATCTGTTTTACAAAAGCCCTCCAGGTAGTTCTGATGTCCTCTTAAGTGTGAGAGCCACTGGCTTATAGAGTAGAGGCTCAGCATACGCTGGCTGGGTGAGTGTTCCTGAACCAGGTCTCATCTGCTGGTGCCCAAGGCAGCAACTTCTCTGAATTTAACAGTTAGGGACAATGACATCCCAAGCCTGGGGTACTGGTGCAATAGGAAGGTAGCACTTCTGATCTTGCTTGTGTTCTCTGAGGTTCTTTTTTTTATTTTTATTTTTATTTTACTTTTCTATTTATTTTTTTGAGATGGAGTCTTGCTCTGTTGCCCAGGCTGGAGTGCAGTGACATGATCTCGGCTCACTGCTAGAATGCCTCCCAGGTTCAAGCAATTCTCCTGCCTCAGCCTCCTGAGTAGCTGGGATTACTGGCCCGTGCCACCATGCTCAGCTAATTTTTTTTGTATTTTTAGTAGAGGTGGGGTTTCACCATGCTGGCCAGGCTGGTCTCGAACTCCTGACCTTGTGATCCACCCGTCTCAGCCTCCCAAAGTGCTGGGATTACAGGCGTGAGCCACCATGCCCGGCCTCCGAGGTTCCTTTTACATCAGTGCTGAGAGGTCTCCTAGATGGGGTTAGGAGTTCCATTTAGCCAGAAAAGCAAATGAATGGACTTAGTAGAATTTGGACCCTTGCCCTCAGCTCAGTCCTTGTAAGCAGCTGAGCGTCTTGGGGTTTAAAGCAGCCATTGCCCCTACACTCCTTTTGTCTAACAGGGCACGGGCGTGTTTCTCTTACTTGCCAGTAGCCCTGAACCTGCTGGAAACCCACCCGATGTTTTGGATCCTGCCACTTGGTCCAATTTCCTTCCAGCTGTCCTATTTTACACTTTATTTGCTGAATTAGCACATTGGTGCTGTTGAAGTTCAAAGGAAGCCACAATGTGGTGTCTGTTCAGCATGTGCTGATACCCAAGAGGCTGGGCTTCAGTCGTGTTTCTACTTATTGTGGCCCACATGGGCTTCAGAGAGGCAGAGAGGAAAAATTCAGCATACTTCCTGCATAGGTGAAGATTAAGGTGGGATCAGTTAATTTTTTGTTGTCACACCATTATTTAGAAACACCTAAACAAATTCATTCAAATAATTAATCTTTTTTTGAGGCTGGAAAATTTTCCCAACAAAATATGTTTAACCTAGGAAAAGTTAGAAATGCAAATAAACATAAAAAGGAAAATAAGTAATAGCGGTAATGCTCTCATCTTAAGATAACCACTGGTTCTAAACTTGTTTTTCCATTTTTACAGCTGTGTGACCTTAGAAGAGTTGCTCAACCTTTCTGAGCCTCATTCCCCCCCCGCCCCCGCCTGCCGCCATCTACACAGTATCTCCTTCAGGTTCTTGACTTTGAATGGCAAAATGACTTTTAAGTTCATAATAGTTGCTGGGTTTTAGTAGGTGACTGACTTGAACTTTTTTCTCTGCCTACTCCATGTTTGCCATCACCATCCTTCCTTTGTTTTAGGAATGAGCAAGTATTTTTCTTTTTTCTTTTTTCATTGTCAGTATTCAACATAATGTGAGCAAGTATTTTTTTTTTCCTTTTGTTTTGTTTTGTTTTGTTTTGTTGTTGTTGTTGTTTTTGACAGAGTCTTGCTCTGTCAACCAGGCTGGAATGCAGTGGCATGATCTCGGCTCACTGCAACCTCAGTCTCCTGGGTTTAAGCGATACTCCTGCCTCAGCCTCCCAAGTAGCTGGGATTACAGGCATGTACCACCACAGCCAGCTAATTTTTGTAGTTTTAGTAGAGACTGGGTTTCACCATGTTGGCCAGGCTGGTCTCAAACTCCTGACCCTAGGCGATCTGCCCGCCTCAGCCTCCCAAAGTGCTGGGATTATAGGTGTGAGCCACCACGCCTGGCCTGAACAAGTATTTTTAAGCAAAAGAAACAGGCTGACAATTCACAAGTTATCATTCATGTCCCATGATGCCGTTTGTACTTAAATATAATGTTAACTCTTTTAGAAAAACAAGAAAAGGACTCCTTGTAAATTACTGCCTTTAATACTTGCACAGAACAAAATACTAGCCCAAATGTTGTTGTTGTTTTTAACAACCTTTCAGCAGCTATGAATTTTACGTGTGAATATACATGTATGTCTTAGATTGCTGGAGCTACTCTGCTTCCCGAGAACATGAAAAGACACTCTGAACACTTTTGGAAATATACACAGTAGCAGGAAGTAGACTGCCCTGTCTGTCCTGAGGCATCATGTGAAGTTGGATTACTCTTGGTTAAATGTGCAACCATTAACCACATATGGTTGTTTGGTCTACGCTGCCCATTTCACAAGTGCAAATACAAAAGCACCCTGTGAGCAGATGACGCCGTAAATATGATTTCCTTTTTGCAGCACGCCATACAGTTGTATTAACTGTGGATCTCTTGGCCCATCCTGGGAAGAGAAAGGCTGATTTTCTCGGGGTCCCAGTGGCACAGGGTTCCTGGTTCAGGCCTCATCACTGACCATAGTAATATAAAATTTTCAGGACACCACGGGAGACACAAATGAGTGAAGAAAAGAGTGATTTTTTGTTTTTTTAGACGGAGTCTTGCTCTGTCGTCCAGGCTGGAGTACAGTGCCGCAATCTCGGTTCACTGCAAACTTCGCCATTCTCCTGCCTCAGCCTCCCGAGTAGCTGGGACTACAGGTGCCCGCCACCACGCCTGGCTAATTTTTTTGTATTTTTAGTAGAGACGGTATTTCACCGTGTTAGCCAGGATGGTCTCGATCTCCTGACCTTGTGATCCGCCCGCCTCAGCCTCCCAAAGTGCTGGGATTACAGGTGTGAGCCACCGTGCCCGGCCAAGAGTGATGTTTTTTTAAAGTCATGTTTTAAAAGGACTTATTTTAATGGGAGCATGAGTTTATTTAATGCGTTTGAGGCCAGAAGTGTGAAACGCTGTGTAGAGCTGGTTTTGATAGAGAGATAAAGCATTTTAACATTAATTGGCAGGGCAAGTGAAGGGCATTTTGAGGTTGTACCTTTGAAAGGTAAAGTAAATAAATATGCCAGGATTTTGAAGCATTAACAAGGGGTATAGAGCCACAAGTCCTGTTCCTGTCTTCACACAGAGGGTTTGGGCCAGATAACATATGAGACCACCTCTGAAATAGTTATTCCTCAGTGCTCTGTGGCCCTCTGGGGGTCAGAGAAGCCATGTATGAATAACACATTTGATTGAGGAAATAACTATGGTCAGTAAATGTTTGTGAAGAAAAGGTACAGCCTTCACACTTAACCTTTTGATCAGAGCTGCAAAGAAGTAGTGAAACAGTATTGGAGTTCTAGCTCCTGGGGTGACAGGCCTCACTGGTAGATAGAGAAAGGGGACTGAGTCACAGAGACCCTATGTTCTCAGTTGGAGATGTTCTTTACAAGGTGGTTCATCCCATTTCCCTGCCCTCCAACTGCAGAGGTGCGTGCACCTTCCTGCAGATTGTAACACGGGGTAGTCTGGGTACCCTGTCTTTTCTCTGTTCCTTCCCAAAGTGGGTCCCATCTTCTGGGGACAGGTGCTTCCCTCTGAGGCCCTGTTGTTTCTCCTAGACCCACACTTAGCTTTGGGCTGTGTCACCATCACGTGAACCCTGACACTGTTGCTGTCTCGCCTTGGGCCATGGTGTCTGGCTGCTGCTCCAGCGTACTGTTGCTGTCCATTTGCCCCTTGAATTGCACCCAGGCTACATTAGGAATAGTAGGTAGCATTCTGGGCATTTGGTGTCTTGGGTTTGTAAGAAAATGCAGCTAGCGGCTGGGTGCGGTGACTCACGCCTATAATCCCAGCACTTTGGGAGGCCGAGGTGGGCAGATCACCTGAGGTCAGGAGTTTGAGACCAGCCTGGCCAACGTGGCAAAACCCTGTCTTTACTAAAAGTACAAAAATTAGCCGGGCTTGGTGGTGGGCGCCTGTAATCCAGCTACTCAAGAGGCTGAGGCAGGAGAACTGTTTGAACCTGGGAAGCAGAGATTGCAGTGAGCCGAGATCACGCCACTACACTCCAGCCTGGAGGACAAGAGTGAGACTCTGTCTCAAAAAAAAGAAAAAAAAAAAAAAGAAAAGAAAAGAAAATGCAGCTAGCTCTGCATCCTAGAAGACTTGTGCTGTGTGGTTGGTGTTTAAACATTACCTCCCACAGCTGAACCTTGCTGGGCAGCCCAAGATAACAGACTGGCCCAGCTACACATTAAACCAGCCCAGGTGTGGTCTGCGTGGGCAGTGTGGGTGGAAGAACAGATGTTTGATTTTAAGGTAACTGTGTACCATACATGAGGAATAGGAAACATGGAAGTACCTGGAAAGCTAAAAGGATTAACTCAATGTCCTTTTCTTGGCTCTTAAAAGAATTCAACCCTTGTACTAAATAAATCTCACCTCACACCAGCCAGAGAGGGAAAGGTGGCTTCTAAGTGAGAATGAGCGTGGACAGTGGAATGGCTGGGTGTGTTATAAAAGGGGCTGGCATGGAATGAGGGCCAAGCCCCTCCACCACTCACAGCCCCTGCTGCCTCCTGCTCTGCAACAGAAGTGCCCAAGCCCAGGTGGGCAGGTGGGCAGTGGGTGGTGCCAGCCTCTGAGCCACAGAGGAAGCCTGGATGGGCCTGGGGAGTGAAAGGTGCAATAATGAGGGGAGTATACTCGATCAGACAACAACAGCCATGGTGGGGGGACTTGGGCTCATGGGCTTGCTGGGGGCTGTGGTGGGTCTGAACCCCCAGTCACTGGGTCATCCGGGGACAGCCTGGCTGAGCTCCCGCTGATGGTGTCTTGTCCTTGCTTTTTCCTCTGTGAAGGATGGAGGCTGCACGTGTCCAGGGGATGTCGCCAAAGCATTTGGTAAGGCCGGGCCCTGGTGCAGAGGGAGGGAAGGAAGGAGGAAGAGAGCTCCTTGCACCTCTCCAGGTGGCAACCTGAATGAGGAGGGGGACCTGCTGGGGAAGTTCTGGGCCTCCTGGAGTTTCCTCTCCCTGGGTTTCAGCCCCAATTGGCCCAAATCCCAGCATTGATTTGGTTCTGGTCCGTGGTAGAGCAGGCCACAAATGCCCTAGGAGATGGATCTAGGCGTAACGTCCTGCAAGCCAGGCGGGGGTGAAGTCAAGGCCTTTTCATCCCAGGGAAGAGAAGGCTCAGGGGACCTGTCCGAGGGGACCGTGACAGGTGTGATGTGTAGGAACTACAGACGGGGTTTTTTGGACCCAGCCTGGAGAAGTCCCGTGGAAGGGACTGGAGGAATCCCGCAGCGATTTCTCACTGGAGGCTGGAGCCTGCCTCCCACTAGGGGGCAGCAGTGCCTGCTGTGAGCCTGTGGGATTGGGGATCAGGGAGCGGTGGTGGGTGGGCAGCAGGTCCTGAGCTTTTCTCGGGAAAGCACTAGACGGTCCAGTCTCTCAACACCACAAGCAGTAAAGTACAGCTGCCGAGCCCCGTGTTGGCCACTGAACTGCAAACTGCATTCAGAAGTCAGAGCTGGCCGTGTGGCTGCGGGCTCCAGAATTGAAATGGGGGTTGTGGGTGCCGGCTGGAGCAAAAACGAAGCTCTCACGCCTCAGCCCTTTGCTGATGCCAGAAAAAAAAAAATGGTGGCAGGAAACTTTCTGTCATAGGAATTCTGGGGTGTGTGTGTGTGTTTTGTTTTGTTTGTTTGTTTGTTTTCAGGCTGGGTGCGGTGGCTCACACTTGTAATCCCAGCACTTTGGGAGGCTGAGGTGGGCGGATCACTTGAAACCAGGAGTTTGAGACCAGCCTGGCCAATACCCCCATCTCTACTAAAAATGCAAAAAAAATTACCTGAGTGTGGTGGTGCACACCTGTAATCCCAGCTACTCAGGAGGCTGAGGTGGGAGAATCACTTGAACCTAGGAGCCAGAAGTTGCAGTGAGCTGAGATCACGCCACTGCACTCCAGCCTGAGTGACAGAGTGACCTGTCTCAAAAAAATGTAAAAAATAAAAATTAAAAAATGTTCAGACAATAACCCTGATAGTGACAAAGGAAAACGTTAGGACAGTGTTCTTAGCAACAAGGTTTCATAGCAACCCAAAGAATGTCATGAAAAATGGGATTTAACCTCATCCAAATCATAAATCCTATCTGTGGAAGGGAATCTACAGACCCTCCAGTGATCCCAGCTTCTTATTTTAAGGTTGAGGGGACTGAGGCTCTAGGAGGGAATGACAAGGTCACAGTCCTACAATCAGGGGGCAGAACAGGGAGAACACAGTGCCTCTGCTAACTGGTGTTGTCACTTACCGTGTAGTGTAAGGATCTTCGGCCAAGGGCATTTTTACGATTGGTTTTTGAGTTGAATCTACTTAATACAGGTGGTGGTCCATCTTGGACTCTTTTGTATTGCCTCACACATGCTCTCTGTACACAGAGAGAGCCGAACACACTTTAAAGTGGCTGGTTGTTGAGAAGGTGCCTTGTAGATCCCAGTTCCTGGCTTTGGACCACACTCAGCTCAGTCTCCTTTGGGTGGCATTCCCTCTTCCACTGTCTCTCAGTCAGTGTAGCCATACCCGTGCCAGGACTCAATGGAGTGAGAGGGACCATGTCAGGGAAGGATGCAAGAGTGTCCCGAAATGAAAATGGCTGGGAACCCCCTCAAAGCGTTCTTTCAGTGGGTCTGTGCTCTGCGCTCCTGCTGTTGACATCTGCTCCTTTGCAGCTGCCGAGGAGGTGCTGTGCTCCTGAATTGTGGTCATCAAGAATCCTGGCTGGACACCAGTTATCCTCTGTCTCGTTAAAATTATGGCAGGAGGACCAGGGAGTCACATTCGTGTTAGGAACCCCAAAAGGGAGGGTCTTCAGAGGTTGCTGCCACGTAGGAAGGTTACGTTGTGCTTTGCTTCCCTGAGTGCCAGAAAAGCGTGCCTTTCCGTCATGCTGAACGGAAGGGGCTGTAACGCCAATGCAAAACCCAGAGTGCTCTGCCAATGTTTAAATGACCAAATCGAAGGTATCAGGACCACTTTCAGGGGTTCCTATGTTTCCTCCTCCTAATTAGGATTTGCCAGGCTCCCCTCCTCCTTCATCCTATTACTTAATACATTTGTACCCGGCTACTGTCTTGTTCTGTTCTAAATGTAAACCCTCAGTAGGATTACTCAGGGGAGGTTGTAGCAGTTTCTTAGTTAATAGGCAGTGAAGAATCCCTCTGCACAGTGATCCATGAACAAGATGGGGAATGATAACTATTTTTATTATTTCTCCCACATGTTCTTTTTACTTTCTTGACAGCTAATCATTCAGCATCTACCATGTGCCATGCACTTGGGATAAACATAGAGCCAGCCCTGGGCCTGTTCCAGCATAGCCCACAAAGACAGGCAGCTTCAGTACCTCTGTCTCCTGTGCCTGTCCTGGAAATGTGCTGTCATTCGGTGATTAGTCTGGCAGAGTGTTTACTCTGGAAGTCTAATGCGTAGCACTGTGGTGGTGCGGGTAGAGTATCACATGACTTCCATGACACTGGGGCTTCTTTCCTTGAAGCTGTCTCTAGTGTAGGCGCTTCAATCTGTTCTGAGGCCCTTTCCTGATGTATAAGCACAGGGAATGTCAGAGTGCGGAGAGCTTCATATACAGACCAGACACCTGAGGGGGCATCATAGAGGAGTCATAGCATTAAGCACAAGATTAGATAACATGCTTTCTAAGATACTGCCCCCTTTTTGTTTTTTGAGATAGAGTCTCCCTCTGTTGCCCTGTTGCCCAGGCTGGAGTGCAATGGCATGCTCTCAGATCACTGCAACCTCTACCTCCCGGGTTCAAGCAATTTCTGGCTAAGTTTTGTATTTTTAGTAGAAATGGGGTTTTATCATGTTGGCCAGGCTGGTCTTGAACTCCTGATCTCAAGTGATCCACCCACCTCGGCCTCCCAAAGTGCTAGGATTACAGGCATGAGCCACCGCGCCTGGCGGAATACTGCCCAATTCTTAATGTTTCTCTGATTCTAAGAGAGTTAGATCTGAGGAAGGTGCTCCTAGTTAGCCATTAAAACCATTCAGCATGGTCCAGTATATAGGACACTAGCCTTCAGTAGGCTGCGTTTGTTTCTCCCAGTGTCGCATGGCCCTGTCTCCCTGCATGGAAGCCTGCCTTTTTCCAGGAGATAGACAGGAGAGGTCCAGCCTTTCTCTTGGCTATAGCTGTTGGGGAGGGGGATGAACTGGGCAAGCACTTGGATTTTTTGAGAGTCTGTTTCCCCTGAGCTCTTTTCTCTGCTACTCCCTTTTATCCCCACCGTCGGCATTTAGGAGCTGGAGCAGATTTTGTCATGCTGGGAGGAATGTTTTCAGGTCATACGGAGTGTGCTGGAGAAGTGATTGAGAGGAACGGACGGAAGCTCAAGCTCTTCTACGGGATGAGCTCTGACACGGCCATGAAGAAGCACGCAGGAGGAGTTGCTGAGTACAGGTGAGGAAGTGGCCCCGAAGCTCACTCTCGAGGCCTGGCCTTGCTCTTGTTTCTTACGGAGATGGGATGGAGGCAGGTCTGAACAGCAGCTCTGTGTATATTAACGTACTGTGGGAAGGGGTTCTTTTAAAAGAGGACTTTGTATCCAGTTAGCATTTGCAGTGTTTGGGGTTCCCAAAAGCAAGTACAGAGAAGCAGTGTTTGGGGACTGGTTGGAAGTATGACCAGGGGTATATGTGAGTGGGTACCAGTCCTGAAGGGAATACTCCAGACCTCTGGGGGTGGGTGGAATTATTGCCTTGTCCTTCCAGTAGAGCCTGTGCTGAGCTATCCCTGTAAGCTTAGATCTCTGGCTTGAAAAGAGTTCAGAATGAAAGGATTGAGTTGAAGAATGGCTCTCCTTTTGCACAGAAAGCCATAGGTGTGCCCGGCCTTTCCTGAAGAATGCTGCATACAGCTCATACTGCGTCTCACCTGCCTCCAGGCTCTGAGAGTTGACACAGCAGCATTTTCAGCCATTTAGTTGTGTCATCCACTGTAGAAGTGGGGCTTACTTCTGCTGATGTGTGTTTGTTTTTTTTTGTTTGTTTGTTTGTTTTTTTTGTGGAGGAGTCATGCTCTGTCGCCCAGGCTGGAGTGCAATGGCATGATCTCAGCTCACTGTAACTTCCGCCTCCCGGGTTCAAGTGATTCTCCTGCCTCAGCCTCCCGAGTAGCTGGGATTATAGGTGCCTGCCATCATGCCCAGCTAATTTTTGTGTTTTTAGTAAAGATGGGGTTTCGTCATGTTGGCCAGGCTGGTCTCGAACTCCTGACTTCAAGTGATCCACCCACCTCGGCCTCCCAAAGTGCTGGGATTATAGGCATGAGCCACCGCGCCCGGCTCCTGATGTGTGTTTTTAATCCATGGTCTCCAAAGACACCTGGGTCTTTTCCTGATTCACTTCCATTTTAACTGTCTGCATGTGTGTTTTAAGAACCTGATGATGGGGCTAGGCACAGTGGCTCATGCCTGTAATTCCAGTGCTTCCGGAAGCCAAGGTTGGAGGACTGCTTGAGCCCAGGAGTTCCAGTTAAGCCTAGGTAACAGAGCAAGACCCTGTCTCTACAAAAAAATTAAAAATTAGCTGGGTGTGGTGTCACGTGACTATACTCCCAGCAACTCAGGAGGCTGAGGCAGGAAGATGGCTTAAGCCCAGGAGTTGGAGGCTGCAGTGAGCTGTGATCGTGCCACTATGCTCCAGCCTGGGCAACAGAGTGATACCCTCCCAAAAAAAAAAAAAAAAGAACCTGATGACGGTATACTCACTGCCTCACCGTGCTCCATAGAGCCTACTGTTATTCTCATCAGGATTAGTGCCGACAACAAGCTATACAAAACGGGGGCAGGACCAAAGGTCCTCCATCCACAGAGGGAAGCTGGCTGTGAATCGGCTGGTTGCTTTTCTCCAGGAAACCTCAGGCTTCTCCCTCCAGTTTTCAGACTCTATCCCGTGCTGGAGTGGAAACCTAAGCCCTCCCTGGCTGGCACCCTTTATTTCTTACCACTCATTCCACACCCAGAGGGTCATTTTGAGGACCTGGGATTCAGATGTATTATATAAGGTTCATATCAAGCTAGCAGCAAAATCTCAGAACTCCATTGAGATTTGTAGGTAGGGGGATTGGGGGGTGGGGTATATTCTACCAGAGTTCTGTTCTTCTGTGGGGTTCTAGCAGACTTACTTCAGTTCTCATTCACCTCAGTCTCTTTCTCTTTTGGTGGTGAACCCCAATAAAGATATTATAATATGGGAAAAGCAGGATGGGAAAGATCGATGGGGACTGCGCCAATCAGAAATGAGAGATGCACTTCTGCCAGGTAGTCCCCGAAGCCCTCTTTCCCCCACGCGGTCCCTGATAGATGAGGAGGTTGCACGGTTGGGTAAGGAGGAGGCACTAAGCTGGACCTATGGCCAAGAAGCTTCGTGCTTTACCAGCAACTGTTGTCATCATCCAAGGGCCTGCATGTGTCTCCTCTGTGCCAGAATGTAAGTGGAGCTTTCATGGGTGAGCAGCAGCTAGGTGCTTTGCCTGGAGTACCTTTTTCACCCTCATGGCTGCATCTTTTTTGGGTTCTAAAAACAATTACAGAATCGGGAAGGCCAGAGCAGGCTATGGCACAAACAGAAGCCAGAGAGCTGAAAGAAAAACCATCTCCTGTAATTTCAGCAGTGTTTAGATATAACAGAAAAAAAAAAAAAAAAAAAAAAGATTCAGCAGTAGCAAGACTGTATTCTGGAAGTGGATTCAAATCTTTAACCAGGAAGAAAATTGCTGAGAAAATTAGAACCTTAATCCGAAGGCTGCAGCCTGAGCCTTGCAGGCTGTACCTGTCCTGCCTTTCTGTTTCTGAGTCTCAGTCTCAGTCTCAGTCTCAGTCTCTCTCTCTCTCTCTCTCTCTCTCTCTCTCTGTGTCTCTGTCTCTCTCTCTCTCTCACGCAGTTTTCAGCCTCATGACCATGATCTCATCATGAGAATGCTTCCTGACTTTCACAAATTACTTGTGGCACAGTTATGTACACACTGCTGGTTCTTTCCCTATCATTTCATTCTCATGCTGTCCCCGGGAATGAAGTACCTTCATTTTACAGATGAGCAGACTTAAGCATCAGCAAAAAATGAGTTCTAGATTCACACCAGTGAGAATCTAGAAATTTCCAACAAGCTCCAGGAAGGCCATGGAAATATCTTACGAAAACGAAATGTCAGTCATTGCAGGCACATGTGTACAGACACCTGTCTGGGGTCACGGAGTGCTGAGCCCTGAACTGTCCTGGGTATGGCCAGTGACTTTGGCTTCCTGAGCTTGGGGCTCTACACTGGCTGATGGTTTAAGTAGCTAGATTTTACCCAAGGGTAGTCCTGCCTGTTCAGCGACCAAGAGTTAACCCCCTTTTGAAATTCTAGGTAACGAATGTCTGGTCAAGAGATGCTCTTCAAGGCAGGTGGATCACCTAAGGTCAGGAGTTCGAGACCAGCCTGGCCAACATGGTGAAACCCCATCTCTACTAAAAATACTAAAATTAGCTGGGAGTGGTGGCAGGCACCTGTAATCCCAGCTACTCAGAAGGCTGAGGCAGGATAATTGCTTGAACCCAGGAGGCAGAGGTTGCAGTGAGCCGAGATTGTGCCACTGCATTCCAGTCTGGGCGACAAATGCAAAACTTCATCTCAAGAAAAAAAAAAAAAAGAGAGAGAGATGCTCTGATGCTTTTTTTCAACAGCTGAAGAGAATGGCTACAGAAGGTTCCAGAATTTGGGTACTTGTTAGAACTTGCATGGCCCTTAGATGAGAACTAGAGTTTTGCCTAGATTTCAGATTTCCTTCTGGTAATACACACATGTGTAATATACACACATTCTGGTAATATATACATGTGTCTGGACCACATCCCCATTTTGCAGTAAGGGGACATGACCTGTGTTACCCAAGTAACAATCAAGCAGTGTTACATGGTGGCCTTGTGAAGAGAGGGACATGGGCTCAGTGGGGACAGTGAAATGTTGCTTAGTGTTCACGCCATAGGCCAGACCTTCTGAATTTCTAAATACTCCTCTGAAAATGTGAAAGATACTATCCAAAGCCTGGAAGCCTCCGGTGCTAAGACAGGTCTCGGTTCTCCTCTGATTCCACCTTGCTTGGACCCACACATGTGCAGGGCGATAGGTGTAGTGACCTGTAAGAACAGGGAGGCAAACTGGGGGTGGCTGGTGTACCCAGCAAAGCAGAAAGACAGGCAGGCTATCAGAATGGAGCCACTTTAATGAAATCACCTTGCTGGTGATTTCCACGTAAGCTAGTAGGACCTGAGTTACCCATTTTATGTCCTCGTCCTGGTCGTCCCCCTTGAAGACACTTGGTTTCTGATCTTAGAGCAGGCAGGAGGTGAAGCTCTGGACTTTCCCTGTTGTTGATCAGGAGGGCAGGAGGCTGTTTCCAGGGGGAATCTGCCAGGGCCACTCTGGGGACATTTTGGGCTCCTGGTTGTTGGGAAGTTGGTGTGCGTGTTGAGGTAGAATAGAAAGGTAAAGGTGGTTTCTGTTAGTGGCAGAGGGGAGCACGTTGCTGGAGAGAATGGCACAAAGCGGGGTGGTATGGGTCCCCAACTCCTTCAAGTGCTACTCACCAGGACTTCCCTCTCCCCAGCCTGCAGGGCAGCCAGCAATGAGCCCGTGCCCTTTGGGTGGGAGGAATGTGTTCGTCTGAGATGCTGGTGATCACGCTGGCACTTGGTAGAAATGTGGGGATGGGGTCAGAGGGTGGGGTCTGGTTTTCTGAGTGCCTTGGGGGCTGCAGAAAGTGCTGGAGCTGGGAATAATTCTAACTGGGCTCTTAAGGGCATGGGGGTGGGGAACTAGATAAAAAGAAAACTTATTTTGTCTTCCAGAGCCTCTGAGGGTAAGACTGTGGAAGTGCCTTACAAAGGAGATGTGGAAAACACTATCCTGGATATTCTCGGGGGACTGAGGTCCACGTGCACCTACGTGGGGGCCGCCAAACTCAAGGAGCTCAGCAGGAGGGCAACGTTCATCCGGGTGACCCAGCAGCACAACACCGTGTTCAGCTAACCCCGGGAATGAAACGGCGTCTGGCTCGAGTGGAAGCATCCAAACCTGCTTTTCCCATCTCCCTCCTACTCTGTTCCGTCAGAGCTTCTGGCTGCTCCCGAATGGTGGAATGCTGTGTCCTCTCTCCAATCTCCTGCTGCCTGGAGGCTTCGGGGCTCTCCCGCCTGCCTTCTCGGGGCCCAGACACAAGGCACCGATTGGGCCAACATCAGAGCCCTGCTGCCCAGAACTCACAACCTCATTGTTCAAACCAACACTCGCACCTTTCTTTTTCTCTTTCTCTCTCCCTTTGTTTTTCTTTCTTTTTTAAAAGAAGATGGTTTCACTTTAATATAATGCTATTAAGACTTGATGGAGTTGCTGGAGTTTGTACTTGCAGGAGTCAAGTTGAATGGTTTGGGATTTGTTTTGCTGTCTTCCTGGATGGGCCGGTGGCAAGCCACTCCTGGTGATTAGCAGACAAGTCACCTTAGGAGGGGCAAGGAGAGGAGGACGGTGCGGGAGCCGGGGGAGGACGGTCCGGAGTCAGAGTAACTGGCATCCCCCATCTCTAGCTTTTGGTTGTTGCAAAAGAACGAAAGCAATTAACTGGACAGATGTAACATGAATTGTTTTCCCAGCTGATACTCACAAAGTTGGGCCAATGTGTTTTCCCCGCAAGTTTCATTACACGTGCTTTTCAGGGTCAAGTCATCTGTTGCTATCAGTTTGCTGTCGCTTTTAGGAAGCTGTCCCTGTCCTGGCTTCTCATTTCGTTTTGTTCTCCTCCATCTTTTTTTCCCCCCTTCTCAGTCCCAACTTGTCTGTCTTTGAAATTCCACAGGATGTTTTATGGGAAGGTTGTCTCCCAAGAAATTAGCAGATGGAGTCACACTGAAAAAGAGCCAAAGCTCTTCGATCAGTGGCATCCTAAAAGGCATTGGTTTGAGACATGAGTTAGAGCCATTCCCTCGGTGTGCCAGTGAATCCTTTCCCCGGGGGAAGGACCACAGGGCACTACTGTATACGGGTCAGTTAACGGGCTGGGAACAATGACATTGTCTTGGAGAACTGGCCTCTGCAGCTGACCTGCAGCAGCCCACCAGGATGCCTGTTTAAATAGTGAACACAGAAGAAGTGATGACCGGCCACTTACCTTTGGCGTATTGAGTTCCAGGCCTGGAAAGCGTATGTAGAGCAGGATGTTTTACTTTACTTTTTAAGGCTGAAGAGCAGGTACACAAGTCAGTTTTCTTTGGAAAGGCAAGCAGTGACCCTGGAGTAGAGAAGATCCACAGGGTGCTGCTGTGCCAGGGTGAATGAATGGCCTGATTGTCCATGGTGACTGACGGCATGAGAAGGGTCCAACCAGAACTGTCACACTGGGATAATACAGGTCCACTGCTGGTCCTTTAAGAATACATTTATAAATCCAGCCAGCAGTGTTGACTCCAATGCAATACTTTCCCCTGCTAAATCCATTAAGAATTTTTTTTTTTTTTTTTTTTTGAGGCAGGGTCTCACTTGTGTCACCCAGGCTGGAGTGCAGTGGCAGGATCACAGCTCACCACAGCCTCTACCTCCCGGGCTCAGGTGATCCGCCGACCTCAGCCTGCCTGCCACCATGCCCAGCTAATTTTTGTATTTTTTGTAGATAGGGTTTCACCATGTTGCCCAGACTGGTCTCAAACTCCAGGGCTCAAGCCATCCACCTACCTTGACCTCCCCAAAGTGTAAGGATTACAGATGTGAGCCACTGTGCCCGGCCCATTAAGAATAATTCTTGGACCTATAGAAACACAAGAGCTGCACTTTGGAGACGGGAG
The DNA here is from genome assembly GCF_037993035.2 of Macaca fascicularis. Lineage (NCBI taxonomy): Eukaryota > Metazoa > Chordata > Mammalia > Primates > Cercopithecidae > Macaca > Macaca fascicularis. The sequence goes on along the minus strand of NC_088378.1, from coordinate 156,616,920 downwards.
GGCCAAGAGGCTGTTTAACATGGAGCAAGACGTGGGGCTTGGCTGCAGGCTCCCCACCATGCTCTCTGTGGTCCTGTCTGTGTGAGGTATGAGGCTCTCACGCTGGTCCTGTGGAAGGTGTGTTTTACACGCATCTTCAAATGTTAATTTCTAACAGACTATTGCAAAATAAGGGAGAGGTGAAGGAGAGGACATCTTAAAGAAATCTATTAAAAATGGACCAGCAGTAGTAAGGGAGCTTCTTTCAGAATAGAGTGGTCAGGGAGGATGACACCCAGCTGTCGGCTTGCAGCACCCTGAGGGCTGTGTCCCTTGTAGGAACAGGTGCTGCTTTACCCATCTTCTGTAAAAACTTTGCAGACTGGCCCTTTGTTTCCACAAACTAAAAGCAGATTCTTAGCAATCCAAGTTTTAGGGAAGTGGAGACTGAGTAGTTACGAAGTCAAAAACTCCTCAGGACCATTTTGAAACAGAGGCTTCAGAAAGAGAACCTTTTTTTTTTTTGAGACCAAATCTTCCTCTGTCACCCAGGCGGAGTGCAGTGGCACAATCTTGGCTCATTGCAACCTCCGCCTTGCAGGTTCCAGCGATTCTCGTGCCTCAGCCTCCAGAGTAGCTGGAATTACAGGTGCCTGCCACCACGTCCAGCTAATTTTTGTGTTTTTAGTTTTAGTAGAGACAGGATTTTGCCATGTTACCCAGGTGGTCTCAAACTCCTGGGCTCACATGATCCACCCACCTTGGCCTCCCAAAGTGCTGGGATTACAGGTGTGAGCCACTGCACCTGGCCCATAAAGAGAACTTGTAAGGCTCCATCACCCCTTGCCTTAGCAGGTTCATCTTTGCCTCTGAGAGGAATGGGACTGGGGGAGCCCACACCGGAGTGTCCCTTGGACCAGGTGTCCTACACGACCTGGACATGAAACATAACAGCCTTGCTGCCGACCCACTGGGCTTCCTGTGCCGGCGCTGGGGGAGGAGGAGGAGAGCCAGTGAACTCGATGCCATTCACCTTGGGCTGCTCTGGCTGCTCCATCTGAGGGCTCTGGCAATGCTTTTGATGGTTTCAAGGCCTGCCCCACTGCAGCACCTGAAGCTATGGTTTCCCCGAATTGATTTCACCAGCTGAGGTAAGTAGCCCAGCCACTGGACCCCAAACTTGTCAGAACAAACAGCATCTCACACAAAAAGGGAAGGCAGAGATGCAGTCTGCTTTGCCAGGTTTGCCCACAGCACACGGGCACATTTGCCCGGGCTACTCTAGAGGACCTGGGGCAGGCCTGCTAGCCTGAGCTACACCTACGCAGCTCTGGTTTGCTGTGCGTCCTTTCACATATTTATTATATAATGTGTCAGGACCTCAACTATTAAGTAATCAGAGGAGAGTCCAAAACACCATCCCAAGAAGATAGTTCCTCCTTGGCTAAGTGAATATGAATTTAACCCCAAGCGTTCTGCCATCCCTGTGTCACCTTCAGGCTGGACTTGAGGTGGGTGCTGGACTTGAGGTGGCTTCCACCTGGAAGCCACGGGTTCTTGAGGAATTACTTTCTGGCACAACTGCTAAGCTACATCTTTCCAAGACGGCCCAGTGCAAAGCTGTACTGTGGTACTTTTGAGGTAAACGGGGTTCCTCCACGTGCTGAGAGACCTGCTCAAAGAGTTGGGTATTTTTTGCTTTTGAGGCAGAGTTTTGCTCTGTTGCCCAGGTTGGAGCGCAGCGGTATGATTATGGCTCACTGCAGCCTCGACCTCCTGGCCCCACGTGATCCTCTCACCTCAGTCCCCCAAGTAGCTGGGACAACAGGCATGTGCCACCACACCCGGTTAATTTCATTTTTTGTAGAGATGAGGTCTTACGATGTTGCCCAGGCTGGTCTTGAACTCCTGGGCTCAAGCAGACCTCCTGCCTCGGCCTCTCTAAGTGTTGGGATTATGGGCGTGAGCCACTGTGCCCAGCCTGCTCGCTGAATTTCTAATGAGCTTGAATTACAGGAAATAAAAATAAATTTTCCACTTTCAGACCACTAACCAGTTTAGAGCAAATCTGTAAAGAGTGTATAGATTATGCCACATGAGCCCATGAAGCTACCACATGTTTAAAGACAAATATACCTCTTGTGAACAGCAGTGTTCAGCTAGGAGGCATAAACATGAACTGAAGAAAGCAAGACATCAGGTATGGCTGTGTGCCTTTTATCTTAGAACCTCATCTCACACATACTCTTCACCCCAAAACATTAGCAGCGAAGGCAATGCCTCACGTCACACCTCCCCACCTCCGACCTACCCAGGGAGAACTTATGAGCGGGAGTCAGTGAGGAGGAGGAATTAACACTCTTTTCCTCTTCTTTGAGGACCCAACAGAAGGCAAAGACACACATCTGCAATTGGCACTGTTATTTTATTAGTACGAGTATACTGAAACAATAAACTTGTACTGGTATACAGACAATTTATTTAAAACAATTTTGTTCAAATTTTGAATCAAACATTGTTTTATTATAATAATGAAATAATTTCTACCTAGAAAACCTGCAAGCACCATCAAAGAAAGGGACCATAAAATTCAATAAACAGACTCGAGTGTATCCTACAAATAGACACACCACGATTAGAAAATAGAATATGAATTCTTCCATTTTTTAATATTTGTTTTAAAAAAGCTAGTGCAAGTACAATATTTTACACTGGAATTACAGAGAGTATGCACGCATATGGAAAAAAGTTCTCCTGTCACAATAAAAGCTCTTAACTATTATGTATGCACTTAAAATTTTCTTTTCAATAAGGTGCAAAACATCATTCCTTCCCTAGTTCTCCTCTGTACTGGCCATGTCAGTCTGGTAGTGCCCTCAACCCAAGTTCTGGTGTCTGTTTCCCTTGGCCTGTGGGAGGCATACGATTGGAAGTTTGGTGGGTAATGATCTGATATTAAAATATCCAGTGGTACGAGTCTCAGAGATGGCTCTGGAGCCAGGACTCCACTGGCTGGAAATGAAGACTGTCTAATCTGAAGGTCACCACAAGTACTGACAGGACTGTCTTGAAACCTCCTTTTGGCTGACACTAATTTGGGTTAAGAGTTGAGCAGTTCAGGCTGGGGAGAGGAAGAAACCCCGCCAAAAAGGGCAGTATTCACAGAACCAAATGCACAAGTATCAAGTTCCAATGCACTGACTAAAAGGATTTACCCCACTCCTGGACCAGATTACCAAAAGAGTAGGTGGTTCCTGTAAGAACCAGAGAAAACCTGTGCACTGAGCTGCTTGGTAACTGCTCTGAAGACAACAGCTTAAGCTAGTGTCACCTAATACTTGGTATTCTGGAGGACAGTATGTTATCTTGGTAAGGATTACTGTAAACAACGCTTCCAATGAAGGCCTTCAGATGGGCCACAGAAAAGGAGACAGGCTCATTGGCCATCCAGACAGCAAACAAACTAAAGGGAAAGAAAACGTGGGTGAAGCCTCCAATGTATCTGCAGTGGAAGACTTGAGTCCTTTCAGATAAGAAAAGGTATGGAAATTCTCAGAGATTGTTATTGTATAGATACTACCTGTTGGCCAAATGCACTTAATTTTAATACAGTTGAACCATTTGTATGCAAGTCATGAGGACATGAAAAACTGAAGCCGGTGTTCCCTCCCGCCATTACACAGGAGAAAGTTAGCTACCAGAACAATTGCCTTCAACGAGAAGGGAGGGGACGAGATTCTGAATTTAAGAATTGTAAGTGGGGTGCTTAATATCCCCACAGCTGTCCAGTTTCCACTGTCCGGCTTGATTTTTGGACAGGAATACTATTCTGAGAAGTAGATCCGCATTTATTTTGGCCTCTTTATATTCAATAAAAATCAAAATAAAACAAGTAAAATGAGGCATTTACATTGAAATCATGTTTTTACCCCCCCTATTTAAATGAGGTGTGGGGGGAAAGAAGGTTAAATAATTTTTTTTTTGTCCCCATAATGAGTCCTGTTTGATCGGTAGCCTGGATCCCTTGTTACAAACACTTCGTGTTCAAGATTATATTCTTTGGGTTTATAGGAACAGGAAGTGCTGAAAATGTCAAACATCATCTCTGAAGAAAAAGAAGTTGCAATGGCTTAAGAGTTTAGACTAAGAAGGGAGCTCAGAGAAGTACTTTCAGCATAGGAATGAACAGTATTCTCAAATCACAGAATACCGAGTTCCCCTCCCTCAGACGAGGGCTATGTGTAACAAAAAGAACAATAAGCATAGGTATAGTTTAAGAGCCTTTTACGTAGTAATTCTTCCAGGCCATAACCATACAAATCTGATCATTTAGACATGACAAATTTCTATATACAAAAAAACATGTAACTTTCAACCCTTCTCTGCTTTATTTATTTTTTTTTTACAAACAAAGTATGAAACTCATTGTTTCAACAGATCCATATCTTTCAAACACTGAATGAATCATTTCGACATTCATTTTTCTTTTGTGCAATTTTTAAAACATTACCTGTACTCCTCAAAGTGAGTGCTTCAAAATTTTGTTTTCTTCAGCTTCTCAAATTAGGTGTACATTAAAAAAAAAAATTCCCACAAGGTATAGTGCTACAAGAAAAGATCCTATCAGTAAGGTAACATATTTGAAGCGAGGTCATCTATGTAAAAGAAATCTCAGCCCCGGAGTAGAGGTGTGCAAGTTGTTTGGAGTTTCCCTATGCCAGAAACACAACACGGTCCGTAGAAAAGAGAGGAAACCAACCCAACACAATAGCAGATGCATGTGCTTTATAAAAAAGTATATTCTCTGTATATTTATTACTTGATGTGTTCTTAAATTCTCTATTTCAGAAATTCTGGGTTAAAAACAAATGTGGAAGCAAAGGCCTCCACGCCACTTTAAATAAAAAAAAAAAAGTGTAATTCTCTTTCCTTTCATATCACCACCGAAGAAACCGAATTGGGCCACGGAGTCTGCTGGCCCTGTTTTCACCTGGTGCAAATGGAAGTGCAAAGGGTTTCAGAAGGCAACAGACCAGTCTGTTGAGCTGCTTGTGGTTCATGAAACCGTAGCCATGACAACCAATACAGCTCAAGAAGCCTGGCCTTCCGTCCCGAGAGCTCTGCTTCCTCACCCATATCTGAAATAGCATGGCATTAGTGTCTTCAAAAGCATTGGAGATTTTTCTCTCTATGAAAGAAACAGGTTTCCTTAGTAGTCACAGATGTTAAAGGGTATTGTCAATCGTTTCCTTAAAAAACAAAACAAAACAAAATCCAGAGCTACAACAACAAAAATAAATTTTGGCAACATATTTCAGTAAAGATGAAACTATGTGCAAAGAGTGGATTTTATGATTACTAGGAGCTACTGTTCATCTTGAACATGCAGCATTATATTGCAATCTATGCGGTATCTAAGGAGTAATCCACAAGATGCAGGAAATCCAAACATTCCTTGAAATTGTACAACCCTACTCCAGAGCAGTCAAAGTGCTGCTTCTGGACACATCAGTGTACCACACACACACCAGCCCCGTCCCTGAGTAAGAGGTGTGAAAGGTTCCGCAGAGTCCCTTTAGGGGAGAAGGAGGGATGCTGCCACTTCCTGGTGGGGGGAAAAACCCAACACACTCACCTAACAGAAAACATAGAGGCTCACAATTCCGAGTTAGAAATGGGATCAAGAACAACAACAGAAATCAAATCATCCCAAACTAAACTGGGTGAGTTAGGGAAAACGAAAAATTGACCGACATAGAAAATTATCCTGAAAGTCCAAATGAAAATGCAATTTGGATTTCCACTTTAAAAGATCTGAGGTAAGTGGCATCCATTTCTGTATCCCTCCCTCCCCCCTCTGCCCCAGCGTGGCCCAGACAAACTGCAATAATTCTTAAGTTAAACATTCTAAGGAACAGTCATTTTATATATTTAGAAATCCCTAGAGAGGTTCTTGTTTGTTGGTTTCTTATTAATAATATTATTTTTTTTTTCTTTTCGCCCTGACTAATTTCTTGGTGATTGTGTTCCATTGTAAACGCAAAAGGCCTGCTGTTATTAGTTTAAAAATGGAAAACAGGAAAGAAAGAACAAAAGACGGCTGTCGGTAAATATTGCAAAGTGGACATAGTACAGAGGCACATGGCTGATCCTTGTAAGCTGAACGGCACCGAAGAATTTCTACCCCTGTCATCGTTAATGTTTGCTACACAGAAGCGGTGACAGAGGCTGCTCTGGGAGCCTCGGGGCCCACCAACGTCTGCCAACAGGAGGCTCCTGCCCTCTGTGCGTTCTTCCTATTTGAAGAGAAAGCTGCCACAAGGGAGTGGTGACCGTGGGTGGCAGGTGGTCCCCTCCACAGCCACTGGCCAGCACGCTCAGAACGCACACACACAACAGGCCACACTTCCCGTCCAGGCTCAGAGGCGGGGGCTCCAAGTCTCAAGGACACAGACCCCAAGGAGGGGCCTGCCCACTCGCAGAAAAGACCGTGGAAAATGGGTTAACTCCAGGCTACATGGCTCCAGAGTGCGTCTTAGAAATGAATCTGCCTCCTTCCTCTCCACACTCCACATTCACTATTCCGTGTGGTGACAGGGGACACTGCGGCTCCTCCCCCAGGTCTCCTTGGCTGGCTCTTTCTGCAACGTGGCGGCAGACGCGGGGCTCCTGAAGGCTCCCCGCCCCAGCACTCAGCATCCGCAGCCGGGGAAAGGTGGGAAGCTCTCTCCCTCCTGGCTCCTTCCCTCCAGCCCTGCTCTGGCCAGAATGGGAAAGACCAACCAAATAAGGAAAAAGCCAAAAAGGAATGAGCTTTAACTATATAGCACACTGGTCAGACTCTATTGGCACAGAAAGTATTGCACATGCTAAAAAAGCAAGAGAATGAAATGGGACAAGTGTTTAGAAAGAACCAATTATTTTATAATTCCTATACCTGAAATAGAACCACAAAAATTATGATGATGTTCCTATTGCTCCAAACCACGTGTGTTTTCCCATCTTAGTGTTGGTTTAGTGGATCCAGTCAGTTCAATACTCGAAGTAAGCCAAAAGGTGGTGTGTGTTTTTCTGAGTCCACATGAGTTGTAAATAGTGATACTAATGAGAACAAAGTCTATGTGGCAGCCCGTATTCCTCTTACCATCAAAGGTTAAAAAACAAAAAGAAAAAACAAAACCTAATAATTGCAAGTGCCCTGAGCAGAATATATGGAAGATTAAGCAAGTTCTCTGAACAGAAACGTTTAAAAAATACAGCACTAAATAAGCAGTATGACTGCAAGAATGAACCCACCCAGCTCTCTGCAAGCATGCTGAGAGGGTAATGAAATTCGAGGAAAGTCAAGAAACTATTCTAGCTATTCTAAACCTATTCAAATGTTTTTGGTACACCCCAGAAAATGGTTTACAAAAATCATTAGTCCTGGTGAGCCTTAAATGTAAATGAATACTAGACAGCCAAAATGTGGGTTGATACCAGATTTTTTTTTTTTTAATTTGTGAAATGAAGGAAGTACTATTTTCAATGGGGTAAAAGAAAAATCAGGTATTTGTTTAGGTTAGTTGCAGCCATCCAAGTAAGAATATTTAAAAATTTCTCCCTACTTATAAAACTGTTTTTTTAAAGCACTTTAAAGATGCATTCAAAACCCACAAATGATATTTCAGATCTCTGGGAATGAAAGGTTTAAAAACTATGAAATACCCTTTCTGGGTTTGTACCAAACATTAAATCTTGATTTGATTTTGAATAGAAAAAAAAAAAGTCATTCTGAAAATAACATTAATAACAACAATAATAAAATAATTGTTTAAAACAAAATCTTGCTCACATATATAAATGTCTTTATGGAAAACTCTCTCAATGAATCTGAAGAAAATTCTCAGAGTTTCTAAGAGCCTGCTAAGACCTGGCTTTTTGTGACAGATGTGGTAAAAAGACCAAAATGAATTTTCAAAGGAACATAACCTTATAAAATGGCCTAGAGTTTAGGCAGGTTAGAAAGAAATTTTGCTACATTTATTTATGCTCGTTCAGTCCCCCAAACCTTTCCCACAATGTTATTGGATAAAAACTGCAGGAATATCACACAAATTATAAACTCAATATGTGCAAATCGCAAGGTTCTTTAAAAGTTCATCTTAAAAAGAAAAACACTGGACAAAAATGAGTATTCTCTTCTCCATCCCTTTTCTCTCAGTTTCTCTGCCAACTCTGCATATGCCTTGAACTGATTCTCAGACATCAAAGTGAAAAGTGCCTCCCGTCAGGTAGTACTTGGTGGTCATTTATTGTCACATACTAGTTCATAATTCACATTCATCCCTTTAAACCACATTGAAACTTTCAATATCTTGCTCTTCAGCAATTCTGCAGAGCTGAAATGTAGTTACAGTGTTGAAAAAAAGAAAGCAACTTAGTTTTTTTTGTTTTTTTGTTTTTTGTTTTTCCCCAAAGAGTTTAAAGTGAGATACAGTACTTGTTGAATGAGAGACCAAGATGCTTGGTAATAAAGTGTGAACAGTATTTTTAAATGCTTAAAGATAGTAATATATGCTCATCTTCAAAATCTAATTCCTCATGTCACACTGGAATCTGAAAAAAAAAAAAAGTGGCACCCGAGTTGTCCATAGTCATGAACTATAAACAGTACTAGAGTTCAAAGACAAAAAGATTTTGCAAACTCAACGTGAAGAGCTTCTGTGGCTCTCACTGAAGGGCAGTTTGCATCTACCTCTTGGGAGTGAAGTCAATGCAATAACCTGATTGGTTTACCTAACACTGCACAGAAACCAGCGTGGGTGTTCGCTCTCTCCCCCGCCCCCACCCCCAACCCCCCTTACCCCATGTGGGGCCATGACAGCAGGGGCTTCCCTGTCCACCACAACACCCCGGTGACATCGCTGCACTAGTAAAAAGCAGAAATGAAATCCCGCATGTGGCAGTTGCTCTTTAAAAAAAAAAATATATCAGTGCAGTCAGGCCCCATAGGGGGAAATATATATCTATACAATTAAAAGTTGCTTTTATTGTAAAACAGGTTGGAGAGAAAAATGTTCTTTTAAATGGTTAACTTTCCAAATCTGCCGTCTGACGCGCCTCCGCGATGCCCTGAAGCTGGGTTCCTGATGTTGATTTTGCACATGGGAACCCCAGGAGGACACTGCTCTGAACACCCCGTCCCATGCCGATAGCAAGAGAGTGAGGCAGAGGGAGGCAGAGAAAAAGAGACCCTCACTCGCCGCCACAGCACCTGTGCACCCCCACATGCATGCACCCCTGCACCCCTGCAGGACCCTTCCCACGGGACTTTTCTCCTGACACTAGCGGGAGTCAGCGCCCCTGGCTGCTTCTGGGCCGCTACAGAAAGCAGGCGCTGTGGAGCCCGGTTCCTTTCTTCCCCGGGGATGCGTGGAGCCCTGACCGCTCCTGCTGTGCCCTTCCTCCCGCCCGCTCACTGACAGACACTCGTGGAAAAAGCATATGCACCAGTCTCCTGCGACACACCTGCTGTAACTCTAATGACAAGGTTAGAACAGAAACCTAAAATAAGAGGATAACATGTAAATACTGTGTTATTTAGCCTACAGTACAGTAATCTGGATACAAATGATAAGGGAGAGCCACGTTTCCTTTCCCCCACGCTGCCTCTACTTGCCTACATTAGACCGGCCTTCAATGCAAATCTTAACCTCCTGAGGAATTAGAGAAGGCTTAGGAAGAGTCAAAGGTGGTTCGTCTTCTGACTTCTCCAGTTTGCGGCTCTCCGGCGCCGACCACCTCCTCTTCCTCGTGGCCGCGGGCTTGCTGGGTTCTATTTTGGTGAGGAAGGGCGCTGCAGGCAATCCCATTTTCTCTGGAAACTTCAGTTCGCCATTCTCAGAGAGCATCTGGGCACTCCCCTGGTTGATTCCGTTTTCCTGCTCGGCATACCTGTGTCTGCTGCCCGCCAGGCCGTCGGCCTTTGAGTGCTTCAGCAGGACGCTGGCGGGATCCACGGGCTGGCCCTTTTTAACAGAGCCGTTCTTCAGGTTCTTGAGGGTAAGCGAGATGCACACATCCCCAACTGAGAGTTTGGAACACGGCAAATCAAAGAGCTGGCTGGTTCTCTCCGGACAGCAGGATGACCAGCCCTGTCCAAACACAAAAAAAGGATACTCTACCAAAACTTCAACGCTGACCTGTGGAAACAGGGAGAGACAGAGAGAGGAAGGGGACAAATGAAAACATTTTATTCTTGTTTGATTTTATGCGCACACACACGTATGAACTCACACATACACACATAGACACACACAGGCCGAATGGGGGAAAAATGACTCAGTTTGCAAACCTCCCTCTCCCCCAGTCACACCCTATAAATGAGGCTCTTCAGTTTGGGTTGTACCTATACTTACCATAGACAGAAGCCAGTGAAAAGACCATCAATATTCAAAATATTCCACCAAGTGTTAGCTCTATAGCTGGTCTCTGTTAGAACCAGTCAATCAAACCCCAGCAATGACAGAACACCCACTTAGCTTTCAGCACCGAGCTAGGCTCTGCGGGTGGCTCAGAAGCCCAGCATGGTCTTAGATTTTATGAGCTCAATGGACAGCTGTTATTATCATACAGGACACGACTAAACAAGGATCAGAGTGAGACTGTAGGTGAGTTCCAAGAGGCAGGCATGATGTGTTTATCATTGAGTCCCCAGCCCCTGAAAGGATGCTTGGTGGCAGGGCACAGTGGCTCATGCCTGTAATCCCAGCACTTTGGGAGGCCAAGGTGGGTGGATCACTTGAGGTCAGGAGTTCAAGACCAGCCTGGCCAACATGGCAAAACCCTGTCTCCACTAAAAATAAAAAAAATTCGCCAGGTGTGGTGGCGGGCACCTGTAATCCCAGCTACTTGGGAGGCTGAGACACGAGAATTGCTTGAACTCAGGAGGCAGAGGTTGCAGTGAGCTGAAATCATGCCACTGGGCCATCTAGCTTGGGCCACAGAGTGAGACTCTGTCTCAAAAAAAAAAAAAAAAAAAAAAAAAAAAAAAAGGTCAATTTTCAATGTCCTTTCTAGATGTAGTAGACTAGGTAATTTGGACCAACCCTCCTTCTGAGGACAACTAAAAACTCTGAACAAAAATGTAAGCAAACAAATAAATTTAAAAACTCTGGACAAAATGTTTAAAGTTTTTTTCTTATAGTACTGGACAGCAAATAAGATAGTAAAAAGGCCAGGTGCGGTGGCTCATGCCTGTAATTCCAGCACTTTGGGAGGCCAAGGCGCATGGATCATCTGAGGTCAGGAGTTTGAGACCAGCCTGGCTAACATGGCAAAATCCCGTCTCTACTAAAAATACAAAACTTAGCCAAGTGTAGTGGCAGGCGTCTAGAATCCCAGCTACTCAGAAGGGAGAATCGCTTGAACCCGGGGGACGGAAGTTGCAGTGAGCCAAGATTGCACCACTTTATTCTGAGACCAGCCTAGCCAGCATGGTGAAACCCTGTCTCTACTAAAAATACAAAAATTAGCCAGGTGTGGTGGCAGGTGCCTATAATCCCAGCTACTCGGGAGGCTGAGGAAGAAGACTTGCTTGAACCCAGGAGGCAGAGGCTGCAGTGAGCCGAGATCGCAGCACTCTACTCCAGCCTGGGCGATAGAGCGAAACTCCATCTCTCTGTCTCTCTCTCTCTCTCTCTGCCTCTCTCTCTGTCTCTCTGTCTCTCTCTCTCTCTCTCTCTCTCTCTCTCTCTCACACACACACACACACACACACACACACACACACACACACACACACACAAAGTCCCTGGGTTGGATCAGGAAAGCATGATGGCCCAGGCAGTTGAAGCTGGTGTTAGGGGCCTGTTATCTCCTGAAGACACCTGAACATTCCAAAGTGGAGCAGTTGGGAAACCAACTGGACTTTTGATAATGTTAAGAGCATAGGGAAAAGGTAATGAAGTTCAGGGTACATCAAGGGAGGGTGCTCTCTGGTGAACCCCATTCTTTTCAGTTGTGACCCCAAAGCACTGTCCCTTAGAGGTGACAGTGAACCACAAGCCAACAGGCCTTTCAAGGTCTCAAGCTCAGATTTGACTCATCTGAGTTCCTAAAACTGGATTAAGGTCTTGAATTATTTTCACAATTTTGCAAATAAAAGCATTCAATTTAAAAAGGGGAAGTGGTGGTCATGAGGAGACCAGATAACATGTATAAACACTAATAAAATATCAGATCTTAAAAACAGATGCTCCAGGGCTTCTCATATAGAGTCATACATACAGACTTTACAATGACTATGCTTACAATATTCAAGAAGATTAAAGACAGCTTGAGAATTTTGATAGGAAACTAGGACCTGTTTTTAAAAGATCCATGAAGCCAGGCATGGTGGCTCACATCTGTAATCCCAGCACTTTGGGAGGCTGAGACGGGGATGATCACTTGAGGCCAGGAGTTTCAGATCAGTCTGGGCAACAAAGTGAGACCCTGTTTCTACAGAATTAAAAAAAAAAAATAGCCTAGTGTGGTGATGCGCGCCTGTAGTCCCAACTACTCAGGAGGCTGAGGCAGGAAGATCTTGAGCCCAGGAGTTAGAGGCTGCAGTGAGCTATGATCGCAAGATGCACTCCAGCCTGGGCAACAGAGTGAGACCCTGTTTCTAAAAAAATTAATTAATTTTTAAAAAGATCTATGAGAATTATAGAATTAAAATATACACCCATTGAAATCAAGAATGCAATGAGTTTTCCAGTTGAATAGACGTGGATTAAGAAAGAATTCATGAAGTGGATTCTCTAATTAGAGCTTTAGAAGAGACTCCACAGAGTGAACATAGAGACAAAAAGATGGTTAATATGGAGGAGAGGGTAAGAGACAGATAAGATAAATTGAGAGGGTCTAACAGACATTAATATGGAGGAGAGGGTAAGAGACAGATAAGATAAATTGAGAGGGGCTAAAAGACACACAATTTGAATCCTAGGAGGAAGAAGAGAGGGGAGGTAACAGGGCAGAAGTAATATTTGAGGAGGTAATGGCTAAGAATTTTCCCACACTGAAGAAGGATAGTAAAACAGTTTCAAGAAGGCCTAGCTCAAACAGGAAAAATAAAAAGAAATCCTCACTGAGGCAGATGAGAAATAAATTGCTATAAATCAAAGACATCTTGCAGACTACACAGGAAAAAAATATCATTAAGTCTCTAGAACAGGCTGGGCATGGTGATTCATGCCTGTAATCCCAGCACTTTGGGAGGCCGAGGCGGGTGGATCACCGGAGGTCAGGAGTTTGAGACCACCTCGGCCAACATGGTGAAACCCCATCTCTACTAAAAATATAAAAATTAGCCGGGCATGGTGGCAGGAGCCTGTAATCCCAGCTACTTGGGAGGCTGAGGCAGGAGAATCGCTTGAACCCGGGAGGCCGAGGTTGCAGTAAGCCAAGATCATGCCATCGCACTCCAGCCTTGGTGACAACAGAGAAACTCCATTTAAAAAAAAGAAAAAAAAAAAAGCCTTTAAAACAAAATACATATTACCTCCAAATAAGCAACAACTGAACTCACACTTTACATCTCAACAAAAATAATGGAAGCCAGTAGACAATGGAAATAATGGAATATCTTTATAGTGCTAAAGAAAAATAATTGCCAATTGAGAATTCTGTATGGAGCAAAAAGGTCCTTCCAGAATGAAGGCAAAATAGAGGCACGTTCAGACAAACAGTAACTAAAAGAATTCACCATCAACAGATCTGCATTACAGAAAATACTAAAACGTATTCTTTAGGTAGAGAAAAAACAAATCTAGATTGAAGTTTGTACAGGGAGGAATGAAGAGGAATGAAAATGGTAGATATGTGGTAAATCTAAAATAATATTGGCTATATGTAACAATATTTAAAATATTCTGTTTTTTTTTTTCTTTTTGTGAGAGGGAGTCTTGCTCTGTCGCCCAGGCTGGAGCGCAGTGGCACGATCTCGGCTCACTGCAATCTCCGCCTCCCGCGTTCAAGCGAGTCTCCTGCCTTAGCCTCCTGAGTAGCTGGGACTATAGGCACGTGCCATCATGCCTGGTTAACTTTTGTATTTTTAGTAGAGATGGGGCTTCACCATGTTGGCCAGGATGGTCTCGATCTCCTGACCTCATGATCCACCCGCCTCAGTCTCCCAAAGTGCTGAGATTACAGGCGTGAGCCACCGCGCCCGGCCTCTGTTGGATTTTATACACATGCAGACACACAAAACCACACATGCATAATTGAAGTACCAAAAAAACTTTAAAAGTAGTAAATTTCCACGGATTGTGGCTTTTCTACTTCATCTTTTTTGTCTCCTTTGTTAACTCTGATTGATACAGTTGTGATACACTTCTAGAATGACAGAGTTTACTGGATCCACACAAGGCATGTTTTTAGAAGAGACAACTAGAGTACATTCATATGGCAGCCTGTAAGCATGAACCCATACACCTGCGTGTATTACTGGGGGGAAAGTTTCATTGTTCTGGGCTAGTTTTATAATGTGAAGCAAGCTAAAAGTTTTTGAGTGCCTACTCTCTGTCAAGCTCTCAGGTACAAACTTTACAAAAAGTATTTTGTTTAATGTTCACAACAGTATTAGTATGGAATAGTATAGATATGCCAATTTTATAAATTTTATGAATAGTCACAGAGAGATTAAGTCACTTGCCTAATGTCATAGCTATTAGCTGATGGGTTTAGGATTTTATCCCAGTCTTTGGCCCCCAAACCCATTTTCTTTTTTCTATGCCTCCTGACCTCTACCCTTGTGAGCAAAGATATTACAATGCCACCAAAAGAGATGAACTCAGCATTACCACTACCCCGCAACAGTGGTGAATATTGCCTGAAATAAGTAGGATCCAAAGGCATGAGCTCATGGGCTTGTTCCATGGTACAGATAATTGTGATGTAGTGTCTGCCTTATAGCCACTCATACAATTCTAGTTACCCTGTACAAGTGTGCGACACTATTCAGTTTCAAAACTACATTTACATCACACACACAAACATATATGTGCATATATACATAGACAAATACACTTACAAGTGACTGTATCAGATGGGGATACCCACTGTATTCTAAGTAGGAGGACTGATCTGGAACTGGCTCCACAGATCCTCTCCCAAACCTTTCAGAGCCATTAACAACACAAACTGAACAGAAGGAAACCAATCCCACATCAAGTGGAGATTGTTTTGCTGTAAATCCAAGTTGTAAAAATAAAACTCTCAGGTGTTAATATCTATCTCGTAAGACTCTCTACCAGAGTTGCGGTTTGCTTATTCTTGCCCATCACCAGGCAGAGGTAATGTGACATTCAAAAGACCAGAAACCTTATTTCCAAACATGTCAGCCTCTTTTTTGGTTCTGTGTGTTCCTGGATAACTCCCTGCCTCTTTGTTGGCAGACGGCCGGACACCTACCCATGGAGAGGCCCTTGGTGTGTGAGCCACATTATACACACTTCACAGGGCAGGCAATATTTTGTTTTCTGAAAATAACATCTACTACGTGTTCACAGATAAACCTATCTGAGGATGTCCACGTTACCAAGTATCTGTAGGCTCATCAAGAAATGTCTACAAGCCCTTTATAACAGGTACTATAATTGATTACTGCAAAAGCCAGGACACAGATGCTCATGTTCCCCACTAAAGACTTCCTAATGTTGTCGGACGTTTTAAACTCTTTCATTATTTTCACATCTCAGAACTCCAAAGACACCACTCTTGTAATCCCAGCACTTTGGGAGGCTGAGGTACAACTGTGAAATAGCAAAAGAATGAACATAACTAACTTCATTTTTGTTTAAAGGGTTTTACCCTTTCCTGCATGTAGGCTAGGATAATTTTATAGCACCGAGATAATATACACAAACAACAATCATGTACTTTTAGAAACTAACTCTGGGATTAAAGGGGAAGTATAAAAACAACTAACTATATATTGTTAAAGACTGATAGGAGTGGCTGGGCACGGTGGCTCACGCCTGTAATCCCAGTACTTTGGGAGGCCGAGGCAGGTGGATCACCTGAGGTCAGGAGTTTGAGACCAGTCTGGCCAAGATAGTGAAACCCTCTACTAAAAATACAAAAGACTGATAGGAGCATTGTGACCTGACCAAGGACAAAGAAGTTCCCAACCTTCTCGAACCCTCACTGGTGCCCAAATGTCTACGGTCCTCAGTTGCCTCGATACCAACCTCCTTGTCTCCCCCATAGCCCCCTTCCATAAAAACCCTCCAACCAGCCTAAAAAATTGGAGATGGTACTTAATTTTTTACAAATTATTATTATTATTTCTTGAGATGGATTCTCGCTCTGTTGCCCAGGCTAGAATGCAGTGGTACAATCTTGACTCACTGCAGCCTCTGCCTCCTGGGTTCAAGCGATTCTCCTGCCTCAGCCTCCTGAGTAGCTGAGACTACAGGCATGTGCCACCACACCTGGCTAATTTTTGTATTTTTCAGTAGAGATGGTGTTTCGCCATGTTGGTCAGGCTGGTATCAAACTCCTGACCTCAGGTGATCCGCCTGCCTTGGCCTCCCAAAGTGTTGGGAATACAGGTGTGAGCTACCGTGCCCGGCCTGGAGATGGTACTTTAGAAGCCTAGCTCATCATCTTCTCAACTATGCTGGCTTTCCCAATAAACCTGCGTTTCCTCTCACCAACCTCATCTCTCATATTTGGCTTTTGAGTGGTGAGCAGCCAAACCTAAGTTCGGTTACAGAGGCGGGAGGGTCACTCGAGCTACTGCACCACTCCAGCCTGTGTGCCAGAGCAGGACTCTGTCTCTAAAAACCAAACCGAACCAAACCAAACTCCAAACCTCCAAAGACAGGCCTTAGAATTAAATGCTGTGGTGTGAGCCATAGCTAGAATAGCCTACTGAAAAATTCACGAGAGAAAAGTGATGGAGAGAGAGAATATTTGAGATGTGCACTAAAATAAGATGATGTTAATGGATTTTTTGTTTTGTTTTGTTTTCTGAGACAGAGTCTTGCTCTGTCTCCCAGCTTGGAGTGCAGTGGCACCATCTCAGCTCACTGCAATCTCTGTCTCCTGGATTCGAGCGATTCTCCTGCCTCAGCCTCCTAAGTAGCAGGGATTACAGGTGCCCACCACCACCCCTGGCTAATTTTTTTATATTTTTAGTAGACACGGGTTTCCCCATGTTGGCCAGGCTGGTCTCGAACTCCTGACCTCAGGCGATCTGCCCGCCTCAGCCTCCCAAAATGCTAGGATTACAGACATGAGCCACTGTGCCCACCTGGCCTGTTAATGGAATTTATGTTAACCTAGATAGGCTTGGGAGATTCTTCTTTAATCACTTCAAAGCCTTCTCTTTGCTTCTTTTTTGCCTAAATTCTGCCTTTGCTTCCTACCAAAGGAGCTGTGTCACCCTGTGAAAAGATGCCACGACCAGCTATTAGCTGGGTCCATGAAAGCTGAGGTGGGAGCAGAAGATTATTCAGATAATCTGATCATTGTAGGCACATATTGGATAGCCTGCCAGCCCAATGCTAGTTTTCTCCTCACTAATTAGTGTGAACTATCTAGACAATGCACTTTCCCCTGCTTGGGGTCTGAATGTATGTGAAGGAAAATAACTTTTTTTCCCTTTCTTTGGTGAAAGTTAAAATCTTGTTGCACACATCTCAAATAGGTACACTCATGTATTCATAGCGAATCTATTTTTATTTTATAATTAGGTGTGTCATAAGGATATACACATTCTTAAAGGTTAACTGATCATTAACGGTTAATGAAGAAATCTCACTGAGGGATTTTTCAGTAAGAATATATATAATCAAATCGGTTGCTTGCAATTCCCTTGGAGAGGAGCCTTCTCCATCTCAAAACATGCTGTCAGTGCCAGCGGGGACTGGTTTGGATGTGAAACAGAGACGGTGTGATTTTGTAGGATGATGTCATCTTCAACTGGAACAATGAGCCTGTGAATTCCTTGAATTTAAGACTCATATGGGTGCTCCCTATGATGCTGACAGCTTCAAAATATTGTTATTATTATTATTTTTTTTTTGAGATGGAGTCTTGCTCTGTTGTCCAGGCTGGAGTGTAGTGGCGCCATCTCGGCTCACTGCAACCTCCACCTCCTGGGTTCAATCACCTCCTGGGACTACAGGCATGACCCACCACACCTGGCTAATTTTTGTATGTTTAGTAGGGATGGGGTTTTACTATGTTGGCCTGGCTGGTCTTGAACTCCTGACCTCAAGTGATCTGCCCGCCTTGGCCTCCCAAAGTGCTGGGATTACAGGCGTGAGTCACTGCGCCTGACCTCAAAATAATATTGAGTGTTCCTAATGACACATGTCAGGCTTTGCAGCTTTAATAAAAGTTCAACAAGTACACACCAAGCACCTGCGAAGTGTCAGGAACCTTAGAAGAGCAGCTATGGGTTAAGACCTAGTTTCTTGCCTCCCACGAGGAGACAGAACATACATGCAAAACAAAACACAAGGGCACATCTGGACACCAGTGACCACGCTATCTGATGATGTCCACTCAGATGTCAAACAGGCAACTCAAACTTAAAGTGACCTAAAACACATCAGACCTCCCCATGTGCCCGTGCCCGGTGGCCATCCCATGTTCTTCCCCATCTCCATAAATGGTATCCCATTCTTCTGGCTGTTCAGTCAAGGACCCGGGAATCACACTTCCTTTTGCTCTTTCTCTTACATCACATACATCCCAATTATAAGCAAACTGTATGGGTTCCTTTTCCAAATGCACCTAGAATGAGACTATTTTTCACTACCTCCACCACCTCTGTCCTGGCCATGCTGCATCTCACTCGCTCAGTCACCATATGCAAGCTCGATGTGCTCTGCATGTGCACCTTACTCCCTACACCATAGCAACAGTGGTCTCCTTGCTGGTCCTTTAACCCCACTTGCGCCTTCCATCTGGGCACCTGCTACTCTCTCCATTCATTTGGAATCTTTTTTGCCTCACGTACTGTTGCCACCCACTCTCCTTCTCAGAGACAACTCCCCTGACAGCTCTATTTAAAATAACAACACTCTAGTTTCCATAGTTTCTCTTTTCTTTTTTTATTTTGAGATAGGGTCTTGTTCTGTTGCCCAGGCTGGAGTGCAGTAGCATGATCATGACTCACTGCAGCCTTGACCTCCTGGGCTCAAGAGGTCCTCCTGCCTCAGCTGCCTGAGTAGTTGGGACCACATGCATGCACCACCATGTCCAGCTAATGTTCTGTTGATGATGATAATGATGATTATTATGTAGAGAAGGAGTCTTGCTATGTTGGCCAGGCCGGTTTCAAAACTCCTGGCCTCAAGTTCCCTCTTGCCTTGGCCTCCCAAAGTGCTGAGATTACAAGCATGAGCCACCTAGCCTGGCCCCTTCTCCTCTTTATACCAGGGATCCCCAACCCCCAGGCAATGGACTGGTAGTAGTCGATGGCCTGTTAGGTACTGGGCTGCACAGCTGGAGGTGAGTGACCATTCCCAACTGAGCTCCACCTCCTGTCAGATCAGTCGCAAGCATTAGATTCTCATAGGAACATGAATCCTATTGTAAAGTGAGCATGCAAGGAATCCAGGTTGCGTGCTCCTTATGAGAATCTAACTAATGCCTGATGATCTGAGGTGGAACAGTTTCATCCCAAAATCATCCCTGTCCCTCTTCCCATCCTGTGAAAAAATCTTCTTCCATGAAACCAGTCCCTGGTGCCAAAGGGGACTGGTTATCTTCTTATGCATTCCTTTTAATTTACTTGGGTGAGACGGGCTGATCATGAGGTCAGGAGTTCGAGATCAGCCTGGCCAACATGGTGAAACCCTATCTCTACTAAAAGTACAAAAAAATTAGCCAGGTGTGGTGGCGGGCGCCTGTAAATCTCAGCTACTCAGGAGGCTGAGGCAGGAGAATTGCTTGAACCCGGGAGGCGGAGGTTGCAGTGAGCCGAGATCGCGCGATTGCACCCCAGCCCAGGCAACAGTACAAGACTCCATCCTAAAAAAAAAAAAAAAACAAAAAAAACCTGAAAGAATAGTTCTGTTTGCCTTCTGTATGGAAAAACATTGCAATGGTACAACTAGACAACAGGGGGCAATAGAGAGACTGCCTGTCTTTTTTTTTCCTTTTTCTTTTTCTTTTTTTTTTTTTTTTTTTTTTTTTTACCAGCCAGAACTAAAGTGGGCTATGGCCTCCACCAGGGAGAGGAGCAGAGCTTTCTCCAGGTTGTGGCTTACCCGCTAACAGGGAGCTTTCTCAGCGGAGCCATAGCCACCTCACCTTGTCAGATGCTGAGGTCGTCATGATTTTATTGAATCATATACTTCAGTTATTTTCTCTCCACTCTCGTTCCTGCAGCTGTGTTAGTAATCATTAAGTCATTTTATGATCTTGCTGGGGTTCCACACATTTTTCAGAATGGTTTCTGATGAAATCTCAATGAAAATAAACTCATGGGAGCAGTACCACAGATAACCAAAGCATGTTACATAACGCCAGACAGCTCAGTAGAGCCCATTTTTTTCATCCAATAAATATATTCTGTTTCAAACACACTAAGCAGTATGTAGGGTAGCCTTTATAACTTTTCTTTCTTTCTCTTTTTTTTAGATGGAGTCTCACTCTGTTGCCAAGGCTAGAGTGCAATAGTGCAATCTTGGTTCACGACAACCTCTACCTCCCAGGTTCAAGTGATTCTCCTGCTTCAGCCTCCCAAGTAGCTGGGATTACAGGCGCCTGCCACCACACCAGGCTGATTTTTTGTATTTAGTAGAGACAGGGTTTCATCATGTTGGTCAGGCTGGTCTTGAACTCTTGACCTCAGGTGATCCACGCACCTCGGCCTCCCAAAGTGCTGGGATTATAGATGTGAGCCACTGTGCTCAGGGATGGCCTTTGTCAGCTTGAGGCCCCTCTGTCTTTCATCTCTGGATGCACTGTCGCCAGCACCTCTTGCTTTTGAGGGTGGACTGCCTCCCACCATCCTCCACTCTTTCCCTTCCTTTTCCTGCTGCTGCCAGCAAGCCCATTTGCTCATCAGTGCGGCTATAAGAGATCTGCCTACTTCTTCCCTCCAGCCCCCTCAACTGACTCCTCTAAAACCATCACCTCCAACTCCCATTTGGGATGGAGGAACCAAGACAGGGAGACAACACAGACTCACTACTGGGCTCATAATTATTTATTCAGTGTCACCTTCCTAATCTGACTAAGTGACTGGCTTTTAAGAAAAATTTTAGCTCCTCTGTATGAAAATTCAATAAAATTCCTTTTACCACTTAGTCAATAACTACTATATCTAAACACTATGCACATACACACATATTTATGCTGTTTGATTGTATATTTCAATCTTAGATTGGTGCTATGTCTATATACACACATATGTACATATCACCAAAAACAAGATAGAAAGAAAACAAAGCGTCTGTTGTTTAAATATGTCTCCCTTTTCCTTCACAAGAGTCCCTGTTTTCACAAATTGCGAAGGGCATCTGTTTCACAAAACATTTTGTCGTGACACTATCCCAGACACACAAATTTCGCTTGTTGCTGGGAGCAATGAAATCTCTCATAAGCTCGATTTCAGTGAGTATGTCTTGTTTTTGGTGAAATTATTAAATTGGGTATTCTTTTGTCTGCAAGTGAAATTCTCAGTCTTGTTTTACCTGTAAAGGCCGGTCTGCTCTCCTGGAAGGCTAGTCTGCATGGTTACGTTCTCAGCATGAAAAAAATCAGAAAACCCTGTCTCAAGGATGAAGGGGGTAAGCGAGAGACCCGTTTACTGCAATGTTTAAAAATCATTAATAAAAACAGTCAAAACTCTTTGGCTGAGTGTAAGAATCTCTGTGAGTGTTCTATTTAAAACACTGAATCATGTTCACGCAAAGCCTGACTCAGTCCTTGGTGGAAGTGTTTCAGGGTTGTTCAGTAAACCCACACCCTAGCACCGGGATGCCTCCTAACACAAATCCCAAATTAAAAGCTGGGTTTTTCTCACACGTGGTAGCGTGGCTCACAGAGTTCCCTTGTGGGAAGGCCCTGTGGGGAGGCTCAGGGCTGGCCAGGAAGGACACAGTCCAGCGAGTGACCACAGCAGCTGTGACACGGAAGCCCTTAGGCACACAGGTTCTAGCTCACTTGCCTTCCTTTTCTGGGGCCTTAAAATGTGTGCCTTAGGCAGGGCACAGTGGCTCATCCCTGTAATCCCAGCACTTTGGGGACCTGAGGTGGGAGGATCACATGAGCTCAGGAGTTCAAGACCAGCCTGGGCAACATGGCAAGACCCCATGTCTACAGAAAAATACAAAAATTAGCTGGGTGTGGTGGTGTGTGCCTGTGGTCCCAGTCACTAGGGAGGCTGAGGTGGGAGGATTGCTTGAGCCTAGGAGGTCAAGGCTGCAGTGAGCTATTGTGGTGTCACTGCACTCCAGCCTGGGCAATAGAGCAAGACCCCATCTCAAAAAAAAGATGTGCCTTAAAGAACAACATAATATTCAGTGCTAAAAAGAAATGAGCTATCAGAGCAACAAGAAGACATGAAGAACCTGAAATGCATATCGCTAAGTGAGAGACGCCAGTGTGAAAAGGCGACATACTAGATGATTCCAAATGCATGGCATTCTGGAACAGTCAAAACTCTGGAGAGAGTAAAATGATCAGTGGGTTCCAGGGGTTTAAGGTGGGATGTGGGGGACAAATGGTTGATGCATAAGGAATTTTTAGGGTGGTACAGCTGTTCTGTATAATACTGTAATGCTGGATACATGACATCAGAAATTCATCAAAAACAGCATGTACAACACAGAGTGAACTGTAGTATGACTATGGACTTCAGTTAAAAATAAGGTATCAGTATTGGCTCATCAATTGTAACCAATCTATCATACCAATGCAAGATTTTAATAACGGAAAACTTATGTGTGTGGGACCTCTCTCTACTTGCTGTACACCTAAAACTGCTTTAAACAATAGTCTTTAATTTTTTTTTTTAATGCTATAAACAACAATGGTTGGAGAGAATCAAAACATATAAGATGACCCAGTTGGGAGCACGTGTAGCACATAAAGTTTAAAGCAGAGCATTTTTCTCTCTCTTTTTTTTTTTGGAGAGGTACAAAGACCCACAAACAAAAATGCGGTTTGACATAGTTTCTCTGTTGGAGCCTTTCCAGCATCAGAACAGACAGGAAGTGTGTATTACCAACAACTGCGGCACAAATCCAGGGCTGCGCTCTGCACACAGGGCAGTCACCAACTATCTATTTTTTGATACGTTAGGATTCATCGCCACCAAGCTCGGCATGTTCAATGTTGGCAAGTGGGTCTGCCTTGGCTGCAAAGGGACTGACTCTACAAGCTCATGTGCCGCCTGCATGAGGGCCTTAGCTATTTTTAGGTACCAGCTAATCCATTCAATGCATAATGCTACCATCGATGACTCACAGCTCACAGCAGTCAAGCTAAAAAATAGTAGAATGAAAGGAAAGCCATCGGTAGACACCCAGTAAGTACATCATGATAACAACTGCTGTACAAGCACACACAGGCACACTCACACCCACGCCAGGACAGTCGGGAGGAGGAAATGGCACTGAATATTAAGCAGCCACCAAGTCAGAGAAGCAGTCACCTCAGGAGGTGCTGGGAAGCGACAGACGGCCCTAATAACACACAGAGCCTGGCATTTAGGAAAGAAGCAAAGGAACGTGTCAGCCCAGAGCACTTTACCAATAAATTTTACAACTCCACTGAGCAAATGCTGTGTACTCTTCAGAGAAGCTGAACCTAGGAAGGGTGAAACAGAAGGATGGGATAATATAGAACGTCGCCAGATGGAAGCCAAAGGCTCCCTGACTGGGGCCATCCTGGGCAGGGCTGTCCCAGCGGACACATCGCTAAAAGCCTCTTGCAGAAAAAGAAGAGGAGCCCGGGAGCCCTTGTTTCTGCATTGGTTGTCTTACCTATCTGCAGGGCTGCAGCACCAATGCATCCCTCACATCCAGTTCATGCTCAGAAATAAGACTGATATGCTTACGCAGGCTGGCATGACATCATTCAGCCTTACAAACAGGAACGGCGGGAAGGGTGCTCTCCTCGGCCACTCGCGGACTCCACCCCGAGGATTACAGGCAGGGTAAAAACGGCTTATTGTGCTCGTTGGAAAAGTTCAGCCTCTTTCTAGACTTTCATCAGCTGCCTCTCCTTCCAGAAATGCTTTTTAGAACATGAGGCCTTTGATTTATTTTTCAGCTGTGAATCACTTTCTCAGGGCCAGAGCCATCGAAGTTGAAGCAGGGAAGGGAAAACTAACATTGCACAAGGTCCCAGTGCTACTGACGGGTGAGGGATACGTTCAGACTCAGCTCTCTTCAGGGCCAGTTCCTGCATTTTCCAAGCATCTAACCTACTTCCTACATAAGGAGGAGGTGCGAAGCCCCATCCTTCTTTTGAGTCGCATTGGCTCCCACGTTGATGCTATCGCTTGGGGGGTCCCATCTGGGATGCGCCACAGACTTATGGCCTCAAACGTGGAGGATATTAAGTGGATTATATTTGGCAGTGAGGCTCAAGGGAAGTGATTCTGTCATCCTTTGGGACTCTCAACCAGAATCAAGGCATGCCAAAGTAGCAACTCTCTTCCAGGGTGGGGAATGTGCTATCACCTTTCACTGAAGAGGAAGGAGGCTTCCTTTGGTGCACACAGTAACAATGGACAATACCTGGCATTCCCCTTTCCTCCTACAGTATCTAGGTGGGGGCCTGGGGGATGCATAGACGCTTTGCCCGAGCGAGAAATGCTGCACCGGGCAGGGCAATGCCACAGGGATAGTGACAAACACGGAAAAGCATTTTTCTCCTACATTGCCTTGTCTGGAGCGTCAGCTGGGACAATGCTGGGGGCATTTTTCCACAGTCTTAATGAGGAATTCAGCCCCTTAAAAATAATCCCCAAACTAAAACACCCCTCAGTTTTACACGAGATGGCTTTAGTTCCCACGAGGTCTGTATGCCGCTTAGCATGAGGTTCATGCTAAGAGGCATACATGAACATGTTCATCTTAATACCCTTCTTGGTTTTTGGTTAACTGATGCTAATCAATTTTTACAAGGGCTGTGCTGTTCTGGAAAGTATAAAAAGTGAAGCATTAAAGAACCGAGCAGTCTTGAGAGATTATCTCCTATGAAGAATCATATGTGGCCGGGTGCTGTGGCTCACGCCTGTCATCCCAGCACTTTGGGAGACCGAGGTGGGTGGATTGCTTGAGCCCAAGAGTTCCAGACCAGCATGGGCAAGATAGTGAAACCCTGTCTCTACAAAAAATACAGAAAATTAGCTGGGTATAGTGGCACACACCCATAGTCCCAGCTACTGGGGAGGCTGAGGTGGGAGGATCAATTGAACCCGTGAGGTTGAGGCTGCAGTGAGCCAATGGGCCCACCACTGCACTTCAGCCTGGGTGACAGGGCAAGACCCTGTCTCAAAACAAGCAAACAAATGAACATAACCACCACCGCCCCCCACACACAAAAACAAAACTCATTTGCCTGGTTTAGAGAGGAGAGAGCTGCAGCTCAGAAAGGTGAAGTAACTTGTCCTGCCAGAGACCCAAAGCCGCACCTCTGGGTCTGTCACCACCATACCGTATCACACGGCTTTCCCTGGGGGTGTGATGTTGGGGGGGGGGGGTCTTATGAGGTCAGGCATCCTCAAGAGTCTATTCATGCAGGATTTCTGCCTAGAGTCACAATGCCATCTGTTTTGGAGAAAACCATCTCTTCTTCCACAACTTCCCCAATCAAATTTGTGATTTTGCTTAGTAAGCTCAACCATTTGCACATTTCTGAATTTCTCTGTGGGTGCGGTGTCAGCGATGCCTAACCCGTTGAGAAGACCAGGAAGATTCTTCAGGCTAGAGGAGAAGAGCCCTCAGGAGGGCACTGCAGAGGGAGAGAAGGATGTAGCCTTTGGAACCTCAATTAAGTTCAGATATGAATTCTCTCTCTCCCTCCCATCTCCCCCTCTCATGCTCTCTGTCTGAATCTCCGCTGACTCTGAACCTGTCACTTGTGGCAAACACAGCTGGTGGAGTATTTTAGCTGCGATGATGTCAGCCGATTTCTGATAGGCTCCTCGGTAAAGTGACAAATCATTGGTTGCGTCAGGGCCTTGCACTTTTGTTTCTACACCGTGAAGCCCTAGCTGCCTTTTCAGCAGGTCTCAGCACACGTGCCTTTCTTTGCAGAAGCCCTTCCCAGCATGCAACACAGCCACGGGGGCTGAC
The DNA here is from genome assembly GCF_037993035.2 of Macaca fascicularis. Lineage (NCBI taxonomy): Eukaryota > Metazoa > Chordata > Mammalia > Primates > Cercopithecidae > Macaca > Macaca fascicularis. Next base: position 156,590,638 of record NC_088378.1, on the reverse strand, counting down.
CCCACAGACCTGCGAACAGGCCCTGACAACACTTCTACCTGCTCGTCTGCACCCTGGCTGTCAGGAGAGGGACTTAGTGATCTCACTATGGGAAAAACCATGAGAACAGGGCTCTGACTTCATGGAGAAGCCAATTTCTCTTTCATTCAATCAATACTTTTGCAAAGTTTGGAGTAGGGAAAAACACACCTAGATTCTTCCCCCCCATGAACAGAAGAGGGCTGTAAGGGGCTGGGCGTGGTGGCTCGTGCCTGTAATCCCAGCACTGTAGGATGCCGAGGCGGGTGGATCACCTGAGGTCAGGAGTTCGAGACCAGCCTGACCAACATGGTGAAACCCTGTCTCTACTAAAAATACAAAAATTAGCAGGGGATGGTGGTGTGCGCCTGTAATCCCAACACTGTAGGATGCCGAGGCGGGTGGATCACCTGAGGTCAGGAGTTCGAGACCAGCCTGACCAACATGGTGAAACCCTGTCTCTACTAAAAATACAAAAATTAGCAAGGGGTGGTGGTCTGCGCCTGTAATCCCAGTTACTTGGGAGGCTGAGGTAAAAGAATCACTTGAACTCAAGAGGCAGAGGTTGCAGTGAGCCAAGATCACCTCATTGCACTCCAGCCTGGGTGACAGAGTAAGACTCTGTCTCCAAAAAACAAAAAATAAATAAATAAAAATAAAAATAGAAAAATAAAATAAAAATTAAAAAAAATAAATAAATAATGAAAAAATAGAAGAGCCTGGGCTCTGTGGAGGCTGCCAGGCCTGCGAGGTGTGGCCCACAGCTGAAGTGTCTGCCTTCGTTCTCAAGCTGAAGGAGATGCTGGCCGGCAAGGAACCAGTCGTGTTTCTAAACAAAACCTCTTTTCACACTTGCCTCTGTTCACAAAAATGTTTTAAGGATTCTAAGTACCCTGAAAAGCAATGACTTTTCGCTCATGTTTATTTTCCGCGTTTCACCTTGGGTCTGTGAAGAGTCAACTTTGCTCACAGCAGTGCATTTTCTTTCTCCTAGTACCCACCCCTCATTCATGCAGGAAGTGAACAGCCACTACAGAGGGCTGGTGAGCTCTATTATTATGTCATTTATTTAAAAATCCTGATTTTTTTTTTTTTAAATCAAATCTTTGGGGAAATCTTTCTTGGGCCCTTCCAAAGACTGTAAACCCACAGTGACATCTCATAATACAAAGAAAAGTATTCAGGGCTAAAAGCTCTCGTCAATGCGGGGCCCTGACTTTGTGCAAGCCCCCACATCCTGTCATTCAGGAGCAGTTCTGGAAAACTGATTTGGTCCTTTGCTCACTTGGGCTTTTAAAAAATGCTCAAAAAAGCCAGACATGGGGACTCGTGTCTGTAATCTCAGGGCTTTGGGAGGCCGAGGTGGAAGGATTGCTTGGAGCCCAGGAGTTTGAGACCAGCCTGGACAACACAGCAAGACCCCATCTCTACTAAAATGTTTTTTACTTTTTAAATTAGCTGGCCATGGTGGTATGCACCTGTGGTCCCAGCTACTAGGGAGGTTGGGGTGGGAGGATTGTTGGAGTCTAGGAGGTCAAGGTCACAGGGAGCTATGATTGCACCACTGCATTCCAGCCTAGGAGACAGAGAAACACTGTCTCAAAAATGAAAAAAAAAAAAAAAAAAAGCCCAAAATAATTCAAACCATTAATTACTTTATCTTTTTTTCTTGTTTTATTTTATCTGAATGTCCCAAATAGCAGCTATTGCATGACTATTTTCAACTCAAGCTGGAAGGAGGCTCTGTCCCATTTGAGTGTTTTCAAATCCTAGATGGAAACACTTGTAGAAAGTGAGCTCGATAGCCAGGAAAGCTCTCAGCTGCAGGCTGAACCTGCTGGACTCCCAGCAACTTGGGCAGTGAAAGAAACGGGCTGTGGAATAAATGCATGTAATCGATCTAAGAACCTGGAAAAGGGTGGATTGAAGGAGCCTGTGGAAACTAAGACAGCTAACCATACTTCAAGTGACTCATCTTGGCTACAGATGACTTTACCCCAAGCCCAGCAGGTCACCTGGGACAGCCCTGACTTCTCAGATTGTATTAACCATGCTTTTACTTTCTGATGCTTTGATATTTTAGGGTCTTGCGGATCCCAGAGGTATAGTCTCTCCCAGGATTAGCTAATTCCTAGAAGCCTGATTTTCATATGCAAACCAACCAGTCCAGAGCCCACTCCCCAACAGACTCCTATATTGGTCCATCACACTTGGGGCTAACATTTTTTTTTTATTTTGTCTGAGACAGAGTCTTGCTCTTTGGCCAAGCTGGAGTGCAGTGGCCTGATCTCGGCTCACTGCAATCTCCGCCTCCCGGGTTCAAGCAATTCTCCTGCCTCAGCCTCTGGAGTAGCTGGGACTACAGGCGCCCACCACCACGCCCAGCTAATTTTTGTATTTTTAGTAGAGACGGAGTTTTACCATGTTGGCCAGGCTGGTCTCGAACTCCTGACCTCTGGTGATCCACCCGCCTCAGGCTCCCAAAGTGCTGGGATTACAGGTGTGACCCACTGTGCCTGGACCTTCCACCTGTATCGATCACCCCAGCACCAGCCGCCAGACAACAAGGGACAGCCCCTATGCCCCAGAGCACACTGGAATTATCCACTCTAGCCAATCCTAAACCTGTTTATCCTGCCTCATGAAAACCACAATAAAGGCTGTTGTCTGCCATATTTTCCCTCACTCTCTCTGCCTCCTGACCCACCTGGTGCTTCCCCAGGTGCCCCCCACTTTATGGTGCTCTACACTTCTTGGTGTAGAGTGCCCCTTCCTCTCGGGATCAGAGAGTATAACAAATTATCTCATTAAAGAGAGTTGTCTCCTGATCTATCTGTCGGCCTTATCATACCTAAATAATAGTAAGACATTATATATATGTTAGAGACGGGGTCTTGCTATGTTGCCCAGGCTTGAGTGCAGTGATAGTCACAGGTTCAGCCATAGCTCACTACAGCCTCGAACTCCTGGGCTCAAGTGATCCTCCTGCCTCAGCCTCTGGAGTAGCCGGGACCAAAGGCATATACCACTGCACCCAGCATCCATTTTAAAACATGGATGTTGCAATGGGATGTGATTGCTTCAGCACCTAATCCACTCACTCCAGCGGCATCCTCTGTCTTTTCCTGGTAGGAAAAAGTGCAGAATGACCGCTGGAAGGACCTGAAGTCCAGCAGCCTTTCCTAATCGGGGTTCCTCATCCTGACCACAGAATTCAAGAAACAACTAGAGTGGTGAGTTTCTGAATTGTATCAAGGACTCCATAACTAGCCCCACTTTCCATGCATGGAGATCAATTCATTACACACAGCAGAGGTCATGGGGAAGTGGGGCTTATTTTTTCTAGAGAACGCAGTTGGGAAAGGCCGAGTCTAAGGTCTAGGTGTACCTGAGAACCCTTAATCCTGCCTCATAGAAGCAATTCGTCTTGCCAGGAGATGACGATGGCGTTGCGGTGTGGTGTCCCATCCCTGTGCCACCCGGGCCAACATTACCTGGGCTCGGTGCTCCCCGACGGCGAACTGTATCACGGCCACACCCGGGCTATGGCTGTCTTCGATCCTCTCCACGGTGCTAGAGTCGATCTTCAGGTCGTTGCTTATCTCTGCGCTCTGGATGAAATCTTCTGTTTTTAAGTCTTCCACCTTCTTTAGCTCCCCGTTGGCCAACTGGATGATGGAGCCTTTCATGAAGTAGGGAGGCAGAGTAGGGGGAGCCGCCGCCGGGGAGGCCACGGACTGCACCACGGGCAGGTGGATCTGGGCCTGCACCATGGCTGGGTAGGCGGACTGGGTGACCAGGGCCTCGGGGTTGAAGTTCTCGCTCTTGGGAAGGGCGGTGGTGACGAACGTGTGAGGCACTGCAGCAAACTGGGGGGATGACGTGACTATGGCCGGGGCTGCCCCCGACGCTTCCATGTCAGTGCTGCCCACCGGGATGAGCAGGGGCTGTGTGCCGGGTATCACCAGGTGCTGGGGCAGGCTGCCGGCGTAGGTGATTGCTTGCTGCTGGCCGCTCAGGTAGCCGATGACAGGGGGTTGAGTCCCTGCGTAGAAGGCCGTGGCTGGCAGTCCCACCGGGAGTGGCTCTGAAGCACTGTGTGTGGTCTGAATGACCGTGTGGGGTGAGAGCGCATAGGACCGGTGGCCAGGCTTCCCTAAATGCAGGCCGCTTTTGTCGTTGAGGGTGGAGGGGGAGGCCTCGCGATGAGTGGCCTGTTGCACCTCCAGGTCGGCCGCGGGCGTGTTGCTGTTGGGCAGGACCATCACAGAGGCCCGGACCCCTGAAGGATCACGACTGCTGTAGTCTGAGGGGCTCGGGTGAACCACCACGTGCCTGGACTCGTACGGGTGAGGAACCGACTTGCCACCTGCCTTGCCCAAGCCCAGGTCGGCCGAGGACGGGGCCCCGTACCGCCGGCTCTTCTCCATCTCACCGTTCAGGACCTCCTTGGCCTGGATGGCCTGCTGCAGCCGGCTGCTCTCAGCTTTCTTGGTGGCCTCCCGAGGGACAAAGTGGCTGCCGGAGTCGGCGTATTGCATGACGACCTGGGAGGGGGGCCCCAGGGTGAGCGTGTGTGGGATCATCGTCTGATGGGGGTGGAGGTGGACGGGGATGGCCGGAGGAGAGGCGGTGCGGCCGGTGCTCTGCGGAGAACTGGAAATGTGGACGTACTGGTTCTGCTGGGCGGGTGGGGGGGACCCCGGGGTGATAAGCCCTGGAGCCCTGCTGAGGTGGTGCTGCTGCTGCTGCTGCTGCTGCTGCTGCTGCTGCTGCTGCTCAGCCTTGTGTCCCGGCGTCTGGCTCAGACTGCCCATGTTGGCCAGCAGAGTGGAATAGGCCTCCAGCTGGGAGCGCTGGGATGGAGTGGTGGCCCCGGCGGCCGAGGCCACCGCACTAGTGACGGGGTTGGCGGCTGGGGGGATCAGCTGTGACGGGATGAAGCTGGCGTAGGTCCCACTGTATTGGGAGGACCCAATGAACTGGAAGGTGTGAGGCAGGTGAGCGTACTGCACGGGGGACACCGGGGTCCCCGGCTGCGGCGTGGCGTACGCGGCGGGCAGCGTGGTGGCCACGGGGACAGACCTGGGAGCGCTGGGCGGGGAGTAGTCCAGCCCTGTGGACAGTGCTTTGTGTAAACCTATTCCCTGTTGTAAACCAAGCTCCACCGAGGTCCCTGCTGGCCCATGCCTCCCGCCCCCGTGGCCCCGGCCACCAGGGTTGCCCGGGAGCCATGCTGTGCCCTCCACCCGGTGGTTGTCGCTGGGCAGGGCAGGGGCCTTCTCCTCGGAGGACCGGCTGGTGGCGGGGATCTCGCGCTTCTTGGGAGGCAGGCATTCGTTGCTCCGCTCTTGGTTGGATTTCATTTTTCGCCGTCCCCCCTCCACGGTGACTGTTTCACTGTCTGGCTGGCTCTGATTTTAGTCTGATAAACGGAAAGTCACATTTGATTTCTGTAGGGGATCCAGGCTCTTCATGAGGAATCATCTCCCCGTGGGTACAATCCGCCAACAGCAGCTCTGGATGCTGGGAAAGGGAAGAGGGCAGTGACAAAGGGAAAAGGAAAGGGAGGAGAAAGGGAAGGAGGGAAAGGACATCAGAACATGAGCACCGGGGAAAGAACATCTTTGGCAAGATTAAGACTAGGCCCTGGACTCAGTGTGAACTCCCCAAACCCAATCCTACCCCAAGCACTGAAGCAGATAAAACACTACCCAGCACTTTGAGAGGCCGAGGCAGGCAGATCACGAGGTCAGGAGATTGAGACCATCCTGGCAAACATGGTGAAACCCCGTCTCTACTAAAAATACAAAAAAAATTTTAGCCAGGTGTAATAGTAGCCTGTAGTCCCAGCTACTTGAGAGGCTGAGGCAGGAGAATCGCTTGAACCCAGGAGGGGGAGGTTGCAGTGAGCCGAGATTGCACCATTGTACTCCACCCTGGGCAAAAAGAGTGAGACTCTGTCTCTAAAACCAAACCCAAACCAAAACAAATCAAAACAAAACAAAACAAAACAAAAAAACACTAGCCATGGCAGCTGCACATCGCAAAGGAAGATTATGAAGACACTGGGCAAGTGAACATTCTAACACACACATTTTTTAATGGAGTTAACAACTCCCCTAAGATGTTCTCAATATCCTCTCTCCTTTGTTTTTTTTCTCCTTTTCTTTTCAGAGGGTAGATGATGCAGTTCTTAAATTTCCTTTTCAGAAATGTTGGTTCCATTTCTCACCTCTCCTTCGCCTGGCTGGAAAATAAAATGAAGCCTTTGGAAAGCATGACACCAGCTGGACCCTGCCCTCAGAGCCAGGCATTGAGAAAAAGCAGGTTAGCACTGAAAGTCCAGAACAGTCCTTGCACTTGATTTCTGAATCCTCATCTGCCAGAGCCACTACTCTCCAAGATTCCCCTTAGCTCTGGGTCCATACTGGACCTACGATTTCCTCTCCCCGATACACACACACACACACACACACACACACACACACACACACACACACGCCAACTCAGCAGGGGCCGCCAGAAAGAATCCTGTTCTCTGCAAGTTTCAAAAGTATTCCCAGTACAGTCACTAATATGATAACAGAGTGAGACTGTTAAAAACTGAATTTGACTATGGTTAAAAAACACAAATACCATACAAAAATAGGGCTAGTGCACTGAAAGTTTTCTTAATGGGTTACATGCTTGGTTTGTCCGTCTCGCTCTTCCTTTCCAAGTTGACTTTGAAGTTCTCCTTCACACTGTCCCCTTTCTCCTTGGAAAGGAACAACTCACCATTAACACTAGAAACAACAGCTCTTTCAGATAGATCAGATCAGTGTGTTCAAACCTGGACATACAAACGGTGACCCTGAAGCCAGTTCTTATGGACAAGTATCTCAGTCTCTTACTAACCACTGAAGTCTGAGTTACCGCTGCTGTGTGGGCAAACCAATGCCCAACAGACAAGAGGCCGAACATCAGTGGAACTGCCATGAAGCAGGCTAGCAAGCAGCAGATGTAATTGCTTCTACAGGTAGCAGCTGTAGGTATGCACAGCACCACGTGCTGTGATCCTGAGAGCCTGTGGGATTGGGCTTTGGGAACTCCACACCCTTGGGTTTTGGTATCTCACATCCAGACTGTCTTTTCAATGATCTGATTTTCCTTATTTCTTTATTTCTTTGGAGAGATGGGGTTTTGCTGTATTAACCAGGCTAGTCTTGAACTCCTGGCCTCAAGAAATCCTCCTTCCTTGGCCTCCCAAAGTGCTAGGATTCCAGGCGTGAGCCACTGTGTCTAGCCAATAATCTGATTTTAAAACAAACACAATAAAGTAGCAGCCTTCAGCATTCAATCCTTGTCCATGCTGAAGCAACAGTGAAATCCCTATTGAAACACAACCCCCTTTCTCTCCTCTGCCCTCCTAATTTGTAATTTTTTTTGGAGGGGGCAGTGATTTTGTTCTTTTTTCTTTCTTTCTTTCTTTTTTTTGACAAGGTCTTGCTCTGTTGCTCAGGCTGGAATGCAGTGGCGTGATCTCGGCTCGCTGCAACCTGTGCCTCCTGGGCTCAAGTGATCCTCCCACCTCAGCCTCCCAAGTAGCTGGGACTACAGGTGCATGCCACCACACCCGGCTAATTTTTGTACTTTTTGTAGAGGTGGGGTTTTCCCATGTTGGCCAGGCTGGTCTTGAATAGGTCTCAAGTGATCCACCCACCTCAGCCTCCCAGTGCTGGGATTACAGGCGTGAGCCACTGTGCCTGGCTTGGAAGGGGCAATGATTTAATGGCCCTTGTTGGTTTTGCTCCAGCATCATCAATGAACATCACAGTGAAATGACAAATGACACAACAGAAAGTTCTCAATCCTTAATGTTTTGTGAGCAGATATCTAGGAAGGCAGAGGTTTAGAAATTTGGTGTCTCAATATCAAAGGACATTTCAGTAAGAATAGAATTTCTCATACGACAAGAGAGGAGCTTAAAGACTGGGATGGAAATGAAAAATAAGGTTAAAAAAACCTAAAACACTTATGCTGAAGAAATGAAGTGTTGAAGGAGTAATGTCACTTAGGTGGTTTTTTTTTTTTTTTTTTTTTTTTTTTTTTTTTTTTTTTGAGATGGAGTGGAGTCTCACTCTGTCACCCAGGCTTGAGTGCAGTGGCGTGATCTCAGCTCACTGAAACCTCCGCCTCCTGGATTCAAGTGATTCTCCTGCCTCAGCCTCCTGAATAGCTGGGATTATAGGCACCTGCCACCATGCCTGGCTGATTTTTGTATTTTTAGTAGAAATGGAGTTTCACCATGTTGGCCAGGCTGGTCTCGAACTCCTGAACTCAAATGATTCACCAGCCTCAACCTCCCAAAGTGCTGGGATTACAGGCGTGAGCCACTGCGCCCCGCCAACCTAGGGTTTTTGTAAGGCTCAAGTAACTGTGTTCTGTACAGCCTTCCCTTGTAAAAAGCACAGCACATGATTTACACTCAATACTTGCAAATCAATTACAATGACAGAATAAAATTAAACTACAAAAGCATCAAAAAAGTTGCCCCTTTTGACTGTCTGATAAGAACTAATAATGAACTTTTATTTTTAAATTTCAAGAATCACTCTTAAGAAAGGGAATGCCAAAACGCTCCCACATTTCCATACCAACCAGAAAGGAGAACTCATGCGTGAGACCTACTCAGAGAGAACCGGTCCAGGCGCCCCCTGCTGGCCCTCCTGTAGCACTGATCCAATAAAACCCCACAGGGTTTCGGGAGGGATATTCATGCAAGAGTGATATGTCAGAATGCAAAATGAGAACATTTGCATATAGTAGGCCCAGCCAGTAAGGGAATAGGTTAATTAGCCCAAGGCAGCACTAGAGAAGAAAAAGCAGCGGCATAAAAGTCCTTTCAAAGCCAAGTAAAATGTCAAACACATTCAGGAAGGGTCTATTAGCAATGCAAATGTAACATTGCCTGTACAATTGAATGCACAATACACAAAACTAGAAAACTCCTCTGAAGGTGCTTCTTGGGGAAGCCAGCTTTCGTAAATTTGAAAGAGAATGCTGACTTGGTTCTCAGTAGTGCTCAGGTTTAATTATACTGTTTATTTGAGAGACGTCGGTTTAGTAGGCCCTGAAAACTCACTGGGCTGGTCTTCTGCTAAATGATTGCTAAGATATATCGGCCTTAACACACAAATCCAAATTTATTCTTCTGAAAAGTTATCCATTGATAAACAGCATCTTTTCCAGAGACTGTCAATGAGAAATCAAGGACACAATGATTAAGACAGAAGCTGCAGCGACCGGGGGCCAATCTGTTAAAAATTTCCGCCCATCCTCCTCCTACATTTAGGACTATTTAGCAGTGCAGCACGGAGCAGACCGGGCTGTCTTAACGCTGAGGTACGTGTCCCTTCTCTGGGCCCCCCGTAAGCTTTCAGTACTGATAAGGGGAAACCCTAGGGTAGAGATCGAGTCTTGCTGTATTTTCGATGAACCACCAGAGGGCGCCCCAGGATGGCACCACATTCCTGGTCTCTTGGGTGATTATGGGACGAAAGAACAGAGAAGTAACTTATGAAGGTGGAAAAGTAGATCTGGGAAATAAAGAAGAGGGAAAAAGAAAAGAAGAAAAAAGAAAAATGGAAAGTGGGATTTCTGTTCTTAGAGTCTCCAGTTGCAGACAACTGGCCTGTGTGTCCTGAATCGCCCTCCCGGGGCCCCCGAGGAGTTTATCTCTGGAAGCACCTGCCACAACAAAAAGATTTCTTCCAAACATGGGGCCATGCACAATTATATCAATGCCAAGTTACCAGAGAGCCACATACGCAGATCGCACTGTTTAAACATTACTATTGGAAAAGGGAAATTGGAGGGGGAGTTAACAGATGAATCAAGACAAATGTATTTAGAGTTTGCTACCTATGGTTTGCCTGATAATCACCGTTCTGAATACATTAATCTTAAGCCACTTTGGAGCTACGCTATCTCTCTATCATAATTTCTAATTTTAGCCTAGTGGTATAAGGCCTTGCTAGTCGAAGTGTGGTCCTCTGATCCGTGACATCAGCATCCTCTGCAAGTTCGCTGGAAATGTAGAATCTCAGGCCCCACCCAGACCTGCATTTTAACAAGATATCCAGATGATTCATATGCACAGTAAGGTTTGAGAAATCCTAGTATCTATCAGATTACATTTTCTACTGCTAAACTCTTAAGTAAATTAAATATATCTAGCCTCTTTCTAATGGAGCAGGCACCAGGAAACCAAACTAGGTGTTGTACGTAAACACAGAGTTGATGAGGCTTCGGAGATAAACAGCTAATATTTAGGTGATGCTCCCCTGGTTCCTCTGGGGTCATCTAAACCCAATACAGCTGTAAATGACAAATGCCACTTTTCTTCTGGTTCTTTAAACAACTGCAGAGAAATATACTTTAAAAAGTCTATTACCATAAATTTTATACACAACTCAATCATTCCCAGGAAGAAAAATGAAATTTAACAAAGGAAGCTCCACACTTATATCTTTGCTATAATTTAGTTTCAAGAAATTTTTTGCTATTACCATGGATTCAGACTGCTTGAGAAGTGATAGGAAAACGAGACGCTTCTGTGCTAGGGATGCGGGGAATATATGCTCACTGACTGCAAGTCCAGTAAATAGCAGCTAACTGCTCGGAATGGAAGATGCTCTTAGAATTTGATATATAAAGTCCTAAAAATACATCTCAAACCTAGGGCAAGAAAATGGGTTGCTTTGCCTACACCCCCAATCCTGTGTTTCTCAGTTTGAATGAACCCATGGCTGCCTGGCCTGCATGTCTATGGACAAACAGGGCACAGTTTCAGCTTTAAAGAAGAGGAAGAGCAGGCTGATGAGCTTGGGCCAGGACTGGAAAAACTATGTATGCAAACACTGAAGAGGGCAGAATACCTGGGTGTGAAGGCAGAGGTGACCTGGGCACAGCGAAGATTCTCAAAGTGCTGACTCACCAATCTCCTTCCAGCTTTATTACATCACTAAACTGGAAGGCCTGTGTGGTGCACTGGCAGAAGGCACTTCATTTTGGCCAAGCATTAAAAACAGGTCCAAATCCGACATGCTTGGAGTATTCAGAATGGAGAAAGGTGGGTTGGATGATAGCTATAATTAGATGCCTTTATGGTTGACTGAACAGGCATACCCCCAAAGTGGATCACACATTCATTCATCAAACACTCATTCCATTTCTAGTATGTACGATGGGGACCTCAATTGTTCAATGTCAGCGTGAAGCAAATGGTATGCCAGAACTATTTTTTAGTTCTGTTCTATTCAACACTAATAAAGTGTTTTGGTTGTCATATTTGGAAGTAACAGAAGGCTGGAAGGGATAAACGTTGTGATTAAGATTCAAATATATTTTAAGAAGCTGGAAGTGATGGTACAGAACCAGGAAAATTAAGATCAATGAGAACAAATGTAAATGCCTGCCCTTGGTTTCAACAGCTCAATTAGCCTAGTAGCAGGGTTGAAGAGATCTGGCTTAATAATGGTTTCAATGACAGAGCCCAGGAAGTTTTTGTCTGACTATACACTCAATATGAACAACTGTTTGGTAGGGTTCTTAAAAAGTTGTAGTAATTATAAGCTTCATTTAAAAATGTTCAGGCTGGGTGCAGTGGCTCACACCTGTAATCCCAACACTTTGGGAGCCCAGGGAGCTTGAGGCCAGCCTGGACAACATATCGAGACCCTGTCTCTAAAAAAAATAATAAAAAAATTAGCTAGGCGTGGTGGTTCACATCTGTGGTCCTAGCTACTTAGGAGGCTAAGGCAGGAGGATCTCTTGAGCCCAGGAGGTTGAGGCTGCAGTGAGCCATGATTGCTCCACTGCACCCCAGTCTGGGTGACAAAGCAAAAACCTGTCTAAGAAAAGAGAAAGAAAACAATGTTCAGAATAAAGGAATAAATACTGCAATAACAGATGGCACGGGTAAAGCCACAGTTGAAATCCTGCTGCAAAGGCATGTGGGAAAGATGGGGCATGTCTGTGGGGAGGGATCAGTTGCGCAAGGGTCTGGAGGCAAGCAGGTGAGTAACAGCTGAGACAACTGGGAATGAGTGCCCCGAGGAAGGACAGAAAAAGCTGCAGCATTAGGAAGCAATGAGAATTGTTAAACATGGACTGGGCTGCCTCATGAGTCAGGGATCTCTGGGTCACCCCAAGGGTCAGGATAGAAACTCAGGGATATGGGGTAGGGGTCCCTGCCCTGGTTGGGTGTTGGAGCTACTTACTCTACATTTTTTGCCATTAGGCACATTCTGAGACTGTGATTCCACTCTGTGTCAAGGTGGCTGGCTTGTCATCCCGGCCTACTATCACAGTTTCTTCTTGCTGTGTCCTCAGTGGAAACTGACTATTGACCTTCTCTTCCATGTCTATCTAGCGTGGAGTTTCACGGGGCAGGCTCTTGGTCCAAAATGAGGAGGCTGCTGAAGGGGACTGAAAGCCCTGTCTAGGGACATCCAGGCCAGAAACCACCAGAGAGGCGAGCTGGGACCTGGCACAACTTTGCAGAAGATGTTGTCTGAGAGCCTCACCCCAACGCGCTCGAGTTTCCCTTCTTGGTTCTGCACCCCTGGAAGATGGGATCTTGCTCTTCACAGAAGTGTGATGAGTGAGAAGAGAAAAAGCAAGAAATGAAAGCTCATAATCCAAGCTAGAAGAAGTGCACACGAGGGCCTAAGGACATAAAACATAGATAAATGTATATATGTTAATTTTTATCATGAATAAGCAAGGACAGTGGGTTGAATGGTAGATCCCTAAAAGTTATACCCTCTGAGAACCTGGGAATGGCTTTATTTGGAAAAAGGGTCTTTGCAGATATAATTATGGATTTGGAAATGAGATCATGCTGGATGGTCCAGGTGGGCCCTCAATTCAGTCAAACGTCCTTATAAGAGAAAGACAGAGAAAGGTGTGAGATGTACAGAGGGGAAGGCCATGTGGAGGCAGAGGCAGAGAGCCTGGAATGACGCAGTCCCGAGTCAAGGATCATCCGAAGCTACTAGAAGCTGGAAGAAGCAAGGAAAGATTCTCCCCCAGAGCCTTTGAAGAGAGCACGGCCCCACCAGCATGTTAATTTTAGACTTCAAGCCTCCAGGAGTATGACAGAATACTTTTCTGCTGTTTTAAGCCACCATGTGTTTTGGTAATTTATTATGGCAGTCCTGAGAAACTAATCCAACTATCTTCCATTTATTGATCATTTATTATTATACATGCCAAGAACCTTACTTCAGTATCTCATTTACTCTTCACAACAAATTCGTGAGGTTTGTATTATCATCTCCATTTTCCAGATGAGGACACTGAGGCCTTCCCAAGGCCACATAGTCAGAGGTAGAACCGGCACCGGAAATCACTTTCTCGGTCTGCCCAACCGTGATGCGGCTGACACTCACATCCTGGCTATGGCGATGGCAGCCTCATAGCAAATACGCCTATTTGTTTTTCATGTAGAAAAGGGACAGAATGCACAGGAATAAGTAGGGGAAAAGATGTCTAGGGGGCTTCTGCACCATGTTGACACTAATCGAGGACTGCAGCTGGTGAGACGTTCAGTAAGGAAGAGACTGATCGGTGACCAAGGAAGAGCGGTCAGGATGTCTGTACTTGCCAAGCAAACAAGCAGGGGACCTCAGGCCCAGCAGCCAAGTTCAAGACCACCCACCCAATTGTGATCCAGGCTATAGGAGCGGTGAGACTGCAGAAGGAGCCTCTGGCACAGGTCAGACGTGAGGAACTGAGAGCACTAACATGCTTTTGAAACAAGCTCTCTCCCTCTAGTGTCACAAGAAGCAAGTTCAAGCCTGCAACCCGGCGCAGGCTCCCCTGAGTCCGTGGCAGCCAGCAGCACATACCACATTTTCCTTTTCTTTGAGGCAAGACCTTCCTGGGGGTGGTGGGTTGGGGGGAAATCTGCCACTACCACTGCCAGCTGGGATTACAGTGGGTCAAGGAAAGGCAGGAGAAAAGCAGCCCCACTACTTGTATTATCAGCACCACAAATAGTCGTGTTTTTGGGCTCCGGGCATCTATAGATTTTTTTGGCAATGGATACGACGATACTTGAAGCAATGATTAAAAAATCTAAATCCACCAAAAATAAGAGTCTTATTTGGGTGCTTGCTGGCTTGGGTAGCTCTGCGTCCAGTGTGGAGTTGTTCTTCGATTAAGTGCCCTGAAGGGGAGGCTGGAAAGAATTCCTCAAGACACACAGCTGCACTGGCTGCCATTCTGCTGACCTTGTCTTCTTGGCACGTGGTTAATTTGCTGTCTCCCTTATCCCTAAGTGGGGCTGAGTGATTTGCTACTACCTGTCTACATAATGGAGGGCCAGGCTTCATCAATTCTTAGATTCCTGGCTTCTGCCATTGCTATTCCTAGCGAGCAGGTGAGAGTTCTGGGGGTGCAGTTCATGAGCTCTGCCACCCCTGGAAACATCAGGACGTCGGCCATGTGGCTGGGGTCCCCCTGGTGGCTCATGGCACAGGTCTGTGAGTGCTGGAGGATCGGCCTGGATGAGGAAGGAGGAGGGGCGGGGCCACAGCTGGGCTGGGCCATCCCTAGAAGCCGGCTCACATGGAAAACGCGCTGCAGTGGCTGTGTAGCCAGTGTCTCTGGCGGCCTGCCCGAGCCGGAATTCCTGGAAAGGCTCAAGATGGAAAAATAACCATCTGGATCCAAGCTGGTCCCAAATGAATTGTCTGACAGAGGTTGAGTTGGAGTTTTTAAGAAAAGCTGGAAATGCCTTTCTGTCAAGACCTTTCCTGATTCAATACATAAGCAAATACGTTTTTGCTTTAAAGCATAGTGCAGGCCAGGTTAGCTACCCGGCGGCACCCACGTTTCTGTTTATCCACCACTCTGGTTGAAGGTGGGGACAGTTACACAGGCGCTTTCCACACTGCCTGGAGTTAGCGGTTCTCATCCCAGTCCAGACTAACGTGTTTCAAAGCGAGAGGAAGTGGGCCCTCTTCATTCTCTTATTTCGGAGACTGATGCAAGAAGCTGAAAAGTATTGGCCAAGGTAACACAGTTAGAACTGGGGTCAGGAGGATGAGAACCTGTCACTTTGACTCTCACTTGAATGTTTCTTACAACCACTGTGATAGATCTCACTATACAATGCATGAAGCATTCACATACACTGTCCTATTTAGAATATCAAGATACATATTAATATTATTATTACTAACAATGATGATAATAGATCAATAATATTACTACTACTGCTATTACTACTAAGGACACACAGAATTGTAGTTACAGAAGGCTACGGTGTAGGTAGAGCACAGGTTCAAACCTTGGCTTTACCTCAAACCGCCTGTTATCCATTTTTAAAAATACAATTTTGGCTGGGCGCGGTGGCTCACGCCTGTAATCCCAGCACTTCGGGAGGCTGAGGCGGGCGGATCGTGAGGTCAGGAGATTGAGACCATCCTGGATAACACGGTGAAACCTTGTCTCTACTAAAAATACAAAAAATGAGCCGGGCGTGGTGGCGGGCATCTGTAGTCCCAGCTATGAGGGAGGCTAAGGCAGGAGAATCGCTTGAACCCAGGAGGCAGAAGTTGCAGTGAGCCGAGATCGCACCACTGCACTCTAGCCTGGGCGACAGAGCGAGACTCCATCTCAAAATAATAATAATAAAATTTTAATTTTACTTACAATTATACATGTGCCCCAGTTTAACGAGGCAAAAATTTCATTTCAACAATGTGTAAAGTTGTAATCTCTGCCTGTAAAATGGGGAAAAATTAATGCGCACAGTGCCTAGTATAACACATACTCAGTACATGGTTGCCATCGTAGTTATAATTCAATAAACATTTCTTCATGAATTCTCAGTGATCACCCACACTTATCTGTTGCTCATCTCTCCTGGCCATGATGTAATCAACACAACACCTTCAAACAATCAATTCTTTCAAACATCTGTTTTCTCCTCACACCTGTGATAGAAAAAGAGGAAGTGATGGGTGTTTGAGAGTTCATTTTTTTCTTTATTTGATAGACGGGATAATATTTATAAGTGCCCAGTGTGCAGGCCCTTATGCACACCAACAAGAAGGAAGGCAATTCAACACAAGCAGAATCAACAGAAAGCTCAGACGTTAACCTCAAGGGTGGCATTTCCAGGGAAGGGTTAAGAGCAATGCCTCCGTGTTTCACTCTGCCTGCTTTTCCACAATACTTTTTGGATGAGTAATTCCCAAGACGCATGGTGGGGAAATGCAGAATCCTCCTTCCACATCCCGCAGGGAAGGCTGCCAGCTGTCTACCCGCACACACACTCACGAGCTTCACCACACAACACGATGCAAAGTGCCAGCAACTGCTCCAGGAGGCCTAGGCTGGATCCTGCCAGTCATCAGGGGGCTGGGTTTCCAGCACATTAGACAGCCCCAGTCTACAACAGAGAACATAAAACTCTCCATCAAGTCAGGAAAAAGGTCTCATGGGAACTGAGGTACTCTGGGAGGGTCTTAAACGATTCATTGTCCTTGGTGTGTCCGAATGAACGGAAAGCCAACGCCTCCAGATGATTCACAAACTAACCAGCTGTTCCTCCAGGTGTCACACACTGGCTTCCCTTCTATGGTGGTTTCAGTCACTGAGACACTGCACAATTCAATGCTCTCGACTGCAAAGACCCCAAGACCTCCTGAGACCCAGGCACCCCAAGGCACAGCAGGCAGGACAAGTCACCATGCTTACTTGCTGACTTTGTGCAGGCTACACCAATGCCTTACATATAAGTGACAACTAGCATATGATCACCCCATTTCAAAGACAAGGACACTGAAGCTCAGAGTGTAAGTCACTTGCCTAAGATTACATGGCTGAAAAAGGGCAGAAAGAACACACAAAAAGTCCCAACATGAAAACTTGGGTTCTAGTTCTTGGGTTGTGTAGCGGGTTCACTAGTGTGTAGTGAATACTTTTTTTTTTTTTTAGATGGAGTCTCACTGTGTCACCAGGCTGGAGTGCAGTGGCACGATCTTGGCTCACTGCAACCTCTGCCTCCCGGGTTGAAGCGATTCTCCTGCCTCAGCCTCCCGAGTAGCTGGGATTACAGGCACACACCACCACGCCCAGCTGATTTTTGTATTTTTAGTGAGACCGGGTTTCACCATGTTGGCCAGGATGGTCTCGATCTCTTGACCTCATGATCTGCCCGCCTCAGCCTCCCAAAGTGCTGGGATTACAGGCATAAGCTACTGTGCCCAGCCGTGGAGAATTTAACCTCATCCAAACTGAGGTCTGGCCTTTGCCCCCACCTGTAGGGAGGTGCTCTCTAGGCTTCTGGAATATCCTGCCTCAAAGGAGTATGTTTATCTGCCTGGGGAGATTGGCCACTGGATAGAGTAACAATGTGATTTATGATGGGGGCTTTGGGCCATGAGGTATACGTTCCAACCTCAGAGGAATGAATAATGTAAGATACTTGCCTGACCTCCAGGAGGGCCTAGGGATTAGAGGTCAGTCATGAGGACAGTAGCAATTGAGCTCCAATAAAAACTCTAGACGCTGAGGCTCAGGTGAGCTTCCTTGGTTGCCGATTCTCCAGGGGTACTGTCACACATCATGGCTGGGAGGAGGTAATGCTGTTCATGACTTCATGGGGAGAGGGCAACAGAAGCCCCATGTCTGGACCCCTCCAGACCTCCCCTATATGCCTCTTACCCTGGCTAAGTTTAACATGTATCCTTTCCCTGTAATAACTATAAACATGAGTAGAACAACTTTCAGTGAGTTCTGTGGGTCCTTTTACTGAATTATCAAAACGGAGGGTGGTCTGGGAAACCCCCTGAACTTGCAATTCGTGTTGCAGGCACTGCTCTCTCTAACTTTGTAGTTGGTCACCTTCTTATAGCTAGTGATGGTCACACACTTAAATAGGCCAAGTAATAAAATATAACAATGTTGAAATAAAATCCGTCAGCGTTCAGGGATAAGAATGCCTTGTGAGACAATAATTAGGTTAATCTAAATTGGTGTACCCCAAAACTGTGGCCGGGGAACAGGCAGATGGGTAGTACAGAAAGGAACAGTGATATATACTACTCAGTGTAATGTCACCGGGGCCAAAGGCCACAGAGAAAGCCTGCTTGTGGAAATCTACCCAATGACACACACGTGTAAGAAGCACTGAGTGGATCAATTTTTGGGGTACAGAGTTCAAAGTGTTGGAACAATGGGGGGAACACATCAGCTAACTTCTGGTGTCTTAATATCCTCAGGCAACTGAGTGAAACTGACTTACTAGAAATCTACCATGGTCATTGAATACTGAACATCCCAACAGACCAAATGGAGGAGTTGGCTCCTGCACTTGGCTCTCCAGATTTTGGGGACATACTTCCTCCAGAATACAGAGGAGGATGCACATGAACCTGGGACTCTACTGGTTTCACTGTGTTTGTGGTCATGCTGAATAATGGTGTATCAGTAGCAGCAGCTCTGGCTGAGAGACCAGAACCCTCATAGCCTTAGTACTAGGGCCATACTCTCTCACCTGCAGAATAAGAAATCAATGCTGACGGCACGTCAGACTCACCCAGGCAGCTTTTAAAACCAACACCTGTGTCCAGATCTACCCCAGACCAACTGAATAAGAATCCCTGGATGTTGGGACCACCACTGGCATTTTAGGAAATGCACCAGGGGATTCTAATGTGCAGCCAGAGGTGAGAACCTCTGGTATAGAGGATTTTTTTTTTTTTTTGAGACAGAATCTCACTCTGTCACCCAGGCTGGAGTGCAGTGGTGCAATCTCGGCTCACTGCAAGCTCCACCTCCCAGGTTCAGGCCATTCTCCTGCCTCAGCCTCCCGAGTAGCTAGGACTACAGGCACCTGCCACCAGGCCCGGCTAATTTTTTTTGTATTTTTAGTAGAGATGGGGTTTTACCATGTTAGCCAGGATGGTCCTCTTGATCTGCCCACTTCAGCCTCCCAAAGTGCTGGGATTACAGGCATGAGCCACTGTGCCTGGCTGGTATAGAGAATCTTTAAGCCCCCTAACTCCATCTGTCCTTGGCAGTATGTCTCAGTGATTTTTTTTTTTTTTTTTTTTTTTTTTTTTTTTTTTTGAGATGGAGTCTCGCTCTGTCACCCAGGCTGGTGTGCAATGGGCGCAGTCTCGGCTGACTACAACCTTCACCTCCCAGGTTCAAGCGATTCTCCTGCCTTAGCCTCCCAAGTAGTTGGGATTACAGGTGCCTGCCACCACACCCGGCTATTTATTTTTATTTTTATTTTTATTTTTATTTTTATTTTTAGTAGAGACGAGGTTTCACCATGTTGGCCAGGCTGGTCTCGAACTCCTGACTTGAGGTGATCCAACCACCTCGGCCTCCCAAAGTGCTGGGATTATAGGCATGAGCCACTGAGCCCAGTCTGTCTCAGTGATTTTAATTACAGCAGCCAATCCTTTCCCCCACTTTGCTAACACAAAAATTGTGTTCTAACCTCCTTTAATCATACTTAAAATTATATGCTATGTCCACAATGAGATACCACTTCACACTCATTAAGATGGACATTATATTCTTTTTTTTTTAAAAAAAAGAAAAATGGAAAATAGCAAGTGTTGGTGGAGATGGGGAAACTAGAACCTATATGCATCGTTGGTGGGAATGTAAAATGATGCAGCTGCATGGAAAACATTTTGGCAGTTCCTCAAAATGTTAAATATAGAATTATCATATGACTCAGCAATTCCACGTCTGGGTATCTACTGCAAAGCATTGAAAGCAGGGACTCAGATATTCCACACCCATGTTCATAGCAGCATTGTGCACATGAGCCAAAAGGTGTTAACAACCCAATGATCATCAACAGATGAATAAACTTTAAAAATGTGGTATATCCATATGACGGGATATTATTCATCCCCCTCTCCTTACAAAGGAATGACATTCCGCGTTACATGCTATGACATTAATAAACCTTCAAACATTATGCTAAGTGAAAGAAGCCAGACACAAAAGAACAATATCATATGATTCCCCTTCTAGAGGAATCTAGAATAGTCAAATTCAGAGAGAGCGTAGAACAGGCGTTAGCAGGAGCTGGGATGAGGGGGCAATGGGAGTTGTTTAACAGGTTCAGAATTTCAGTTTGGTATGATGGAAACATTCTGGAGAGAGATGGTGGTGATGGCTGAACAATAATGTGCCACTTAACTGTACACATAAAAATGATTAAGATGGTAAATTTCATATTATGCATATTTTGTCACCAGTCAAAAATTTTAAAAATAAGTAGGTCATGATCTTAAAAGTTTGTGAAGAAACTGCATTTCTGTTTTGAAATGACACAGCGCCCCGTTCCCTCAACTGCGTGGAGTTACAAGGATCTCTGAGATACCTGCTGGCATTAGCCTGTATTCCAGGACTGGACGTCAGGGCATCCTTCAGCCGCTAAAGCTGTATGGCCTTTCTCACATCCGCAAAGGGGACTGTGAGCTGTAAAAAGTGAAGCAGCAGCATCTTAGTGTCATTGCTCTGTCATGTCATTGCTCACGGAAGACTGAAAGCTGGCCGATATCCCTGTATGCCTCTTCTCCCCTGATTCTGTCACCAGGTTATGTCAGCTCCACCCTCTAAATTAGGGGCTGGAAAACCTTGGTGATGGGCCACCTCGTGAAAATGTGTGGCTTTGCGGGCCATACACTTCTGTGGCAATTACTCAGCTCTGCCTCTGCAGGCTGAAAGCAACCACAGATAATTCGTAACCAGTGGGTGTGGGTGGCTGTGTCCTGATCAAGTCTCAAATACGCCTGCCGCAGGCCTCTGGGTATATGTTCCCTCTGCTCTGTTAGAGTACTTTCCACACCAGCCACTGCTCCTCCGCAATGTACCGTCACCTGTTTTCTAATGCAGTGATTCTTATACTTGAGCGTGCGTATCACATTCACCTGGAGTTTCCAGATGCTGCTGATGCTGCTGATCCAGGAACCACACTTCCAGAAGCACTGGCCTCACCCATCTTTCAGGTCTCTCCTTCCATGTCACCTCCTTAAGGCTCTCCCCACTCCAACCCCATACCCTCTGCCTCTCCTCTGTGCCTCCTTAGCACCCTGCTCCATCATTCTCATCCACACACCATTCAGTAACCGTTTCCTCGACTATCCCCCAAGGCTCCAAATAGGCTAACACCAGCCACCCCCGAATGCCTTCACCATGGTGGGCGTGATGGTTAATACTGAGTGTCAACTTGATTGGATTGAAGGATGCAAAGTATTATTCTTAGTTGTGTCTGTGAGGGTGTTGCCAAAGGAGATTAACGTTTGGGTCATGGACTGGGAGGGGAAGACCCACCCTCAATCGGGGTGGGCACAATCTAATCAGCTGCCAGCGAGGCTAGAATGAAAGCAGGCAGAAGAACGTAGAAGGACTAGACTGGCTGAGTCTTCCAGCCTTCATCCTTCTCCCGTGCTGGATGCTTCCTGCCCTCGAACATCCGACTTGAAGTTCTTCAGGTTTTGGATTCTTGGACCTACACTAGTGGTTGGCCAGGGCTCTTGGGTCTTTGGCCACAGGCTGAAGGCTGAGCTGTCGGCTTCCCTACTTTCAAGGTTTTGGGACTCAGACTGGTCAACCACTGGCTTCCTTGCTCCTCAGCTTGCAGGTGGCCTATTGTGGGACTTGACCTTGTGATCATCTGAATCAATATTCCTTAATAAACTCCCCTTTACATATACATCTATCCTACTAGCCCTGTCTGTCTAGAGAACCCTGACTAATACAGTGGGTCCACTAACTGCTACTTCCTTAGGCAATCATTCCTAAAATCTCAGCAAAGCTACTTCGGACTGCTGCAATCCTTGTTTTCATGTGTCTTCCTCATTAGACCATAAACTCCGATGCTGCTTATAGACTGAAGTTCACAACCCCTTGGGCTTCTAGGGTGTTGTCCACCCTTTGTTGGTTACTGTCCTTATCCTGTGTTGATCTCTTGCAGTTTGTCTTCCCTACGAGCTGGTTATTAAAAGGCAAAGGATTTCTGGATCGTTTTCTAGATTTTGGATGTGATGATAAAAAACTGAGCTTGTGATGGAGGGACATAAAATAATGTGTCTGCAAAGAATCTGCCCCTAGAGATTTCATTTCTAACATACTTTCTCATGTGAGATTATTAACTCCTGTTACTTCCTGGATCAGGAAGGACAAGTACAATATACTGTGTGAGATGTTAAAGACACGTGCTATATGGGAAGGCCTCTAAACATTCACATCCAATTATCCAAAACTAATTACAGATTCTCTTAGGCTCAATCTCAAGGAAACGCTTCGGTAGTCTCTGGATTTACCGGAAGAGGTGTGTATTTACAAAGACAACAATTTTGTTGAAACCAGCCTAAACCAATCATAGGAAGGACAAGATCAGCTGTACACATCGGCCAAGATAAGAATTTTCTCTGCAATAAATGTTTGTTTTAAAACTAGGGGTATGACTCACACTCGGTGAATGGGTGGCTGAGTTCTGACCCTCAAAAGATGAATGGTTCATTTTGAAAAGCCCAGCAAGTGGGAAGCCTACTTTCTACCTCCACTGACTTCAGAATGAGGCTGCAGTGTAGTGGAGCCCAAGATGGCCCCGAGTTGTTTCCAATCACCAGCAAGACGGACAATGGGATGACTCGCGACCTGCAGCTGTTTTCAATAAAAAAGCTGAGTAATTACAGCAGCCTCTCCTGGGGCTCACATGCGGCCCAGCACAAAGCCAGTGGAACATTAAGGACACTGAATGAGCTGCCAGAAACCCTTCAGCTCTGGGCTGCCAGACTGCTCCTCCTCCCCCGGCTCAGCGTCATTAACTTAATCAGGTATTCATTCAATAAAAAAAAACCCTGATACTCTCCCTGGATGTAGGCAACACCCTCTGAATGAGGCACACTGTCAGATCGACTGCATCCGGCAGGAGGTGTGAGGGCGGTCCTATATTCTTTTATTTAATTAATTTATTTGTACGTATTTATTTATTTAGAGACAGAGTAGCCAGGGCTGGAGTGCAGTGACGTGATCCCAGCTCACTGCAACCTCCACCTCCTGGGTTCAAGCGATTCTCACGCCTCAGGCTCCTGAGTAGCTGGGATTACAGGCGCGCGCCACCACGCCTGGCTAGTTTTTGTATTTTTTGTAGAGATGGGGTTACATCATGTTGGCCAGGCTGGTCTCAAACTCCTGACCTCAGGTGATCCGCCCATCTTGGCCTCCCAAAGTGGGAGTAACCCACCGCTTGGGATTAGAGGCGTGAGCCACCGCGCTCGGCCTATTTAATTTATTTTTAAATTTAGGGGCTGGGAAGATGGGAATCCTCCTCTAGGCAGTACGCCTCAGACATGCAGTGGAAGGGAGGTTAGAGTGAGCAGCTGGTCACAGACTAAAGAGAAGAAACACCTTGCTCCCTCTTCACATTTAGAGACATAAACACTTGATAGCATAGTTCTGACTCCTGAGCAGGAAGCACATGGTTGACTTCAGTGTCATGTTAGACCGGGCTACTGGCATTTGGTAACTGGTGACTTTATGAAAGTCTTTCAACTTCCTCTGCCTCTCTTTTTTGACACAGGGTCTCACTCTGTCACCCAGGCTGGAGTGCAGTAGCTCGACCATAGCTTACTGCAGCCTCGACCTCCTGGGCTCAAGTGATCCTTCAGCCTCAGCCTCCTGAGTAGCTGGGACTACAGGCTTGTGCCACCACATCCAGCTACATTTAAAATTTTTTTAGCCGGGCGCGGTGGCTCAAGCCTGTAATCCCAGCACTTTGGGAGGCCGAGACGGGCGGATCACAAGGTCAGGAGATCGAGACCATCCTGGCTAACACGGTGAAACCCCGTCTCAACTAAAAAATACAAAAAACTAGCCGGGCGAGGTGGCGGGCGCCTGTGGTCCCAGCTACTCCGGAGGCTGAGGCAGGAGAATGGCGTAAACCCGGGAGGCGGAGCTTGCAGTGAGCTGAGATCCGGCCACTGCACTCCAGCCTGGGCGACAGAGCCAGACTCAGTCTCAAAAAAAAAAAAAAAAAAAAAAATTTTTTTTATACAGATAGGGTTTCATCATGCTGTCCAGGCTGGTCTCGAACTCCTGGGCTTAAGCGATCCTCCCATCTTGGCTTTCCATAGAGTTGGAATTACAGGTATGAGCCACAGCACCTGGCCTATTCAACTTTCTAAGCTTTGATTTCCTCGTTAAGAAAAGGAAAAGGAAGATAGTATGGCCAGGCACGGTGGCTCACACATATAATCCCAGCACTTTGAGAGGCCGAGGTGGGCAGATTACCTGAGGTCCAGAGTTTGAGACCAGCCTGGTCAACATGGCAAAGCTCCGTCTCTACTAAAAATGCAAAAAAAAAAATTAGCTAGGCATGGTGGTGGGTGCCTGTAATCCCAGGGAGGCGGAGGTTGCAGTGAACCAAGACTGCGCCATTGCACTCTAGCATGGGCGACAAGAGTGAAACTCCACCTTAGAAAAGCAAAAAACAAAACAAAACAAAAAGAAAATGAAGATAGTAATACACCTTATCTCATGAAGTTGTTATGAGAATTGCATGAGATAATTCAGTGCCTAGCATGCAGGCAGGCAGTAGTGCCTCAAAAATGCTACCTCTCATGATGAACTGCTTTCCAGTTCAAACTACCTCCTATGGCTGTTGCAGATAACAGCATAGGCTCGGGATCTAGGCCACCTGAGTTGAAATCCTGGTGCCCTTACTCCCCAGCTGTGTATATCTGATGCAACTTAATTAATTTATCTGATCTAAGTACTAACCAGGTCCAACTAATTCATTTCTCTGTGCCTCGGTTTGCTCATCTCCAAAGTGGGAATAATACTAGTTCCTACCCCACAGGCTTGCTGTGAGTTCACACATAAGAAGAACTTAGATGAGGCCTGGCACACTGAAGACCTACAAATACTGGCTGTGGTTGTTCCCATTATTTTCTAAGAAAGGCCCTCTTCTCTACCTCCTTCACTTTGGTCCTATTTTCATCTGCATTAAAAAAATCACATTTTCAGTCCGGGCGCGGTGGCTCACACCTGTAATCCCAGCACTTTGGGAGGCTGAGGCTGGCAGATCACGAGAACAAGAGATCGAGACCATCCTGGCCAACATGGTAAAACCTGTTTCTACTAAAAATACAAAAATTAGCTGGGCATGGTGGCACGTGTCTGTAGTCCCAACTATTCGGGAGGCTGAGGCAGGAGAATCGCTTGAACCTGGGAGACGGAGGCTGCAGTGAGCTGAGATGACGCCACTGCACTCTAGCCTGGTGACACAGCAAGACTGTGTCTCAAAAAAAGAAAAAAAACCCAAAAACCATATTTTCCTCCCTAGAATTCTTTCCCAGGTTACTTCCTGCAAGTCAGCTCCAGCAAAGATGGTGAATGGAATAATTTCTTATTAAAAGTTTCCCTGCCTCACTTCCCTTCATGAGGCATTTCAGGTCTTACCGGTTCAGAAAGTTTACTAAGTCTCTAAAATTGTCTTCTTCTAGAAAATACTCCACACTAGTGCACTGATTTTTTTTCCCCCTAAACTGGACCAAAGCCTTGTTTGCAGAACAAATGGTCAATTACATCTACATTCAAAAATAAAATTCAAATGTGCTCATGTTTTCAATTTAAGTATGTCTGTTGTTTGCTGTTTATTCCTTTGGTATAAATAGAAGCTTTCTGGCTTATTTGAACGCAGAACACATAGTACACTGTTTAGATACAATTACTCATTATAAATTAAATCAATCCTTTTCCTTTTTAGAATACCGTGCCCTAACTACAATCTCTACAACATTATAAAAACATAAAATATGACTAACGATTTAATTTAAGGCCCTAATTCCCAATGAAAGATAAATAATGCTGCTGTAGGCACCAATGACTGCAATCTAAATAGGCAATAAAATATTTAATGGACAAACGGAAATGCAAAAAAAGTAAGTTAGTCTCCTGTTTACAACAAAGCTCATTTTCTGTACTAGCACTGTGGACATGGAAGATGCAGTTAACCTCTGTAAGTCTCAGTTTCCTCATCTGAAATACGTGAATGATGATAATACGTTTTCAAAAGATTGTGGAGATGAAATAAGAGCAACTATAATGCCTAGCATAAGAAAAAAATCCAGGTGTGTTCTTCTTCCTGAACTTCAGTCTCAGCTCAAGACCCTGGGAGGAATTTCCACTTGGATACTTACTATCCCTCTCAAATTAGCATGCACTCTGGTTCCACATTTCTGCTAATGGTTTTGCACCATTTCTCCAAGCATAGGCCAGAGCCTGATATTTGATACTTCTCTCCCTCTTCACTCCTATATCCAGCTACTCCCCTAATTGTGTCAGTCTTTCTTCAAAATGTCTCAACTCTTGGGGTGAAGCTTTAAGTCCCTCTCTTTTTTTCCCCATATTTACTGTGTAGGAAAGAATTTGGCTTTGGCCAAAGAGGGGTTTGCCCTTTGCCCTTAGCTCCTAGGAAATGACCTATGTGATATCTGATAGTAGTGTCCCTATTTGTGGGGAGGGAAGGATTTTGAGTCACAGCAAATTACTGAACCCAAGCCTCGGTTTCCTCATTTTAAAATGGGAATTGGCTGGGTGTGGTGGCTCACACCTGTAATCCCAGCACTTTGGGAGGCTGAGGCAGGAGGACTGTTTGAGGCCAGGACTTTGAGACCAGCCTGGGTAACAAAGTGAGGCCTGTCTCTACAAAATAATAAAAAAATTTAGGTGTAGTGGTGCCTGCTTGTAGTCCCAGCTACTCGGGAGGCTGAGGTGGGAGGACTGCTTGAGCCTGGGAGATTGAGGCTGCATTGAGCTGAGATCGTGGTACTGCATTCCAACCTGGGAGACAGAACAAGACCCTGTCTCAAAAAATAAAGACAATGGAGATAATAACACGTACCCTGCAGGGTTAGGGTGATGACAAAATGAGATGCATTCAACAAATGTGAGGTAGAAAAAAATTCTCTTATTCAGTAGGAACTTTATCAATGTTCATTTCTTTTCCTTTTATAATTATGAGAACATGAAGGAAATGGGCAGAGGATTCCAGGAGAATTCTGCCAAGATTTTCAGTCTTTTCATAATTGGCAGTAGAGTATTTCCATTTTCATTTTGAGTTTTGCTAGTATTCTTCTACTAAGAAACCAATTTTTTCCCCGATGAATGTTTTTTTAATTTCAGGGTTGTTTTTTTTTTTTTTTTTGAAACAGGGTCTCACTCTGTCATCCAGGCTGGAGTGCAGTGGCCCAATCTCGGCTCACTGTAGCTTCAACTTCCCAGGCCCAAGCCATCCTCCCACCTCTGCCTCCAGAGTTGCTAGGAATACAGGCGCATGCCACCACACCCAGCTAATTTTTATAGTTTTTGTAGAGACGGGGTTTCACCATGTTGTCCAGGCTTGTCTTGAACTCTTGGGTTCAAGAGATCTGCCTGTTTCAGCCTCCCAAAGTGTTGGGATTACAGGCATGAGGTACCACGCCTAGCCCATTCTTGAGTATGCAGGATCAATATTTCTCCTTATAATGTAATTCCAACAGAAGGGAAACCAGGCCTCCTTTCAGTATCAAAGCTTGAGCCTCTCAGCGTCCCCTGATTTCAGAACGTAGGCTACAAACAGTCCCAGATGTGTGCTGACGGGCACTACATTCCTGGTCTTTCACAGCATTTACTTTGGATTGGGAAATGGGAAGTGAAGTCTCTCTTTCAGTATGAGATAATTTCTTAGAACAGGTTAGTTTGGCCTTTCCTGAAATATAAATAAGAAAGAGGCTTCCATCCGAAAAACATCTGAGTGTTAAGTAGATAAATGCATCCCTTCGACATTGAGACATTTTATCTCCACATCTGATGCACTCTTATTTTTTCAGCAGGACACGTTTCAGAAACTTGGATCTTCTTCCCTGCTATAGTTTCACAAATAATCCAGTTTGCTTCCATTTTGCTCTGGTTAACCCATGGGATGGTGGGTGGGATGATGAAAAGCAACAATGAGGCAGTGACTGAGTCTCAATCTATAACATTTCCAATGTAGATGATAAAATGAACCCATAATAAACATATTTGGGAAAATATACGAAGAACTGCACAGAAAGCTCTCAACGGAGAGCCTGAAGGGACCAGCCAGGGAGGCTCATGCAAGCCAGGAATAGCCAGGCATGAGTAATGCCTCAGATGGGTGGGTTTTGTTTTCTTTCACAGCTGATTTGAAACTTCCCTCAATGACAGTGTGGAAGATAATGTTTTAACAAAATGCACGGATTTACAAGCTCCCTCACACTCATGCTGACACAGCATCACACGAGGCTCTGCCTGGGAGTCTCCACATCTCAGGCTGGGCTGCATGGAAGGAAATGACCACAGCAAGGCACATCGAGGGCTCCCTTTGTGGCTCAAAAGAAGCACCATGGCAGAGTTATTATCAGATTTCAGTACAGTAGTCCCCCCCTTATCCATGGGGAATAGGTTCCAAGACCCCCCAGTGGGTGCCTGAAACCATGGATAGTACCAAACCCTATATATAAACTATGTTTCTTTCCTATACATACCTACCATAAAGTTTGATTTATACATTAGGCACAGTATGAGATTAACGATAATAGCTAATAATAAAACAGAACAATTATAACAGTATGCCAGCATCACTAAGTGCTTTGGAACCATCATTAAGTAAAACAAAGGTGACTTGAACACAAGCACTTCCATCCCACCACGGTGGATCTAAGCACCAAGACGGCCGCTAGGTGACTCACTGGAGGGGAGCGCTGCGCAGCCCACATGCTGGGGAAAGGGCCGATTCACGTCCTCCGTTAGGACGGGGTAAGGCGTGAGATTTTATCCTGCTACTTAGAACAGCACGCAATTTAAAACTTAGGAATTGTTTATTTCTGGAATTTTCCATTTCGTATTTTCAGGCTGCAGTTGGCCTCAGAAATCAACCTGTGGATAAGGGGTACGTCTGGCTACAGGGTTCTAGGAAAATACTCCACACTAAAGGAGGTATCTCAACAAGGCTGAGAACGAGGTCTATGACAGAAATGTGCCAAGAAAGCAGAAAGGAAAAGCGCTCATAGAATGGGGAATGCTGCTAGTTGGTTAGTGGCTTCAGGAAGGTGTCAGCTTCTCTTAACAATTACAGGAGGCCCGGCATGGTGGCTCACGCCTGTAATCCCAGCACTTTGGGAGGCTGAGGTGGGCGGATCTTGAGGTCAGGAGTTCGAGACCAGCCTGGCCAACATGGCGAAACCCCCATCTCTACTAAAAATACAAAAATTAGCCAGGCATGGTGGCTTGTGCCTGTAATCCCTGCTACTCAGGTGGCTGAGGCACGACAATCGCTTGAACCTGGGGGGTGGAGGTTGCAGTGAGCCGAGACTGCACCACTGCACTCCAGCCTGGGCGACAGAGCAAGACCTTGTCTCAAAAAAACCAAAAAACAAAAAACCACAATTACAAACACACTTGGCCATTAACCTTGAAACAGTAAAAAACAGCTTCGTCTATGAGAATAAATAAATAAAAACTGCTACAGGTATTATGCTTCAAGATCACAAAATGCATGAGGACATTACAGTGAGGGTCCCCTGAGTCGATAATCAGAAATACATGTGATGATGTAAAAATACACATTCGCTGTAGTTTCCCAAGATTGTGTAGGTCTGGGCTGGGACCTAGGAATCTGTATTTTAAAAATCTCTTTTGGTGATTCTGATTGGCAGCTAGGTTGGGGAACTACCACACTAGACCTGTGCTGCTTAACCTTGGTGCTTTTTAACCTTGGCAGCACAGGAGAATCACCTGGAAAGATTTTCAAAAATCTTGCCGGTCACACCACCCCCCAGGCCACTGAACTCAGAACCTATAAGGTGGGAGTGGGCATCAGTGATTTCAATGTGCAGCCATTGTTGAGAATCCTTGCAGTGGACGCTAAGTTCCCTGAGGGAGGAACGTGTTCATGTATGTACCTCCCTAAAACAGTGCCCTCCACAATAAAGTCAGACCCCTTCCTTCTATTTTATTTCATTTATTTATTTTTTTGAGATGGAGTCTCGTTCTGTCGCCCAGGCTGGAGTGCAGTGGTACAATCTCAGCTCACTGCAACCTCTGCCTCCCAGGTTCAAGCGATTCTCCTGCCTCAGCCTCTCAAGTAGCTGGGACGACAGGCGTGCGCCACCACGCCTGGCTAATTTTTTGTATTTTCAGTAGAGACGGGGTTTCACCGTGTTAGCCACGATGGTCTCGATCTCCTGACCTCGTGATCCGCCCGCCTCAGCCTCCCAAAGTGCAGGGATTACAGGCATAAACCACTGTACTCGGACCCTTCTATTTTATAAAGCTGGGTTACACATGGAATTTGTTTGTTTTAAGCCCAACTTTTCCCAGAAAACAAATCGAGTTCTTTTAAACAAAATTTTTAGATATTTAGAGGATAATATAATCATCTATGCTTTGGGGGTGAAAGCTCTCAAAAGAACCTCAGTTGCTTGGAGGCAACAAGTAGATCAAGAGGAAAGACCAACAGGTGCCTGACCACCTCTCTGGGTTGTTCTCCTGATTTGTGATGGGTACAAGAAATACGCATCATAAATGTCAGGTCCCAGATTTTCTGATATGCAGGAAACTCTGCAGAGTGGAGCAGCAGCCATGTGATCTTGTGGCTTATGGTCAGAGCACAAACAACCCCCAGCATAGCTGGAGACTGGTCACAGGCCCTGACAGCTGCACACTATGTCCTGTAACACATTTGACTTTAGGGCACCCTGCATTTCTGCATCACACTGTGCACATCTTTCTTTTTCTCCTCTCTTGGGGGAGAGGTATTTACTTTAATTATGAAGTCCTCTATTATGTATGGTGAACTGTTTAACTCTGGGGCAGTTGAACTGCCTCAAACTCGGCTGCATGAAACAGAAGAAGGAAGGTCCACAGCCATCTTCCCTTGGCTTGGCCTGGGCTTGCTTCAGTTTGCTGAGAAAAGAACCCCGCTTGGATGCCCACAGATGCTTCTGTAATTTTGCACAAACTTACACATGGAGCACCTAAACTCAGGGGCACCTAAAACCAGTAGTGGTAATTCAATTTTATGGAAAACTGCAGCAGGAATTTGCTGCCACCTTCCATTTTCCTCAGTGCTAAGAACACCTATTCTTAGTGACAGGTGACTCATCTGCCACTCTTATAGCGGACTCTTCTAAGTGAAGACACAAACAAGAGCAGTGTCGACCCTGATGGATGCGCTTGGTAGGGGAGGAGAAGCCTCATGAATAAGAAAGGGATGACATTTTTCTCTGCTCAATCTTTCCCCTTCCCGCAGGAATACTCACCCACCATTTTTTTTTTTTTTTTTTTTTTTTGAGACGGAGTCTCACTGTCACCCAGGCTGGAGTGCAATGGCATGATCTCAGCTCACTGAAACCTCTGCCTCCTGGGTTCAAGCAATTCTCCTGCCTCAGCCTCCCGAGTGGCTGGGGTTATAGGCATGCACCACCACACACGGCTAATTTTTTTGTATTTTTAGTAGAGACAGGGTTTCACCATATTGGCCAGGCTGGTCTTGAACTCCTGACCTCCGGTGATCTGCCCACCTTGGTCTCCCAAAGTGCTGGGATTACAGGTGTGAGCCACCACGCCCGGCCCCTCACCCACCCTTCGGATGGGCAACTTGAGCTGCCCTCTCCTACTTATTCTTGTAATCACAAACACCTCTTGCTCTAGCCACCACTTCTTAAAACTGCAGATGAAGGGCTGACTCTGGGCCTGCCATTGGTTGGGCTCGTTCCTTCCCTGGAACCATTCTCCTCCTGAGAGCTCTCAAGTCATTCATCGAAGTAAGTAATTTAGACACATTGCCTTGAATGCTCCTCTTGCTCACATCTGTAAAGTTTAGCAAATAAAGCAAACGCCTGAATTTCCAATCTCTGGACATACAGGCAAACATTGAAGAAGTGATTTCCTCTCTTCTTCCTATGTTTCCTGCACACAGTATGCAAAGTATATCCAGCACTCTGCACAAAAACCTCAGTGACTAAACCATGGCACGGGTCATGGATTTTCTTCCTCTTCCTTGCTTATTCTATGACTCAGAAGGTTCAAAGCAAAGGTTTTTGACCTAATTTGGCCTTAAGTGGGAAAAGGTTCCACTCCTGTCTCACACTGAGTTTCAAAGCAAAGGAGAAATGGAACAGGGCTGTATTTAATTCTGAATATAATCTCTTTGCTGTTGGCAATGTTCTGGGAATAGTAATGAATTTTTGCTTTCCATGAATAAATTTTTCAGAATCTAAAGTTGAGGCTCACATAATTGTTAGTATTTTCCCCACAGTGTTTTTCAATTTTCCTTGGAAGAGAAGTAGATTGAATCACAATACCTCAGTTTCTCATTTTGTAAGCTGCCAAGAACAGTATGAACTGTCCTGTAACTAAAGAAACACAATGACAAACGCTACCAGGAAAGCCGTTTGAAATTCTTTGGGGAAAAAGCATATAACTTATGCAGACCACCCTGGGTTATCTAGTTTTTAAAAATCCCTGCATACTAGACAAACTTCTTTTGGACCATGTTTCTTTCCTAGGAGAAGCTCGAACACAGAAAACTAATTTGCAAATTAGTCATTTGTCAAACATTTTTAGGAAGATGAATCTTGAGCAAAACAAACTTTTGATTATATTTAAAAAACACCAAAAAAAATTCTGCAGGTCTAGATTGAGAAAGCAGGGGTCATATAAAAAGCTAATATGGAGGACTGTGGTGACAATCAGACTGTAATACGGACAGTAATATGTACACCACCCCTTTATATTCTTTTCACCAACAGTCTCAAATGCTGGTTTCAGCATAAGGCCAAGAAACACAAATCTATATGGAATTTATGCAAATTCCTCATCGATTTATATGCATTTATAGTTATTCCATTTATAAAATGCAGCTTATTTTATAGGTGGTGAAACAGGCCTAGAGAGAAATGTGCACTACTAAGGTCCTGTGGGTTTGAGACATTTTATTTTACTTTATTTTATTTATTTATTTATTTGCTTTTTGAGATGGAGTCTCACTCTGTCACCCAGGCTGGAGGACAGTGGCGCGATCCCAGATCACTGCAACCTCTGCCGCCTGGGTTCAAGCGGTTCTCCTGTCTCAGCCTCCTGAGTAGCTGGGACTACAAGTGCCCGCCAGCATGCCCGGCTAATTTTTGCATTTTTGGTAGAGGCGGGATTTCACCATGTTGGTCAGGCTGGTCTCAAACTCCTGACCTCAAATGATCCACCCACATCAGCCTCCCAAAGTGCTGGGATTACAGGCATTAGCCACCATGCCTGGCCAAGATATTTTAATTAAATGCTTAACCGCGTCCAGAATTTGGTCTTTCTAACTCCACTTTCCACTCTATGCCATGGCTCCCTGTGCAGAAGACTGCAATCCGATAAGCTCAGTTCCCAAAGGGTCCAGACTCAGGCAGTGACAGTAAACATGGAAGAGAGGCACAAAAAATTGGCAAGGCTCGAGGAATGACTGATGGAAGCTGGGTTGAACCAAAGGAGTGGGAGCTCTCAGGTAGGAATAGGAAAGGTCCAACTGCAATAAGATACCCAGAATGGAGAGAGTGCTATGCTGGAGGAGAGGCAGGTAATGAAGCTCGTTAATAAAGATAGTAAGACTCGTTTCGCTTTATGAGGCTCTAAGATAAACATACAGCAACTCTCCTGAAAGGACCAAGAGTAGGTAAGGGAATGGGGTGACGGAAGCAGCACCAGTACCCGGGAAGGAAGCTGACACTGGGAGAAATACCCAAGAGAGACAATCAAAAGGGGAGAAGAGCAAACACCTACCATGATTTTGGTTAGACAGAGGAAAAGTAGTCAAGAAGGGCGAAGATGCAAGAATGGCCATAATAAAAAAATAATAATAATAGATATTGGCAGGGATGTGCTGAAAAGGGAACACTTTTACACTGTCGGTGGGAATGTAAACTAATATAACCACTATGTAAAACAGTGTGGAGATTCCTTAAAGAACTAGAAGTAGAACTACCACTTGATCCAGCAATCCCACTACTGGGTATCTACCCAGAGGAGACGTCATACGAAAAAGATACTTGCACATGCATGTTTATAGCAGTACAATTCGCAATCGCAAAAATATGCAACCAGCCCAAATGCCCATCAATCAATGAGCGGATAAATTGGGATAAATTGTTGTATGTATATACCACAGAACACTACTTAGCCATAAAAAGGAGCAAAATAATAGCATTCACCTGTTTGGGGCTGGATACCATTATTCTAAGTGAAGTAACTCGGGAATGGAAAACTGAACAGCGTAATGATGGCCGTGGCTGCTGCCATCAAGCTGGCTCTGCGGCCGGTGCTGCACACTACATGGCGCTGGTGGCAGCCCCGTTCATTCAGTTGGGATGGGAGCCCCGTGTGCCACTGCAGCCATCTGAACCGCAGCTGCAGACCCAGGTCGTCCTGCTCCACCGAGTACGCAGGAGCCCCGCCCTCTTGGGTGGGGCTACAGTCACCCAAACTGCAGCTGTGGATCCCAGCCTCCCCGTGCTCTTGGGGGAGCCGGGAACAGGCAGAATCTGCCTTCCCGGGTGCAGCTGCAGCTGCCGCACCCACGGCCGCACACCTGGGCCTCCCACTCCAGGAAGCAGGCAGAAGCGGGGGACAGGCGGGAGCCCTGCCCCTTCCGAGTTGTCAGGGCGGGAGCTCCCGGGCGCAGCTGTGGCCAACCCTCCCAGGCACAGGACCGGGGCGTCTCTGCAGCCTGCACCCTTGGGCGACCCACGAAGGACACCCCATCCCCGCATGCTCAGGTGAGTCTGAGCCCCACTGCCTGGCCTCTCTCCGTTCCAGGCACCCATTCAGATCTAGGAGCTGGGTTGGGGCCAAGCCCCGGGGCCATGAATGGCAGCAGGAGGAAGACAGACTCCGAGGCGGAAAAGAGGGAGTCCCTAGTTACGTCCCACCTTCAAGCGAGGGAGGGCCTGAAGGCTGGGGGCCGGGCTGCCAGTCCTGCCGACCAGAGTGGGGACTCGTGGTGCCTCTTCCGCCCACCCATGGCCGCCCATGGACCAATTGGCACGTATTTCCTCCCGTCTGAGGTCCATAAAAGCCCTGGGCTTAGCCACAGCAGGCAGGAGGATGGCCAGAGGACAAAGAGGGCAGAGAGAGAATGGGACTGGATGACCAACTGCAGAGAGGAGTACCCTCTCTGCTGATAGTTGGAGACGAAGGGACGACCAGCTGCAGAGATGACCTGCTGCCAGAGAGGAGCTACCCTCTCTGCTAAGAGGAGTGCTTCAGAGACCTGCACAATGACTTGCCTGCAGAGAGGAGCCACCCTTTCCAGGGCCTCCTCTCTGCTGAGAGCTGAACACTCAATGGGACGATCTGCTTACAGAGAGGAGCTACCCACTCCTCTGAGTTGTTCTAACACTAAATAATACTCTTCTTTTTCACCCTTCACTTGTCTGTATACCTCATTCTTTCTGGACGCAGGAGAAAAACTTGGGCTTAAAGTCGTTACAGCCATAGAGGTTTCCAACCCGAGAAATCGACACCCCAGAGATTCTATAACAGTATGTTCTCATGCACAAGTGGGAGCTAAGCTATGAAGATGCAAAGGCCTAACAATGATACAGTGGACTCTGGGGACTTGGGGGAAAGGGTGCAAGGGTGGTGAGGAATAAAAGACTACAAAATGGGTACAGTGTATAGTGCTTGGGTGATGGGTGCACTGAAAATCTCAGAAATCACTACTGAAGAACTGATTCATCTAACCAAACACCACCTGTTCCCCCAAAACCTATGGACATAAAAAATAAAAATAAAAATAAAAAAGACAGAAGAAAACTAAGCCATCAATTATATTAAATGCAGCAGAGAAACTGAGAAAGACTAAGAAAGGCCATTGGATTAGACCATGGGTTCTCAATCTCTGCTGAACATTAGAAGCACCAGGGAGCTTCTACAAGACACTAACCCAGAATCTGAATTAACGTCCACTGGATTAAACTGTATGGCCAGAGACGACTTCAAAGGGAACAGCTCTATAGTCCTATTTTAAAGTAGGGGAACAGATACACCCAGCGACATCAGAAATGTGTTTTCCAGTCCCAAGATTCAATATGTAAATTTGCGTTATTGATTATTTTATTTTTAAGTTTACATAAGTCAATGGGAAATAATGTGCTTGAATAACATATTCAGCATTTGAACATCTCATGCCTGGGATTACACTGGCTGAGCCTCCCACATCACCAAGCAAATGCTTGAATAAACATATGGGCTCTGAGCAAGTGCCCTGAGAGCCAGGGAACATGACTATGTTTCAATTTAAGAGAAGTAAGCCTCTTGCAAAACACTGTTCCTCTTGTTTGCTCCCTCTTCAACGGGTTTTTAAGTCCAGGGCTCATTCCAAAAGCCCTTTCCCCAATCTTAGTTCCTCTAATCGTAACATATTCCGTGAGAAAGGAGATCCTATAAGGTCAGGCAAATTGTTGTTAGAAATGTGATCCAGCAACTTTAGGTTTGAAGAAATCCAGTGGAGAAAACACACACACAAGCCCACGTCCACACCCCACATTCAGACCTGTCTGTCTCCATTATCCCAATACACCACTGAGGTCTTTCCCTGTATTCAAGAAGGAGGTTCTAGAACAGCCCTGTCCATTTGTAAGGAATACCACAAGGTAAGATGCCTGAAACTAGCAAGTGAGAAAGTCTTTACTGATTCTAAGTCAATGACTCCCAAGGACAAGGTAAGATGTAGCTCGCAGCTTCTTCAATGTGGCTGCACATTTACGACACACATTTAATTTATTTTAGCTAATGAAAATGCTCAATAGTGAATATGTCTGAGCCCCTATGGAAAATAAGTAGTGCAATACCCAAAGACATTTAGGTGTCTCTGAGAGGCAAGAAGAATCTGTGTTACGGGTGTGACTCTATATATAGAGACATTAAATTCACAGCCAAAAGGATAATAGTGATTATTACAAAATCAGGGGTAACAAGGGGGAAAAATAAAAGAGAGGGATGAGAGAACGAAATGTTTCCTTCACATTCTGTTTCTGAAACAGGATTCAAGAAGGACATTGTACCATTTGGTAGTCATTATTTTCGTTCACGCACATGGCTAATTATTTCTACAGCATTCAGATCTCTTTAAAACAAACATGTTTTGCACATACACGCCCACCTTTAAAAATATGCCTTTTATCCCCTTTTCCACAGCCTTGAGGAAATATCTGATGGATTGTCTTAGGAGCAGTGCTTTGGGAATAAATGTAGATTATATGCTAAAAAATGTAACTTATCCCTAAAACTTGCATAAACAAATCAAAGGACATTGTAGCATCTCGAGTATAAACAAAATGACTCTCAACTTAACTTGCAGATCTTTTTTTAATGTTCAGTAATAAATTTTACTCCCAAAAGATTATACTGTCCTCTCTCTTCCCAAACTTCTCCTCCTCCTCCAATCCCCCAGTACTTTTAATGTCAGACCCATAATTCAGCTGTCTGGCTTGAACTCATGATGGGAATCATTATATTTGATTTTCCTGTGAGGCCAGCCTTGAGTGAGGGTCTTCTGATCCCAAAATAGTCAATGTTTCTGTAGTTTCAGGAATCATTCTCTGAAAGTGCTTCACCTTCTTGAGGCTGTGGGCATGAGGTCATATGAAAACACGTCGTGTGATTATTTGATGAATTTGGGTGACTCCTTATCCAGCGAACTAGGAGGTTCTGTGTGTTCCTTCCCCTGAATTGCTGGGTCTGACGTGTGGATGGCCTTTGTTCCCTTGCTGGATAAGCCGGGTCAGCCCTGCTGTGTGTTGTCATAACCGTAGACATTCCGTAACTGGTGTTCATGTAACTGCTGGAGCTTGCTTCAAAACCAAGGCAGAAACCCATGACAATGGAGACCATTCTTGCCTTCCCTACACATTAACCAGTTCGTGACTACGGAGAAACAGGGCAAGTAGCTCTTGACCTGAATAGACGGATGGCATTGGAGGCCAGGCTCTGAAGAGCTGCTTGTAAAAATCTGGAGCTTAACACCCCTAAAACAAGAACCTCCTTTAAGCGTTGGCACTTCAGAGAAAGGAGCCATGTTACCCATTTCAGAGCAGGGAGATTCCAGGGAAGTCACCTGGGTGTCAGTTTCTGAGCACTGTCTTCTCACGCTCACACTCCTCCTGTTCCTGGCCCCCACCCTCCCGCTCTCACCAGTTACCCCCATTATCACCATCATCACTTCACTCCCGCTCGGTCCCTCTCCTGTCGTCACCCCCACTCCGGAGTGAAAGAAAGGAGACGCCTTACCACGGCTCTTCCCACCAGCAGCACCAGGAAGCTGCCACTGCCATTTCTATTTAAATGGACAGGGATGTTGGGCAGAGAGACCCTTTCGGAGCCTGTAAGGTTAAGCTAAGTGTTCAGATTATTCTTTGCAGAATATAATGTGAACATCTTGCTCTTGCTTGTACTGTAGAAGGTTCTCTATTCATATAGATGTGATATTCAGTTTATGTATGGGTTTACATTTCAGCACTAAATCTCCCACCCACTCATGTCACAAACCTTTATGGAGTGCCTACTACATATTAGTGATGAGTAGTAGAAATAATAATAGCTAATACCTACAAAGCACTTTCAGTCTGCTAGGGCTTTGCACAGACCAGCTCATTTAAGTAAGCACTCTTCTAGTTTCCATACCACCATCTGATTAAATGAGGTGCTTCACAGGAACAAATATACAACGATATAATCTATATGTATGCTGTTCCTTTATAACTGAATCTTCCCCTTTGCCATCCCTACCCTGCCTACTTTTCTCAGATACCTTATCATGCTATTTCACCCCAACAGACTTTTTCTGGAAAAATGATGGCTTACTACATGTCAATTGGCTGTTCACAGTTTCAGAAATACAAGTGGAGAAACTTGGAAAACATCATCTATCAACCTCTAGATCTAAGCTCTCTGAGAGCAAGAACT
This sequence comes from Macaca fascicularis, assembly GCF_037993035.2. Lineage (NCBI taxonomy): Eukaryota > Metazoa > Chordata > Mammalia > Primates > Cercopithecidae > Macaca > Macaca fascicularis. The sequence continues at coordinate 156,551,572 of NC_088378.1, read as the reverse complement.
ATGTTTTTTCTTCTCCACCCTAAGGCTCTGGCACTGTGCCTGATACATACTTGATAGGTGCATGCTAAGTATGTGTTACATAAATTAATTCCATGATGTGCCATGTGCTAATATCCTGTCTAGTAATAACTGCTGAGGACTTCGTAATATTTGCTGACCGGGTAGTCCTGGTGTCTGATGCTCCACTGAAGGACAAAACAAAATTGATCATCGATTCAAGGTTCCACTAAGAGTAAACAAAGTGTGATGTGGGATGGAAGCCATGGTATAAAGAAGAAAAGTTGGTGCTCTTTGACATGAATTGATCTGTTCAGCACCATCTAACCAAAGAACAAGGCAAAGTTTTCCTTCAAGCATAGAATGAGTTCCCTCTGGGATTTATAAAGTGGACCAATGCAGAGGGGGCATGGCTCCCACCCCTACCATTTAAAACTAGTTGATTTTTAGTGTAGTCTCCAATTTCACCTGTCTTTCCCCTCTCAGCAATCTGTTACGGATTTGTTTGCTGGAATGGCTGGGGGTGGCGGGTGGGGTCAGGAGTGAGTTAGTAAGCATTTCATTTCACCCCCAGTAAAGGGTAAGATGATTGAATCAGTCAGTCTGCTGAGATGGGGCCAGAGTTACCTGATAAATATTGGGGCCATGCCACTGGGTGAAATCTTTTCGTTAAGTGACTCTGAAATACAATCCCAGCCTAAATTTGCTGAGTCAGTGGGAATTTCTCAGGGAATCCATGTTCAGCTGGCCCCAGAAATGATTTTGATTATCAGACAAGGTATTTTGGCAACAGGTGCTGGCTTTTATTTTCCAGGTTCAGAACTTGAAAGTGTCCAGTTCATTAAGTTCAAGCACTGGAGTCGATTAAAGGTAGATCCTGAATGGTGTCTGAAGGACCCCCACTGTATTTTCATGACACTAAACAGTGGCACTTAGGCAGCTGCAAAAGCTGAAGTTTGAACTTCTGATTCAGATCATCTCATTTACAGAAAACAGTTCCCCAAACTGAATTGCCTGAACTTGACTAAATATGGGGCACCATTTTAAAAATGGCTTCATGCCGAGGTTCTAGATATTTTGAGGTGGTAAGAGTAAGGTACGGTTTCTCCTACTGCTCAGGGATACTTCTGTTTCTCATATGCCAGGGACCCAGGTGTTGAGCCCAATAGAAAACCATAGAAATTAGCATGGATGTGATGCTGTTCATGAAAGTCACAATCTCCTTAAACTGTTCTTTATTAAACTTTTCAGGGATCCACTCGTTCAGATTATTCAACAAACATTTTACGTGCCAGGCACATCATGGTGGTGGGACATGAAGTAAAATGTGACTTGGTGTCTACTTCAAGGAGCTTCCAGTCCACAAGAGGCTAAGGGGGAAACGAGCGGTGACTGCAGCTAAAGGGCGGTTGCTCCTGTCTTCCCAGCATGGCGGTGACAAGCTAGAGGTACACCCAGGATGGATGACCAGCAGAAGTGAGTCACCTCAATCAGCACTGTTGTTTTCAATAGCAGAGCGAGGAGTTCCAAAACAGAATTGCTGTTTTTTGTTTTGTTTTGTTTTTGAGACAAAGTCTCACTCTGTTGCCCAGGCTGGAGTGCAGTGGTGTAATCTTGGCTCACTGCAACCTCTGCCTCCCAAGTTCAAGTGATTCTTCTGCCTCAGCCTCCTAAGTAGCTGGGACTATAGGCACGCATCACCATGCCCGGCTAACTTTTTGTATTTTTAGTAGAGATGGGGTTTCACCATGTTGGCCAGGCTAGTCTCGAACTCCTGACCTCAGGTGATCTACCCACCTCGGCCTCCCAAAGTGCTGGAATTACAGGTGTTGAGCCACTGCACCAAGCCAAATTATTGGTTTTCAAAGTGTTTCTTCTTCCTCTTCTTCATGCTGTAAGAACATTCCAGTGACATTTGGGGGCTTCACACCCCTTGGCTTTCGCTAGATGTGTCCATGGAAAAAAATGATGACATAACCAAATAGAAAATCTCTAGAAACATGATTTTACTTTTCATCTGTTTTTCAATTTTAGTCAATTCAAAGCATGGACTACAGTCAAAGGGTGCATTCAGTCCCAAAACTGTTTACAAGCAGTGTTTAGGGAAGACAATGGGAATCTGCCTGGGCCCAAACAACCTGCAATGACCTCAATGAAAAAAATTACCTTTTCCTTCCCAGCTGTAGAAACTTTCTGCTGCTCTTCCACATTTATATAGAATTCCTGCGTCTACATCTATATATTAATAATTTCCACTTACATACCTGCCTGTAATGGGTCTATTCAGAGTCCTCTATATCTACATAGCCGTCTATCTATCTAATCCCCATATCTACTATTGTACAATTTTTTTCTGCTTACTTCTTTTTTCCCCTGTGTTTCAACTCATTCTGATCTCTTCTAAGCATCAGAGATTATGTTTATTTTTGTGGCTAAATCTTGGTCAGTCCAACAGCAATATTTAAAGAAACAATCTCGGATGTCTACCTTTTATTACCTATGAGGTCTTGGTGATATATGGAAAAGGGGGACTCTATGGCAAGTTTCATGACAGGTCTGCTTGTTAAAAACAACAGTAGTAACAGTTCTAATACCTTCTCCACCCTCCTGACCACTTGTCCTCTTGGAGGTCAGCTAGATGCTGGCAGTTCCCTAGGAAATGACATTATATTACGCAGAATACCACATTAATTCAGAACCTGCCACCTAGCTAACTTCTGGCTCTGGAACCCTATCTGCTGACCCCTTTGCGACAATCAGGAGCAGGAGTGAATTTAGAATATAACAAAAGGGCCTTTTGGATTTTGTTAGTTGATCAAGAATCTCAGAGACACTTAAATTATATATGCATGAAATAAAATAGGCCAGGCTGGGCACGGTGGCTCACGCCTGTAATCCCAACACTTTGGGAGGCTGAGGCAGGTGGATCACTTGAGATCAGGTGTTGGAGACCAAACTAGCCAATATATTGAAACCCCTTCTCTACTAAAAATACAAAAATTAGCTGGGCATGATGGCAGGCACCTGTAATCCCAGCTACTCGGGAGGCTGAGGCAGGAGAATCGCTTGAACCCAGGAGGTGGAGGTTGCAGTGAGCTGAGATTGCGTCACCACACTCCAGCCTGGGCGACAGAGTGAGACTGTATCTCAAAAACAAAACAAAACAAACAAACAAACAAAAAACCAGGCCAAAACATCCCATCAACCCACATGTCACATATTTACAAAAATATCCAATGGAGGTTCTGACGTAGAATAGAAAAGTCCTGGTTTTAATGAGCTATGAAATGAAGGACTTAAAAAATTACAAATGTGTAATTTCTTTTTTATTTCTTTAACTTTTAAGAACAATCCCATGCATAGAGCCCAAACTGGAGATCTGTAGCTTTCAGTGACTTTCTCTCTCAATTACTCTGGGGGAACCTTCCTCCCCTGTCCTCCAACCTGTCTTAACAGACACAGACACGTAGCATAATTCAATAGTGCTGCCGTTATTAGCAGCCTCTGTGAACCCAAGTAACCTTGCATACAAGTCTCATGGAAAGCACACATTTGCCAGTTGCTATTAACCGTTGACATATTGATAGTGTGGGGGTAACATTGTGTATGCTGATACTGGGGAGGGGGCAGAGATGGGAAAGGGGCAGTTATAAATTGCTGAGTTACTGTGTTTATATTCAGCACATCTTGCAGCAGAGATTCTGTTTCTCTTTCTCACACACACACATACAGACACACACACAATCAGTGTAAAGATTCCGACCTATGCCTGGAAATACAATCCGAAGTCTAGATAAAGGGAAGAGCTAATGAAGGCTCACAGTCGAAGCTGTCTGATTTGTACACACTCAGCACACATTCAGACTTGACTGTATAGGTCAGATTTTCTAGAAACATGCGATCATGGCTTTTTGAGCTCAAAATCTGTGGATAATTGTTGCTTACCCCAATATCCCACTTTCCTTCTTTTCCTTGGAAGTAGAAACCTTGATTTTGAGGTAGACACATTGCTGCCCAACTGAATGACTTGATCTTCTTCCTGCCTTGTAGCTAGGTATGCCTAAATTCTGGTTGACCTGAAGTAAACAAAAATGTGGTATGGTTCCTCTGGCAAGTGTCTTTGGAAAGGGGGTAGGTCCTTCGTCTCTTCCTCCTTTCTGCTTTCTGGAATGGTAATGTTAAAGGCTAGAGCTATGCAGCATCTGGTACCTGAGAAATAGGCTGAGGCAGGCAGATCACCTGAGGTCAGGAGTTCGAGACCAGCCTGGCCAACATGTGAAACCCTGTCTCTACTAAAAAATACAAAAAAATTAGCCGGGCATGTTGGTGCGCACCTGTAGTCCCACTTATTCGGGAGGCTGAGGCAGTACAATTGCTTGAACCCAAGAGGCGGAGGTTGCAGTGAGCTGAGATCATACCACTGCACTCCAGCCTGGGAGACAGAGCAAGACTCTGTCTCAAAAAAAAAAAAAGAAAAGAAATAAATATACTACAGGATGGCAGAATAGAAAGGTGACAATGTTCCTGAGCCTATGCAGTGACCATAATCATCCTGGACTGCCTACCTCTCAACCACTTTTATGTGACAGAAAAATAAATGTCTATTTCTTTAGGCTTTACTTCTTCTTTTTCTTCTTCTCCTCTTTTTTTTTTTTTTTTTTTTTTTTTGGTGATATGGAACTGAACCTAATCCTAACTGTTACAAATAGACCTTAGAGGTCATAATAGACTTCATTTCACAGATAAGGAAACTAATGATTAAAGATCAACTTTGATAAATGTCTCAATCGGGAAGCAGAGTTGGCAAATTAATTACACTTCTGTTTAATCTTCTTTTTCTAAAGATAGATGATGAAGGTTCTATTTTATATGCCTATCAGTATCTGCTAAATGAATACGGTTTTATATTTCACATGTCTGTGAATTTCTGAACCTCTGAGGTCTTCCAACTGGCACATCTAATCCCAAGTCACACATATTCAAGGAATAAGCTATTAAATAATAAAAAATGTGAAGAGGAATAGTAATGAACAGACTTGAGAAAATTTTCTTTTCCTGCTACGTTCATTAGATTCCACATGTCTTAATCTGCATCTTAGTACATAAATCTACAAAACTATATTAATTTGCACTGGTATTTTAGAAAGTGCTAAATGGAGATTTTCAAATTTGGGTGGTAAGTCAGTATCTGGAATGTTGAAAGGTATCTTTACTTCAATATGTGTGCAAGATAATCTATGCTGTAGCCGTAAAATACACCCCTGGATGCTTTTACAGAATAATACTGAAACACTCTCTGAAACTAATGGATATTGCTAAACTGACAAAACTCACTTATTAAATTCAATTAATGGGGTCCCAGAAATTAACGGCCTCTTCCTGGTGCTCCTCCGTGCCCCTCCCAATCTTCACTCCCACAAATCACAAAATAGCCATTAAAAATAGAAGGACATTTTCTTCCTCCATGTTAAAGTAATTTGAAATCATCTACCTTGTCTTCTAAAACTCCTCTCTTGTTGCCTTCTAAATACCCAAATGGAAAATGATCCTGGAGGAATGGGCAGTATGTGGTTTCCCCTATTCTACTAGACTCCAATCCACACAGACAAAGAAACCCGATATCCAACAGAAGTTCTTCCCTCCTTTGTACCTCCACCCACATGGATGAATAAACCTGATATCCAACAGAGGTTCTTCGTTTGGGCCTTCCCTCACAGTTATGGCCCAAAAAGCTAGGAAGGACAACGGGCATCCTTTCAAATAAAGAAATACGGTACAGAAATGAGCAGCAGAATCACAGTCCTGAACTCTGTGATGAATTTTTACTCAGGCGGTGAATGCTCATGGATAGGGGTTAACCTCTAACATTTGCGCGCATCCACCGGTTCGCTCTTGGCTCCTGGTAAGCACTTACAGGCATTTAAAGATGTGCAAAGGGTATAAGTCTTCAATGCTCTCTGCCCCTCACAAGCATCTCTGATAATATCCAACATCTGCTTAAATGCTAGCTTACCTTAAAGATAAACTCTCCTTCTTTATTTCATTCCACCAGGACTGAACCCTGACTTGGAACTATTTGCCTTGAAAAATGAGTTTTCTCTACCTCTGCAGAGGATGGCTGTTGTGTATAATGGTCTCTGAAATGCTAATGGAAGCCAAGAAATCACCTGTCATGAACTATGAAGCTATTAGTTATGAAAAGCAATACTGATATTTACCTTCTAACTCTTCATGCTGGAGGGTAAAGCAGCACACCCTGGATGTGCCTGGTGCCGAGCCAGGATAAAGAGAACATCTGCATCTCTCCTCCTCTGCCATTTTTGAACTGGAAATAATGCTCATGGTGATAACAATGTGGTGACTGTCATTCAAAGCCCCTTCACACACATTATGATCTGATCTGCTCCTCCCAGGAATCCTGCATGAGGTGGGTATTATAAATGTTATAATGTTCAGAAGAGGGAACTGATGTAGAAAGTTAAGTGATGTACTCCAGGCAACCCCGAAAGAGCCTGGCAGGGCTGCTGCTTTGACCCTGGAGTTGAGAGGAGCTGTTCTTTCCACATCAACACCCCTGGGACATATTTCACCAATGCAACTGTTTTTCATTTGGGTCTATCTTTTCTTTGCTGATAGTAATCAAAGATCTAAAAGCTACAGATTTATCAAAGAACTGAAGCTACTAAAATTGTTGGCAATGTGGTGAAAGAAACTGGCAAACACGATTTTAAGAAAAGTTGAGACAACTGTGACAGAAGAAATAAAAGCTTATCCCCCCGGGTGTTTAAGTTATCTTCAGAACTAATATTTCTAATGTACAATGCACAACTAAGATAGCTTTTTTCTGATATAAAAATAAAGTGTGCTCATATTTGGAAACACAGAAAACTTAAAAAATAAAAAACTGCTTCTAATATCTCCAACATGATATATCCACTATTTACATTTTGATTGTATTTTGGCATATATATATATATATATTTTTTTAAAAGCTCACATATATCTGTGTATATTTATAAAGTTAGAATAATTCTGAATATATAATTTTGAATTCTTTCTTTCACTTAACATTGTATTGTAACTAGAATTATAAAATAGAATCAACTAGTTTTTTAAAGCTAGTTAAAGGAAGAATGAAATAAAACCAGAAAAAACCTTAAACTACAGTTTGTAACTAACTGTAAAATCCAAGATCTCTTGGCAAATGGTAAGGAATTTTGACATATAAATTAATGGAGCTAAATTTTAATCACTGAGCAAATATTAATTGAGTCCTAAACACCTGAAATCATTCTAGGAGCCAGGCCTGGGATGTCGTGGTAGCTAAGCTCGAGTCCCTACTATTGGGAGCATACAGTGTCAGAAATTAAGAGAATGCAGTAAGTTCCAGTGGAGATGGGCTCAATTTACTTTCACACCAACTAGAATGGTGTGAAATAATGGTTTGCAAAGCAAATGAATGATGCATACCATCGTCTAAGAATAGCATTTAATTTTCTTACAAGAAGGAACTGCTTTAATTGGTTTAAAAATACTCACTACACACAAATATTTTGTTAATTAAAAATGAGTACCTATTTGAACACTTATATGAACTAAATAGGAGCTAATACATGAGACAAAAATTATGTAGTTACAATTTTTTTTTTTTTTTTGCTTTTCATTAATTGAATCAGACTGGACCTTCTCAAAGCATGTGAATGAGTGAGGATTTATTGTACCATGCAAAAACTTAGAATCTTTACAGGTATTAATATTCCTATTTAACACTAGTCCCATTTCAGCTGGTCAGGTAAGAAGAAATGTGATAGCAAAAGATATGCAAGATGTTAATCTGCTCTTAAAAAGATGAAACCAATATTTGACCTGAATTGATACAAGTGTTTTCTTTTTCTTTTTTTTTTTTTTTTTGAGACGGAGTCTCACGCTGTTGCCCAGACTGGAGTGCAGTGGCGCGATCTCGGTTCACTGCAAGCTCCGCCTCCTGGGTTCACGCCATTCTCCTGCCTCAGCCTCCTGAGTAGCTAGGACTACAGGCGCCCGCCACCGCGCCCAGCTAATTTTTTGTATTTTTAGTAGAGACGGGGTTTCACTGTGGTCTCGATCTCCTGACCTTGTGATCCGCCCGCCTCGGCCTCCCAAAGTGCTGGGATTACAGGCTTGAGCCACCGCGCCCGGCCTTTTTTTTTTCTTTTTGAGATGAGACAGGGTCTTGCTCTGTTGCATCTAGAGTGCAGTGGTGCAATCATAGCTCACCGCAGTCTCAAACTCCTTGCTCACGTAATCCTCCCATCTCAGCTTCCTGAGTAGTTGGGACTACAGGCATGCCACTAGGCCTGGTTAATTTTTTTTTTTTTTTTTCAGTAAAGAAGGGGTCTTGCCATGGTACCTGGGCTGGTCTCAAAATCCTGGGCTCAAGTAATCCTCCTGCCTCAGCCTCCCAAAGTGCTGGAATTACAGGCATGAGCCACCATGCCCAGCCCATACAGGTGTTTTAATTTGGTTTAATCCCAAATGTCTACAGAGGTCAGAGGACTTTACACATTTCTTTGACTTCTTTCTCTACTGGATCATGTGTTATTGTATAATTTCTTTAATATAATGACTGTGTGATTAAACCCAGGGCAAGCCAGAGTCAATAAATCAGTTACATGTATGTGATATTGTTGATACACATTTTTAAAATCACATTTTAGAAAATCAAAAAATTAAGGCACTTTGCAAATCCAATCTACTTTTCTTTTATAAAACAGGAAGGAATATTAGAAACACAGGAAGTTGAACATCTTGATAAATGCCAAGAAAGAGACTGTGCCTTGGAGGAAAGGCTGGCATGGAGCCAGTATCCTTCTGTGCCCCTGGTGTCACCAGACCCAGGATCAGATCAATGAGAAAGAAGGGAAAAGGGAAATTAAAAGAAGCAGGAGATATGGAGAGGAACGAGAGAAAGAAGAGAAGGAAAAGGAGTTGAGAGGGAAGAGAAGAGAAATTCACAGGTAGAATTGGTGGCTGAGCTGTGGAGAAACTGCAAAGCGAGAGAAAGCCCTCCAACGCTGAAATGCAATAAGACTGCATGACTCCATCACATGCTCAGCCCCAACCTTGCCCATTTGGATAAAGTGGATTCCATTTGGTAACGGTTGGCAGTAACTGTCATTTCTGAAATGCCGAGGGCCCACGTATACAACAAGTTGACACCTTTATAGTAGTATTTATAGCTCAGACACTTTAAAACATGACTGTGGGCTGGGTACAGTGGCTCATGTCTGTAATCCTAGCTCTTTGGGAGTCTGAGGCAGGAGGATCACTTGAGCCCAGGAGTTCGAGACCAGCCTGGGTGACCCAGTGAGAACTCATCTCTACAAAAAAAAGGTAAAAATTAGCTGGCCATAGTGGCACATGTCTATAGTCCTAGCTACTAAGGAGGCTGAGGCAGGAGGATCACTTGAGCCTGGGAGGTAGAGGCTGTAGGGAGCTGTGATTGCACCACTGCACTCCAGCTGGACAGCAAAGTGAGATACTGTATCAAAATAAATAAATAAATACATACATACATACACAAATAAGTGAACCTGTGGTAGAGTAGAGAATGCAGAGACAGAAGTTTATGTGGCAGGAAGGGGGCATGTGATACCAGGCTAAACAAGAGGCCCAAGTGGAGGGACACATAGGGCCATGTAGGTGTCCTGTCAACTCCATGGAAGAGGTTTCTGGGGATGTCCCAGGCCATGTTGCCTGAGTACCTGTCTGCCTGAGACTCATTCTATTCCTGAAAGTCTGCAACCATCAGTTGTATTCTTACATTGATTATGGTTCAACGGTATGGTTTCTCCAAATAAATGTCCTGGCCACCACTTAGAAATGATCCATAATTTCTTGTTTGGGTCTTAGTTTTTCCACTTATACAATTTTTTACTTATTTTATTTTTTATCTGCTTCATGGGCATGTTAATGTGTACGGTTAACAGGCAATCATTAGCAGTTACCAAGTGAAAGACAAATGACAGATGGAATATTTTGATCTGTCCCACACATGTTTCTTGGTGAAGGTATTCAGGCCACTCCAGGGGCCAGTCTGGAAGCCTTATCTGATCAGGGTAGGGCATGATATAGTTTGGCTGTGTCCCCACCCAAATCTCATCCTGAATTGTAGCTCCCATAATTCCCACGTGTTGTAGGAGGGATCTGGCAGGAGACAATTGAATCATGGGGGTGGTTTCCCCCATACTGTTCTCGTGGTAGTGAATAAGTCTCACGAGATCTGATCGTTTTATAAGAGGTTTCCCCTTTTGATTGGCTCTCATTTTCTCTTGCCTGCTGCCATGTAAAGCATGCCTTTTGCCTTCCACCATGACTGTGAAGCCTCCCCAGTCACGTGAAACTGTGAGCGCATTAAACCTCTTTTTCTTTATAAATGACCTAGGCTTGGGTATGTCTTTATTAGCAGCATGAAAACAGACTAATATAGGGCATCACACCCAAATTAGACCTGTTTCTCCTCTACTTCCATATGAACTCTGTAATGCTTTTCCTATTGCTGATAACAACCTGGTTGCAGACTAACATGTTTTATCAATGTTTTTCTGTAAATAGGCACATGTTACATAAAGCACCACAGCATAAACCATGTGATAATACATTGTAATGACACTCTAAAAATGTAATAATCACTCAATAAAATCCTTAGCATCTGCTATCTACCTCGAATTATACCAGAAGCTTTTAGGATACGGGGGGTGAGGGGGGAAAGACATGGACCCTGCTAAAAAAGAACTTACAATCCAGCTGGAAAAAATAAAGCTCACACATAAAAAAATTAGGGAACGAGGCCATATTCAGTTAAGTGCAAAATTGCAGAGTATGCTCAATTAGCAAGCTAGAGGGTTTATTAGAAATAACAGTAGCTTAACAACTTCCCTACTATAAAACCATAGTTTAAGCCTGCTTTAACATCAGATCTGGTTTCCCACAACTGATTAACCTGAAAATGGTTTAGCACAACACTAATCCTTTAATTTAACAACCTATAAATGCTGTATATAACAAGTTCCACAGAGCCCTTTCTTGGATTCATAATAATGACCTGCATCTACCACACTATCCAATGTTCATTTTAATGAGCACCTCTGGACTTTAATGAACAATCTTAGGTCTAAGTGAGCATCAATTAAAGAGAAAATGTCTCCAAAGGTATAAATGGTGATGTATCATCTGGGTTAGCAGTGTTGAAAGGACACCTGTGAACATCGTGAGGTTTGGATGGCAAGTATGCCCCCTTGATCAGCAGCTCCCACCTCTGTCTGACACAGAGCGAAGCTGGGGCCTGGGATGAAATAAGAAAGCCCCAGCACATAAATAGTAGGGAAATACTATGGAAAGAGGAAGTCTGAAAGAAGAGAAATACATCTGAGCAACACAGAATTGCCGCAGGATTACCTGCATGCATTCTTACACGTTTCCAAGGACAAGAGGAGGGCATGGCATTAACCCGAGCCCCTGAACATATCTAATTCTGTAGGCATGCAAATGAGAATTGGTCTGACTGACTTTGCAGCAGCAACCAAGCCCTGCTAACTTCCCTTCAGAAGAACTCGGCTTGGGCTAGCAAAGAAAAGACGCCCACGCACCCACCTACCCCAGCGGCTTTGCAGAAGTGCTGCAGGGTGAAGACAATGAAGAAAGGCAAGGCTGGAGAAAGCCAAGGCATTCTGCCCTCTCCCAGCAAAGACAGCCTGGACGTGTTCAGACCCTATCACCGCATCAAAAGAAGAACACCAAGGAGAAAGGAATCACAAAAGCTCTGGCATGCTCAGGAAGGCACCTGGATTTGGAAAGGATACGTTATTGCCCAAGCTTAACTTCACTGATTTCCATGACTAAGCTACCTAACAGAAAACTCCTTTTTTTTTTCAAGTTAAACTTTAAGAACTACAGCTCTGTTACTTAGAGTCCAAAGCAAATATCATCAGGACAAGTGTCTCTGAGGAAACAGCTGTCAACAACTCTGCAATTCCTCTATCCACTACATGCTAACACCCATCCCGAGCCCAGAGAATGTCCTTCTATGCCTGGTTACAAAGATTGGGGCATTACAAAAATTCATCATTCCCCCTTCTCTCACCCTGATAATCACGGTAGTTTCTGGGGGACCTGGATGGAATCCTTTATTAAATTTTGGAGCATGAGAAAGGCTGGGTGGTGCCCACTTGTCATTTGTAAGTGAGTGCTGGATAATTTCCATCAGACCATAATGCTTGTATCTTTTTTTTTTTTTTCTTCCTGCTCATTGCCTTTCTATGATACTAATTTAAGGGTTCTTTCAAACCCAAATTTAGCTCTCTGTGCCCACCTAGATTGCTATGAGAATTGAAATAATCCAAGCTATTTGCTTTGGAAAATATACTCCATTGTGAATGAAAGGCCTATGGCCAAGGTGTTTCCTTCTGGCACCAGAAAAAAGAAAAGACAGAACAGGGAAGGGGCAGGGGGAAGTCTGATAAAAATGGACTCTCTGTTCAGTTACCTACAGATTTTCCCACTGGGCTTTACTTTAGAAAGCTGTACAGGTTAATGCTATCCACAAGCCCTGGGCACTGGTGCCCCATGGCACAGCTGCCTGCGGGATGGCACATGGTACACTAATAGCACACTTATTATTAGATTTTCTGCATGGTTACATAAGCCTACAAAAGGGAAAAATGTAAATGATTCAAGAAGATATTCTTCATGTGGTTCTCATGAAATCTTTAATATCTTAAGACTTAGGAAGAGCTCTCCTGGCAAGATGAGATCAATTTTCACGCTTCATTAGGAAAAAAGCCCTTTCAGTAATGTTACAGAAATGGCTATAGGCAAGAGAGAAAAAAAAATACACTCTGGACTGAACAAAACCCCAAGGCACTTTGGACTAAATCCTTTCTTTGTACCCACAGCATATCTGAAAGGAGAAGCAATGCTCACTTGGGGTGTGTGGGGATTGTATTTTGACTAGTCTGTCTACCCACAGAATTTCATTTAATCTAGGTGGAGTTGTTATCAATCTCCTTAGTCTTTCACGAATTTGAATGGACTGTAGCTTAAACCAACAATCACCCCCAAGGCATTGCAATGATATGAAGGAAACAGCTGACATGGGGCCTGTGGAGGTGGGAAAATGGTGGATTGGAGAGAGGCCATATACACATTGAATTTCTGCAAAGGCAGAGGCACATTACGTCACCTTCCCGCTTTCCTTTTCATTTAAAATTTACAGGTTTTCAAGACAATTTCCCTTTATTTCAGGAGAACGGAGAATGCAAAATATCTTAAGCACACCATTTACATTATTTTTTTCTGACACTTGAATAGTTGACAAACTCTGAAATCACTTCTTTTCAACCTAATGTTGATACCAAATTCTACTTTGTGGACTCAAAAAAAAAAAAGCAGTCTTCAGAATTGTTCAATTTAAAAGCCTTGTCATACTGTAGTTACATATGCTCAGGGAAGTTATTGTATGCAGAGAGCTGCAGACAGTCTTGAAAGGTGAGGAGTATACAAAAATATAACCTGCAGGAACCTAGCAATCTAGCTCCAAAATGGTTTCATTCATTCATTCATTCACATGAGCACTTCCATCAATTTACTTTCAGTATCCCTCATATACGGGATTAGTGCCCATCTATAAGGGACCCCAGAGAGCTACCTCGCTCCTTCCACCACGTGAGGACACACCAAGAAGCTGTCATCTATGAACCAAAAAAATCAGCCCTCACCAAATACTGAAGCTGCTAGCACCTTGATCTTGGACTTCCCATCCACCAGCACTGTGAGAAATACATTTCTGTTGTTTATAACTTTATGGTATTTTGCTATAGCAGCCCAAATGGACTAAGACACTGCCAAAAGCCAAAAATACATCCACCTCAAAGGAAGAAAAGTTTGAAACCATTCAGCTGGAGTGATTGTGGCACACTCTTATTCTCTGCCTTGGAGAATAAGTCAGCTGATATGAGCCTGCTTTTCTGTGTGAAGAATGTACAGAGTTTGAAAGGAACTTCCTTCCTCTTCCCTCTGTCCTTCCCATTGCTGCGCACCTTCATGGATCATACAGGTTCTATGAGGGTCTGGAGGGTCAGAGCTGAACAGGTTACAGCCCCTGTTCCCTAAGAGCCCATGGTCTCGTGGGGAGACAGACACCAAGAAACCAGCACAGCTCACTGGGATTAGTGCTCCAGTGGGGGTAGCTGAACCGTGCTCTAAGAGCAGAGAGGAACAAGACGATGTCTGTACTCCTGTGTGCACAGGAGCGGGTGGTGAGAGGTGGCTGCTGACAGGAATGTGGCACAGAGAAGACAAGATGTAAGCTGAATCCTGAAAGATAAGCAAAGCAGTTACCAAAGACAGAAGGGCAGCATTTGCATAAACGCTGAAGAATGCTTATAAAACTATGGTGGCATAGCATAAGCACATGCAGTGTTTGGGAGAACGGCCTGTGATTTGCTAGGGCTCCATCAGGTCTTTCAAGGTTAGAACAGAGTATCATCACACATAACAGCATGTGTATGTAATATGACAAGCAAGTGAGCTCCATTTGGGAAACTAGAGCTCTAAGCACCTTCTGCCTACTTCATGGCAAGGAGGGCCATCTCGGGCACCACTAGCCCTCTGTGGCAGCCATGGGGCTCGTTCCTATGCCCCTGGTCCACCGCACACTGTGTGCAGGTACTAAGGCCACACTGCTTCCCTTTGTCTATGCCAGGTGGCCTTATTCTTCAAAGCTCTGGCCAAGTTGTAATTCTTGCAGAAGCCTTACTTGCCCACTCCTACCCAGGAACTCAGAACATTAACTGATTGTACCACTCCCCTGGTCTGTCCTAACTCAGATACTGCCTTGTGTCATAAAAGCAACATACCTTGGATTTAGATACCATGTTATCACTCACCAAGCACTTTAATATACATTATACCCTTAATATCCCCAGTAATTCTTTCAGATAGGCATTAGGCCCACTTTTTAGATCAGTAAACTCAGGCTCACGTAGGTTAAGGGAAATTCCCAGGAGCACAGAATATGTAACTTGTGGAGCCAGGACTAATCTACGGATTCTATGGACAGTGCTCTTCCATCACACCACTGGGTCCCTCTTTTGACTTATTGATTGATTGATTGATTGATTGAGGCAGGCAGGGTCTCACTGTGTCACCGAGGCTGGAGTACAATGGCGCAATCACAGCTCACTGAAGCCTTGACTGCCCCGGCTGAAATGATCCTTGGAGTAGCTGGGACTACAGGTGCACACCACCACCCCTGGCTAATTTTTAAATTTGTTTATAAAGAGAAGGTCTTACTATATTTCCCAGGCTGGTCTTGAACTCCTGGGCTCAAGTAGTCCTCCCACCTCAGCTTCCCAAAGTACTGGGATTACAGGCATGAGCACAGCGCCCAGCCCTCCTCCTGACTTATTAAGTTATTATGATGCTGATCCAGCAATCGCACTACTGGGTATCTACCCAGAGGAAAATAAGTCATTATTCAAAAAAGATACTTGCACATGCATGTTTATAGCAGCACAAGTGCCCATCAATTGAGTGGAAAAAGGAACTGTGGTATGTGTGTGTATATATGTGTGTGTGTGTGTATGTATATATATGTGTGTGTGTGTGTATATATATGTGTGTGTGTGTGTGTATATATATATATGATGAACTACTACTCAGCCATAAAAAGGAATGAATTAATGGCATTTGCAGTGACCTGGATGAGACTGGATACTATTATTCTAAGTGAAGTAACTCAGGAATGGAAAACCAAACATTGTATATTCTCACTGATATGTGAGAGCTAAGCTATGAGGATGCAAAGGCATAAGAATGACACAACGGACTTTGGGCACTTAGGGGAAGAGTGGGAGCGGGGAGAGGGATAAAAGACTACAAATATGGTACTGCTCGGGTGATGGGTGCACCAGAATCTCACAAATCACCACTAAAGAACTTATGTAACCAAATACCACCTGTACCCCAATAACTTATGGAAAAATAAAATAATAAAAATTTTAAAAAGTTATTATGATGCCACTTGTTTTGAGTAAGTACATGTTTTATCCTTGTGATGCAATGTGAATGAAGAACGACCTACCATCAATTCTATTCCTTTGTGTCCTCCATGACACTCCAGAACGGCGCTGTGCAAGCAGAAAGTCGCAGCTTATTCATTCATTCACTTGATAACCATACACCGAACATCCAGGAAGTGCTAACCAGGCCCTGCACTAGGTATTAGGGAAACAGAGATGAGTAAAATTCAGTTGAGACTCCATGTCTTGTTGGGAGCCAAGCATGTGTAGAGGTCACTCTTGTGCACTCCTATGACTCTACAGAGGCATCAGCAAGATGCTGGAAGGAGAAATAAGTCAGCAGCAACTCACTCTGCAAAGAAGTGTACAGGAAGCTCTAGATGGGTCATTTTTGAACATATCCTCGAGATGAGTTTTGAAAGGATAAACTCAATAAATGGCTTAAAAAGTAAGAAAAGAGGAAGGAAAGGAAAACAAGAAAGAAGGAACAAAGTAGGAAACGTAGGTGGGTCCACATGGACTGTACACATCCATCCAGCAGGGTGTAGAATGTTTCTCTCCCAAGGGCAATGCATTGGTTTAGCCATGGGATTCTCTTCAAAGGAGGATCTCAACATGCCAGCGGGTACTTCTCTGATTTTGGTCAGGATGCAATCCAGGTGTACATCACTGGCTTGTGACATCTGTGATCTGCCCAGATCATGCGCAGAAACAAGACATCAGATTCCCTCTGCTTAGAACAGAAGCCAGGAGAAGGGGCTGAATACAGGCATCTTTAAGATTCATACCCACGGAACAGAGACTCTACTTTTCATCAGTTCACTTTCAATGAGCGTCTACTATATGCCACGCAGACCACGGTGCAAAAAATTAAGCTTAATAACCCTTAAATATCATTCTCTGGTTCCAGGCCTCTTCAGAAGCTTGGCGATTTATTATCTAATATTCTTGTGAGTTCCTGTGTCTGGATTTCTGTGTTTAGGCTCTTTTAGGGAGATAGTAAGGAACTGGCATCCACGTGACTTTTTTTATTTTTTTAAAGCCTTCTCTGCCTGAAAATGCCAGACACATTTCAGATGTCAAAACTAACGTGGCATTCAGGGTGGGTGACTGATCCATGTGAGTGCTCTTAAGTGGGTGTAGAAGCCTGTCTGGCTCATTGTCTTTTCTGCACACGCACATTCAAATGTGCACAGGCTTGTAGGCCATAAATAGCTCTTAGGGGAGTGTGAGATTACATCACAGACTCAAGAGGGCCCCGTTACCTCAAATCAGTGAATGCTTGACACTCATCTCCCCAAAAAGGCACGCTTGTTGAAAATGCAGATACTAGACTCACCCTGACCCCAAAAAACTACCACTTGCAGCCATTGTTATGGGCTGAATTCTGTCCCTCCAAATTTATATATTGACATCCTGACCCCGTAATACCTCTGAATGTGAACTTACTTGGAAATAGTGTTGTTGCAGATATAATTAGTTAAGATGAGGTCATCCTGGAGGAGAGGGGGTTCCTAATCTGATAGAACTGGTGTCCTTGTGAAAAGGGGAAAGGTCGGCCGGGCACGGTGGCTCATGCCTGTAATCCCAGAACTTTGGGAGGCCGAGGCAGGTGGATCATAAGGTCAGGAGTTCGAGACCAGCCTGGCCAACATGGCGAAACCCTGTCTCTATTATTACAAAAATTAGCCTGGCGTGGTGGCAGGCACCTATAATTTCAGCTACTCGGGAGGCTGGGGGAGGAGAATCTCTTGAACCTGGAGGCAGAGGTTGCAGTAAGTGAGATTGCGCCACTGCACTCCAGCTGGGGTGACAGAGCGAGACTCCGTCGTGAAAAAAAAAGGCGGGGGGAAATGTGGACTCAGGCACACAGGCAGAGTGCTCTGTGTGGACTGGAGTGACACGGTCACATGCTAAGGAGCCACCAGCAGCTAGGGAGTGACCTAGAACAGATCCTTCCTGAGCATCTTCAGAGGGAGCGTGACCCTGCCCACATCTTGATCTCTGACTTCCAGGCTCCCCAGCTGTGAGACGCTCAATGTCTGTTAAGTCACCCAGTTTCTGGCACTTTGTAATGGCAGCCCTGGAAAAATATCACAGGCATATAATGCCGTTTGTGTGTGAAGGAATGACTTAATCATTCAGTGGCTGGAATTTAGTTATTATATGATGCCATCAACAACATTCACTTCCTCTTCACATACATTGTGCCCCACACCTGGACTGCAAAATTCCCATTGCAAGTTAAGACAGGTGCCTTACACAGTGACCTGAGCTGCCTCTCTTCCGGAAGGGACGACTCTGTCAGTCAGGTTATCCACAGTGAACATTACAACACACTCCACTATTTCTCAGGTATCTACGTTTGGTAGATTCTTCTCCTGCTCCTTGAGAAGTCCCCAGTGGTCAAACAGTCATGGAGAGTTATTACTAAAGTACCCAGTCTAAGAGCCACTGACATTTCTATACTGATGTATGTCCACATTTATAGATGTAAGACATGGAGTTATACAGAAGGCAAGTTTATTCAAAACAGATAAAAACATCCCCAATTCAAGTTCCACTAACTAGTAATTGGCTATTAGTAATTTTACTCCCAAATAAATTAATAATTCATTTGGGCCAGGCCTAGTGGCTTATGGCTCTAATGTCAGCACTTTGGGAGGCCAAGGCAGGAGGATTCCTTGAGGCCAGGAGTTTAAGACCAGCCTGGGCAACATAGCAAGACCCCATCTATACAAGAAAGCTTAAGAAAATAGCCAGGCATGGTGGCGTGCACTTATAGTCCCAGCAACTTGGGAGGCTGAGGTGGAAGCATCACTTGGACCCAGGAGTTTGAGGATGCAGTGAGCTATGATCGTGCCAGTGCTCTCCCGCCTGGGTGACAGAGTGAGACTCTCTCCCTAAAGAAAAGAAAAGAAAAGAAAAAAGAATTCCCTTGGAAGGTTTTGCTTTTTTAGAAGTAAGATTAGCTAAGAAAATTAATAATGCAAAGAAGTTAGGGGTGGGTGGGGTGAGAGAACAGGAATATTTAAACTATTTTTTTAAATTCAAAATTGTTTTAAAATAGTTATCCCATTTCCATTCCTCCATGACAATGAAGGTGCTGACTTTCAACGTCTGTTACTGTAGCCTATGTAGAGTGAAGGGTGCTCATCCAAGACTTACATCTAGAGCAAGGGTGTCCAATCTTTTGGCTTCCCTGGGACACATTGGAAGGATAAAAATTGTCTTGGGCCACACATAAAAGACACTATCACTAATGAGAGCTGATGAGCTAAAAAAACAAAAACAAAAACAAAAAACTTGCAAGTCTTGGCCAAATGTTTCTGGGGAGGCCTGGATGGCAGAGGTGAATGGGAGGGTGGGAGTGGGGAGGGTGGAAGTGGGGAGTGGGGAGGGTGGAAGTGGGGGTGGGGAGCATGGCACCATGCTCAGAAAGACTCCCTGAAAGCCTTGTTACTCCTCTCTGTCCCAAGTTCCCTTTTCCCAGGGTGACTGCTCTTCCTCCCACCTTGCCCTCCTCTCTTACAGGTCCCTATAATGGCTGTTCTTATGTTCCCCACTCCCTACCCCACACCATATTTTCTCTTAAGGAGCAATTTGGCCTAATCTCAGTTTAATCATTAACCTTTCTGAGCTCACAAGGAATAGCAAGCTAAATAAGCACAGAATTTGTCCTCCTTAGATAGTAAGGAAAGAGAATTGTAAATGTTTATGACTTGCTATATTTTTCTTCAATTCATGGCACATTCTATATTAATGTAAAAAGAACTGGGAGGACTGTTAGGAATACTCTGTCATACTAGCATCACTCTACTTGAGCCCTTTATGCTATAATATTAATTGCAGTTATAATTATATTTCCTATTTTCCTTCTTTTCAAACTACAAAACTTAGTCTTTCACGTAATGGGAGAGGTGATAGAGTATGGTGCTCATGGTAAATCCTCAATATATTTATCTATTATTAATGATAATTAATACTGGATTTATACTGAAATAATTCACCACTTATTAAAACACAATTCTTAAAATATAAGTTGCCCCTCCCTGCCACGTACACTTTTCTGTTTGTGGTCATTAGATCATGCTGCTAACAGCTTTGCCTAAACAGTTTATTCATTTAACATCTACACACCAGGCACCCAGTTAGTCTGGGGACAAAGACGGGTAAGACAGCATCTTTTTTGCCCCAAAGGGATGATGGAATGGAGACACAAGGACATTACTTTGACATGGGGCACTCCTTTGGCCAATGAAGTAAAGGTCAGTGAGTGAACCTACAAAGAAATGATTAACCTGTCATAGAAAAGGTTATGAATGTAATGCCAGCTACAGGACACTTCAGTTTGCTCTCATGAGATTTGGTCAGCAAAGGAATTATCTGTGTAAAGAGAAAATCAGAAGCAACCTTGCCAGCCTGTGAACAAAAGACTAGCCAATGCCAGTTCCTACCAGCAAGGTCCAAACAGTCATGCCAAGATTATATGGGGTATGTAGAATGTGTTCTCTCTGTACCCTGTCTTGAATTCTATTTTGCACATACAGGAAAGCCAAGAAATGCATGCACCTGATTGCAACATATATAGTCATATTTTGATACCACAGTTTGGATGGCAAGATTATTCAGTCCCTTTCCCTACCAGAGAGCTTCATCTATTTTCTCTGACTTCTCCATGGATCCACAACAGTCAATGCTTTAAAAAATACTCAGGACATGGACCAATACAAAAATAAAGATAATCGTGATTAAACAACTGAACATGAAATAAGGCCACAGAAGGTTCTCTAAAAAGAGTATCTGACCTTGCTCAGACTGGTGTGACCATGAGATATGAGACTGAAGAAATGGCACAGATGGCAAGTAATGCAGGTGTGTGGTATCTCTTCTTCTTCATTCCCACTTCAGTTCAGCCTAACACTTCATTCACCAAATGAGTGATCACCAACTGCCTACTATGCATCAGACATATAAAACAGAAGATCTAAAAGACACAGTTCCTGTTCTCAAAGAGTTCCGTTGATACGGTTGGCATTTGTGTCCCCACCCAAATCTCATGTCGAATTATAATCCCCAGTGTTTGGAGGAGGGGCCTGGTGGGAGATGACTGGATCATGGGGATAGATTTCCCCCTCTCTGTTCTCGTGATAGTGAGTTCTCATGAGATCTGGTTGTTTAAAAGTGTGTAGCCCCTCTCTTTTCTCTCCCTTCCTCCTGCTCCAGCCATGTAGGACGTGCTGGCTTCCCCTTCTCCTTCTGCCATGATTGTAAGTTTCCTGAGGTCTCCCCAGCCATGTTTCCTGTACAGCCTGTGGAAACATGAGCCGATTAAACCTCTTTTCTGTACACATTATCCAGTCTCAGGTAGTTCTTACAGCAATGTGAGAACAGACTAATACATCTGTATCCAGTGTGCAGAGATGATCAAGAAAGCAGACACTAAAAATCCTACATATGAGTTTCATGGGTGGGAAACACAGTGTGGCTCAGTGAGACCAGGAGGGAAAAGTCAGGGTGGGCTCCTTGGAGCTGATGTTGAGTTTTGAAGAGTACACAGGAATGTGAATGCATGTGATGTGAGAGGGAAGGTGGTCTAGACAGAGGAGGGAGCTCATGCAGAGTCACATGAGGGGACATGCCGTATTCGGGGAAGCACAAGTATGGCATACCAGGAGGGGAGGAAGGAGGTAACGAGCGCCCTTCTCTCCCCAGGATATCTCTTGAAGGTATGGAGAATCTCAGAGGGTTAGGCAGGAACATTTTTTGATTAAAAACGTCACTCTGGTCATAGAGTGGAAGATGGATGAGAAGGGACTAGGTTCTACAGGCAAGGCAGTCAGGAAGAACTTGCTGCACTGCCACTGAGCTGTCATCAGGTTTGGCCTGCTTCAGGGGCAGTAAGCATGGAGAAGAGGAGGCAGACACGGGACATGTCCCAGGCAGACTCATCACCGTGGCTGCTGAATGGCTAGACAGGGGCACATGGAGGAACAGGATAGGGCCTTCTGGCTTGGCTAGTGACATTTGCTCAAGGGATACGGGAGAAATCATGGTCTAGTCCTTTCTAACTCAGTGCTTTAATTTCTCATTTTACCTCTAGGATAAAGTTTAAAATCTCTAACTTGACACTGAAAGTTCTCCACAATCCCCGTACACACAGTAGGTACTCGATACATACCAGTTGATTCAGCAACTGAAACAAACACAACAGAAATAACTTTCTCCATCTAACATATCGATATTTTTCTGATTACAGGTTTGGCTTACTCCTTTGCCCTTGTGAAAGAAGAGAAATAGCTTGCAACTTATTCAAAGAATAAGATAAGTGCAAACATTTTTCTGATAACATGCTAATCTCAAACACATTTTCTCTCCTGATACAGGGCTACAGTGTGTTCATCTGATTATCACCAACAATCATTCCTATCTCACTCTGGGTTAGGGTCTGTCCTCTCCTTCATCCTTAAGGCTATCAGTCTTCACGATAAAGAATTCCTAGGTAGAGATAGATGCTTGGGGTTCTAAAAGAACAAGTGGTAATCCTCACATACAATGACACATTCCAACCTCTAAAGTAGTCTGTATTACAGGATCGTTATTATTTTTTCCGGCAAAGAAGCCACAATTCAGGAATCTATGCAAAAATAATGAAGTGAAGGTTGCTCCACCAAGTTTCCATCAATCACTCCTCCTTGCCATTCTGCCCTTCCCGAGATGACAGCATGTCAGCTGCTTTGAACGAGATCTACATCGCGTTCTCTGCATTGCACTTGCTGCTGCTTTGTAGTTTGCTGGGTAGTGGTGACAGCCCGTTAACCATAAAAAAATGGGGAGTTCAGGACTGGAGGGGGCTGAGAACATTTTAACATATTTGCAAAGGCATGAGATTGTAAGAACGGTTATGTTGAGAACTTAAACGTTCACTTTCAGATCAGACTGAACTCTCAACACTTTTACATGAAAGAAATGCAAGGAGAAGCCTATGATGAAACCAATACATTAACATGTGTGGATATCGTGTGCCTCTAGAAAGTCAGGAGAGCAAATATGGGAGCTCCTTGAGTTATTCTGACTTGCTGCACAAGGCCATCAGGGCTGGGTCTCTGGCACTGATAACAGCTCTCTGGTGAAGGACCTTGTGTAAAGAGTATAATGGCAACAAAAATAAAAGAAATGAAGAAATGCATATTAGGACTAAATGATGTACATAGAGAGAAACGAGCATAAGTCCTTGGGCTCATAGGCTGAATGCCTCTGAACAGGAATGGAATGTTACTCCCTCAAATCACTTTAAAAAAATATTTTGATTATTTTTAAAGGAGACGAGTCTCACTATGTTGCCGAGGCTGGTCTCAAACTCCTGCGCTCAAGCAATCTGCCTGCTTCAGCTTCCTACAGGGCTAGGATTACAGGTGTAAGCTACCATGCCCAGCCTCCCCTATATCACTTTTACAGAGATCTGTTTACCACCAGGGCTACTATTTCTTTGCGGACAAGGACTGTGTCTTAGTCATTGTAGTATGATGCATCTGATCGTACCTGACACATAGCAGATGCTTAGTGCATGTTAGCTTGTTAAATACATGCGTCTAGCGCAAGGGATCAAGTGAATCTCTGAATGACGGATTGACTAGGAATAGCGGGAGATCAGTGGCTCAATGGTGGTCACAGATCAGCACTCTCAACTAACCATGAGAACCCGGATGAAGCAGAAGCTAGGTTAAGCCGATCTTTTCCCCTCCTCATTAATTTGCCATTGCTCCCTATAGAGTCATCAGAAAGCCTAGATATGGCCCCGGTGGCAGCACTACATATCTCTGAATGCTGAAGAAGACAGATAATGTAGAGAGACACGAACTTCTTCACTGAAAATTTACTGTGGAAGACCTCTCCATCAGCCACTGAGAGGGAGGTGGTGCCCTGCTACTTTGGTACAGAAGTCAAGCTCAGACTATTCTTGCTGGTGATTCTCAACCAAGGCAGGAGTTACCCTCCCAGGGACATCTGAAAAGGAGTGGGGCCGTTCTGAATCCTTAAAAAAACTTGGAGACATTATTGGGATGAGTAGGTAGGGATGAACCGGGAGTGCTTGTTGTGTTGTCACGAGCAGGAGAGCTCTGCATAGCAGAGGGCTGTCCTGCCTGCTTCGTTATGAAACACTGCAAGTTTAACAAAACACTCTCTAGAACAGATAGCATTGTCCCAGGGTTCTTCTGTATTTAATTCTTCCTTCCACATAAAATATCAAATCAGGCTATCAGATTATCTCCTGTCAAAAATATAATATCTGAGGATGTCTGCAATAATTTTAATAGTTACCATTGACCAAACATCCACTATATGCCAGGTAGTGTACAATACACAACTAAATCTTAACAACAACAACAGTGAATTTAGTGGATACTTTTTAAAACTCCCAATTGCATAAACTCAGCCAGAGAGGAAAAAAGCGACTCATCTAAGCAACTTACCAGTAAGTGGAGGAGCCAATATGTGAATCCAGGTTCCTCCGACCCCAAGTCCATAGATGTGATCATTAAACAACAATCTTGGTTTTCATGATGGCCAATAACCCAAAGCCTACTATGCACAGGGGAGTGTGAAGATCCCGAGAAGCAGGGGCAGAGCCTTGACCTCTTAACCAAAGCACCTGCAGTCAAGGTGAAAGGGGCTGCAGGTCCCATGCAATGCTGTCAGCTGCCGGCCTGGGAAGAGTTCCATCAGCAGTAATGATGCACCGCTTATTATGTGTATCTATCTCACTGCCTTCTTGACAGGATCCCTGCTACCAAAATACAGAACTTTCCTGAGAGTGATTCTTCACATAAAAACACATGAAATTCCTGAAAAAAACTGAGGATCAAGTGGTGGTTTCTCTGAGTGGCACTAGATTGACTAATTCCATCAGACACATGGACTCTCCCAAGACCCGGGAAGACCACAGGCAGATATGCTTTTGAAACAAGGATGCAGGAGAAATTCTGCTACGTCAAATAAAGTGTATTAGATTGGGTCTAGTATTTATCTTCTAAAGGAAGTCTGCTGTCGTCACAGTTGGGAACTTCACAAGTGATTTCTATCAGCATTTTATGGACCGTATCAGAGAGCTGGCATGATTCAATAAGATTCAGAAAAGATGAGACCCCAGGAGGTCATGAGTGCTAACCACAGCCCAGCCAGTGGAATGCTATGTGACCTTTAGTGACTTGTTTTAACATTCTCATGCCTCTGCTCATGGGTTACTGAACTTTTCTAATCCAAGATTCTCTGCATCCTACAGCCTCTAAAGCTACTTCATAGGCTTGTTGCAAAGATAAATAAAATACTCCTATAGATTCAAGTAAGCTCTGGATATGACTATAAGAAATATATAATCATCATTATTTAAAAAAAATAGAACAAGAGACTTTGTATTCTACTTTGTTTATACTGCCCTCCTGACCAACGCTGTCTTCATTCACATAATTACCATCTATCATCTTTGTCTTTTCCTGAGCACTATGTGCCTAGATTAAAAAGATGATAGTGGCCAGGTGCAGTTGCTCACGCCTGTAATCCCAGCACTTTGGGAGGCCAAGGCAGGCAGATCACGAGGTCAGCAGTTCAAGAGACCAGCCTGACCAACATGGTGAAACCCCATCTCTATTAAAAGTACAAAAATTAGCCAGGCATGGTCTCATGTGCCTGTAATCCCAGCTACTCGGGAGGCTGAGGCAGGAGAATCGCTTGAAGCCAGGAGGCGGAGGTTGTAGTGAGTGGAGATGACACCACTGCACTCCGGCCTGAGTGACACCACAGCGAGGCTCCATCTCCAAAAAAAAAAAAAAAAAAAAAAAAAAAAAAGATGATAGCATCCCTTGGTAGCAAATACATATGAAAAAATTCCATGTGGTTTATGCAGTTCCAAAAGAAAGCAACAGATACTGCATTTACTATAGACCCACTTCCCAATTTCATTTGACTTCCTTTTGCCTTGAGAGTCCTTAATTTTCTTGTCTTTTTTAGGCTGTAAGACTACTGAATGAATGAAGGGGAGGCAGCAGTAGTCTTGGTTTCTGAGCTTATCAACAATCCTTTTGCTACAAGAACTATGCAGCAGATAAGAAGCTAGCATGTGACACACCTTCTGCTCATTTTCCTTCTGGAGGAAAAGGAAACAAAGAAGCGAAGAGAAAAGGGTTAATGGGAAGCACTAACTAAACATTCAGGTGTACCCTGACTCACATAGGCACTGCATTCATTCTATTTCAAATAAGTGGGACCAGCCCACAGGGCTCCCAGGTTCATTGCACGCAGCTAAATGCTTAACCTGTTCCTTCCAGCAGCAGGTGTCACGTGCAATGACATGATTAGCCCAGGATCAGTATTAAACAGTCCTGTGTATGTTCACCTTTTGTAAACCCTCTCACTGACTCACTGCACCAAGCTATGTTCTTGCTATTCATTTGCCAAAATTAGATTTCCTTACTGCAAGAAATACATACAGATTTTTAATAAGCCTACTCTTTGTTTTATATATAAGGATAGTGAAGCTCGTTCAAGGTGACATAAAAAGTATATCTGTAATGTCTGGCTAACACAAGCTTCCCAGGCTTTAAGTTAGCAGCTGGTCCCAAACTATAGACTCAAGTCCACCCTACTGCTACTAGTACTCTAACTGTGAGATCCTTGACCCGTAGATCTGTACTTGTTTTACTTTCCAAGAACTTCTGGCAATGGTAATTCTCACCTCCGAATGCCGATGTTTTTTCATTGCAGTATCTGTTGTCCTATCACCTTCCTAGCTAATCTTTATTACCCTCCATGCCCTGGATCTTGGGCTCCACTGGGAGATTTGGTGGGAGTATGCATGCAAGTATCTTTCTCTCATAAACTGCATTGCCTTTTGGATGCCTGAGTTTACACTATTTCCATTACCACCCATCCCTGAAATAGATGAACACTAGGCTTCTCCCTAGTTTAGAACTTGGGTTGTTAGACTCCTTGGGTCTGTCTTAACTTCTCTCCCTGTTTTCAGTTTGGATTTTCTATCTCCATTTGGCTTCTCTATCTCTAGCATCATACCTCCCTGAAGATCCGTGGTAGTGGCAGTAATCCATTTATGAAAAATGAGACAACATAGATTCAAGGAATGAAATACACACACACACATATACACACATGCACACATGCACACAAGCAACCAAGATGGAATAGTGGAGAGTACACCAGACAAGAAGCCGGAAGTGTTGGTTCTAGTTCCAATTCCTCTCCACTGCAGCATCTCAGATGTAAACTGGCATCAGTAACAGGTCCTGTCATCTACCTCCCAGGAAAATTGTCAAAGATAATAATTATAGCCCGGGTGGTGGCTCATGCCTGTAATCCCACCACTTTGGGAGGCCAAGGCAGGTGAATCACCTGAGCTTGGGAGTTCGAGACCAGCTTGGCCAACATGGAGAAACCCCGTCTCTACTAAAAATACAAAAATTAGCTGGGTGTAGGAGCACACGTCTGTAATCCCAGCTAATGAGGAGGCTGAGGCAGGAGCTCTGAACCCAGGAGGCAGAGGTTGCAGTGAGCTGAGATTGCGCCACTGCACTCCAGCCTGGGTGACAGAGCAAGACTCCATCTAAAAAAAAAAAAAAAGTTATGAAGCTCTTCTGAAAACAAGAAAACACTATTCAGATGAAAACTATTATATTTATAGATTACTGTTTTGTTTTTTTTTTTAAATAGAAGCTCTTCTTTGAATTACCTATATTGCAACAGCAGTACCATCAAAATTGTGCACGATTCAGAGGTTCTTAAACATGGCTGCCCATCAGAATCACCACTGTGCCTTTTAGGAAACACAGATTCTCAGACATTCACAGTCTCTAATGGCCCTGGTTTTTCTGGGCAGTGCACAGGTAATGGTATTTTTAAAAAACATTCCCCCCAAGGGATTCTGATCAGTTAGGTTTGGGATCCACTTTTTAAAAATAACATGTTTCTCTGTGACAGAGGAAATTTAAGTATAACTATGATTCATGAATTTGTTATCTGTTTTTTCCTTCAGAGGATATCAGTTTAAGTGTTGGTTTTTAAACTGTAACTCTGAAGGCAAACAACTGGCAAGAAAGAGTTTTCAGGAAGAATGCTGGCTCTGGAAGGCACTGGAAGGTTCTGGAAAAGCAAGGTGTCCTATGAACTAGACTTTTCACCTGTAAGCATGGCAGGAAGAGGCTGTGCAAGGTGGTGGATGACTACAGGGCTTTGCTGTGGACTCCAGGCCTCTAATCCCTTTCAGTCTTTTTACTTCTCTGCCCTCAAAGCCCCGCAGCCTAGAGGGGAGAAGGCGGTGCCCTTGACTGCAGCCTCATGCTTCCTCCTGGCTTCTGGTGGCCTATGGTCTCCTTTACCGTAGGTTTCTGGAGCAAAAATCTAGCAGCCAGGTTACCAGGATCAGTGACAACTATGCAATAATTAGGGGCAGGCACCAGGAAGCAGAGAAACAGCTGGGTGGCAGAAACTCTCTGATACCCCAAAGGAAACATGGAACTCTACTCAGAGGTGGTCAAGAACATGCCAGAAGCTTTGCTTGCCTGGTTGGCAGCAGAAATGGCACTAGCCAGCGATCACCCGTAACCTTGCTGCCTTCTTTACAGATGGCTGCTGTCAGGCTGTTTAATTTGGAGGAAATTCCAATGTCATCAGCAGAGACATGGCATTGGGGAGGGCTGCCAAGCACAAAGACAGAACTTGGCTTCCCCAGCTGATACCCATGGATACAGAAACAGGCTAGTCTTAACAATCTTTTAGACCTGACCTTAGCAGCAAACCGGATAACTGCTAGTCATAAAAGTGTTTCTAAATTGGCCTGATTTTCTCCCCTCCTCTTAGGATCCTGGATGCCTGTAATGCTATTTATCAGTGGTCATTTTGTGCTTACTGATTTGCTAGACATTTTTTCAACCCATTCTTTTTTATTTTTTTATTTTTATTTTTTTGAGATGGAGTTTTGCTCTATTGCCCAGGTTGGAGTGAAGTGGCTCAATCTCGGCTCCCTGCAACCTCTGCCCCCTGGGTTCAAGCAATTCTCCTGCCTCAGCCTCCTGAGTAGCTGGGATTACAGGCATGTGCCACCATATCCGGCTAATTTTTGTATTTTTAGTGGAGACAGGGTTTCGCCATGTTAGCCAGGCTGGTCTCGAACTCCTGACCTCAGGTGATCCACCACCTCGGCCTCCCAAAGTGCTAGGATTAGAGGCGTGAGCCACCATACCCGGCCTCAACCCATTCTTTATCTCTAAACTCACAAGACAGTGGTTCTCAAAGTGAGTCACCCAGGGCCAGCGGCATCACGACCACCTGTAAACTTGTTACAAATGCAAATTCTTGGGCTTTCAAGCAATCTGTGTTTGAACAAGTCCTCCAGGCAATGCCTGTGCACTTGAAATTTGAGAGCAACTCTCATAAGAGTTCACATGGCTCCCCTTAACGTAAACACACCAAAATGAAGTAAGAACCATTTTCTTTCAATAAGTTTCAAAACCTTCAGACATTTTATCCAAGTAAATTCATAAGCAAAACACAAGCACATATTGACTTTTTTGCTTAATAAATTCGATTTTCTTAGACCCACTAACAGATCACGTTTCACCCACACAAAATAGTGTATGACTTACGAATGATCAACAGAGAAAAATCACAACGGTTTTTAAAATTTTTAATTTATTTTTATGTTATTTTGTGTGTGTGTGTGTGTGTGTGTGTGTGTGTGTGTGTGTGTGTATATATATATTTTTTTTTGAGACAGAGTCTGTCTGGGTTACATCCATAACTCACTGGAGCCTCAAACTCCTGGGCTCAAGCAATCCTCCCACATCAGCCTCCTGAGTAGCTAAGACTATAGAGATGCACCACCACACCTGGCTAATTTTTAAATTTTTTTGTAGAGAGGCGTTCTTGCTTTTTTGCCCAGGCCAGTCTTGAATTCCTGACCTCAAGTGATCTTCTTACCTCAGCCTTCCAAAGTGCTGGAATTGTAGGTGTGAGCCATCATGATGGCTCATAGTGAGTTGTTTAGTTTAAAATATATGACTCTATCACCACATTATTTGCCTACAAATATGTCTAGCAAATTCATGAGATATGACCAGTGTGTCTGAATACATACCAGTGCTTATGGCACTGACGTTTTACGTCCTGCTCAGGAAAACAAAATGCACTATTCAGCTTCCATATGTGACTACTTTTAAAATATGCTTTTTAGGCCAGACGCGGTGGCTCACACCTGTAATCCCAGCACTTTGGGAGGCCTAGGTGGGCGGATATGAGGTTAGGAGTTCAAGACCAGTCTGGCCAACATAGTGAAACCTTGTCTCTACTAAAAATACAAAAAATTAGCCTGGTGTGGTGGTGTGCACCTGTAATCCCAGCTATTCAAGAGGCTGAGGCAGGAGAATCGCTTGAACCCGGGAGGTAGAGGTTGCAGTGAGCCAAGATCGCTCCATTGCACTCCAGCCCAGGTGAGTGTGAGACTCTGTCTCAAAAAAAAAAAACAAAACAAAACAATAAAATACGCTTTTTAATAATGAATCTACAATAAAGCGTAATACATTTTCAACATGGGATTCTAACACAGAACCATCTTTGTTTTGTAATTCGTGCCTCCCTCCCCTAGTTTTAACCTGTGCTTGGTCCAGATATCATGGGTCTATGTTTCTGTGGTCTAAGACACTTCTTTAAGATAAGCCCGATACCTAACACACATCTAGGAGTAAATTAACAATTCTGAAATACTGGTTTCTTTGGCTTTTAGACCTCTTAATTGTTTTGGTTATAAAGGTCTGCCTTTAACATTTTTCCTTCTGTGTTCCTAACTAGGCCTCTGAGTCTCCACTGTCAAAATGTGGCTGATCAGACTTGAAGCATCCCTCACCTCACCCTGTGATTATGGAAGGAAGTACAGAACATCGTAGGACTCCTTCCCAGACACGTGGATCATGAATGAGCTAAAATTTCAATCTTTTGTTCTCCACTGGCCATTTTTTCCCGAACCCTTTAGGATAGCCAGAAAAAAATAAATAAATCTCTTCTTGGGAATATTTTCTAGAATGTTTTCATTTTAAAATTTATTTTCATTTTATTCCATTGTTAATTGACATCTGAAAATTTTTTATATTTATGGGGTAGAGTGTGATGTTTCAATACATGTATATATTATGTAATGATCAATTCAGGGTAATTAGCATATTTTTCACTTCAAACCTTTATCAGTTCTTTGTTGTGAGAACATTCAAATTCCTCTCGTCTAGCTTTCTGGAGTCTTCTCTTTTTTTTTTTTTTTTTTTTTTGAGACGGAGTCTGGCTCTGTCACCCAGGCTGGAGTGCAGTGGCGCGATCTCGGCTCACTGCAAGCTCCGCCTCCCGGGTTTACGCCATTCTCCTGCCTCAGCCTCCCGAGTAGCTGGGACTACAGGCGCCCGCCACCTCGCCCGGCTAGTTTTTTGTATTTTTTTAGTAGAGACGGGGTTTCACCGAGTTAGCCAGGATGGTCTCGATCTCCTGACCTCGTGATCCGCCCGTCTCGGCCTCCCAAAGTGCTGGGATTACAGGCTTGAGCCACCGCGCCCGGCCCTGGAGTCTTCTCTTAAGGAGCAAAGAAGAGAATAAAAGACCCTATAAAATTCAGCTCTGTTTAAATCCTATCTTTCAAGTAACTAAAAAGTTGAATACTAGCCCCAATAACTAGATCCATAAACCATTTTTCAATACTAATTTTGTTAGCCAAAGAGATATGCACTAGAGAATGTGAGACCAAGAGTAGACGGCCCATCCAAAGTCCACAGAAATAAAAATCCATTTATGACTGCATTTTCCATGCTGGCTTTCCAGGATGGTTCTGAACTTGCTAGTTCATGGTACAACTTTGTACTGTAACACAGCCAAGGAGAAATAGTAGCACGCTGGAGCCAGGTCTGTGAAAGCTGACAGTTAAGCTTGAGAGCCAAGCGTTCAACATAGCCAATGTTAAAAATTAACTTATATAAACTTATGGTTTAATAAATCATATTAAAAACTCCCGAGGCGAGGCAGATCACCTGAGATCGGGGAGTTCGAGACCAGACTAACCAACACGGAGAAACCCCGTCTCTACTACAAATACAAAATTAGCTGGGCGCAGTGGCACATGCCTATAATCCCAGCTACTCAGGAGGCTGAGGCAGGAGAATCGCTTGAACCTGGGAGGCGGAGGTTGCGGTGAGCCGAGATCGCGCCATTGCATTCCAGCTTGGGCAACAAGAGTGAAACTCCGTCTCAAAACAAAAACAAACTCATCATCATTTCTCATTATTTTACCCTATTTTACTATTATCTGTATGACTGAGGTTAATTACGTCTATTTGTATAATGGATATAAAGTCGTGCACCGCATAATAACATTTGGGTCAATCACGGATTGCATATGTGACAGTGGTCAAATAAGATTATAATGGAGCCGAAAACTTTCTATTGCCTACTGATGCTGTAGCTGTCTAATGTAACAGTATAATACATTACTTATATGTTTGTGGTGCTGCTGGTATAAATAAACATCCTGCAGTGCCAGTCCTATAAAAATACAGCACATGCAATTATGCACAGTATACAATACTTGATAGTGAAAATAAATGACTGTTACTGGTTTGTGTATTTACGATACTATACTTTTTATTGTTATTTGAAAGTGGACTCTTTCTATCTATAAGAAATTAACTGTAGGCTGGGCGCAGTGGCTAATGCCTGTAATCCCAGCACTTTTGGAGGCCAAGGCAGGCGGATCATGAGGTCAGGAGATGGAGACCATCCTGGCCAACATGGTGAAACCCATCTCTACTAAAAATACAAAAATTAGCTGGGGGTAGTGGCATGTACCTGTAATCTCAGCTATTAGGGAGGCTGAGGCAGAAGAATCACTTGAATCAGGGAGTTGGAGGTTACAGTGAGCTGAGATTGTGCCATTGCACTCCAGCCTGGTGACAGAGCGAGACTCCGTCTCAAAAAACAAAAACAAAAACAAAACAAAAACAATGGACTGTAAACAGCCTCAGGCAGGTCCTTCTGGAGGTGTTCAAGAAGAAGGCATTGTTTTCATTGCAGACGATGGCTCC
This sequence comes from Macaca fascicularis, assembly GCF_037993035.2. Lineage (NCBI taxonomy): Eukaryota > Metazoa > Chordata > Mammalia > Primates > Cercopithecidae > Macaca > Macaca fascicularis. Next base: position 156,518,397 of record NC_088378.1, on the reverse strand, counting down.
ATTCATGGTGTTGCCTCTGAAGACCTTACAGCTGGACAAGATGTGGAGGTGGAAGACAGTGAAACTAACCATCATGATCCTGCGTAGGGCTAGGCTAATGTATGTGTTTGCGTCTTAGTTTTTAACAGTAAACTTAAAAAAAAAAACAACCCCTTTTTTTTTTTTTAATAAGATAAAGCTTATAAACTGGATGTGGCGGTGCACACCTGTAATCCCAGCATTTTGGGAGGCTGAGGCAGGAGGATGGCTTGAGCCTGGGTGTGGGCCTGGGCAACATAGTGAGACTTAGTTTCTACAAAAAGAAGCTTATAGAATAAAGATATAAAGAAAGAAAATATTTTTGTACAGCTGTACAATGTGTTTGTATTTTAAGCTCCGTGTTATTATGGAAGTTATCAAAAAGTTTAAAAAATTAAAAAGTTTATAAAGTAAAAAGTAAGCTGAACGTGGTTAATGTATTATCAAAGAATAATTTAAAACACAAACTTAGTGTAGCCTAAGTGTACAGTCTTCATAAAGTCTATAGTAGTGTACAGTGATGTCCTAGACCTTCACATTCACTCACCACCCACTCACTGACTCACCCAGAGCAACTTCCAATCCTGCAAGCTCCATTCATGGGAAGTGCCCTATATAGGTGTGCCCTTTTAAAATCCTTTCTACTTCACTTTTACTGTACCTATTCTATGTTTAGATGCACAAAAACTTAGGCACATTGTGTTACAAGTGTCTACAGTATTCAGTACAGTTAGGTGCTGAGTGCTATAGGCAATTGTAACTCTATGTCCAAGTTTGTATCCTAGGAGCAACAGGGTGCATCATATAGCTTAGATGTGTAGCAGGCTCTGCCATCTAGGCTTGTGTGAACACACTTTATGATATTTGCAGAAGGACAATGTAAGGATGCATTTCCCAGAATGCATTCCCATTATTAAGTGATGCATGACTGTCCTATATGATGGTGTGCTACAGTGCATCTCTTTACAATCTCATGGTTGGTAATGTCACATTGGTAGTTTGAAATTAGTCACAGTGAGAGTATTTATATTATAGAAATCAGTAAACACTACAAATCAGATGTCCTGTTACTCCCGAGCCAGTAGCTAAACCTTTTTTTTTTTTTTTTTTTTTTTTTGAGATGGAGTCTTGTTCTGTTACCCAGGCCGGAGGGCAATGGCACGATCTTGGCTCATTGCAACCTCCGCCTCCAAGCGATTCTCTTGCTTCACCCTCCCGAGTAGCTGGGATTACAGGCGCCCACCACCATACCCAGCTAATTTTTGTATTTTTCGTAGAGACGGGGTTTCACTATGTTGGCCAGGCTGGTCTCAAACTCCTGACCTCAAGTGATCTGCCCTCATTGGCCTCTCAAAATGCCACTGTGCCCAGCTGCCAGTAGTAGCTAAACTTTTATCAGCACACTGCTGGTATCCATTCTCACTTTTTCTTAAGTGAAATAGAACTAGGGGAGAACAGTAGGAATAGTCAACTTTCCACGATTACATGTGCAGGTACATACCACCAAGCCATATGCCACCAAATCACTGCTGTCCAGAGTTTCCAACTAATCTATTGCTGATTTACTTCCTCTGTTTATCTGCTACTGAAATTAGTCTGACTCAGAAACGTAATTGTATGTGTGTTGGCAAGAACTCACACAAGAACACTATCTTCAAGAAAAAAAACACCACTGGATGTTTGTATCATCCTTCACCATGGCCACAGAATATGATGGATTACCTCATTAACTCCTTGCAACCATTGCCATGTTGAGTTTCATTGTCCCTGTTTGACAGGTGAGATTAGGTGATCTGTCCAAGGCCACATATCTAGTAAGTTGCATAGACAGGACTCAAATCCAGAAATCCAAATCTTGTATTCTTTAGACTTTACCACAGGTTATTGCTTTTATACCAATCTGTCATGAAAATGGGACTTTTTTTTTTCAAAAGGGCAACATCTGGGTTCGCTTCTCTCCTTCCTTTAGTTAGCAATGCAGCCAACTTTGAGGCACCCACATCTACGTTTATGAATATCAACTCCCCCAGCCAAGCTCCCTTCCTGCCCACAGGCAGAAATTACAACCCCATTGCTGCAACGTCTTAGATGAATCAAACGCAAACACGCTTCCACCTGAATTCCTAAAGATGTCCTAGGCATGTGGGCATCATTAGCAAGTGTTTTATACTTTGTGTCTAAGTTATTCAAACCCAAAGAGAAGCCTAAGGCATCTAATTTAAATACAAATAGAAATGATCGTGAATAAAGACGCCAGGTTCTTGCACTTAATGGTGAAAATAAATATATATGTATATGTGTGTAGAATTTATTTTATACACACACACATTTCATGAGGGGGAAACCGAACTATATACATACACATATACACACATATATATATGAACATGTGTGTGCTCTCTATATACACATACATATGCACAAATACGTGTGTTTTGTGTGTATGTGTGTGTCTAGCTTGTTTTTCACCTCCTCCAGGAGTTATACAGCAAAAAAGAAGAAAAAAAATCCCTGCCCTTTATCAGATATGTACACATTTTATCCTTGCAATATGTCTAAAATGATTTTATGACTAAATCCTGGGAAAAATGTGAAGAATGCTTGGCTAGATGGCAAGCTTTTCCAGTAAAAACACAACACTGCTTATGAATTGTAGCACTTGGAGAAGCCTTTTCAACATGATGTACATTTTTGTTCTAGCTTGAGACTAAATCCTGTTTGGAGGTAGGTTTTCTTTGGCTTTCAGAGAAAGTTGAACCAATTGTACAACATGGGTCTTCGGGCCCTCTAGCGTGGACTCACCACGAGAGGACGATGATGTGCTATTCCATTAAACATGCCTCTGCCTCACGACTCCAGCCAGGGTTAAAACCTTCAGATGTTTTCTCAACACATTAAGCAGAAATAACCATCACAACGGCAAAAACTAAACCCATCTGTCCCCTTGTCAGGATTTTTCAGATTGTCAACGGACTGACCTTGTGGCCGCAAAGCATTTTGGAGGCCGTGTAACAAAAGTTAAATGTGTCGGTGAACGCACACAGAGAAATTCTTAGAGGTCACTAGTGAATTACTAACACTGTTACCCTGGGAAGAGATGATGGAGTTTCCATTTTATCTCAGAGGTTTGGTGGGTGTATGGTGATGACTTAAAATGATGTCAGGCTACATAGCCAACACTTTCTTGGAAAGGACTTTCCCGACTGTTCTATTAAAACTGTCAGCAAATAGGGCCAAGGCGCTCACTGGTCTGTGCCGAGGACACCTTAAAGTAATCAGGCTGTCAAATAAAGGCAAACACTTTCTCAGCATTTCTAAAGACGGAAATAGCGAAAAGTGTGTTGCATTCCAAGCATATCAGACTTAAGTCATTTCTGCCTCATGGTTCTAGAAGACAAGAGATGGAGGTGGCAGCAAGTGGGGAGGGGAGCCACATAATTCTCCTTCTAACCCTCTGGCTCTCAACTAGAAGCAATTTTGTTCTGCAAGGGATACCTGGCAGTGTCTGAGGACATATTTGATTGTCGCAATTGCTGGGTGCTACCAGCATCCAGCGCACAGAGGCCAGGAATGCTGCTAAACTTCCCACAATGCACAGGACACTTCCACCCCACTCCATCTTCCCGCTTCCCCAGATAGGATGATCTGGGCCCCAAATGTCAATAGTGCTGTTGAGATTCCCTGCTCTAAAAGATCAGGGAAAAAGATCAGCTGCAGCCAGAGAATTTTCCATTGACCTTCTAACTGTTGCCTGGGCTCCTGGAGGACATCCTCTGAACGTGCTTGCTTCCTTGACCTAAACACTAGCCTCACCGTGGTCCACAGCCCAGCAGCATCAGCATTACCAGGGAGCATGTGGGAAATACCAAATCTCAGTTCCCACCCAGACTCACAGAACCAGAATGTGCATTTCCACTGGAACGCTGGGGGCTTCTTGACACTTGAAACTTTCAGAAGCACCAGACAGACTGCTCTCACCTATCCTTAGGTCTGTTTGTCCTTCTGCTCACTCAGTATTATTTCCACTCTGCCCTCTGAATACACAGTAATCTAGTAAAAAGTAGCTCTCTTCTTGCTTCAGTTTTTCCTCAGAACATTCTCTCCAACCCAGACTTTAACCTTGGCTCACTGCGGAGAGCCCTGTTTCTCCCACAGCCTTCTGAGGTGGAGACAGCTCAACCCCCAAGCCCCTGTGCAGGACTCCATGGCTACTTCCTCTATCCTCATTAGAAAATTCCTTCTCTTCTGACCACATGGCCATGCTCAGACCACATGGCCATTGGCTTCCAATTATTGTTGCAAGGTACCAGTTTTCAAGCCAGTTCTAGGTGCCTGGATCATGGCATTCCTATTTGCCCTCAACCCAACTGTGGAATTCTCCAGTGACTATGTGAATGACATCTTACACAAGAATTCCTGGTTCTTGAACCTTTTCTACAGTGGCAACAACCACCCTCCCCTTCAGAACATTCATGTATTAATCCAATAATTATGATGTCCTATCTGACTCTGTGCTAAAGATATTAAGAAGATTACCATAGTGCCCTTGTTCTCAATGAGCTTACAGTCTAGAAGAGGGAGGGAGGGAGAAGTATTTTGACACTAGAAGAAGCTTCAGGAATTACAAGTCAGAGAAAAGCTCAAAGAAGTTCATGGTCTACTTTTTGGCCATTTTTATTGGCTAACACTCCAACCCAGTAGTTCCCACATGCTGGTCTGAGAACCAGGGCCAATCCATGGAAATGAAGAAAAATAAAGACAACATAGTAAATGTATCATAATACTAAATTTCTAGGACTTATTCTGATATTATACTATTCTCACTTTGGGGCTGTTAAAACATCCTTTCCTTTTTAAAAAGATTGGAAAATTTATTTTAAAGTGTCCAGTGTCCTTACATTAAAATAAAGAGTTGACCCACATATGCTAGTACCCCATTAATTTTCTAAAACTCATCCTTGAAACCTGGAAGTGGCTTTCCAGGTCTACATGGGAGGGGCTTGCATAGGCCAGGGACAGTCTGGTTGTAGCAAGGGTTGGCAAGACTTGCTTTGAAGCCACATTTGCCTGTCTCTTTACACAACACGGGAAGTCACTAACTGTTCTTAAGGAAAGATTCAATGTGCCAAGTCAAGTGGTTAAAAACTCTTGGGGGACCAGGCTCACATCTGTAATCCTGGCGTTTTGGGAAGCTGAGGCAGGAGGATCACAACACCAGGAGGTCAAGATCAGCCTGGGCAACAAGGTGAGACCGTTGACTTTACAAAGCATAATTTAAAAATTTAAAAAAAAAAAAAAAATAGCTGGGTGTGGTACATGTGCCTGCAGTCCCAGCTACTCAGAGGCTGAGGGTGGAGAATCACTTGAGAGAGCTGTGGCTAGGACTTGTAGTTGGGGCAGATGAAATGGTCTAAGGTTAGGACAGCAACAAAAACAACTTTGGCAGATTTTGCCTCCATTGGGAAGAGTGCTCCTGGTGGACACATTTTCAGTCTCAAAAAGGAAAATAATGTTGACTTTTAGCTCTTCAGCTCTCAGCAGCTGCCACAAAAGTACTATGTTTAAATCTCACGAGTGTAACTGAATATTTTTCCCCTTTAGGGTCAATGGCTCTGTCTCAGGGATCACTTGTTTCTTAAATCTCAGGCTGCTACATTTTCTCAACTACCAGTTGTATTAGTCCGTTTTCATGCTGTTGATAAAGACATACCCGAGACTGAGCAATTTACAAAAGAAAGAGGTTTAATTGGAACTTACAGTTCCACACGGCTGGGGAAGCCTCACAACCATGGAGGAAGGCAAGGAGGAGCAAGTCACATCTTACATGGATGGTGGCAGGCAAAAAATGAGAGCGCGCTTGTGCAGGGGAATGTCTCTTTTTAAAACCATCAGATCTCATGAGACTTATTCACTATCATGAGAACAGCATGGGAAAGACCTGTTCCCCATGATTCCGTACCTCCTACCAGGTCACTCCCATACACATGGGAGGTCAAGATGAAATCTGGGTGGGGACACAGCCAAACCATATCACCAGTTGACCTATATAGCTGGAAAAAGCAAGACTTCTCCCCCACAGTTGCCAGTTTTTTGTTTTTTGTTTTTTGTTTTTTTTTTGCTTCTAGTTCTAACACTTGGTCATTTATTTCTCTAGAACTCAGAATATATTTGCTGCACATTATTGACTGTTCTCCTTCCTTTTTATTTACCCTTTAATGTTTTCACAAAACAGGGACAATGTGCACAGGCCAGAGGATTTTATGGTTTTTCTAATTTGTTTTTAAAAATTAGAGACAACTGGCTTACAGCAATTTTCCAGTTAATAACACGCACACAACCCACAAGCCAAGAACAACAGAAGAGGAGAGACAGAGAGAACATAAAACATTACTTATGAGATCTTTCCCACTGCTTAGCATCAGATCTATAACGCATGCGAGGCTTAGCTGGAACAAATGATGAAAGCTGCTCCTCCTTTCAAGTGAGGATCATTTACATGGGCCCAGACCACTCCTGTTCTCATTTATTCAACTTCCAGCCCTCACTGACATTAACCAGGAGCAGAGAACATCTGGTGTCAGGACCAACTCCCGCTGTGCCCAGGGCTGTTGTCTCTCTGTTGCAGAAAAGGCCAGAGGGCAAGGCTGCCTGGCTGAAGATGGGCTTCAGAGGTTCTAGGCTTTTTATGGAATTAGGCATGAGAAGCAGCTTTGCTCTTGTACATCAAATGTTACCTTAGCTCAATAGAAAAATTTCACAAACTCCAAAACCTTCCGTTTGAAAACCAGAGGAGGAAGGTGGTTTTAACCCAGTCTGAATTCAAATCTGTACATACTGAATTTTTTTAACTCTCTTAAAACAATGCTTTGGATTTTGAACATCTTGATTGTATATACATATACATGTAGATGTGCATGTGTATATATGTATGGATATAAATACATCCATTCATACATCACACATGCACACACACGTACACACACATACACTCAGAAAGATTGGGACTCTGGCAGGAACCAGAATTCTGCCACATCCCAAACCTAGCAGAACAAGTTCAGCTTTGGAAATGCATCATCGCCTTCACACCAGAATCACAAACACACGGGTGAGAGGTTGAAATCCCAGGTCCTTGACTTCTCAGCTGACACATCAGAGTTTACACATTTTCTAAGAAGGGGAAGTTGTTCAAGTTCTTTCAAAAAAATTTTTTTAAGACAGGGTCTTACTTTGTCACTCAGACTGGAGTGCAGTGGTGTGATCTCAGCTCACTCCAGCCTTGACCTTCCGGTTCAAGCGATTCTCCTGCCTCAGCCCCCCAAGTAGTTGGGACCACAGACGCATGCCAACACACCTGGCTAATTACTGTATTTTTAGTAGAGACAGGGTTTCACCACATTGGCCAGGCTGGTCTCCAACTCTTGAGCTCAAGTGATCCTCACACCTCAGCCTCCAAAAGTGCTAGGATTAGAGGCGTGAGCCATTGCGCCCAGCCCTAAGCTCTTTAAACTCAGCAATTTTCACACTACATCGATTACCCTGTCCCCTCCCTCAGTCCCATCCTCTGACCACTTCATCTTCTTCCACCTCCAAAACTCTCCTCGTCCTGTAAAAAAGCCCAGACAGCAGGAATGGACAATCTATAGGTTGTGAGGCTGCACATGGTATTTCTGGGTTTCATGTTCTGTTCTTGAAGTAAGCATAAAGACAATAACATACTCTCCCTGCTACGGTTAAAAGAATTTTCAGGATCTTTTGAAAAAAATAATAAAAACTTAAAATAAATATGACAATATAGAGACACTGGAGGGAGCTCTAAACGTCTAGTGATAGGAAAAATGCTGAAATTATATATCCTAAAACTGAATAGAGAAGCTACTGCTTTGTGGGATAATGCGGTAAATTCTGGCTTTAGTGATCTCTGTGCCCATTCTTAATATTGATTCAGAGCGGAAGATAATTAACAACATCAACATGTGTGCACATGGGGCAGGAGGTGGGGGGAGCAAATAAAACTATCTTAATCTTAAACATATGCCTCTTTACCCAAAAAAGGAGGCCATTTATTCTTGGCTTCCACAGGGCCTCTGAAAAGTATACTCTGAAAATATTTTCTTGGAGAGTTCTTTTAAGTAGAAAGATTTAAGAGGCAGGAACATAACAAAGGAAGGATCGGACCAAAGTGAGCCTTGTTGGAACTGAGCCTGTTTTGTTTTCCCATTTTCCACTAAAAGGTGCTTTGTCTTTTGAGAGGAATCTGCCCTCTTCATCCCACCATTCCCTCCCAGAGCCCCCAGCAATGAGAGGGCGTCTGGCTCACCCCTGTCAGGTCCAGAACCTGACTACGCACAACATGTTCTGTCCTGATGGGACTCAAGAGATGCTGAGTGAGGGGGCATTTTGACCCCCTTGCGGCCCCTGTCACGCTCAGCTTCCTGCTCAACTTTTAAAGTACAAGCTTACTGGAGCAGGAGCAGGGCAGACTCTGCCTGGTAAAGTCTTTCCTCTGATTAGGGTCCCTGGGTTGTATTCAAGCTGTCCCCAGCCCCCACCACATGTGCACCATGCGCGCATGCATGCGTGAACACACACACACACACACACACACACACACACACACACACACACTCCACGTTGTTAGTTTTCTGGGTCATTTCCTGTGAAATGTCAGTGTTCCCTCTTTAATGGCCGGATCTCATCCTGGGAGTCTGACTGAGAGCAAGGGGCTGTCGGTACAGGCTGGGGAGAGGGTCCCACCCCCACCTCACACCAGAGTTTGTATTGATAATAATCACATCTCCACTCACCTGTTTCTAGCCTGGGAAACTTTCTTCCTTCATTCAGCAATATTTATTGCGCACCTAAAACATTAATGCCACTGTGTGGGGCTTGGAAAATGTCCTGGTATTTGGGTAATTTCTCAGAAGCAAGACTTTCTCATTTGGGTCTCTGAATATCAAATGTCACCAGCCAATGAGTATGTACATTTCAGTGCCTCACATTCTTCTGGAGAACATAGTTTGATACGAACATTTGCATCAGTGTTCCTCAGCACACACAACAGAATATATATCTGTTCTGGACTAATTAGTATATCACAGGCACAAACAACTCTGTAGCCAACTTTTGATTAAAGAGACAGTCTCTACCATTAAGGAGCAGCACATCTATATCACACCAATAAAAGCCAAGAGTCCCAGCAGTTTGCTACAAACGACTACACAGTGAGAGTTAGGAACTATTCTGGATCCTGTATTTTATCCTAAAGACCTTTATTTAAAATTTCCAGCCTATCTCCTCCCCATTCCACTCAGTCTCATTTGACATTGCTTCCCCCAAGTCCACTGTGATGTCATGCACCTTGTGGATGGCAATGATCTGCACTATAATTCAAAATGCTGTCAGGGAGCTGGGAGCACAGAGAAAATACACCGGTGATGCCGGAAGCAATAAAGCAATCTGTTTGAAAAGCATAGGTTTCATAAAAGGTTAGCGCTGGAATGGAAGTGATCTCAGAGATGAACTCTTGCAAGCACTCTGGCGGCCGAAGCATCCAAATTCCTGGTTGCTGTGGTTGACTGGAGGAGTCTACAACCCCAGCTCCTGCCTTCAACTCTTATTGTAGACTACTTGCAGCTCATCCTGTCCTTGGACTTGGCTAATATTTATGCATACCATGTGCAAAATTTATGCATACCATGTGCAAAGTACTGCATACCATGTGTAAAGTACCTTTACACTCATGAAATCTCAGATGAAGACATTACATTTACTGGAGGTGAAAGAAAAGTCGGGAAATGGGAAGAGGTGCTGGAACTGGGGCTGGGAAGGAATGCTGCACTTCAGTGCTCTTGGTAGGGTTAACTCTGTTCCCCTACTGTTTCATGAAGTGTCAGGGTATGAACTGTAGCATGTGAAGGACCTTACACTGCACAATGTTCACTCTTGGAAAGACAATGCTAGAAATCTGTGTTTGAGCTATTTCTCTTGCTTTCAATGCAGATTCAGCTGATTGTTCAACGTGAGGTCTTAAAGCAACCCTGTCTCCTCACAGCCTTGTCTTCTTTTCCCTTTCTTTTTCCTCCCTATGACTTTCTTTCATTAAATTAAAATGAGAGACTAAAAAAGTGGAACATTTGAAGGAATGATGAGGTCAACAGCATTCTCAGATTCCTCTCTCTCTAAATTAATCATACCAAGGAGAACCCGTTAAATAATTTTTCAAGAATCTAAATAAAACTTTAAATAAAGCTTTATTTGGTTTTACTCACAGCCAACCAATAATTGAGTCACCTCTATTTTTAAAGTAATGTGAAGATCAGGTAGCTCAAACCTAACGGATAATGGGCATTCATAACTTTTGAGGGCATACTAGATACCTTATTTCCTTAATGCAAAAAGTAAAGTAGAGGTTCCTCTTCAAAGATTTTCCTCACCATCTAATTAGGAATTAATAGTACTTTCCCTTAGAAGCAAAATTTATTCAAAGACCTGTGCTAACATTCTTAAATACCTGCTAGCCGTAAAAAAGAAATCAATGTACTTTATGTTCTTAGCTCCCACAATTTAGCCTAAATATTTGCCCTGGCATGCTTATACTGGTCCAAGCAAGCATTAGGTCATAGCCTGTTTCTCTTCCTTATTTGAAGATTTTTTACCTTTCTCAGCATTCCACAAGTTAGTTCCTCCTTCCTTTGTTTTCTTCTGCCTTTGCTGCTTTTAAAAAGTTCTAAGTTACTAGCCAGTCGGGACAAATACAGAATGTGAGGCCCTGTTCCAGCCAACGGAAACCGGACACAGCAGTAGGGTGGACGCGTCAGGTTATAAATGACCCTGTCTCCTTTGTTTGGTGTACTCTCGTGGCAAAACTGCTGGTGAGTGTACCCTTTCTGCAGAAAGTAAAAATGGCCTTGCTGAGGAAATTAAATTTATGTTCAAGTGCTATTTCTTCACGGCACCGAGGAACAAGCATTTCTAACACTTAATGTGTGTACTATGGAATCAGATTTGTAAAAGTTCACAGCGGAAGGAGACTAGCGATCATCTGTGAGGAAGCTATGGCTCAGAGAGATAATGGGGCAGGCCTGAGATCACAGAGGAAGTAGTAATGATGACTGTTAACTTGGCTTCATTTTAAAAGATCGTGTTGTGGTCACTACCCTTATCTTAAAGCCTTAACTTTATGTTAATGAAACAAATACATTATTACATTTTTAAAATGTTCTCCTCTAAGGATATGCCTTTATCATTCAAAATAATATGGTCAGAATGAATGGGAAGGATACTGCTGTGTCTACCAACGCCTAAGCGGATATTTAAATGGCAGAAGCTCTTCTTCCAATGGCACATTGAAATCACTGAGAGATGACCTTCTCATAGTAAGGCTGTCCTAAGGAATATGTTGACACATGCTCCTCAAAAGTATCTGTATCAACTTTTGGATGCCGAAGCTGGTTTTACTCATAACATCTGGTTTGCCTATATAGCGTATCAATTCAATTAGATATTAAAAAGTACTTATTAAAAACCATACTTTAGTTGGTGAAGCTGAAATGCAGAGAGGGGACTAAAATCCCCAAGGGCACAGTTGTGGAGTTAGGCTAGAAAGCTGTGCTGTGAAATCCCAGGCCAGTAGCTTTTCATCATTAGACCACGTAGCTAGAAGCCCCACTGGAGGGTCTGAGCTGCAGGCACACGGTTAACCCAGGCACATCAGGTCTCATCTGGGCATGTCTAGATACGCCTGGGTGGCCTGTGAAGTGGATGGATGTTCTGTTTGTATGGAGGCCTGTTTGACGAGCCTCCTGGAAGAAAAAGAAACAGGCAGTGACAGGAAACCTGCCAGGGATAATGGTGCCACATGGTATCTGAAGTTCAGTAATTCTTCAACCTTCTTAGCAGTTTGCTGTGTGAGGAAGGAACTGACCCACAGTGGTTGGGTTAAGGCGCATCTGCTTGGCATGTGGGATTGGGGGTATGGGGGTGGCAATAACAGAGGATGAAACATTGGGAATATCTACCAACCCAGCCCCTTGGGAAGGGGTGCAGGAAGAGACAGTGGGGCCATAAAGAACATGAGGCCACCATGTTTTGTGGTCTCAGAAGAGAAATTTCACCACTCAGGAATAGAGAGGAAACATATGCCTACTGCACTTGGCAACAAAATAAAAGAAGGACCGATCGTCAACCCTCATGACGTCACCGGGCAGAAACGGGAGTTGATAATAACATTCGAGAAGGGGCCTTGTGAAATCTGGGGCCTTGTGAAATCTCAGTTACTTTGCGTCTCCTTTAAATAAACTATATTTTAAATACTGGCCTCACCAAAGCCTGTTTTCACACTGATTTCTCCCATTTCTATATCCATTCCATTATTAAATATGTTAAAGAATTATTGTCTTAAATACTTTCCTTCATCAACTGGGAACCCTGGAAGAAGATGAGAATGAGGAACATGATGATGATGGTAAAAAAAAAAAAAAAAAGTTAACAATAACTTGGGCCTATCATCTGACAGGCACTAAGTGTGTATCATGTATTTTGTCACTTAATTTTCATGATAACCTTTTCATGGTTTTAATGATAAGGAAAGTAGGGATAATATGGTTAAATAACGTATGCAAACTGAAAAACATTTGACATTTATTTTCTCACAACTAATAAGTAGCTGAAGTAGAACTTGAACCCACGTATGTTTAATTCCAATTAAAAAAAAAAAAAAACCACTGTTTTTAGAGTTGAGGTTTCTGTCACCCAGGCTGGAGTGTAGTGGCGTGTTCTTAGCTCTCTGAAGCCTCAACCTCCTGGGTTCAAGCGATCCTCCTGTCTCAGTCTGCTGAGTAGCTGAGACTACATGGATGAGTTATCATGCTTCACTTAATTCCAAAATTTAATTCTTACCTCAGCAACCAACAGGGTGTTTGGCACACAGTAGGTGCTTCACAAAAATTGGTGATTGAACAAATCAAAACAATACATGTTCTAAGGTTTAGTCAATCAAATGATGCAATAAGCCTCATTCTTTGCCTAAATTGGTTAAGTATACCTCAGTCATTTAACCTAATAGAAACAGTTGTTATAATCAAATAATGTCACAGGATCGATATTTCCTGCTAAGGAATAAATGACTTGGACTTGCTGTGACATTTATTTTCTAAAACTTACTCAGTTTTGCCCCGACATTTATACATCAGCAGGAGATGGTTACCCCGAGAAGCTGCTCCGTTCCACACAATTGCCTTAGTGTCTGTCCTCTTTATGAAAGGCACAATAACAAAAGGAAATTAAAAACAAACCAACAAACAAACAAACCACGGTAACTGTAGTTGTTATGAGCACTGACTTTTAAAGTCTAATTAAGAATTTGACTTGCTGGCCAGGCGCAGTGGCTCATGCCTCTAATCAAAGCACTTTGGGAGGCAGAGGCAGGTGGATCACTTGAAGTCAGGAGTTCAAGACCAGCCTGGCCAACATGGTGAAACCCTGTCTCTACTAAAAACACAAAAATTAGCTGGGCATGGTGGTTCACGCCTGTAGTCTCAGCTACTCGGGAGGCTGAGGCAGGGGAATAGCTTGAACCTGGGAGGCAGAGGCTGCAGTGAGCCGAGATCGTGCCACTGCACCAGCCTGGGCAACAGAGTGAGACTCAGTCTCAAAAAAAAAAAAAAAAAAAAAAAAAAAGAATTCAACTTGCTGTTTATGCAATTTTAAAAGCTGGCTTTTGTAGGTCTAAGATTGTTGTAAGACAATTTTAAAAGCTTCCAGAAATGCAGAATCGGGGCTCTTCTTTGCCCCACCACCCCACTGCCTCACATGTCTTGGTTTATGGCTTTTAACCAGCGAGTTCTAGAGAAGTTCCACAAAACTGGGCTCCACCTGCTGGCCTTCTGGGGAAGCTGCGTCGGGGCTGATGATGCCGGATGCGGGTTGAGTGAAAACAAGGAACAGATTTGAGTTTGTCCAAAGCATGCTTGGTACTTGAAAATTAACCCTTCAAGACTGGGCATGTGTCCAGTGATGCTCTGTGGCTGGCAAAGATGAGTATCAAATCACCAGACGTGCATGGAGAGCGTGAGCTGAACGACCGCCGTGATAGGCTTGAAAGAGGATGAAGCAGAGGGGTGGCACACGAGCCCTACCTGGGTGCTGGCACTGCCTTGATCTCTTGGTTACTATGACCCCGTGCAAATCACAGCATCTAGCGGCCCTCCTTCCCCCTTACTATGACTTCCAATTTTGAAATACTGTGACTCTGCTGTGTACTTAATTGACAACTCTTTCTGAAGGAATTTACGATCCAGTTGATGATATAAGATCCACTATCATAAGCCAATCAGAGAACCAAACAAGTGCTGAAGAGACCTCTATGGAGGAAGAGGACGTGAAACAACCAGTGAAGAATAAATCGGATTTACAAAGGTGAGGAGTAGGGAGTACATTTCTTTCCTAATGCTTGCACTGGGATTTCTGACGAATACCTCAAAGGCTATGTTGGACTTTTTCTGATATAGCGATATTTTGGAGATCATGATTCAACCAGTGGTTTGTCTAAACCTGTTTGAGGATGCTTTCTAACATATCATTTCCTTCCCTACATAAAGGTAATATGCAAAAAATCCAAAAGGGTGCAATCATTTGTTTATTACTAGAGTCTTCTTTATGTTCTAAAGTCTTAATTATGCATTTCTTTCAAATTGTGAACCTCCAATGAACTACAAGCATGTCAGAATTACATCTATTCAGGTCATATACAACATCCGTGGAACAAGGTGAATTTGAAGTTAAGTCTCCTCTTAGTGTAGCAGTACGTCTTTTGAATGAGAACGGCCAGTGGTAAAGATGGAAAATAGGTGGGTGGCCAGGCACAGTGGCTCACGCCTGTAATCCCAGCTCTTTGGGAGGCCAACGCGGGCAGATCACTTGAGGCCAGGAGTTTGAGACCAGCATGGCCAACATGCTGAAACCCTGTCTCTACTAAAAATACAAAAATTAGCCAGGCGTGGTAGCACACGCCTGTAGTTTCAGCTACTTGGGAGGCTGAGGCAGGAGAATCGCTTGAACCCGGGAGGTGGAGGTTGCAGTGAGCTGAGATCGCACCACTGCACTCTAGCCTGGGTGACAGAATGAGACTCTGTGTCCAAAAAAAAAAAAAAGATGTAAAATAATTAGAAAACAAAAGCCTAAAAGATCCTTGCTGAAATCAGCTATTAGTCTGTTCTCTTCAGGAAAATGATATATTATGCATAATCAATAATAATAACATAACTAATCTTATGTCTTATTGACGCTACGGTATGGCTATCTCTATTTACTACTACCATATATGACTTTAATATTGATATTGAATTAAAGTCAGTGCAACATCTGTCGTATATTAGTAAATATGCAAAAATGGGAAATTTGAAGCCCTATTTATAGGCGATACTCAGAGAAGGCCCAGGTTTGGTTGGTGCCAACTGGAAAAAGTTTATATCTGATTATATTAATAGCACTATTGATCTGGCATTTTGCCCTGGCATAGTTTTTTACCTTCTCGAAGGTTAAAAAAAATTCTCCCTGGCTGCATCAGGATTTAAGACATTGGGGAGAAAGAAAGGATAAAGAGGGAACAAGAGCAAAGATGTGGATCATCGATGAGGTTCAAGGATAATTAAACTCCTGCCCATAGCTGGCCTGGGGGAGAAATGAATGTCACCGTAGTATGGATGTTGCTGGCTCACAGTGTGAAGACAGAAGACCTTGTTTCCAGTCAATCACAGCCCTGTTGAGATATACTTTCATGCCTAATTCCTTCACCCTCTGAAGTCCAACATTATTTAACTGATAAGATATGCCACCTATCATTTTGTCCTTTGTGTTTAAGTTGTTCTTATTAATATATATGTCTTATCTCCCTTAGTAGATTGTCAGCTTCTCGAGGTTATCTTGAATGTTTTAACTTAGTTCTCTCTCTCGCACTATCTTGCTTAGGGAAGACACCCAATAAATATTAGTTGGAGACATGACCAAGTGCATCAAGTACTGTATAGGCTTGCTAAATAAGGGCAGTAAAAATGCTGTTGGATCTTGTAGGCAAATTCTGAGGATGTAACATTGGATGAAATTAATATAAATGTTGATTAACTGAATTGTGAACTATAGAATATGAACCCTGTCAATAGGAGAAAACTTTCTAAAAGCCTTCTTCTTTGTTGTGCATGTTTTTAGGGATTCAGTCCAGAACTTTCACCCAGAAACTCAAAGTAAGAAATTTAGTTTGAAATAAGTCAGGTCTTAACAGTGAGAGGTTATTAAGATTAATAGACTGTCTTGGGCAGCCTCCTGCATGCCCCTTATCTTCTAAAGGGTTACTACGAGACTGCATCCTTTTCTGCCTTATCTCAGAGGCCCATTAAAGCATGTAACCAGACTGCTCAGATTTGTACTATACTAATTTTCCCCTTCCAAAAGAAACCAAACAACAAAATGAAACTCCACCAAGTGGCTGAACTAAATTCAAATATCCGTACAATTCTATCCATGGCAACAGCGTCAGTTTTTCAGAAATTTCATTGCCAGGCTCCCCTACTTCAATGGACAATAGAAGAAAATGTGCCTCAATGTCACAAACTTCAATGCCGCTCAAGGAACTAATTAAATCTCCTAGGACGCCCTCACCCACACCCTAAGAAATTTGAAGGGTACGCAAAATCCAAACTCAATTCGACACCATTAAAATAAAAGGCCTTTACATATAAAGCTTAATCTTGACTTTCTTTGTCCTTTTCTCCCCACAAAATAGTAGATTTCCAAATTCCCCAAAGGTCATGAGTTTGGCAATGGAACAATGGCATCCCCAGAGTGACTGCCTTGGGGAGAGAGTTTACTCCTCTCTTGGCCATGCCGTGGGGGCTGCTGTCTCTCTTGGGAGCTGCAAGCATCATCAAAGTGGATGAGGGCTGGCCACAGCAACAAGTCTGGTCTCTGTGGAGGGGGTAGAACACCAGGTACCTGTAACCCAGGTATTGAGAGGCACCAAACCAGGCATTCTGTCCTATGGGAACTGACTGCAAAGAAAAGTCCTCTAGTTTTCTAGTATTAGGGTGATGAGGTCTCTGTCTATTCACAAGAAGAAAGAGTCATCCTCAACCATTCCCAAACTATGTTAGAAATGAAGAAAGGGGAAGGGAAATAAGCACTTGCTGAGCACTTCGTTTAAATGTGCCAGTCATTATGCTGCATATTTTATATTTAATCCTCACACAACCCTACAAAGTAGAAATGATGACTCTATTTAAAGACAAACTGAAACTCAAAAGAACTTCCTCGAAATGATACAGTTAGCACATTATGGATGCAGAATTCAAACCCAGGCCTGTCTAGTTCTTAAATCCATGTTCTTCCCATATAGCATGCTGCCTCTCAAAAGGAAACACTGTGGTTTTTTTTTTTTTTTTTTTGTCTTTTTAAGGTACAAATATAGTTGGACCATTTGGAAGAAGATGTAGCTCGGAACCCATTCCTTTTGTTATAGGCTTGTGCTATAAACACCCATCTTACTCTTAGTTTGACCTTTGTGCCGTGGGCTCATGTCTGTAACACAGGAACCCAATCATTTCTGAAAGTCTATCTAACAGTGATACTGTGTGCAGCAAATGTTTAATGAATGAATGAGTGAATGTGAATCAATGGCTGGGGGAATACATAAATAAATGAATGAATGAAAGTGAAACTGACGAGCCCATACTGGGACTGAATTGGCAACGTGGGCCTCATGAAAGCAGTGCATGTTAATCACTATTTTTTTTGAGCTTTGTGACATGTTGTTTTGGTGTTTGGAGAAAAAGTCTGTGTGGTGGTGGTCTGGGCTTTTTCACTGACGCAATGGCCCACCTGATATAATGCTGATTTCCATCAGCCACTAAACTTAGCCTGAAGACAAAATTTCCTTTGGAAGGATTCAGCTTAGGGGAACAGATAATAAGGAGGTGGTTATTTGGGGAAACAAGAGTTACTTTACATTCCTATAACATATTTCTAAAAATGAAACACATTCTCAAAGTCAGAAAGTAAGGAAAATCAAACATTGCTCTACTTTGGGTTTTGAAATGAAACATTGATTGTTTGTAGAAGTGATGCTTAATTTGGGGGATAAGAAGCGAACTTCTTTCTATAGCCTCAAGGAGCTAATTAAAATGTGACAAGGCAGTGATTATATACTTAGAGGTATCGATAGGCCCTTAGTTTTCCACAGCACAGATAATCTCACGCCAGCTCTCACTTATGTTAAGTGTTAGACACTTGGTACAGGAATGGATTTCTGCTCTTCCCTATCTCTCGCTGTTCAGGGACCCTGGTCAGTTCCTCAGCATATTGTACCCTAAATGAGATGATGAGACAGCATCGAGCCAACTGAACTAACAGAGAGTGAGGTCGTAATGCTTATCGGTCACTGTTAAAACCCATCCAACCCATTTTGGTATGATTCTTGCAGTTACTAAGGCCTGGCCTTCATTCTCTCTCCACTCAGAATTCACTTTAAGCTATTATAAGAAAGCTAAAGATAAAACAGCTTCTGCATAATGAAACACTAATCCCCAGAGTGTGACGCCCACGACACAAATGAATGCTAGACAGAAGATAACCAAATGTCTAGACTTATTCAAAACCGCTTCTCATAGTTCAAACTTGTACTCACTGCTTCATCAGCTTATGAACCATAAACTGATTTAAAAACACACATGCAAAACTGAACAACAACAACAAAAAAACGCTAAGCCCAGTAGAGCCTCTTCAGTCAGGCCTTTTTGTTTGAGTTTATCTATCCAAACACAGTAATGCCTCCTTAAGCAGATACCAGCTTACTGAAAATATACACAATTTGTAGCATCCGAAACAGAATATGGCCTTTGTCCTTCAATCTATTGGTGGACTGGAATGTTTCCAGTGTAGTCCATTTTTCTGCCTCTTTAAAATTAAATTAATAAAAGTATACAATTTAAGGATCTGTAGATTTGTGTTCAGCACAATGGACTAAAAGTAGAGCTACTGGATTCTAGAACAAAATGTCACTTATAATTAGCTGAGTATATATGACATCTCAGGCATTGTACCAGGGGCCCAGAAAATTACCTCATTTCATTTTTATAATAATTTTCAGAAGCACCCACTTTCCTAGCTAGGATACCTACCAACTATGTCCTTAGGCAAATTATCTTCTATCTTGGTTTGTACAACAGAAGAAATAATTTTAAAATATATGGAACACAATACAATTAAAATATGGCCAATTAATTAATATTAGGCAGTGAAACAAAAAGTGGTTTTTTTGTTTGTTTGTTTTTGGTTTTTGGTTTTTTTGAGACAGTGTCTCACTCTGTCACCCAAACTGGAGTGCAATAGTGTGATCTTGGCTCACTGCCACCTCTGCCTCCTGGGTTCAAGAGATTCTCCTGCCTCAACCTCCCAAGTAGCTGGAACTACGGCACCTGCCACCACGCCTGGCTAATTTTTTGTATTTTTAGTAGAGACGGGGTTTGGCCATGTTGGCCAGAATGGTCTTGAACTCCTGACCTCAGGTGCTTCACCTGCCTCGGCCTCCCAAAGTGCTGCGATTATAGGCATAAGCCACCGCCCCCGGCCCAAGTGGTTATTATTTCAACACAGAAGTCCTTGTTTACCCGAAGCAGGTGGGAAATAGGGCTTCGTATAAAACCAGAGCAGAAGTAACAGAGAAAAGGATCTGTGAGTGAGTCCTGCCTGGTTCTCACTAGTCCAGCCTTGGGAAAGAGCTGGGACACCACAGGTAAGCACCTTAATTTACCCTCTGCCTGTTCGGCAAAGACAAAGTAAACTAAGTGCCACTTTTATTAATGGGAAATCATCTTACTTATAGCAAAACCAAATGCTCACAACCTCATTCGTTCTACGGTTATCCGGATCCTTCATGCTGTAGGTAGGGAACAGAATGAGGCTCTGAGAGCTCCCTCCTCCGCGTCTCTGCTGGGAGCAAAAATAATCTCAAAACAGGAAAAAGAAGGAGGGGAAATTTTTAATCGGTTTTTTCCCTCCCTTCAAAATGAGTGGGGAGAATTATACATGGGCAGCTACATATGAGCCAGTACATAGAAGTCAATAATGCAAACAAGATAATCAGGAAAGTGTTTAATTTATTCACAAGAAGTACCAAGCTTTCAAAAAAAACAAAAACAAAACAAAAACAAAAACAAAAAAACCCCAGACTTTCCTCATCATCCATTTTGCAGTCAGTGTGCTGATAACAAATGGTCATTATCTAGTTTCTGGAAAGTAGTGTCTATGAATCGGAAAAGAAAAATTGGTCAATAATTTATATGGCTGTGTGTACTTGAAGTAATACAACTTATTTCTTAGAAGGATCTCTCAATATAGATTAAATTAATGTAAAATGTAAAATGACTTTCTCCTAAAAAATGTAAATTAGAGAGTGTTTTTTTTTTTTTTTTTTGAGACAGAGTCTTGCTCAGTCGCCCAGGCTGGAGTGCAGTGGCGCGATCTCGGCTCACTGCAAGCTGCGCCTCCTGGGTTCATGCCATTCTCCTGCCTCAGCCTCCCAAGTAGCTGGGACTACAGGCGCCCGCTGCCACGCTCGGCTAATTTTTTTTGCATTTTTAGTAGAGACGGGGTTTCACTGTGTTAGCCAGGATGGTCTCAATCTCCTGACCTCGTGATCCGCCTGCCTCGGCCTCCCAAAGTGCTGGGATTACAGGCGTGAGTCACCGCGCCCGGCCATTGGAGAAATTTTATTGGCTCAATAATTAATACTACATCACACATCTACTTTCCTCTGTGCCTTCTGTCCCTGTGGCCTTTTACAGACAAAGCTTTTGCTATAACCATGGAGCACACAATAGCACAAACTATAAAATATAAGAAAGTATAACACCTGCCTTACAGGGATGTTGTGAGGACCTAATCAGACAATGCATGAAAAGTACTCAGTACAGTGCCTGGCCCAGATTAAGTATTCATAAATGTCAACTATAATTATTATTCCTTTTATATAAATTTTTATTTCATAGGGAGATGGTTCCTAAAGAAATCTCCTACTCATCTTGCTTGTACACCCTAAACGTTTAAAATAATTTCACTGTATCCAATACCTCTGACCCCTCTCAATCCCATCACATTTTCACTGCTTAGTTCATGGTTCCTATCTCTTTCTCACTGTGTTACAGCCGAGCTGGTACACACTGGAATTCCTCTAGTAGGCCTTTAGTTTCCATAAAGCAGAAACCCTGTACCATGTACCATTGCATACTCAGTAGAATGTGGTTTATATCTTGGGGTGTAGGCTTTTAATAAGTATTTATTGAATGGATACATGAAGATATGAGTGAATAATGGAATAAATCCTGGGGTCCAACAGGCACCTAACCCTACAATATTTCTAATCTTTTGTCTACTTCCCCTAAGATATTATTTTATTTATTTATTGTTTAGAGATGAGGTCTTGCTCTGTTGCCCAGGCTGGAGTGCAGTGGTGCAATCATAGATCACTGCAGCCTTGAACTGCTGGGCTCAAGTGATTCTCCCACCTCAGTTTTCCCAGTAGCTGGGACTACAGGTGTGTGCCACCATGCTAACTACTTAAAAACAATTTTTTTTTGGAGACAGGGTCTCACTATGTCACCCAGGCTGGTCTTTAACTTCTGACCTTAGGCAATCCTCCTGCCTCAGCCTCCCAAGTCACTGGGATTACAGGCCCAAGCCACCACACTAAGCCCAATCAATAATAATTTCCAACCCATGGCTTTTAATGGAAAGCAGAATAAGAAAGTCTTTCTTGATGTCTACTTCAACAAGTAGAGAGAGGGAGTTACAACTTTCTTTCTTTTTTTTTCTTTTTTTTTTTTTTAGATGGAGTCTCTCACTCTGTTGCCCAGGATGGAGTGCAGTGGCACGATCTCGGCTCACTGCAAGCTCTGCCTCCCGGGTTCAAGTGATTCTCCTGCCTCAGCCTCCCGAGTAGCTGGGACTACAGGTGCATGCCACCATACCTGGCTAATTTTGTGTATTTTTAGTACAGATGGGGTTTCGCCATGTTAGCCAGGATGGTCTCGATCTCCCGACCTTGTGATGGGCCTGCCTCGGCCTCCTAAAGTGCTGGGACTACAGACGTGAGCCACTACGCCTGGCCACAACTTTTTTTTTTAACGGTCTATTCTGTTTCTCAGCTTATGAACACTGTATCTCACTCCCAGACAACTGATGACATTCATGCTTGAAGAAGAAATCCATGACCAGGTACCAAAGAAGGCTATAAAGGCAGTTTTCTACCTGCCACTACCCTAGTTCATCCTTGAAGATTTAGTTCAAAAGTCAACTTCTCAAAACCCCTACATATTATTCCACCCTGAACCTCAGAGCTCTTGAGGTTAAAAACTATGTGAAGGAATGGATGAGTAAATGAATGAATGAAGGGAAGGTGTGTTGTTGGAGACAGGGTGATTAATGGGAGCATGGTCCCAACACTCTGGTGTAGCCAAAGATTGAGAAGTGAACACTGCTGTAGAGCTACCAAAAGATATTTGGCACATAATAGGTGCTTAAAATGTTCATTAAATGAAAGAATTAACGCGTAACCCTTCCTACTGAATGTTTGTGTCTAGAAGATGCACTGTCTCAAACTATTCCCATTATAAAAGTAAATATTGTTCCTGAGTACCATTAGTCCCGTCCTCTAGACTATTAATCCCTGGCTCCTGGCAAAAACTCCTTGCATTTGTACAGAAATGGAATTGTTTTTTGGCCATATTAAGTGATACTTCTTTCCTTAAGCACAACTCCCTCTGTGGCTTTCAGGAATGCTTAGCCTTTGGAATAAAGTAGAAAGTACAGAAATCCACTAGAATATGTGGCCTGGCATATGTCAAATCAAAGAAGAAATAGAGAAGCAGGGAGCATTCATGAGATCTGAACAGTGTGACCATGCAATACTCCCAACACTAATAACTGTAGGTGTTAATGGTAACACTTTGTTATAAATGATACAACATATTTCTATTTGTTCCTTAGCTTTCAAGCATTCGCTTGATGTCATGGTCTGAAATTTGGCCAAGGTGTTCCTATTTTCAGGCCTTGATATGCCCACAGATGCTTCCCTGGTTATCCTTCATTGAACCAACTCCTCCACTTACTAGCTGTGTGACTTTGTACAAGTAAGGTAACCACCCACCCTAAGCCCCAATTTCCTTTTCTGTTGAATAAGGGTAATAATGGTACATATGTCTTACAACTGTCATGAGCTTTTTGTATTGTTTTCTTCTTTGAGATGGATTCTTGCTATGTTGCCCAGGCTAGGCTCAAACTCTGGGGCTCAAGGGATCCTCCTGCCTCAGTCACCTGAGTAGCTGGGAGTACAGGTGCGTGACACTGTGCAGGGCTTCCCATGAGCTTCTGATGAGCTGCTGCATGTAAATATTTTAGCACAGTGCTTGGCACATAATACATGTTCAATAAACGTTATCTATTCCAATCATTATTGTAATTAATAGCCAATCCTATTCTTATGATAGTTCTATCACTATCTACTCATTTGCCTGGTAATCATACAGTCTTTGTATTTTATAAATATATACACTAATATATTTTATAAATCTTTTTATAATATCTCAAATAATTTAAAATGTCCAAATGGCTGTTTTCTTGTGATACACCCATGAAGTGCTTTCCACGGTGGGTATGGCCGTGTGCAAAGAAAAAGGCCTGGCCCTGGGCAGTGCTATTTTCAGCGTGTGTGAGGGCCAGGCTGCACTGCATCTCATATTTCCCCTTGAAGAAATCAGCCAACGTAACAAGCAAGGGTGCCGGCGAGGCCTTGAGGGTACCGGTGTACAGGGGACACTGTTACATGTGCACGCTGAGTGGCTGCCTGGGTCTGCCTTTGGGTACTAGGGGAATGTGTGGTGAGGTTGGAGGGGACAGAGCTGGTAATGTGTGAGAAGGACTCTCAGGGCTGCTGCCATCATTTGGCAGAGTCCGTCCTTCTACTCCAACCCAATCTCACTCTCAGGGAGGGGATGGATGAGGACTGCTCATCCTATTATCTACAGGGTTTTTAAAGAGTGGATCCCCATTCTCTGGCCTGGGTAGCCATGATCCGAGGGCATTTTGCTCTGGTGCACAGATACAAAGACTGGGGATGGGGAGGACAGTAATCTTTCATACAAGGACACATACACCACCACATTGGTGCCTTGGAGAATAGAGCCAACGAATACTGTGCTGCAGCATAAGTGATCGAAAGTCACACACTAATGCAAATTATGTAAATCCTTGCTAAATGACATGAATAGAATGGAGATCACCATAGCACCACTGTTCTCCATAATGTGAGCTGCAGTGTTCTATGCTGTATTTTACTTCCCCGGTATGAAGGCAGCTAGAGAGATGGTGGGATGACTTTCACTGTCTCTGGGGACTTTCAAACAAATTAGTGACCTTGTGAACAGTCCCAGGGTGCCAGCTTCCTAAATAAACATTAAAATGCATTTACTGTCTGTATCACTTAAGAGGTTGAGAATGGAGGGGGGAGCATAACTGCAAACATTTGTGGGTTTTAATTTAACAATAGCTTAGCTATTAGACAATATAGAGTATTAGAAAGACTGTCTTAGAAGACTGAAGAAGTGAAGCTGGTGTTCTGAGTATGTCTACACAGCCTGCATAGAGGCAGATGTATATAAATGATCATGTTACTCTGCCTAAAATGGATAAAACTCGGAATAAAACAATCCACATTTAGTAGTACCCTGAAGCTGACTCTAATTTGTATTCACTGTGACAAGTCCTTACTCTCAAATCTGAAGTAATTATTAGAAAGTGAGAAAACAGACATTACTTTTGGGAAGCTGGGAGATGGCTTTATATTCTAAGTTGCCACTAGATAGAATGGCCCATAACAATGACTTGGAAGGCTATTACCTTATAACCGGAACCTATAAAATCTAACAGTTACAGATTCTCTCTCTCTCTCGCTCTCTCTCTCTCTCTCGTGTGATTTTAATTAAAGATTTAAACTGCTAAGAGACAAAACTGAAAACATGTACGTAATCCAATTTTGCATAATGCCTCTGCAGTTTCGCAGTTGATTTTCCCCATCTGACCCTGACTTCCATATGATATACACACATTTACTGGTTTATGGTAGGAAAACTGCTCTGGCTGGGTACTGGCACTCGCCTTTGTGATTCAGGCATGAAACCATGAGGCACCCGGCTGGAATTCAGAAGAAGTACATTAGGACAGAGGGGCAGCTTTGTATTTATTTATTAGGTTCTTCCAACTTAAGTTGCCAGGGTAGCGTGAGCTTTTTAAAAACAGTTGCTTCTGGCCTTCCTGTTTTAGGCTTTTATCTAATAGAGTGTGAGAAGACATGAGTTCACATACAGCTACGGGTGAGATTATTCAAACTGAAACTAACCCCACATATCAAACCGTGGTGTCATTTTCGTCACTTTAACAGTAGAAAGGACACAGGAAAAAAAAAGAATGAAATCATTTACTGAACTAACAGTTACATTTGTCCCCTCCTGCCTTGGATAAATAATGACTAATTTTTAAATAACGGCTTGGTACGGCTCTGAGATTAGGAGATAGACAGCATGGAAAGGTGTTCAGACCTTTTAGGTTTGGTGTTTTCCTGTTCCTCTGAGTGATCATTTTTCAAAACTATTTTGAATGTAAAAGGCTGTAGAGTTCAACACTGGGCTTCCTCCTACTTTATGAGGTTATACACAGGTTCAAGGGTGAGGGTAAAGACAAGCAGGTGCAGAGTTTCACACGAGTGGGTGGTAGGGGGCGTGAGTGTGCACACATACATATTTGTGGGAGATGAGTGTGCATGCAAATAGGTGTGCAGAAGTGAGTGCACACAAATGCACGCGTGTGGGTGAGTGTACATACAAGTACATGTGTAGGGGGTGTATATCCATACACATGTGCAGGCGTGAGTGTGCACACAGTGTGCAGGGGCCGTGATTGTGCATGCATATGTACACCGCAGGGGCAATATGGAAAAAACATGGAATACAATGCAGTTTAGCCATGATTGGCAGCCAAGATTGACCTTTAAGCCCATTTCATGGTCAGTGCATATGCGTTTTTTATTATATGCCAATCCCAGGACTTGGTGCAAAGCCAGTAAGAAGTAAGACCTTCATCTTCTGAAGTATATAAGCATTTGTTTGTTTGTTTGTTTGTTTGTCTCTGTGCTAAGAAGAATGGCCATATCATATTCCTCTTTATTCCAAGTTGGAGCAGAACAGCCTTAGGTTGCTGCCAACTGTTATCCTTCGAGAGGGCCACACATTTTGAGGTTTCGGAGATGGTGAGGTAGATTCTACCTCGAGGAATATCAGACACTCAAGTACTCTGGCGATACACCGAGCAAATGTTTCTGCCAGCAGAGACATACAGGGGGGTTCACGGTGGCGCAGGTGAGGGAGAGGAAGCTGTGCACAGTACGCGCACTTTCTTCACTCCAGCCATCCTGGCACCACAATAGTTCCCGTTCTTTCTCCTCTTCTGTAATTTCTAAGACCTTTGCCTTAAGTGAATGGATCCTCCGCAGACAACCATAACTGCATCTATTTACGTCCCTGCTCTTTGACTTGAAAAGTTCACCCTTTCTCGGAGAGAGACTTGGAAAAGAGCGGCGTGAAGGGTCTCAAGCCCTGGCAATTCTGCCTCAGTGAATCCAATTTCTGCCTCCACAGTGAAATCTCCCTAGCTAGTTGAGAGGCAGCAATATTAATTGTTCCTGCCTAAGAGTTGTCAAGCAAATCAACCTGAGAACTGGAATCCACCCAAGACACACCTATGCCTCTTACAATAAAGACTCAGTGAAGCAACCTGCCCTTCACAACAGCCTCCTCAAGTGGGGAAAATACTACCAATAATGGACACATGACAACCAGGAACTCCTTCACCCACAGAGAGATGTTTCTTTGATCTACCTTATCTCTGCCATCTATGTTTTCCTAACCCGGGCCAATGTGGTCCAATTTCAGTTCTTTCATATTTTCACAAGTCACAGGGAAACCAGGAATCTTAAAGGTTTACTACTGAAAAGCACTTTATTTTCAGTAAGGTGCTTTAAAAAATAGAATTGTCATATCTGGACTGATTCAGGTAAGAAATTCCAGTAAGGGAACTCTAGAATGCATTTTGCATAAAGGGATAATGAGTGGAATAAAGCGCCAGGGGTAGGGGGAGTCTTTATAATCACATGCCTATCTCTGAATATGTTTCACTTGTTAGCCATCAGGTCTGAAAATTGTAGTGCTGGCTCTGTTCGGTTATTGTTCAAGTGTGATCTCAATGGCCCTGAAATTCTTCTTTGTCTTTTTGCATCAGGCTATTTTTCATGATTTCACTTTGTTCCCATCCTCACAGCCTTCTACTAAGCAAGATCTCATGATATAAATGAAGGTTATCTTCTTTTCCTTCCAGTCACTGCTCTATACAGAAATCTCCTAAATAATTGAGATGCTGCCACCAATCGGTCAAACAACCAACCCTCCTGAACTGGGACCTTGTGATGTTTCAGCGATTTAATTACAAGGAATGCTAGCTCCTAACACGTCAGATACCACGGGCTCGAAGACTTGTAACAAGTGATATTAGGGGCAGCAATGGTTTCCTCTACTGTTCTGGGATTCGGGGTTTTAGGGGCTCTCTTTACAGATGAGAGAATTTTGCAGCTTCTTGCCACTGGCTGCAATGTCGCTCCCCAGTGAGGTGGAGGCCTAGAGAGAGGGGAGGGTGACTTAGGGTGGGCAGGGCCTAGCCTTGATTACAGGTTCTCAAGGGTTAACCTCGGGAGGACAGGACAGGAGAGAAGACAAAGTGAAGCTTTGTGAGTGGAGAGAAGTTAAATAAAGGGGTTTCCAAGTTAAGTACAGGGCTCCTGGAGAAGCAAGTTGGAGGCTGCTGGTATCATGCATCCACATGCAGGGCTATTTAGTGGTACCTGATTATTCTGATCACAAACAATGGGGTTTTTATGCATCATTTTTCTTCAGAGAGTGTCTATCTGAGCTGCTTGAAGCAAATGAAACTTATGGATTGGACTAGCCTTATGAGAATGCTAGTTTCAGGAGCTATGGCTGTGCCTATAGCGCTTTGTAAGAATTTACTATATAAAGTCCTTTTCACCTCTTTGGAGCACTTTTACATCCTTGGCATCACATGATCCTCCAGGTAATCCTATAAGACTGGAAGAGCAGGTATGAAAATCCATGTCTTATCAAGACCCAGTGGGCCTACGTGATCTGTCTAAGGTAGATAGAGGGCAGGTGGCAGGGCACAGTCTGGAACTGCCTTCTGATTTTGTTTCTTTTGTCATGGTTGCTATAACATCATTGCTCCTACAGGCAGAATCAAGAGCTATGGGTTCAAGGGACGAGAGGGAGGAAGCACACAGGCCGGGTGTGTGCATGCACGTGAGTGGAGCCTGTGTGCACAAACATTCGGTGATTTGGAACCATTTACGCAGTTCATCTGGAAAATCACAGCAGAGGAGAGGTTTCCTATGGAGAAGTCTGTTGGGAACCTGACTTTACCCCTCTCTCTTTGCCCCAGGCTGCACTGGCAAACCTTCGGCTATTTAATAATAGTATCTAGCTGATTTATGTCCAGGGTTGCCCAATGTTCTAGTGTGTGCACTGCCAGGCACAAACAAGCACAGACCTGCTCATGCCCCTCAACCAAGTGGCCATTTTATGGGGAATCAACTGGAATTCTCCACTGCTGTCTCTGTCTGCCCTGCTATTCAGAATGACAGCGGAAGGAATCCTGAAGTAAGCTTCTGGAAGATCTCACTGGCCCTGGCTTTGAAAGAGAGGATCAGCTGGGATCTCTGAACAGATCAGGAGTCAGGGTGAAGACGGAAACAGAGAAGTGTTTCAGGGGCAAAGGAAATGTGGGTGCTCCATGACTCTCTGAAGGAGTCCATGGGTTGGACCATTCAGAACCTTCAGGAAGACTCAGAACAGCTCCAGCCTGCCTGGGCTGGAAGCAATGTCACTGTTGGTGTTGTGTCTCCTCTGAGGACCTTCCAAAACCATCCGATGGCATCGGGTCAGAACTAGTGACTGTTGCATTTTGCACTCAAGGCCTTCCATGAATGGCAGTTTCTGGTATCTTTGCAGACTATTCCCTAACGTGCCCTTTACACATGAATTCAGCCAACTGAAATCACAGCAATATTTGAGCTATGGCCTTTTTTCCCTCTAAAATGCTACCAAGTACTGGATCTCCTAGTTCTTTCATATTTTAAAATGCACAGATGCCTGATTTCAGATTCTGTGAAACAGAGCACAAATTAATATTTACAAATGCTTTCTGTCTCAGGACCCCTCTGTAGCTACTAACTTCACATTTGGGAAAATGTAGACCCTGCTTCATCCCACTATGCCAAGTCGTTTACCAAAAGTATCCCACCAGGTACTTGTATTCCTCACCCAAGTGCATTACTTTACAATGCCTTTTGGTAAAGGAGAATTTGAAAGCATTTTACCCGTTAACTGTCTGGGAATGCTCCCAACATAATATACTGAAACACGGAAGACTAGCTGTAGGTCCAGGTCGCCTGGTAGTGAACTATGGAAAGGCATTATTCACGCATCTTAGAGCCTGTGGATTCTCTATGCCTTCTTAATCATTCTTCAGGTTTTACTTTTTCCTTCAAAATGGCAGATTTCAGATGTATTTATGAAACAACTCAGTTGTAATCTGGGTCCCTAAAGCTTCAGTATAGACGTTTATCTTGTAAATAACAAAGATATGGGTAGATTTCCGAAGTTCTCATGCTATCCCACCTCCTGCCTGTGTTATTCACTATTCAAAATTTAAGAATAAGAAGTCATCTGGGAAAAAGGGGATGGGACAGAGCATCCCTGAAACATGGCTCAGGGCTTGGTTCCCTCCTAATGCCCATCACCTGCTCCCTCACTCAACCACAAACATGGCTGCAATATCAGGGTTAGTGTTCCACATCCCGTAGCAGAATGACCCTCTGTTCTAGAACAAAGTGTGCACCCTATAAGCATGATGACACTAGAATTAGACTTCAAAGCTAGCCTCAAGATGCTCACAGACTGATATTAACCACTGTCTGCCACAAGCATATGGCACAAGACAGGCTGAAGCAGATCACAAGGAAAGACTCGGTGGCATATTGGCCCACAATACTGCTACAGAGGCAGAGCTTAGAGAGGGTGCTAGGCAAGGCATTCATCCGCTATTTCACTCTGGAAAGGGGATCAGTTGGGGGAAAAAAATCTGCAAACCTTTTGAGGACAGAAGGCAATATTGCTTGAAAGTTATGAGTAATGAGCCATTTTGGGAGAAGGAAGTTGATTCTGTCATTCATTTTGACAGGGCTTCTTAACACAAAAGGAGGAGAGGGCTGGTGGAGAGGGTGGGGCACTTGTGGGAAGGTGCAGAGAGGACAGAAGGGTGAAGCCAGCCAGGCAAATGAGAATGAGAAATTGCAATTATGGACCTTATGGAGGAGCTGCTGGTAAGCTACCCTGGCCAAAGGAAAATGTTGATTGGACCGGTTTTCAGAGGGAAACAGACAGCTCTTCTGCAAGCAGATGGATGACAAATCTCTAGGAGGAGGCTGTGTTGTTCATGTGTGAAATGGTCTTAGCCAAGGAGTAAAAGTGCCAAGCCATGTATGTAAGCAGAGCCACCTGGCCTGTGTGTGGTGGTGGGGCCGAGTGTGTGTGTGTGTGTGTGTGTGTGTGTGTGTGTGTGTGTGTGACAGAGAGAGAGAGAGAGAGAGAGAGAGAGAGAGAGAGGCAGAGAGAAGGATGGAGAGACACTGGCAGCAAAGTCTCTTGCTGAAAACTCCAGGACACTTTAACCAAGCAGCCTCCATTTGTATATCTCTCTCTGTCTCTGTCTCTCCGTCTTATTTTTTTCTTTCTTGTTTCCCTCTCCCTCTATCCAGCATCCCCTTGCTGCTTTAACCTTTTTCCCCGTCTCTTAGATGTATCTTGTCTTGTGGAACTATAAGATCCAAAAACTGGGGGAAAGAAAAAAAAAAAAAAAACAAGTAGGGGCAGGATCGAGATTAAAGTGGCCAGAAACTAATCTGCCAGCAGAGGCCAAGCTCAGAGCAAGCCCTTCAGTGTCGCTCACCTAAAGCCCCGCCCCCCACCAATAAAGTCTATTCTCATGGACTGGATTGTATGCTGGAGAAGGGCAGGAGGCATTTTTGTGGATGGGCACGGTCTAGATCCAGACATGGAACTCTCCATGTCCTTGACTGGGGGCCATGCTTCTCTGCACTACAGATGTGGCAGACATCCCTTCCCAGGCATTCGAATTGTTCCTTTAAGGTTAAGGTAAACCAGGGTTTGTCTTGGCACTGTTGACATCTTGTGCTGGATGATTCTTTGTGGTGGGGGCTGTCCTGTGTGTTGTAGGATGTTTAGCAGCATTCCTGGCTTCTACTCACTAGATGCTGGTAGCTCCTCCCCAGTCGTGACAAGCAAAAATGACTTCAGACATTCAGACATTGCCAACTTGCCCACGGCGGGGGGAGCAAAATTAGAATCATGGAGGTAAATTTTTACAGAGAGTTGGCTGGTTCTAAGTGGAAAACTACTCTCTTATTGCATGAAGGTTAAATGCACTCACACGTGACACACACACACATTCATAAACACACACACGATATGACGACAAAACCCCTAATACAGAGTGGTCCTCATTTCTGATTTTTCCACACTTCCATTTGCCTGATTTGTTGTTAATGCCCCTAAAGTTTGAGCAGAACATCAAGAGTTCCATTTTCAAAGTGACCTCAACTGCCTCTAGTGTTTCAGGTGTTGAGCTCTAGAAGCCAGGATGGAAGTTTTCAGGCAGATACAACTCCCAGGCTTTCATTCAGCTTCTATAAAACAACAGTGCATACAGGCACATGCCTCATCACCAGTGTCTGCTGTGTGCACCCAAAAAAGAAAGCAGACGCAGAAAGATGATTGAAAATGTATTCCATAGGGCTCTAGGGTTGTCTTGAAATGCTCTGTTCTGAAACACTCTATAAAAATTCCTCACAGATTTTCAGTGACTGGAGGGATGGGACCGTGGGAGGGGGTGCTCAGCTGCACTCTTTTATTGTTGAGCTGATTCAAAGGAACAGATTTTATGTTGATAAATGTACCTGATACTGACTTTAATGTTCACGGACTGGGTCTTTTCTATATGTAAAATATGGTTGCAAGGCATAAAAACATGGACAAGACATGGCCTCTTGTCTCTGGAAGACCAGGCCCTTTTTTTTTTTTCTTCTTTTTTTTTTTTTTTTGAGATGGAGTTTCGCTCTTGTCACCCAGGCTGGAGTGCAATGGTGCGATCTCAGCTCACTGCAACCTCTGGCTCCCGGCCGGGTTCAAGTGATTCTCCTGCCTCAGCCTCTGTAGTAGCAGGGATTACAGCCAAGCACCACCATGCCCAGCACATTTTTGTATTTTTAGTTGAGATGGGGTTTCACTATGTTGGCCAGACTGGTCTCAAACTCCTGACCTCAGGTGATCCACCTGCCTCAGCCTCCCAAAGTGTTGGGATTACAGACATGAGCCACCATGCCTGGCCGACGAGGACTCTTAATAGCAAATACTGGGTTGGTGCAAAATTAATTGTGGTTTTTGCCATTGAAAGTAATGGCAAAATCACAATTACTTTTGCACCAACATAATATTTCTTCAGTGCTTGCACTGTTCTAAGAGCTTGACATTCATTTAATTATCACAGCAACTTTTTGAGGTAGCTATCATTATTAAGCCAAGTTTGCAAATGAGGAAAGGAGACAGGGGGAGGTTCAGTGCTTACCCCAATTACAGCACAAGCTGATGCCAGAGGGAGATTTGAACCCAGGCTGGCTCCCTCCAGCTAACAGCCAACTATCACATGCTGGGCCAACCCGCTCTGCTAACACATTCACACAACTCACTACACAACACCAGGCCGGCTGTGACACTTTCTCATAACCATAAATAATAAAGGGACTTGGAAGCTGCAAGTGGGGTGAGGTTAATGGGTCTGCGGTTAGAAGGCTTTGCAGAAGAGCGGATGGGAGCTGGGCCCTGAGGTAGAGGAAGGATTTTGACGGGCTGGGTCAGATGGAGGGAAACATGGCGATGAACGTGCAGAGAACGTTAGAATTACAATGTGGAGTAAGGTTTGGTTGGGACACAGGCTGCCAGTGGAGCAGTGGGGGCTGTGGGGATAGGAGGCTGGGGAGGTCACCTGCTGGACACCGTGGCGACCTGCTCCTGCCCCTGTTCCCTCCTCACTAGGTGATGGAGGCAGAGAGGACACTGAAGAGAGGAGACATGAGGGCTATGCGGTGGCCCTGGTGCATCATTTCCTACAAACCCTAAATTTAAACTCTCTGCCCTACTATTTCTTCCCCATAGAGATCTCTTAGTTCTTTCAAACTCCTTTTTCCTTACTGACTGTAGAGACCCCAAGTTTCTCACTGGCACTGCAAAATATATGCAGAAATTTGACAATGGGTGATAACAGGATGTTTGGAGCCCTTTTAGCATTAAAAAACAAACAAACAAAACAAAACAAACAAACAAAAAACAGTAGCAATAGCATCAGAGTATTTTTTTTTTTTTTTTTTTTTTTTGAGAAAGAGTCTTGCTCTGTCCCCCAGGCTGGAGTGCAGTGGTGTGATCTCGGCTGACTGCAACCTCCACCTCCCAGGTTCAAGTGATCCTCCTGCCTCAGCCTCCCAAGTAGCTGGGATTACAGGTGCCCACCACCACACCTGGCTAATTTTTGTATTTTTAATAGAGACAGGGTTTTGTCACGTTGGCTGGGCTGGTCTCAAACTCCTGGCCTCAGGTGATCCACGCGTCTTGGCCTCCCAAAATGCTGAGATTACAGGCGTGAGCCACTGAGCCTGGCTGGAGTTTTCTCTTATCATAGAAGCACTCTGTGTTTCTATGAGTTTTAGCCCCTTCGATCCACATAAACACCGCAGGCAGGTATTGCCGCCTCTCTCTTGACAAATGGGGACATGGAGACACAGGCAGTTCAGTGATTCTTTTCTGAAGATCACATGGTGACTGTGGGACGTGGAGCTCAAACCCAAGTCTGTGGATTCCTAGCTGGAGGCAAATTCTACCACATCACATTTTTAAGTACACGTGCCTGAAAACCTTGCCACTCAGGCAAAATCACAATGAGACTCAGAATCCGTAAGCGACTAAATTTGCCTGGAGTGACATTATTTTTGTGGCGGGTGTTGAGACTGAGAATAGAATTAAATGTTAGGAACAAAATTCTGAAGTTTACTGATACATGGCTTGGACCTCAAAGGTCCCTGCACTCCTCAGACAAGCGTTGGAGGAAAACGGCCACTTCAGGGGTGACAAGATGTCGCGAGTCCCCGAATCCCCCACATCTCTGATTTGGTCTTCCAGCAACTATTAGAATAAGGCTATATGATTTGTGTAACAACAATGAAAAGAAGGCAGGAAAGAGGGAAGAAAGGCTAGGAAAAAAAAGAAAGGGAAAGAAAAAGAACACCGTACTCCGACCACTAGTTATTAACAGCGCAGCCTGTGGTACACAAAGCTGACAGCTATTATGAGTAATTAGCACAAAGGAAGGTTCTGTATACACACTATTTCCAGACATGTTTTTGAAACAAGGGCTTTGCCTTTTACCACCAATAATTTGTCTTGTTGTATGTTGTTACTTACACAGATGTTCCATAATTTTTTGCATATGGCTCAGCCAAAGAAAGCTTTTTCCCCTTCCATTTTTGGGAAAGATGCAACTGACTGTGTAAGGGAGAGGAGAATGTCTAGTTTTTACATAATTTCTATGGCGATGATAGGGGTGCAGTGGCTGGTGCTGCTGGGGTGTGTGTGTGTGTGTGTGCGTGTGTGTGTAGTAACAAGATTCTCCACCCAATCTTGCCAACCATATTTTATCTAACTCTCTTGACTGAGTCATTCCTATGGGATTAGGGAGTACTGCGTACATCCAAGGTTCGTGGTGTTTGCTGGGATAACACATTATCAAAAGCCTCTCTAAAAAGGGTTGAATATTTACAGAAGAAAAAAGAGGCGGGAGAAATGTGAATGCATTTGAGATTTTTTTGTTGTTCTTTCTTGGCAGTCTTTACAACCGAAAACAGCAGAGCCTTCTCATGTTTCTATGACCTTCCTCAGCACAGTCCGGAATGCACATATACGGTATCAGAGAGCAGCCCGCCTCCATGTTTTCTTGGGAAGGAGGGTCTGTGCGGATGTGGGGGTTTTTTGGGGGAAGTGGGTGTGGGGGTAGGAGCAGGAGCGTAGATAGAAGGAGTGGTGAGATTAAATCCAAGCATACCAGGTTTTTAGAATAGAGAAATACAACTGGCTGAAGTTATCAGGGAGGAAGGGCAGACTAAAAAATATACATCTCTTTTATTGCGATACCACCAATTGAGAGAACATTCTGCTTGGGGGGGATGTCTGCCAAGGACTTCTAATTCAGTTTGTTCCACCCGTTTTATTTTTAAACTCGAGTGCAGATTTTATTCCTGGAATGTTATAAGATTGGTGTGGGCAGAAATGGGCAAATTTACTTCAGAAGTGCTTTATAACAACTTGGAAAAGACCCTCTAAAATTCTCCAAGTACATTTTAGGGGTGAAGTTCATTTCTTTTTTTTCTGAAGAAAGCTACCTTGATTTTGCAGAAGTAAAACCGGAGTATAATTCTGAAAGCATTTCAAAATAGTGATGCTATCTATTAGGTATTTAATTATTTTCCAGGGAATGTGATAACCATTTGCATAGTCTCTCATTTAATTCTCACCACTACCTCATCACCCCCATTTATGGGCAAGAAACTAAGGCAGGGAGAACTGTCAGGGTTGAGTTCAAATCCAGATCTCGACCATATCAAAATCCTTCTTCGCCACTATGCAACTACGCTTTCGCGTATTCATACCCAGGACATCATAAACTATCAATACAGACGATGGATTAAATAAGTATACAACTTAGCCATTAGGCTACTATTTGTCATTCTAACAGGATGGGGGCAAAAGCAGATTCCTTAGCCTGCTTTTCTGATGAGAGATCGCGGGGGAGCCAAAAGCAGTTTGCAAAAGAGGACCAGTCTCTGCGCAGGAGTTTTGGTGGTAAACATGTGAGGGGATCCAGAGAGTGGTGGAACTGGTGGATCATCTATTTATTTTGAAATGTCAAATGGCACTAATATAAAAACTTGTTCAACCTAACTTTGGCAACATTAAATATGAAGGGAATGTACCTTCTTCCCCTCCTCCAAAAGTATTTACTTCAAAAATCGATTTCCTCTGTCACTGGTTATTGCTGCATTTTGCTCAGTGGTTCTGAGACACCGCATGGAAAATCACAGTGTTACACTTGTTAAATTGACCCTGCAGGCCTCTACCACCAGTACATGCATCATCCCAAGAGGTAAAAAGGCAAGGCTGCCAGGCTCATGCTGAGAATATCATCATGAAATCAAGGAGGATATGCAAATCTGTCTGTTCCATAGCTCATTTGCATAGTTTTTCATTGGTTTTGTAGAACCTCTATACTAAATGTCAATTTCCTTTTCTTTCCTAAAGCTTATTAGCTGCGTGTGATGTTTACAGCTTGAAGACCAAACAGATTTAATAGTTAAAACATTTAAACTATATAATTAAAAAGCATGCAAGGAAGAGGGAAAAAAAGAGGCTCTGATGTAGATCAAACATGTAGATATATTTGTGCTGTTAAAATATGCTTTCCAAGTTTGGAAGATGCGGAGGCCTCATGCATGTCTGTGCACACATAAGCACCACCACAAAATTTGCTTAACCTATTTCTTTTTTTCTTTTCTTTTCTTTTTCTCTTTTCTTTTCTTTTTTTTTTTTTTTTTTGCAATGATCTAGAAAAAGCAGAGACATTTGCTTATAAACTATGAAGGGCTTGAACCCAGTCACTGAGTACACATTTTACTCACAACGAAATCTGAATGGAAGCCTGCCAATGTCTGGGCTGACATTCAAACATTCCGAGTTTCTATGTATTTCAATCTCTCAAAACTAATGTTTTAAAACTCTTGATATTTTCTGAGGCACTACACAGTTCAATCCTCACCTCTCAGTTCAGAGTGAATATACAGCAATAATTCTGCTTGAAAGAAGCGCAAAGAAGGTCTTGTGCTGTGCATTATGTAACTCGATCTACCCCAACAACACAATGAATAGATTATGGGTTTTGTATCATTATTTTCCTTTGTGCATCAGATCTAGAAACAGGGTGAGAAAGGAAGGTTGAAGAAATCATTGAAAAATCTATAAACATTTAAATATTAGTTACTTAAGTAGTAGACAATGTCCTATCACCATGTTTTATGGAATAAAGTGTAGAATCTTTTGCATTTCATGTGGCATCTGAGTACAGTATCTACTGCTACCAGTTATTAGTTCACAGCTCGGCCAAGAAGTAATTGGTGATCCACACCTTCTGAATACTTCTTTATTGGGAACTTTAGCACAATTAGCTGATACCTCAAATTTCACCTGGACTGCAGGAGAAACAGCTGTTCAACATTAATTAAATTGTATAGTTGTTGGCTTTAAGGAGGAAAAGCAGAATTGAGTGCTCTTAGGAGATTTTAGAGGTGGGCAAAAAACAGCAACCTGCCCCTACAAGCAAAGAGAGATGTCCCTCCTGGTTAAGCACCCCTTTGTCACATGCAGCCCAGGGGAAGTTGTGATAAAGCATCATTTGAAAGTTTTAATACCATTGGGGTTATAAGCACATTGTCTTGATGGAATTCAGCTGTGCAGCTCCTTACTGTCAAACATGATCCATCCTGTGTTAAATTCCTTCCTCTAACTGTGACAGGCAGCATGATGAAACAGGTGCATTAAGTGGCAAGAAACAGAACAAAAGTTAGAAAAGTGCTCAAAGGAAGGGCAGAAATAGTGAAGCCAGAGTGACAGTCTGTAGACCTGGGTCTCAGCAGCTCTGCCCAGGAGTTCCTGTCAGAGCCCAGGTGAGCCACTGATCGGCTCTGTGCCGCTACCTCCTCATCTGCCAAACGAGGGCCACCATGCATCCTCTAACCTCAGAGAATTTTTGTGAAATTGAGAAACTTACAACAAGCACTCAGCAAACATGGATGCCAAACTATTATCTCATAATTCAATGTGCCCAAATCAGACTGAGACAAGGAAAACCCCAAATTAATTTGATACCATATGCTATGGGTTATATTTTCCAAAAGCCTTTGGAAATTGGCATTTATAATATTTGTGGGTTCATCCTTTTCCATGTACAGAAACGTGCACACATCAAAACAGACCCAGTTAAGTCTTAATTATCTAGTGGAAGATTATCCAAGATTCTTACTGTTTCTCCCTTTTCCTGTTGCCCATTTTTAGCCTTTTTTTTTTTTTTTTTTTTTTGGCAATTCCTCCACTATTAAAGAAAGGAGATGTCAGGCAAATCAATCAGCCCCTTTCCTTCTTCACTGTAATTTCAATGATCTGTGCTACCTCAGCCTCCGTTGGCATGGATGGGTGAGGAGGTGCTGTCTTTGTCCTCAGAATTGGATGGAAAACATTCATTTGTGTTATTGGGAAATGATGTGAACTTAATTTCTCTTTGCCTTCTAAAACTTTGCTTACTGAAACTTTACTTACTGAGATCTGTTTATTTAGTTCTATATTTATGTACCTTCCTTTAAAAATAGAGAATACATGTTAATGTTTCTTTGATGACTCAGTGTGTATTATCAGTAACAGTCCATTCATGATGTTGCCATACCACACAGCATCATTTTCTATCTGTTTCTGATTGATTCTTCATTCTCCCTTGATCTCAGTTTGTCATTTAATACATCTAAGTTTTTCATTCAACAAATCAAATACTGATGGAGAATCTACTATACACCAGGCACTGTGCTGCTAGGAGCTGAGGACTGAGCGGGGAGAAATAGGAAGCTCCTTGTTCTCATAGTGCTTCTTAGGGAGAAAAGACATTCATGACATAATCACATAAATATCTATTTTTATATGTAAAAAATGCTGTCAAAGAAAAGAACAGGGTGATGGGAATAGTTGGAAGAGGCGAAGAAGGCCAGGGAAGCTGTGGCTCCTAGAGAGAAGGTGGGTTTTAGGACCAGAATGGTGACAGTGGGCCTGGAGAGATGGAGTGCATTCGAAAGATACTGAGGAGATTGCATCAGTAGGACTTGGTGACACATTAGATACAGAGGAAGAGGGAGAGAAATGCTTCAAGAAATGACTTTTAGGCATCTGTCTTGGGTAACCAGATGACGCCAATGGCTGAGATGGGGAATTCTTGGGTATGAAGTTTGGTGGGATGGTGATGGTTATAACTTTGGCTTTGAACATACTGAGTTCAGGTGATACTGTGATACCCCAAAGGAGCTGCAGAGTAGGTAGCTGGAGACACGGGCCCGAAGATGATGAGAGGTCTGGCCTGGAGACATAGATGCAGGAGTCATGGGTCCATTAAAGCACTGTGAGTTTGGATGAGATCATCTAGCAGAAAAACTTAGGTGGAGAAGCAAAGTGGTCTAGAGACTAAGCCATGAGGAACTCCAACACTTAGAGGTGTAGAAAGCAGGTAGAAAGGGAACTAGTGACTAAGCCATGAGGAACTCCAATACTTAGAGGCGTAGAAAGCAGGTAGAAAGGGAACACGTGAAGACTTAGGAAGGAGGTGCCAGAAAGGGATGATGGCATCCGAAGAGAGTGGCGTTCAGGAAGCCAAGGGAGGAGGGTATTTAGACAGGAGGGGGAGAGCAGAATTGGCAAAGCTGTGGAGAAACCGAGATGAGAACTCCTATTAAAAACACACAACTGGTCCAATGACATGGGATGGCATGGAAATCACTGATGACCAAGCAGGAGACACAGGTGCACTGCAGGGGCAAAGAGCAAGCTGAAGTCAGCTAAGGAATGTCCTTGGGCCATCTCCTAGCAGAGGCAGTAGAGCTGTAGTTGAAGGCACAGGCTCTGGAAGTGGACTGTTAGGGCCCAGGTTCCACTTAACCATGAAACCTGAATCAAGTTACTTAATTTCTCTAGGGCACAGTTTTCTCACCTATAAAACAAGAGTAACAGAGCTCAACTACTAGGTTGCTGCGAGGTGTTTTTTTTTTTTTTTTTTTTTTTTTTTTTGAGACAGAGTCTCACTGTGTCACCCAGGCTGGAGTGCAGTGTTGCGATCTCGGCTCTCTGCAATCTCCACCTCCCGCGTTCCAGTTATTCTCCTGCCTTAGTCTTCCGAGTAGCTAGGACTATAGGGCCCTGCCACCATGCCTGGCTAATTTTTGTATTTTTAGTAGAGACGGGGTTTCATCATGTTGGCCAGGCTGGACTCAAACTCCTGACCTCAGGTGATCTGCCCACCTCAACCTTCCAAAGTGCTGGGATTACAGGCGTGAGCCACAGTGCCTGGCCTTCTGTGAGGTTCTTAACCTGTAAGTCACTTAGCCCAGTGGCTGACGCATAGTAGTTGATGAACAAATGCTAGTCTTATATTATTATTAACACCCTCATAACCAATTAAATCAATATTTAGAACCACTCCCAACAACAAATAACTGTTTATCCTCATGGGAATAAAAGATTTACAATGAAGTATTTTCCATTAAATGGTGATAGATGCTAAGCAGAAAAATTAAGCAGAAAATGGGGCTAGGGTAGTGGTCTGGTGACAAGTTTTTCAAGCTTGTCAGTCAAAAAAGGCCTCATAGAGACAGTAACTTTTGGAAAAAAGCCTGAAGAAAGGGAAATAGAAAGCAATGTGGTGATTGGGGGAAGAGCCTTCCTGGCAGAAAGAACAGAAGGTCCTGGGGTGGGCTCCTGTGTGGCATGTTGGAGGAAGAGCATCCAGGCGGGGTTCCTGGCACTGAGTAAAGGGGGTGGGGAGTAGGAAATGAAGTCAGAGGGTGGGGGTGACAAGTTCTTTGAACCATGATAAAGTCTGAGGTCCTTACTCTGAGTGGGCTGTGAGGCGCTGGAGGGTTTTGATCGGAGGAGCTACAGGGTCTGGACTACATTTTCACCAGTTCGTGCTGGCTGTTGCATGGAGGAGATATTCTGAGAAGAAGCAGAGAGACTACTCAGGAGGTTACTGAGGAACTCCAGCCAAGAGATGGTGGCACTGTGGACCAGAGGGATTGCGTAGGAGGAAAAAAAGCCATCAAGGACAACACCAACGACTGTGGCCTGAGCAACTGGAAGGAGATGGGAAGACAGTGGGAGGAGCAGGTTGCGGTAGAATATCAAGAGTTCATCCCACTGGAGGCAGTTAAGAGACAGTGGGATATGCAAACCTGAGGTTCAAAGAAAAGGCCCAGGCTGGAGAAGGTGTCAGCTTTGAGATGGTTTGAAGACATCAACAAAGAACAGACCAGGTTTGAGGACTGAGCCCTGAGGCTCTCTCACATTTGGAAACCAGAGGCTGCTACTTTCCGCTCTGATTGTTCCACTTGTGATTAGGCTGTACCGGCTGTGGGTGGGAGTGCGAATCGGCACCACCCCCGTGGAAGGCTATTTGGTGCAGACAAGTTCCATCAACTGGCAAACCCAAAAGCTACACATGTATATATGGGAAGGGCTGTGCGGCACAGATCTCAGCGCCCTTCACCTGATGTTTCTGCTCTTCCCATGCACTAAGGAGCTGAGCAAACAGCAAGTCAGAAGGCAGGGCCATGGGAAGCAGAGGCCAGAGGAAGCTGGGAATTAAAAGGACAACTTATAACCTTACTGTTCTGCCAAATACCTACAGAACTGATAAGACTCCCTGGATACTTTTGTTGTATTATTTTCTAACGGAAAACATAGATAATCAAAGCTCCCTGTGTCTCTTCCTGCTTTAATTATAATTTGATTAACTTACAAATTATTGGTATTCCCTTTTGTTCCAGCCCATTTGAGGATATAATTTCTCTTCATCTCTTCCTAAATGCATAAGTTGGCTCAGCATACAGTGTAATTACTTGATAACCATGGAAGCTAGTAGCAGAGAGTGTAAGGAGAGCTTCCTATATTTTGAAATGCATTGTCCATGGACCTTGTCTGGGGAAGAGGGTGCCACGCTAATTCTGGCCTTGGCTACTACAGGTGTTCAAGAAGCAGCATCATGCTATAGAAAGATGTGACACTTCTGGTCGGGACTTCTTACAGCAGTGGTCCCCAACCTTTTTGGCACTGCTCCATGAGGCTATGGGTAGGGGGATGAGGCATTATATTCTCATATGGAGGGTATAACCTAGATCCCTCACATATGCAGTTCACAATATGGTTCATGTTCCTATGAGAAAGAATCTAATGCTGCCACTGATCTGACAGGAGGTGGAGCTTAGGCTGGCTGAGCTGGCTAATGCTGGCTCACCTGCCACTCACCTCCTGGTGTGCCACCCAGTTCCTAATAGGCCACAGACCCACAATAGTCCATGGCCCAGGGGTTGAGAACCCCTGTCTACTAGGACCTGACACCCAATTTCTGCCATCTGAAAAGCAAAGGAAGATAACAATGGACTCTGTTGACTTTTTAGCAGAAATAAAAATTTCTTGTTTTTTTTTTCCATTTTTTATCCAAAATATTACAACACAGAATAGG
This sequence comes from Macaca fascicularis, assembly GCF_037993035.2. Taxonomy (NCBI): domain Eukaryota; kingdom Metazoa; phylum Chordata; class Mammalia; order Primates; family Cercopithecidae; genus Macaca; species Macaca fascicularis. The sequence continues at coordinate 156,475,719 of NC_088378.1, read as the reverse complement.
ACACAGACACTGAAATAAAACATTTAGTGCCAGCTTTGAGTCAGAGTTCATTGTTGTCAAGAGAAAGGTAAAGGTGACGTTCAATCCATCTCCCTTGTAGACAGTAAATTTTAATTAGTTTTAATTAGAAATGAGAAGTCCTACAATTCATCTTTACAAGTCTCCTGAAACATGCCAAGATATTTTCTTTCTGTAGACTCAGAGCACATATAATCAGATGACTGGTCCACTTACTGTTTATATTGTATATTTTATCCAAGAATGATTTATAGTTATAAATCCAGCAAGGAGGATCTTAGAATAATATTTATGAGATAGGCTGAAATTTAATAGCAACACTTCTTAGGTAGATGGACTATCAAGAAACTCTTAAAATAATAGAATGAAAAAGAAGGTAGTGGTTCTGTACATAAGCCCTGCCAGCTGGTACACGGGAGGCACTCAATCAATGCCGAATGAAGGAGTGACTTTGTAAGAGGGACTGAGAAGCAATTCAAGTTGCTATTCTGGAATCTCTTGTGTAAGATGGGAATCAAGTCTAACAGAGTCATTAATAGAATTTAATAAGGAAAGCTTCCAAAAGAGGAAACTCCAAAGTTACCCTTTCATTACTGAATTTCTTAGATTCTCAGTGGATCTAAGTTTAAACTGCACAGGAAACAAGACCCTTTGCCAAAAGGTGCTAAATCTAACATACACTATAAGAAGCACGTTTGCCCATCCTGCGTTCCATGGTACGAAGGGCCTCCAAGAATTTAAAAAGGACAAACTAGAAAAAGCAGAGAGTTCCTTTATAATATTACTATCTAGCTAGTGAAAGCCAAAAAGAAAAATGTGATGTCAATGGCAATTTGGCAACTACATCTGTAAGGTTATAATAAATCAATTCTCTGAGCTAGAGACTTCTTTTCAGGGGGGAAGAAGGGCTGGGGTGGGGTGGGGATGCTGACTTGCCCATCAGAATGTGTACCAGAGTGACTCAGGGAGCTTTTTCAACCTCAGAGCTACCATTTATTCAGTGTCCGGGTCCTAACCAAGCCTAAACTTCATCTACATTGTGTCTTTTGATGAATGAGTAGTGGTTGGTTTCATACTGTGTTAATTTGGAAAAGATATATGTATTAATTTTATTTTCTACATATGTTAAACAAATAACAAATTGAGCGTGTTTTGTTTTTCAAGGCACTTTGTAGTTTTCTTGTCCCTAAAAAGTATTTAACTAAACATCTGTGACTGAAACCAAACTTTTCACATTTCGAAGTATTTGAGGTTTAATCCAGAGGCACAGTATTTAGCAGAAACATCTTCTCAAGCACTATTAAAAAACTAAAGTGGGGTCGGGTGTGGTGGCTCATGCCTGTAATCCCAGCACTTTGGGAGGCTGAAGCGGGCAGATCATCTGAGGTCGGAAGTTCGAGACCAGCCTGGGCAACATGGTGAAATCCCATCTTTACCAAAAATACAAAAATTAGCTGGGTGTGGTGGCAGGCACCTGTAATCCAAGCTACTCGGGAGGTTGAGGCAGGAGAATCACTTGAACCCAGGAGACAGAGGTTGCAGTGAGCTGAGATCATGCCATCGCACTCCAGCCTGGGGGACAAGGGCAAGGCTTCGTCTCAAAAAATAAATAAATAAAATAAAGTGGGGCCAGGTGCAGCGGCTCATGCCTGTCTGTAATCCCAGCACTTTGGGAGGTCTAAATGGGTGGATCACTTGAACCCAGGAGTTCAAGACCAGCCTGGGCAACATGGCGAAACCCCATCTCTACCAAAAATACAAAAAATTAGCCAGGCGTGGTGGCATACACCTTTAGTCCCACCTACTTGGGAGGCTAAGGTGGGATGATTGCTTGAACCCAGGAGCCAGAAGTTGCAATGAGCCAAAATAGCACCACTGCACTCCAGCCTGGGAAACAGAGTGAGATCCTGTCTCAAAAAAAAAAAAAACCATAAAAAAAAATAAAATGGGAATTCAGGAAAGATGATGGTACCAGTGTCAAAGGTAGAGCAGTTAAAAAAAAATTTTCAGAATCCCTGCCCTCCTCCTCCCTGCCAATAACAATAGCAATGATAACAACAACAAAAACAGACAAACTGAAATTACAGAGCCAAAACCCATGGACCACATCAAGACAAAATGAGGTTACTGTGTAGTCCATAAACCTGAAGACAGGAACGGGTGTGGCTGAAATATTTATAGCAACAGAGTCAGGCGGAAGCAGTATCTGTGCAAGAGAAAGTTGGAGGAGGCGCAGTGGACATCTGAAGGTTTTGGGATGAAGGGCTCCCAAGCTTCCAAAGGCCCTTATGGCACGGTCAGCAGGTTGATGAGCTATTTTTAGCACAGCAGCATCACTGGCAAGGGGTCCTGCAGAATCCAATTCACAGGACAAGGGCAAGGAACCCTGGGAAGGTGTGAAGGTGCTTAGGTGTTATGAAGCCAGGGCACTCTTGAGACCAACAAATCTAAGCTTCCTTCCATGACTGAATCACCCTGAGAAGATACTTTTGAGAGCAGAATCTAAATTGAACATGGCAGTAATAATTTAGTCAAAGTGAAGGGAGGGGGCAGATTCAAGTGAAGGGAAGCAGAGAAGATGAAGCTAAGAAAATATAGGTCTTATTTTATCATTCCATGGAAACCACAGAAGAGGGAGTTCTACGGTCTAGACACTAGAAAATATTTTCTGGCCCATCCCTTATCCCTAAAAATACAGGAAAACTCATTCCACTTAAAAATGAGTAACAAAATAGGATTGTGGTCAAATGCAGTGCACAGTTATTGTAACAAAAAAAATCAGAATAGCATTCTTACCCAGGACATGCCCCCAAAACAGATGAGAACGTTAATATTTCCAAAGAGCTAAAAGAAAATGAGGAAGTAAGAAGAGATAATGGAACACTAATCCCAATAAAAACATTCAGAAATGAAGTGATTGAAGAAAAGAAATAGTTGGATAGAGAGAGGCAAAAGAACATGGGAAAGAATTTGAAGTAAAAGAAAAAAAATCCATTTTCGAGATGAAGACCAAATAAGAAGGAACACAAGAGGGAATGCACACAACAGATAATCCTTGAGGAGTGCTAAAAAATAGAAAGGAGAAAGTGTTAAACATCAAAAAGAAATAGAATTCAAGAGAAAGACTCAGAAAAGGAACACGAGCAAAGAAAATCCAACATAACATAATAATAAGAGGCTCTGAAGAAGAAAACCAAAGCAATAAAAACAGCAAATGCTTAAAATCGTGACTCAAGCACAATTTTTAGCAGTAGAAAAAGATTTGAAACTATATATTGACAGAATACTCCATGCCCCTAGAAAAACTGACCTAGGAAAGAAAACAAAACAAAACAAAAAATTCTTTGGACACTCAGGTAAAATGACTGAGTCACTTATAAGGGACAGAAAATTAGAGTGTCATCCAATTTTTCAAGAGCCAGCCTTCATGCTAGAAGTCAATAGCGTGACACTCAGGAAAGGCAACTAAGCCAAGGATCTTATATCCAGCCAAAATGATCTTCAAGACAACAACGGTCTGTTACGAACATGCGAGGACCCGAGGAATATTGTTCGCAGAAACCCTCAGTAATCTGCAAGGGAGAAGAGTCAGGCACCCAGTCTGGCTGGAAAGGCACTGATACAAAGACTGGGTAAGCATTCAACACATCATCAGCTGTAGGTCTATTACCGAAAGATGATTACAAGGAAACAATATTACATAGAGCCAGAACGATATAATGACTACGTGCTCTGATAATATAGACAGCATAATGATTTTAAAAAAACATGCGGGAAGAACATGAAAGGAATGAGAAGAAGCTCACTAATACAGATGTTAAGTGGGAGTAAAAAGATATTACTTTAAATCAAATGATGGCCAGAGAAGAAAAGAAGAAAAAGGGGTACTAAGAATTTCAAAATCACTCAGAGTTGGAAACGAATAAACAACAGCTAAGAAAAGTGTGGGGGACATGAAGGGTGTTATGATAAGGAATTATTCTAAATGTTTTTATTGGAAGGCTGGGCGTGGTGGCTCACACCTGTAATCCCAGCACTTTGGGAAGCCGAGGCAGGTGGGTCACTTGAGGCCAGGAATTTGAGACCAGCCTGGCCAACATGGTGAAACCCTGTCTCTACCAAAAATCCAAAAATTAGCAGGCGTGGTGGTGCACACCTGTAATCCCATCTACTCAGGAGGCTGAGTGAGGCATGAGAATTGCTTAAACCCAGGAGGTGGAGGCTGCAGTGAGCCAAGATGGTGTCACTGCTCTCCAGCCTGGGTGACAGAGCGAGGCTTGGTCTGGAAAAAAAAACAAAAAAACAAAAAAACAAAACAAAAAACAGCGGGCATGATGGTGCTCACCTGTAGTCCCAGCTACTTGGGGGGCTGAGGCAGGAAGATTGCTTGAGCCTAAAAGTTCAAGGCTGCAGTGAGCCAAAATTGTACCACTGTACTCCAACCTGGGTGACAAAGTGAGACCCTGTCTCTAAATAAATAAATAAATCTGTTGGAGCAAAAAAATAAACATCTACCTAAATAATATGATTGCTTATAATAAAAATGAAGGATATGCCTAAAAATGATTATGCTTAGAGAAAGGAGAAAATAAAGCAGACAGGCACAAAAGACAGACTTCAATGACTTCAACTTGTTTTGTGGGTTTCATTTCAGGAAAATTGAAATATTTTTATATAATTATTGAACAAGAACCACTTTTCAAAAGCCCTTAGAAAGTCTCAAATTAAAATATATGAACTCAAAGTATATCCAGTTATTGGCATAAACACACAGACTGTAACTATTCCAAGTGACCCTAACACATTGTAATACAACTGTCCATCTCTAGCCCAGTGGACTAACAACCAATACAAAACTAAACAAACAAGATAAAAAAAAAAACCTTAAACGTTTTCAGTAAGCATATTGTTGCAGTGTCACTGGCATTTTTGTTCAGAAATTATTGCAAGTATAGTGTGGGATAAAGTAAATGAGTAAATTGTGTTGGTGTGAGTAAGAACTGCTATTTTCAGTTTGAGAGAAAGAAAATACTGATGTAAAATGAATGAAGTTAAGTAAAAGCCTTGTGGCACATCAGTATAAACTCATGATGTATTTTACCTTAAAAAATACATACACACAATCGATCTATATCTATATCTAAAGAGACACAGATTTCCTATCTCTGGCTGTGTCCACTGGAAAGGAGAAACAATATTCAACTCCGTGAGAATAGTCCCCCTGGGGCCCAGCCTTTGGTCTCCAAATATCATTTCTCACTAAAAGAAACCGAGTCTCCTTGGAAAAAGGCTGACCCCAGAGCTGAGGCAAGAAATGTACAAGATGAGCCTGGAACACAGTGTCATACTAGAAAGCAAGGAAACTATCAAAGACAGCCAGTATTGCATTAAAAGGACTCAGCAGCCAAACTGAATAGGATCCCAGTGCTCAGACAGGGGACCATCTGAACATGAAAAAGGGTAATCACTGTCATGGATTGAAACCACAGATATGCTACAATCTATCAATTTACAGTTATGCTTTCAAAACATAGTGACTTGGTTTGACACTGTGAACTAACTGTATCGTGAAAATTGGTAAACAGACAGAATCTAGTATATTATCCTGCTTTTCCTACAGAACCCGAAGCACTGGGTAGATAAATTACAGACGCAAGGAGTTTCTCTTCATGAACAATAATTCCTGCTAATAAATGAACAAAGAATGATAGAATTAGACTACCACTATTTGCAATCCTTGATACATTTCTGAACTCAGATGACAGTCTCGCTGCAGAAGGAGATGCCACCAACCAATCCCTCCTGAAGGAAATACACAACGCATCACCAGCTATGAAGTAGTCAGGCAAAGCAAAGCAAACAAAACAACGCCTCTAGAACTTCCCAGCAATTCCCAAGAAATTCAGGAGACAGAGGGACATGCTTAGCAACACCACATGGAGGCAATCATCCAAACCCAGACGGGTGGGAAATTCTACCAGACAAATGGTCTGGTTTCTCAACAGAAAAAATTGCAACATAAAAAAAGACAGAGGTGAAACCAAGTAGTGTAAAAGAGGCTTAGGAGACAGAAATGACCTTTATTTGGATCTTGGTTCAAATAAACTACTAAAAAATCCTACAACATAAAATAAAATGTATTAATAAGTCAATTAGGAAAATATGAATACCGATGGGATATCTGATGATATTGAGAAATGACGGCTAATTCATTCTTCGGTGTGATGATGATGTTGTAGTTGTGTATGAGAAGAAGAATCCCAATTGTTTATAGAAATACTAAAATATTTTATAGATATTTTGAGTCAACAGCAATCTGTTATGAAGACGCAAGGTCCAGGGAATACTGTTATTTGGAATTTGCTTTAAAATAATCCAGGTGCAGAGGTGGAGCAGAGAAAACGATGTTGATTCTGCTGCTGAATGGGGTGATGGGGCAAAGGCGTTCATTTACCACCTCTCTACTTTCAAATGTGTTTGGTATTTCTATAACACAAAGTTCAAGTTCCTTTGGTAATTCAGCGGTGTTTCCCAAACGTGGTTTCCCACAGCTTTCCTCTGGGATACCTATTAAAATTCACATTCCCGATGTCAGCTTACTCGGGGTACTTCTCCAAATTGAAAGCTGCCCAACCCCAGATTTGTGAATCAGAATTCTTGGGAGTGAAGCCCAGAAAACTGTATTTTACATACACTATGCAGGTAGCTCTTCTGCACAATGCATTTTGCTTTAGTTATTTGCATGAAATAAATTATTTATTTTTCAAAGCGTTTAACAGTTTAAAGTTTTTTTTCTATTAAAAGAACTTCACAGTGACCTAAAATATCCTTCACATGTTGTTTCATTGCAGTAAAATATATCCTGGTGGTGTCATCTATCAACAAGTACATAGTCTTAAAATTTTTATTATGGGAGAAGGGGATCAGACCATACTCTCTACAGTTTGCTGAGCATGTGATTAATAAACTAGAGGAACTAGACTAGTGTACCATGGATGAAGCTACAGCTATGTGCCTTTTGTATGAAAGACATGCTTGGTGACAGAGAAGATAAGTTTGCATTTTTTAAAAAGTGATTTGAACCCAGCTATAGCATTAGCATATAGTCCCAGATTATATAACTATTTCTAGACTCACAAGCACTGTTTTCCAAAAGGAGTGTGTCCCTTATCCTTAACAGAAAGAACATAATTCTTTCTAATGATAGTGCTTATCACTGGAAGCCAGAGGCTTGTTGAATGACTCAGTTTCCCTGGCAAGTAAATATAGTGTACCAGGATGATAGACAATCAGAAACAGACATCAATAGCAAAGGTATTTTTTAATTGCATTAAAAAATTTTTTTAATTAATTAATTTTTTTGAGACAGGGTCTCGCTCTGTTGCCCAGATTGGAGTGCAGTGGCGTGATCTCAGCACACTGCAACCTCAGCCTCTCAGGTTCAAGCTATTCTCCTGCCTCAGCCTCGTGAGTAGCTGGGATTACAGTTGCCCACCACCCACCTAGCTAATTTTTGTATTTTTAGTAGGGACAGGTTTCATCATGTTGGCCAGGCTGGTCTCAAACTCCTGGCCTCAAGTGATCCACCTGCCTCGGCCTCCCAAAGTGCTGGGATTAGAAGTGTGAGCCACCGCACCCTGCCTATTTTTATTTTTTATCAAGACAGAGTCTCACTATATTGCCCAGACTGGTTTTGAACTTCTGGTGTGAAGCAATCCTCCCACCTTGGCCTCCCAAAGTGCTGGGATTACAGGTGTGAGCTACTGTGCCTAGCCTAATAGCAAAGGTACTGATTAAAAAAAAAAAAAAAAAGGAGAGCAGAAAGGGACAGAACCAGCACTTAGTAAGCATCACTAAAATGCTAGTTACAGTCTTAGAAGCTTTATATAGGATTTCTAATTTAATCTTTATTGAAGCATGTAGCTTTTAAACTTATTTAAAAGCCCCAAAGATTCTACCAACGGGCTTCAGAGCATCTGCATTTTATTTTTAAATTGAATTTCTCACTATTAAGTAACTGTAGTTTCAAAAAAGCACTCCATGTGTCATATAGTAGAATAGCACTTAATTCAGGGCCTAGGGTCTAAAGTTCCCACCCAATGCAGAGTGTGTGGGTTCAAAAGCATCCTTGAAATTGTAAGGTGCAAATCAAATCCTAATACTGTTCCACCGAAACCTTTCAACACTTCCTATTACATTTATGGTAAAAATCACAGTCCTGGTCCATGTCAAGGCTTAGAAGGCCCTAAATGATCCGACCCCAACTATGTGAAACCCTCCTCCTCCTTTTTCCTGCCCATCTACTCCCTATGTTCTGCTCCAACATAGTGGTCTCCACACTGCCTTCCACATCCAGGCACAATCCTGTTCCTACCTAGAATGCTCCTCCGGCAAACGAGTTCTCTTCATTCAGGTCTCTGCTCTGATGTGTCCCTCCCTGGTCGCCCTGTCTAAAAGAGCAGGCCCCCTCTTCCCTCGCCCCTCTGATTCTTCTCTTCATTCATCACAGCTGATGTTACACCACAAAGTCCTTGTTGGTTTGTTTCCTGTGCTAGAACGATGCTCCTTATGTATTTATTACTGATATATCACAGGTGTACATATTTTGGGGGTACAAGTGATATGTACTATTGAATGCTAAAACTTACTCCTTCCATCTAACTGTATTTTTGTATCACCCATTAACTGACTTCTCTTCATCTTTGCTCCAACTGCAGCACCTATGAGTCTTAGCACAGAGAAGGCACTCTATAAGTATTGGCTCAATAAATAGAAGTGTCTTACATTGTCCATCAAGGACTCTATATAATAGAGTTTTTGTTTATACCACCCTGTGCAACAATGCTCACATACAGTGGAATTTGAAAACCACTGAGCTAGGCTAAGGCCCAAGAGGAAAGCCTACATCAGATCTGTGTCTGGATGTCCACACCACTGCACCTTTGACATCCCTAGCGGAGATCAAGCTTTCTTGCTTACGTGAAGGGTTTTCTTAACTCCATTTTGTAAGTAAGTCTCAGTATCTTCAAGATTTGCCAACTGATTTGTTTGTTGCTGTTGTTGTGAGGGTTAAAGGGGATAGCAGAGATATTCTGAAGTTAGATTCTTAGTTAATCAAATGTAACTTCCATCCTGGCATCACCACGACTAGTAATGGGCCATACCATACTGCCAGGCTTGTGCAGGTCTCAAAATAAAGGTATCCCGTCATCTCAGTGACATCCTGTTTCTCAGGTAGAAAGGTTGTTGCACTACCATCATTTTTTTTAAACATATAAACTTAAGTTCTCCTTACTTCCACTTGCATGAAATTTCACAAGTGAGCACCCTGGTATAGCATGAGTACATCATGGTCAATTAACGGCCAAGGCCAGACCAAACAGCCTGAGTTCCTGTCCTCAGTGAATTTTGGTATATAATAAACATATAGCATAAAATGGTGTAATAAAATTAAATTATTGGCATTAAACTGTCAGAGACACCATGCTTATGGTAGCCAAATGTCAGAGATTAAAGCTAAAGGTCAAGATTGGACTCGCCATGCAAAGACCATTTCTTTCTTTAAAAATTGAAAAGAAAGAGATGGGCCCTCCCTCAGGCTTATGAGTTTCTTCTTCTTCTTGTTTTTCAAGGACACCAATGAACATCTCATTAATGCTATAATTTAAAAAGTGTTTTCTCCCTCTAATGGAAGATTTAGGCTAGAGGAAGCTATCATTGGTCCTCCAAATTGCAGGCTTACCAATTAAAAAATGTAAATGGTTTCACATTGTTTGTGATTTCAACTTTGAAACAAGTCGTTTCTTCTCTTCCTTTTGTTTTAAGTGAATTCGCTTTAAGTGGATACGTTTAAGGAAAAATATATCCTGAGCTTGCAAGGTAACTGTTTAAAAAAATAAAACAACTCATTATTATTTGCAACTCCTTATTTTAGGGAATCAGAGTTTTCTCAATACTGCACGACAACATAAAAAATATACCTAACAACAAAAGGCAATACATTGGAAACTGAAGCTAAAGAAGACTACAGCTGTCATCTCTAACACTGCTTTCAAATTTCTGTGTTCATCACAAAGCTTCATTGTTCTTTCTTCTTGATTTTATAAGTCAGCATTACAAGCTGAAATCTAACATACATTATGCTATCAAAATTTTCCTTTATTCGTTTCATATATTGAGGTTTCAAGATTGTGCTTGAAAAAGAAGTAGAGACTAAAAATATTTGTAAACCACCAAGTAAAGGCAATGAATGATAGAGAATTTGTACCTGTGGGTGATCACTGCCATGGCTATATAATGCCTAAATACAGGAAAGAGAAGCAGAAGTTTACAAACACCGGTCCTTGTGGAACTATGTTCCCCTATATGATTGCAAACGCTCAGATATAAGTAATGCATGAATGACTTACTTAATCTTCCTCTTCTTTTTCACATGTTTGGGAGCAAGTAGGAAAAGCCTGGAACAATCACTGATGCAACATGTGTTTACACACATGCATGGTTCTTAGAGAATGGAAGGACAGCAGCTGAATAGTTCCATTTGCCAGTGATAACGTAGCTCCCACCACCCTTCCCATCTAGTGCTCTCTGATGCAAGGGAAGGAATGTGCTTTGGAAGAGAGGGCAGGGGTTTATTACTCAGAGAGACGTAGGTTCAAAGCCAGCACATTTATTATTAGCAGAGTAACTCTGAGCTGACTCACTCCCATTCCATCGAGCCTCTCTTATCTGCAACATGGAGATGCTATGAGTTTCTGAAGATTCCTTAATATCTCATAAAAATAACATAAAACCACCTCCATATGAAGTACTCAATGAATAGCATCCTCCCTTCTGGGGACCTTGTAGAAATGCTGATCAGGCTGCTCCAGCAACCAAAATCAACGTCCAGTCTTGGGAAAGGACCTTTTAGGTGAGGGATGCCAACCCCGTTCCTAAACATCATGGAGAGGTCCTCTCAGAAACACAGCTGCCCATCCCCACCCTAACCTCTTTCAGCCTCACTTTAGTGGTCATCTGTGAACGCACCTGATCCACGAGGACTAAAGGACAATGGGGATGGGGGGAGAGAACAAAGATTAAAAGTAGACCCCCAAGGGCCAACTCTATGAAGAGCCAAATGGCCATTCCTTGATAATTACTAATCACGAATCATTCCGTTCTCCAGGACGCTCCTTTGGCTTAAACCGAAGTCAATCTTTTCTAAGCATTAAATGGGGACATCTTCTCTTCCCATTTAAAAGGAAGCATTTGCCACTTCAGCTGTACAAATTATATAGGATTGAAAACAGTATAATTGGCTGGGCACAGTGGCTCATGCCTGTAATCCCAGAACTTTGGGATGCCCAGTCGGGTGGATCACCTGAGGTCAGGAGTTCGAGATAAGCCTAGCCAACACAGTGATACCCTGTCTCTACTAAAAATACAAAAATGAGTCTCTACCAAAAACACAAAAATTAGTTAGCTACTCAGGAAGCTGAGGCAGAAGCATCAGTTGAACCCAGGGGCCAGAGTTTGCAGTGAGCCAAGATCATACCACTGCACTCCAGCCTGGGCAACAGAGTGAGACTCCGTCTTAAAAAAAAAAAAAAAAAAAAAAAAAGGGCCAGGTGCAGTGCCTCATGCCTGTAATCCCAGCACTTTGGGAGGCCAAGGCAGGCAGATCACCTGAGGTTGGGAGTTGGAGACCAGCCTGACCAACCTGGAGAAACCTCGTCTCTACTAAAAATACAAAATTAGCCAGGCGTGGTGGCGCATGCCTGTAATCCCAGCTACCCAGAAGGCTGGGGCAGGAAAATCGCTTGAACCCAGGAGGTGGAGGTTGCTGTGAGCCAAGATTGTGCCATTGTCCTCCAGCCTGGGCAACAAGAGTGAAACTCTGTCTCAAAAAAAAAAAAAAGAAAATACTATAGTTGAAAGAAATGCGGAGTTTGTAAATTAGAGTTCTCTTTTCCCCCTTTCTCATAGCAAACAGAAACAAACTGCACAAAAACGTGTTGTTTAAAAGGTTGCTATCTTCCTCTTTCTATCTTTAGTCTTGCTGCCTTTGTCTTTCTAAGATGCCAGAGAAGTTTCCTCTGCATATAGAAAATATTCTGGGATTTGACTGTCTTGTGGCTTCACTAGGGAAGTCCCCTTAGGGGTCTGAATGTCAAGCCATTCTTAGATTCCCTTTCTTTTTGCCTACAACACACGAGGTTGTAATGTGGCTCATGAACAAGACAGACGCCTACTACAGCAAGGAGAATTCTGCAAACGACATTCAATGACATCCACAGAGAGAAGACTGGAACTTCGTAGAAAAGAAACACGATGTTTGGTCAACTGAGCACCAGACTGTGGGCTTTCTGAGGGCAAAGATTATGCTTTCTCCCAGTTCAGGGTGTATTGCTGGCATTCAGGAAGTATTTAGGGAATGAATCAATGCAGGGATGAAGATGTGATGAACAGGTTACAAATATGGTTCAGAATTCATAACTAGTAATGAATGATATAGGAAAGTAAACCTTTCCAGATTTTGTAGACAGCATAAGATTAAATTCAGGTAGAAAAGGAAAACATTTAGGAGTATCCATCTCTGAGGGATGGTGTATTAGTCTTCAGAGGAAAAACTGAATTTTTCTTTAAAAAAGCCAGTGGGACAGTCGTTTCTGAAAACTCATTTGTGAATCAAAACCAGAGGAGACCAAGTGACTGAGCATTCAAATGAAAGGGTAAAAAAAGAAGAAATATGGCTGATTTTTTTCCCACTCTCACTGGTGTGAGATTTTAAAGACATTCCTTCCTGTCAAAAGGATGGCGTCAAATGTATTTTAAGTATCAACATAAACCTGCCTCTTCATATCCCTCTTGTTCTTATAGTACATCTATTCTCGTCTCATTCCACCACAACAAGTTTTATAATAGCAGGTAGGTTTGTGCATTTATCACTTTATCTTTTGAAAATGTTACAGACAATTAATTCACATTAAAACTCTCTTACTGATTTAGAAGTTCAAGATTTAGAATTTAAGGATTCTGACGAAAGTTTAGCTTAAACCTACTTTAGCTGACTATATTTTTTAAAAGGTTTAGGAATTGTTTACCTCCGTTAAGCGTTATTAAACTTACTTCATCACCATCATTTGCATCCAGATAACATGCTAATCGAAAGTGATTTAGCCTTTAAAGTAAATCTTTATACAATTTTATTAGATTTGTTGTGGACGAAAATTCTTGAGATTTGAAGTGAGGAAATAAAAGAACTGGGTTCAAGGTCTGTTTGCAGTGTGTATCGCTTGTGTAATCTTACATAATCATGTTGCTTTTCTCAGCATCAGTCTCAGTCTTATCATTGATAAAGAGGGGGTGCGCTCCCAGCACTTTGGGATGCCAAGACGGGTGGATCACGAAGTCCTGAGATCGAGACCACTCTAGCTAACACAGTGAAACCCTGTCTCTACTAAAAATACAAAAAATTAGCAGGGCGTGGTGGTGGGCACCTGTAGTCCCAGCTACTCGGGAGGCAGAGACAAGACAATCGCTTGAACCCGGGAGGCAGAGGTTGTAGTGAGCCGAGATCGCACCACCACACTTCAGCCTGGGTGACAGAGTGAGGCTCCGTCTCAAAAATAAAATAAAATAAGATAAAATAAAATAAAATAGAAGGTAAAAAACCATAATTCTCTAAGAATTGCTCCGAGGATTACATCAGTGTAAGGTAATGAACTTTACTGAACTGTATGCAAAATATATTACTTTCCTCATCATCATCACCATCATGATCACCTGGTGATCTCAAAACTTCGAATGAGAGAGGGTAAGAAAGAACCCACTGGATCCCCTACTCTGTACCTGGCATCCTGCTACAGGTTGTGCACATATATAACTTTTTAGGTTAAAACAACAGCCCAAATGTCTATACATAAATTTGTATCTGCTGTATAGGAATAAACTATATTTCCAATTCTGGAAAATGAGGTGCAGAGAGGATTAAGTAACATGCTTGAATTCAGGTATGCTTCAAGAATTAAATCGAAGCTGGGCTAGATGGCTCACACTTGTAATCCCAACACTTTGGGAGGCTGAGGCAGGCAGATCACTTGAGCTCAGGAGTTCAAGACCAGCCTGGCCAACGTGGCGAAACCCCATCTCTACTAAAACTACAAAAAAAGGTTAGCCGGGCATGGTGGCATGTGCCTGTAATTCCAGCTACTCAGACAATCGCTTGAACCCAGGAGGCAGAGGCTGCAGTGAGCTGAGATTGCACAACTTCACTCCAGCCTGGGCAATAGAGCAAGACTCTGAAAGAAGAAAAAGGAGGAGGAGGAGGAGGAGGAGATGGAGAAGGAGGAGAGGGAGAGGGAGAGGGAGAGGGAGAGGGAGAGGAAGAGGAAGAGGAAGAGGAAGAGGAAGAAGAAGAAGAAGAAGAAGAAGAAGAAGAAGAAGAAGAAGAAGAAGAAGAAGGAGAAATAAAATATTTACTGAGTGCTTACAATGTGTGCCAAGTACTGATTTAGGTACAGGGATACAGCAGTGAGCTGAGCAGACAAAATCCCTGCCATCAGAGAGCTGACCAGGAACTGAATTCTCCCGAATTCAAAATCATTGTTTTTCCCACTCCATATTGTGCCAGTGCTTAGAGCTTGCACTTGCGCTCTCTAAAGGAACTACTGGTATAGAAAATAACACCTGGGCAGCAGCAAAATTCATAAATGGTTAACCCCCGCTGCTAGGGGCTCTGTAACCTCAGGGGTCAAGACTGCCTGAGGGCTGAGGCAATCAATACTTTGATATACTTGTAGCCCATTTGTAACAAACTGGCTTCAGAAGTTGCATTATCTACAGTGTAGTCAATGATTCAGGAATATCCCTAATTTGTACTGATTTCCTTCCATGTTAATTATTATTGCTACACAGTACGTATAATTCCTAGTATTATATAGAGACTGGCGACTTAGTGCTTTTGGCAGGTCAGCAAGATGAGGTCAAAACCTTTGTAGTCAGCAGATAAAACTAAACAGCCATCAGAAACATTTTAAAAATATGCTATTAAATTATTATAGTAGAGACCAAAACCAAGAAATTAATGCAAAAGAACCAAGAGATTTCTTAATCTTACCACCAGTTCAGATTCAGCAAAGGAACTAAAAGCTGTGATCTGAGAGCTTGGATATTATAGCAATTAAGCAGCTTGGATATAAAAAGAGATAGATAAGCTCACCTTCAGGAGGACTCAGCAGTGACCACCACTGTTATGTATGGAAAGGAGTAAAGGGAATGGGAGAGGATATATGAATTTGAGGTCAGGAAAACATGTGGCAGGCATTGGGTTGGAAAGACTGTATTTACTGAGGATCTGAAGTGTGGCAAATGCTCTGGGAGACAGAAGGAAGGAAGGAGAGCATCTTTACAAGTAGCACCCAATCTAACCAGGCAGTAAGACTCATCTTGATGTAAAAAAGAAGTAACCACAGAACAGAGCTGTAGAAAACGTCATTATGAGAAAACAAACAACCCAGTTTTTTAAATGGACAAAAGACCTGACCAGACACCTCACCAAATTAGACATAGAGATGGCAAGTAAGCACATAAAAAGATGCTCCACATTATGAATCACTAGGGAACTGTGAATTAAAACAACCACAAGATACCACCTATGAAAATGGCCAAAATCCAACATGCTGCCAACAGCAAATGCTGGCAAGGATGCAGAGCCATAGGAACTCTCAATTCATTGCGGGTGGGAATGCAAATAGTAAGCTACTTGGGAAAACAGTTTGGCAGTTTCCTACAAAGCTAAACATACTCTTACCAGGCAATGTGGCAAGCATGCTCCTTGGTATCTACACAAATAAACTAAAAACTTAAGTCCACACAAAAACCTGCACTCAAACGTTTATAGCAGCTTCATTCATAATTGTCAAAACATGGTGAATGGGTAAATGAACTGTGGTACATCCATACAATGGAATATTATTCAGCACCAAAAACAAATAAGCCATCAAGCCATAAAAATGAGAGGTGAGGGCAGCTGGACTTCCTGGGTTGAGTGGAGGCTTGGGGAACTTTCCTGTCTTACAAAGGGATTGTAAAACACACCAATCAGGAACTTTCCTGTCTTACAAGAGGTTTGTAGCATCAATCAGTGCTTTGTAAAATGCACCAATCAGTGCTCTGTAAAATGCACCAATCAGCACTCCGTAAAACGCACCAATCAGCAGGATTCTAAAAGTTGCTAACTGCAGAGAGGATTGAAAAAAAAGGGCACTCTGATAGGACAGAAACAGAATATGGGAGGGGACAAATAAGGGAATAAAAGCTGGCCACCCCAGCCAGCAGTGACAACCTGCTTGGGTCCCCTTCCAGGCTGGGGAAGCTTTAGCCTTTTACTCTTCACAATAAACCTTGCTACTGCTCACTCTTTGGGTCCATGCCATCTTTAAGAGCTAAAACACTTACCGCGAAGGTTTCTGGCTCCATTCTTGAAGTCAGCAAGACCACGAACCCACTGGCAGTAACCAACTCTGGACACATCTTGGGGGCTCCTCCCGGATATCGCTACGTGGTGAGTACCATCAGACCCCTTTTGCTTGCTATTCTGTCCTATTTTTCCTTAGAATTCAGGGGCTAAACACTGGGCACCTGTCAGCCAGTTAAAAGTGACTACCATGGCTGCCAGACTAAAGACACGGATGTCAGGCTTTCTGGGAAAGGGCTCACTAACAACCCCTGACTCTTCAAGTTGGGAGTGTTGGTTTGTCTAGAACCAGCTTCCACTTTTCCTGCACTTCCAGGTTGAGCCAAGGGTTGACAGGGAGGAAAGCCGTTCAGCTCTGGGGTCTCGACAAAAAGTTGGTTGACCCTGCAGCCATGAGTGGAACTCTCAGTTACATTGCCCAAGCGAGACTCACCCATCTATCCTATCTATCCTGACCCTTGCCTCCTGGGTCCTAACACCTATCAGACAAACTTCCTCCTGCCTCTCTTCTCCAAGGCTAGTCCTGCTTCTAGAAACTCCCTGTCCCTGGTGCTCTTCCAGTTTCTCCTATAAGGATGATTTCTAATATAAATTTCAGGACTCTGCTCCCTTCTTTAGGCACCCAGGCTCACCAATCAGAAAGACATATTTTTTGCCCAAAGCCCCATTGTGGGGGACTATCTGGAATTTTAGGATCCCTCCTCAGACTAGCAGGCCTAACAAAGGCTATTCCTGAAGCTAGGATATGGGGAGCCTCAGAAATTATATCCTTCCTATTCATAGGATAAGTGAGGACAAAAGGCATCACTCTTCCAACCCTGGAGATCCCTTCCCTCCCTCAGGGTAGGGCCCTCCACTCCATTTTGAGGCATATTACCTTTACAGGACAAGGGTAAGGTCCCAATACCAACAGAAGAAAACACTTAGGACTCTACAGGTTTTCGAGAATGCGTCGGTAAGGGCCACTAAATCTGACCTTTCTCGGTCCTTTTTGTGGTCTTAACAGGAAAGGCAAGGGTGCAGCTTTTCAAGAATGCATCGGTAAAGGCCACTAAATCCGACCTTCTTCGGTTCTCTTTGTGGTCTAGGAGGAAAACTAGTGTTTCCACTACTGCTTTGGTGAGCACAACTATTCTGAAAGCAGGGTCCAGGGACCCTTATGGGTTCTTGGGTGGGGAAAAGAGAGAGGGGGAAAAAAAAAAGACCAAAACAACGGGTGTTTTTTTCTTTCAGATGGGAAACACCCAGGCATCAACAAACTCACCCTTGAAATGCATCCTAAGCCATTGGGACCAATTTGACCCGCAAACCCTGAAAAAGTGGCAGCTTATTTTTTTCTACACTACAGCCTGGCCTCAATATTCTCTCTCTGAAGGGGAAAAATGGCCACCTAAGGGAAGTAAAAGTTACAATACTATTCTGCAGCTTGACCTTTTATGTAAAAGGGAAGGAAAATGGAGTGAAATAGCTTATGTCCATGCTTTCTTTTCATTGAAGGATAATCCACAACTATGCAAAGCTTGCAATTTACATTCCACAGGAGGACCTCTCAGATTTACCTCCATATCCTAGCCTCCCTACAGCTCCCCTTTCTATTAATGATGAGCCTCCTCTAATCTCCTCCACCCAGAAGGAAACAAGCAAAGAAATCTCCAAGGGACCACAAAACCCCCCAGGTTATCTCCTTCAAGCTGTAGGGAGAGGGGAATTTGGCTCAACCTGGGTACATGTCCCCTTCTCTCTCTCTGAATTAAAGCAGATCAAGGTAGACCTGGGGAAGTTTTCAGATGATCCTGATAGGTATATAGACATCCTACAGGGTCTAGGGTAAACCTTCGACCTCACTTGGAGAGATGTCATGCTATTGTTAGGTCAAACAATGGCCTTTAATGAAAAGAATGCAACGTTAGCTGCAGCCTGAGAGTTTGGAGATACCTGGTATCTTAGTCAAGTAAATGATAGAATGACAGCTGAAGAAAGGGATAAATTCCCTAACAGTCAGTAAGGCATCCCCAGTATGGATCCCCACTGGGACCCAGACTCAGATCATGGGGACAGGAGTCACAAACATCTGTTGACCTGTGTTCTAGAAGGACTAAGGAGAATTAAAAGCCCATGAATTATTCAATGATGTCCACCATAACTCAGGGAAAGGAAGAAAATCCTACTGCCTTCCTCAAGTGGCTACGGGAGGCCTTAAGAAAATATACTCCTCTGTCACCTGACTCACTCGAGGGTCAATTGATCCTAAAAGATAAGTTTATTACCCAATCAGCCACAGATATCAGGAGAAAGCTCCAAAAGTGAGCCCTGGGCGCTGAACAAAATCTGGAGGCATTATTAAAGCTGGAAACCTTGGTGTTCTATAATAGGGACCAAGAGGAACAGGTCAAAAAGGAAAAGCGAGATAAGAGAAAGGCCGCAGCCTTAGTCATGGCCCTCAGACAAACAAACCTTGGTGGTTCAGAGAGGGCAGAAAATGGAGCAGGCCATCACCTGGTAGGGCTTGTTATCAGTGTGATTTGCAAGGACACCTTAAAAAAGATTGTCCAACGAGAAGTAAGTCGCCCCCTCGCCCATGTCCACTATGCCAAGGCAATCACTGGGAGGTGCACTGCCCCAGAGGACAAAGGTTCTCTGGGCCAGAAGCCCCCAACCAGAAGAACAACAGGACTGAGGGTGTCCTGGGCAAGCACCAGCTCATGTCATCACCCTTGCTGAGCCCCAGGTAAGTTTAACCATTGAGGGCCAGGAAACTGACTTCCTCCTGGACACTGGTGCGGCCTTCTCAGTGTTAATCTCCCGTCCTGGACAACTGTCCTCAAGGTCCGTTACCATCTGAGGAATCCTGGGACAGCCTGTAACCAGGTATTTCTCCCACCTCCTCAGTTGTAATTGGGTGACTCTGCTCTTTTCACGTGCCTTTCTTGTTATGCCTGAAAGTCTCACACCCTTATTAGGGAGGGATATATTAGTCAAAGCTGGAGCTATTATCGACATGAATATGGGGAATACGTTACCCATTTGTTGTCCCGTACTTGAGGGAATCAACCCTGAAGTCTGGGCATTGGAAGGACAATTTAGAAAGGCAAAAATTGCCCGCCCAGTCCAAATCAGGCTGAAAGACTCCATCACTTTTCCTCATCAAAGGCATTATCCCTTAAGGCCTGAAGCTCATAAAGGATTACAGGATATTGTTATACATTTAAAAGTTCAAGACTTAGGAAGAAAATGCAGCAGTCCCTGCAACACCCCAATTCTAGGAGTACAAAAACCAAATGGTCACTGGAGACTAGTGCAAGATCATCAGTGAGGCAGTAATTCCTCTATATCCAGTTGTACCCAACCCCTACACCCGGCTCTCTCAAATACCAGAGGAAGCAGAATGGTTCACGGTTCTGGACCTCAAGGATGCTGCCTCCTGCATTCCCCTGCACTCTGACTCCCAGTTTCTCTTTGCCTTTGAGGATCCCACAGACCATATGTCCCAACTTACGTGGATGGTCTTGCCTCAAGGGCTTAGGTATAGCCTTCATCTGTTTGGTCAGGCACTGGCCCAAGATCTAGGCCACTTCTCTAGTCCAGGCACTCTGGTCCTTCAGTACATGAATGATTTAGTTTTGGCTACCAGTTCAGAAGCTTCATGCCAACAGGCTACTCTAGATCACTTGAACTTTCTAGGTAATCAAGGGTGCAAGGCGTCTAAATCAAAGGCCCAGCTCTGATTATAACAAGTCAAATATCTAGGCCTAATCTTAGCCAGAGGAACCAGGGCCCTCAGCAAAGAATGAATACAGCCTATACTGGCTTGTCCTTGCACTTAGACATTAAAACAGTTGCGGGGGTTCCTTGGAATCACTGGCTTTTGCTGACTATGGATCCCTGGATACAGCGAGATGGCCAGACCGCTCTATAATCTAATCAAAGAGACCCAGAGGGCAAATACTCATCTAGTAGAATGGGAACCAGAGGCAGAAACAGCCTTCAAAACATTAAAGCAGGCCCTAGTACAAGCTCCAACCTTAAGCCTTCCCACAGGACAAAACTTCTCTTTATACATCACAGAGAGAGCAGGAATAGCTCTTGGAGTCCTTACTCAGACTCATAGGACAGTCCCACAACCAGTGGCACACCTAAGTAAGGAAACTGGTGTAGTAGCAAAAGGCTGGCCTCACTGTTTACAGGTAGTTGCAGTGGTGGCCACCTTAGTGTCAGAGGCTATGAAAATAATACAAGGAAAGGATCTCACCATCTGGACTACTCATGATGTAAATGGCATTCTAGGTGCCAAAGGAAATTTATGGCTATCAGACAACTGCCTGCTTAGATACCAGGCGCTACTCCTTGAGGGACTGGTGCTTCAGATACGCATGTGTGCAGCCCTCAACCCTGCTACTTTTCTCCCAGAGGATGGAGAACCAATCGAGCATGACTGCCAACAAATTATAGTCCAGACTTATGCCGCCCAAGAGGATCTCTTAGAAATCTCCTTAGCTAATCCTGACCTTAACCTATATAACGGTGGAAGTTCATTTGTGGAGAACGGGATATGAAGGGCAGGTTATGCCATAGTTAGTGATGTAACAGTACTTGAAAGTAAGCCTCTTCCCCCAGGGACCAGCACACAGTTAGCAGAACTAGTGGCGCTTAGCCGAGCCTTAGAACCAGGAAAGGAAAAAAGAATAAATGTGTATACAGATAGCAAGTATGCTTATCTAATCCTACATGCTCATGCTGCAATATGGAAAAAAAGGGAGTTCCTAACCTCTAGGGGAATCCCCATTAAATACCACAAGGAAATTATGGAGTTATCGCATGCAGTGCAAAAACCCAAGGAGGTGGCAATCCTACACTGCCAAAGCCATCAGAAAGGTGAAGGAAAAAAGGCAGAAGGAAACCGTCGGGCGGATGCTGAGGCCAAAATGGCTGCCAGGCAGAACCTCCCATTAGAAATACCTATGGAGGGACCCATGGTATGGAACAACCCCCTCCAAGAGATTAAGCCCCAGTAGTCCCCGATCGAAAAAGAATGGGGACTTTCACGGGGGCATAGTTTTCTCCCCTTGGGGTGGTTAATGACAGAAGAGGGAAAGGTACTCATACCCGAAGCCAGCCAATGGAAAATACTTAAGACCCTCCACCAAACTTTTCATATGGGTATTGAGAACACTCATCAAATGGCCAAATCCCTATTTACAGGGCCAAATCTCCTCCAGACCATCCAATAGGTAGTCAAAGCCTGTGAGGTGTGCCAAAGGAATAATCCCTTGGTCCATCGTAAGGCCTCTTTGGGGAAAAAAAGAATAGGGCACTATCCTGCAGACGACTGGCAATTAGACTTCACCCATATGCCTAAGTCAAGGGGATTTCAATACTTGTTGGTCTGTGTTGATACCTTTACAAATTGGATAGAAGCCTTCTCCTGCAAGACAGAGAAGGCTCAGCAAGTGGTTAAAATCCTAATTCATGAAATAATTCCTAGATTTGGGCTTCCCCAAAGCTTACAAAGCGACAGTGGTTCGGTTCTTAAAGTCATGGTAACTCAGGGAATTTCCAGGGTGCCAGGGATACAATATTACCTTCTCTGCACCTGGAGGCCACAATCCTCAGGGAAGGTCAAGAAGGCAAATGAAACACTCAAGAGGCACTTAAGGAAACTAACACAAGAAACTCATCTCCCATGGCCTACTCTCTTGCCCATGGCCTTGTTGAGAATCTGAAATTCTCCTCACAAAAAGGGACTCAGTCCGTATGAAATGCTGTATGGACGACCTTTTCTCATAAATGACCTCCTACTTGATCAGGAAATGGCCAAGTTGGTCAAACATACAACTTCTTTGTCGAAATAGCAACAAAACCTTAAAAACCTACCCAAAGGATGTCACAGAGACAAGGGAACAGAGTTGTTCCAACCAGGAGATCTAGTGTTGGTCAAGTCCCTCCCCTCTACTTCCCCACCTATGGATTCCTCGTGGGAAGGACCATACTCGGTAATCCTCTCTGCCCCACAGCAGTTAAGGTGGCAGGAGTGGAATCCTGGATTCACCACACGCGAGTTAAACTTTGGAGATCCCCTGAAGAACCTCAGGGTTCAGGGAAGAACCTCAGTGGGACCGTCAGCTCAGGAGTCCTGAGATCAGCCAGACCAGCCTCGATACACCTGTGAACCACTGGAGGACTTGTGTCTCCTATTTCGGAAGGAAACATCCCAGACTAAAAAGGCTCCTATAGCTGATCCTGAGGAAAAACCCCTTCCTACTTAAAAAAAATAAGTGAAAACCTACATAATCTTTAACACCTCACCTTACCCCATTAATGGAATCCTTTTACTGTTTCATCACATTCTTAAGCAGTATACTAACCATTTTCTTTGCAGTAGGACTATATACTGTAGCTCCTGCCAGGACAAAAATACTAATCACATCAACCTTTTTTACGCACAATCCAGCTTTTACGCCCTTACATTTCCAACCTCACCTATTACACGAGCAATGAAAGGCCCATACGCGGCCCTGTAACCATGAATACTTTCTAAGTCCCTTTATGCATCCAGTGTAAGAGGTTATCAAGCCTGCCCCTGGGGCACCTACTAGCTCATCAGTGTAATTACGCCCTCCAACTTCAAGCTCCAACTGATCATAGTAACTTCCAGGTCACCCAAACAGCTTCATTCAGACAGCTTGTCCACTTCTCAGAGCCTCCCCCCACAAAAAAACATCACCTCCTCCCTGCTTAACAAACAGTTCGGGTTTTGTAATGGCAAACATACTCCCTGTATGACCATTCACCCCTGGACCCCCTCCAGCAGCGCCCCCACCACTAATGACTGCCTTCTCACGCCCTCTTTCAATCACTCTCTTGAATCGTTCCTAGTAGATACAAAACGGTTTTTTCTCCAATGGGAAAATAGAACACAAGGAGTCACTCAGTTTGCTCCCAACACCCCTTTCCAGCCACTCACCAGAGCTACCTTGGCAAGTACTCTAGGAGTATGGGAAAATGAAAACAACAAACTCACACACCTTTTTAACATACACAACCAGTGTCTACCCAGCCAAGGCACATTCTTATGTGGAACTTCAACCTACATCTGCCTCCCTACTAACTGGACAGGCACCTGCACCTTGGTCTTCCTAAGTCCCAACATTAACATTGCCCCAGGAAATCAGACCCTATCAGTGCCCCTCAAAGCTCAAGTCCATCAGCATAGGGCCATACAACTAATACCACTACTTACAGGGTTAAGAATGGCCACTGCTACAGGAACCAGAATAGCCAGTTTATCGACTTCATTATCCTACTACTACACACTCTCAAAGGATTTCTCAGACATTTTGCAAGAAATAACAAAATCTATCCTTACTCTACAATCCCAAATAGACTCTTTGGCAGTGGTGACTCTCCAAAACCACCAGGGCCTAGACCTCCTCACTGCTGAGAAAGGAGGACTCTGCACCTTCTTAGGGGAAGAGTGTTGTTTTTACAGTAACCAGTCAGGGACAGTACGAGACACCACCCAGCATTTACAGGAAAAGGCTTCTGAAATCAGACAATGCCTTTCAAACTCTTATACCAACCTCTGGAGTTGGGTAGCATGGCTTCTCCCCTTTCTAGGTCCCATGACAGCCATCTTGCTATTACTCACCTTTGGGCCCTGTGTTTTTAACCTGTCAATTTGTTTCCTTCAGGATCAGTACCATCAAGCTACAGATGGTCTTACAAATGGAACCCCAAATGAGCTCAACTCACAACTTCTATCAAGGACCCCTGGACCGACCCACTGGCCTAGAGAGACCCCCTCTGGAGGACACTACAACTGCAGGGCCCCTTCTTTGCCCTTATCCAGCAGGAAGTAGCTAGAGCGGTCATCACCCAGTTCCCAGCAGCAGTTAAGGTGTCCTCTTTAGAGGGGTGATTGAGAGGTGAGGCCAGCTGGACTTACTGGGTTGAGTGGGGACTTGAGGAACTTTCCTGTCTTACAAGAGGATTGTAAAATGCACCAATCAAGAACTTTCCTGTCTTACAAGAGGTTTGTAAAATGCACCAATCAGCACTCTGTAAAACGCACCAATCAGTGCTCTGTAAAATGCACCAATCAGCAGGATTCTAAAAGTAGCCAATCACAGGGAGGATTGAAAAAAAGGGCACTCCGATAGGACAGAAATGGAACATGGGCAGGAACAAATAAGAGAATAAAAGCTGGCCACCCCAGTCAGCAGCGGCAACCCTCTCGGGTCCCTTCCATGCTATGGAAGCTTTGTCCTTTTGCTCTTCACAATAAACCTTGCTACTGCTCACTCTTTGGGTCCGTGCCATCTTTAAGAGCCCTAACACTCACCACAAAGTTCTGCGGCTCCATTCTTGAAGTCAGCGAGAACACGAACCCACCAGCAGGAACCAACTCCGGACACAAAAAGACATACAGGAAACTTACATATTGCTACATGAAAGAAGCCAATGTTTAAAGGGTACATACTGTATGATTCCAACTTTATGACATTTTGGAAAAGGCAAAGCTACAGGGATAGTAAAAAAAAAAAAATTCAGGGGTTTTGGGGATTGGGAGGAACAAATAAGCAGAGCAAAAAGGATTGTTAGGACACATGCCATCTATTTGTACACAGAATGTACAACATCAAGAATGAACTATAGACTTTAATTAATAATAATGTATCAATATTAGTTCAATTTCAGCAAATGTAGCATGCAAGATGTTAGTAATAGGGACACGGTTTGTCAGTGGTGGAGGAGGCCGGGAATATAGGAACTCTTTGTACTTTCAAATCAGTTTTTCTGTAAACCTAAAACTGTTCTATAAAAAAGCCTATTAAATAAAAAACAACAACAATAACACTGTACTGACAGCTGTTTGAAGTTTTCCCCAGGTGTCCTTCCAGATACTACCTAGAGCCAAGTGGAATTAATCAGGCAAGGTGCAAAAGCCGGGTGCGGTAGCTGATGCCTGTAATCCTAGCACTTTGGGACGCCAAGGCAGGTGGATCACCAGAGGTCAGGAGTTCGAGACCAGCCTGGCCAACATTGCGAAACCCTGTCTCTACTAAAAATACAAAATTAGCTGGGTGTGGTGGCAGGCGTCTGTAGTCCCAGCTACTTGGGAGGCTGAGGCAGGAGAATCGCTTGAACCTGGGAGGTGGAGGTTGCACTGAGCCAAGATCGTGCCACTGCACTCCAGCCTGGGTGACAAGAGTGAAACTCCATTTCAAATAAACAAACAAACAAAAAAATCAGGGAAGGCCATAAAGATGACTCCCAGCCAAGGTTTGAAGGGCTAGAGGAGAGTTATTTTTTGGCCAAGAACTAGGAGGATGCAGTGATTCAGATGGGGATCAGGTCAAGGGCAGGATTTGGGATGGGATGAATGCATCGGGAAGAGTAGTCATCAGAGCATCATGTTTGACCGTAAGACAAGAGCCACAAGCCTCCAGTTCCTTAGCAGAAGAACTGGAGGTAAAGATGGGTGCATCAAAGATAGCCTGTGATTAGGAGGTTAAAATGAAATCTGAAAGAGAGTCACTCCAGACCCTGGGAAAGGTCATGATGCAATCAAAATGATGTACCAAGAGGTATCTCTGCTAAGTCCAGGCCACGTAAAGACATGAGAGGTAGGGAGGCCCACTACAGGTGAGGTCATGAGTCCTTGCTTTGAGGGAAGGTAAACAGACAATACAAGGACTCTAAGGGAAAGCACAATTTCCAAGAAAAGCCATAGCGAACTGTGTCCAGGAAGCTGAGATGGAAGAGGAATAACTTCTTAAAAGTCCTACATGTGACGAGGGAACCCAAGAGGATAACTCTCTATCAGGTAGGGATCCTAGATTTCTTCTCTTTCAGAATTCTCATCTGATCATATTTAGGACAGAGCAAGAGGGCAGTTCAATTGATATCAGCAGCAAAGAGAAAAGGGGGCATATACAATTGGTGAAGTCAAAGAATTTTCACTCTTATATTCATACACTGGAAAAGTCAGTAGTCAGAAAAACATTTTGAAAATCTGTATTTATTCAGATGGAAAGACATTCACAACTTTTGCAATGTGAGAGAAGAAAGTTTGGAAAAGTGTATCATGCATGATTCCATTTCTGTAAAGTTAGATGTATTTATTTGTGTGTGTGTATATATATATATCTCCATAGAAAATCTTCTGGAAGAAAACACACTCAAATGATAATGGTGGTGAACATCTACGGGCAGGTAGATAATAATGACATGGCAGATTCTTTATATTCCTAGTTTGTATTCCTTAATTTCTCTTCAAGCTATTACAGAGAATCCATGTAAAAGACTAATTTTTTCAATGAAAGGATTAATGTCCTTTCCATCTCATAATTCAAGTTTCCAATAACATCTTCCTTGCTGAGGGTAGAAAAGTCGGTGCCTTACACAAAAGCCAGTGTTTGCATTAAATGACTGTGGTGCAGCCTCGCATAACATAAATGACTTCGACAGCCGCCATCAGCACAAGGGAAAAAAAAGGAATGGAAATTTCAAAGAGCTAAAGTCACAAAGAGTAATGGAAGGAGTAGTAACAACAGCAGCAAAGGGAAATGCCCTGGGCGGGGAGGAGACAGACCCCCACCCACACATCCCTGGCACTTGTTTTCTTGACTCTGGAGGCGCTTTCTTGATTACTCTATTTAAAAAATTGTTATTGTTTCAAAAATTGTAGCTAAAAATAACATCAAAATGCACAACATATGCAGAAACACCCCATGATGCAAATTATGTATGAAGAGGACGCAGCGATGTGACCAGGAATTAGCATGAAGCGTGGTTACACTATCACGGAGATATGTTCCCCATCCACACACCAGAGGGATGCACAGTCCAGTCACCAATGTCAGGTTTTAATGTTTGGTTTTATTTGTCAAAACTACTGCTTTACATGCAAAGGAGGGAGGAGGGGTGTGGTCCTTGAGGTGGGGGTTGGAGGAAGAATTATAGAAGAACAGGCACCCACCCCAGTGACTGTATTTTTAAAGGCTCTATCTACCATCTTTTCTGAACTAACAATTTCACCTTGAAATCTGTTACAATAAGTACCTTTAACCAAAAGCCATCTGTTTTCAATTCTTTTCTATGGGCATACATTCACTATAGCTATTTACTGTAGCTCATTATTTCAGCATATTGCAATTATCATTCTCGTAGCCTTCAATCCTATTGCATTAATGTAGGATCATGAAAAAGCCAGAAAGAAAAACTTAAAACAGTTCATTTTAAACTGCATTGCCTGTTAACAACCCTGTCCAAAATTATAGTAGGTAAAGAAGCTGAACCATTGCCTAAAAGAAGACCAAAGGATGGGCTGAAGATTCCATTTATTACTTGTTTCCTGTTCTCTATAAAACATGGATATTGTCTTGGTAAAGACATTCCATTTCTATTTCTATCTAGTGACCAGGTAACCTGTTTACCTATTAAATAGGGAATTATAGCAATAATCATAGGAATTGCAGTGCCAATAACAATAAAAACCAGAATAATAACTTGTCTCCTATTAGCCTTCACAGTAACATTACTAAGAACTAATAAACTCTGAGGCTAGAGCCTTAAGTAAGAATTTGATTTAGGACTGTTTTATTAATTATTATTTTTATTTTATTTATTTATTTTTTTGAGACAGAGTCTCACTCTGTCTCCCAGGCTGGAGTGCAGTGGCTCGATCTCAGCTCACTGCAAGCTCTGCCTCCTGGGTTCATGCCATTCTCCTGCCTCAGCCTCCTGAGTAGCTGGGACTATAGGCGCATGCCACCACGCCCGGCTAATTTTGTTTTTGCATTTTTAGTAGAGACGGGGTTTCACTGTGTTAGCCAGGACGGTCTAGATCTCCTGACCTCATGATCCGCCTGCCTTGGCCTCCCAAAGTCCTGGGATTACAGGCGTGAGCCACCGCGCCCAGCCAGGACTGGTTATTACCTTATACAGGGAAGTACCATCAAATTGTTATCAGAGTAACTTGTTTCCAAGGAAGCCACTGTGGGATGAATGAACAGTCCCTGGAACCAGTAAGCAAGTCTATGCTATCCCTGGGCTAGGAGCTGCTGGTATATACTGAAGTACACAGTTACAAATCAATGCAAAGCAAATAAACCAAAAGAGGCAAAAGTCACTCCCCTTTCTAAGCAGATTGTTCACAGTGTCCTAAGAGAATGCAAGCATTTTAAAACTGTACATGGCTGATATTGGAAATATTGAGATTTAGAGCAACCACAGAAGTTTTCAGATGCTTGAGAATATACGTTGAAACATCACCTTACTTTTGAATAGAAGAACACAAACTTACTTAGATCGACGCTTCTTCTGAATGGAAGCAGAAACAAAACAAAACAAAACAAAACAAAAACGGGTAGGACGGTGATAGAAAACTATTTCAGAGGTTGATCCACTCATCTGGACCAAGTTCCTGCACCTAAAAATAAAGGAAGTTAGATTTTACGTTTTCTAAAATCTGCCAAAACTGTGCAACAGAGTTGGCCCTTGGCCATTCAAACCTTCTAGAAAGGCAGAGTTTTAAAATGCACTTACAGTGTGGGCACCCAATAAATGCTTGATGAATAAATGAGTGAATGAATGAATGCATGAAAGAATGAGTGAGCAGCTTATTGAAAGTTGTCTGTGACATTCTCTTAGGGTCTGAAAAACCAACAGCAATTATACAAGAATCTTGCCCTTAAGAAGCTTCTATTCTATCAGGAGAAGCAAAAATATAAATAAGTTTAATACAGTATGATACTTGCAGTAATAATGCAAGACCTTATCATGGAGCAATTCGTGAAGAACTAGGCAAGGGGGTAAAGAAAGCTTCTAAGATAGAATCTAATTAAAAAAATTCACACCAAGGTGCTAATATCTTATCTGTGGCCTCTGCCCCAGGATCATATGCATTTTAATAGAAAACTAGCTGAAGGCTTTGCTTGATACTTGAGGACTGAACTATTAGTAGCATTTCAGGCCTCAGGAAAGAGGTCAGCAGAGAGGATGCTTCAAATAACATTACTAGGCAGAAAGTCTACCTACAGTTCTATCATGAAAAAAGGTTCAAAGTGGGTAGCAGGTCTTCAAACACTTGTATCTAACAAAGATGTAAAAGAGAGTTGGTGAAGCCTGGGTGCAGTGGCTCATGCCTGTAATCCCAGTGCTTTGGGAGGCCGAGGAGGCAGATCACCTGAGGTCAGGAATTTGAGACCAGCCTGACCAACATGGCAAAACCCTGTCTCTACTAAAAATACAAAATTAGCCCGGTGTGGTGGCGGGTGCCTGTAATCCCAGTTACTTGGGAGGCTGAGGCAGGAGAATTGCTTGAACCCGGGAGGCGGAGGTTGCAGTGAGCCGAGATCATGCAACAAGAGCGAAACTCTGTCTCAAAAACAAAAAAAGAGAGTTGGTGAATGGTTTCAAAGAGATATTTGCACACTCATATCCATAACATCATTAACAATGAACTAAAGGTGGAAGCAAGCCAAGTGCTCATTGATAGATGAAGGATAAGCTAAATGTGGTGTATAAACATACAACAGAATATTATTCAGCCTTAAAAAGGAAGGAAATTCTGACACATGCTATAGCATGGACAGACCTGGAGGACATTATGCTCAGAGAAATGAGCCAGGCGCAAAAGAACAAATACTGCATGATTCCACTTACATGAGGCACTTACAGTAGTCAAAATAATAGACAGAAAGTAGAATGGTGGTTGCCAGGAGCTAGGGTGGAGGGTGAAGCATTAGTGTTTTATGGGTCTAGATTCAGTTTTGCCAGAAAAAAAAAGAGGTCTGAAGACAAGACGATGGAGATGGTCTCACATCAATATGAATGTATGACTATACACTTAAAAATGGCTAAGACAGTAAATTTTATGTCATGTATATTTTACCATAATAAAAAGAACTGGAAAATTATGTTGGTGAACTATATCATAGCTTTCAAACTTACATGCAAAATTATTTGATTATTATTAAGTTAGTTATTTTATACGGAAAGTTACAGCACAAACGTCAGAATGGGTAGTATAGATTGATTAGGTAGGCAGCTGCTTGTTTCCTAATCTGTTTGAAAAATGACATCCAAAAGATCTCCCCTGGGATCAGTTGAAATCATCATTAAAAATTTCAGGCCACGCTTGTAACTCCAGCACTTTGGGAGGCCAAGACAGGAGG
The DNA here is from genome assembly GCF_037993035.2 of Macaca fascicularis. NCBI lineage: Eukaryota > Metazoa > Chordata > Mammalia > Primates > Cercopithecidae > Macaca > Macaca fascicularis. Next base: position 156,445,065 of record NC_088378.1, on the reverse strand, counting down.
ATCACTTGAGGCCAGGAGTGTGAGTCCAGCCTGGGCAACATAGCGAGACTGCATCTCTATAAAAAATAATTCAGAGAAAAATTAAATCCTTCCATCCCTTAGCCCTTGAAAAATGCAATTATCCTAGCCAAGGTCTCTATCAGCTTAATGTGAGTGTCTTAACAAGACTGTTTTTCTCCACAGGCCAACCAAGGTAACTAGACTGATGTCAGGCATTGGAAGAGGGGAAATATCTGACTAGAAAGGCAACAGAGAGTGACCAGCCACTGAAAGGACAGGCAGGAACCACTGGAAACAAACTGTGCCTAGTTTGAAATTTACCCCACAGCACAGATGACCTTTTGCCACAAGTTTTCATACAAGCTTTGCTTTCTCATTCCAACAATCTCCCTGCTATCTGAAAGACTCCTGGCAATTAAAACACACACACACACACACACACACACACACACACACACAGTTCAAAACTTGGAAAGGGCTTTATCAAAAGATGAACAGGTCTTCTACTAAATAATTCCCAACCATCACAATGTAAGTTAATCACAGAAAGTAATTTTGAATTTTTAGTGACATCCTGGAACTGAACTATGGTTAGTAATTTAAGATTGAGATGTACGAAGTGAATGGAGATGACTCTGTTCCTGGTTTGCTGTAATGAGTAGTTACATTTGAAGAATCTAGATATGTGAATGATGTAATAGATAAGGCAGACAGATTGGATCAGAGGGGCTTTAATATGAAGATAAGTGACAATGATAGCTCACAGTTATGACCTTATGCCTATATCATAGAGTGACACTAGACAGCCAGTGAAATGCAAAGCAGCCATGTGCTCTGGATTAGATTCTCACCTCTCTAGCTGGGCAGCTTTCAGTAGAGCATGTCAGGAGTGTGCATATGTGTGCGTGTGTGTGTGTGCATGCAGGCGTGCATGTGTGTATGTGTGTGTGCGCGCGTGAGAGAGAGTCTGTCATTGTAATATACAGGGAGTTTACATAAAAGAAGTTTGGGAGGGCAACAACAATTTGAATTAGGGTAGCCTATTTTTCTTTATAAGACACTCAGAATACTTAACAGGCCTTACTTCATCAATCTCTGCACCATCTGTCAGACCTTAGGTTACAATGACCGCCCCCATGCATTAATCAAGAAGAGGCAACCAAGTGTGTAGCTTTGAGAAAAGTTCCACTCTTTCAGACTTGACTGTATTATTAAAATTTCTAAAAAGGTAAACAACAGGAGGTGGTTTTGATCACAGCGTTGACTTTAATTGCATACCCATGTCCCCGGCAGCTTAGAATGGTTACAGCGCTTAAGGTAACATACAAAGTGCAGGTGAGTAAGAAAAGAACCTGACAAAACTCAGTGAAATAACACGCAGGTGGCAGCATATGCACACCTGCGTCTTCACCCCACTTCCAAAAATAAGAAGACTCTATTTTTTTACTCTCTACTCCATATACTCTAGAACGGATTATATACATATTTTTAAAGAGTCACGTACTGTTTCAATATTTTATGCAAAACTTCATGTAAGGTCATGTGTTGTACAGAACAAAACATGGAATTGGGCATCTCTCCGGTCACCTATAAAGTTGAGCTCATCCCTTCTTCTGGCACTTGTTCTATACTGTGTTCTGGAAGCCAGACCAGATTGAACACAGCAAACCATATCTTCCTTTCAGTATAGAACGCAGTGAGTCAGTGTTTATGCAATGATCTGCTATTAAAGCAAATAAGCAGAATCAGGAATTCCAAAACATGCCATGTTTTCATTTCCATTTCACATGAGTATAAAGCTCGCCAAATTTGGGTACTTTAAATTAGGAAGTCTCCTATCACACACTTCTTTATCAGTCCTCCACATAACTGTTTAACTAAGACTCTGATAAAAATGTCAAAAATGCTTGCCATGGTTCTCAGCAGCAAACAAATGCCTGCAGACTCCGACCATGCCCTGGGGTTTTTCAGACCCTCTCCTGTCTTTGAAAATGCATCCCATTCAGTTAGCAGTGCTGGTGATAAGACATGGCACACAGAGGGGCTAAACCACCAGCCCCAAAGGTGCCAGAGCAGAGCCCTGCATTAAGTTTAATGCTGACACAGCACTCCAATCAGGAAGTGTGTTCGAACTCTTTCATGGGAGAAAATGTCAGAATCTGAGCTACAAAAGTGGCCCGCCTGCCCCTGGAAGATTAGGTTCTGGGTTTTTAGTTTTCCTTCTTGTCTTCCTCTGTTCCCACAATTCCCATTTATTTTCAATTATTTGGTTAGGGAAGGTGTCCCTCAAGGAAAAGAGCACAGGAATGAAGGCAGACTGCCCTACTTTTAGACTCTTCTGTATTTTCTTTTTTAATGAAAAAATTAGAAAGAAAACCTGGCAAATTATTATCTGCATTGCACACATTTTGATGCTCCCCTCCCTCATTTTTATCTATAAAAGATAGCACTTTCAACATTTGAGTTATAACCCCAAGGACTGAAAACCCAGCCGCTCTGACCTGATATCAGGCAGTTTCAGTGACAACAAACTGGTCCCCAAACGTACCGGTGAAAACCGCACGTTCTCACTCTTGGCGACTTGAATTTGGTGAAATGAAACAGTCATTTCTATTTTTGCCTTTTGAAAGAGTTACGCTTAACAGTGTAGTTGAAAGGTCAGATCTGGAAATTAAAGGCTAAGCATGGTCCTATCCGAGGTCAGAGAAGCATTTTGAGAGCACCCCAGAGCCTTAAGAACACATTGTTTATTTTGAGGTCAAAGGGAAAAACATGTTGGAAGGAAAAGTCTTTGGCTGGGTGATGACAATGACAAGAGACTTTCAGAGACTGGAATCTCTTTGACTCAGCCCCTTGGTAGGTGTTTATTTAGAATCCAAGGACATTGGAGTCTGGCAGGATCCCACAGAGGAGCGAGGTAAGGAACACTGGTGGAGTTCTCCCACCAGATTCAAACAGATATTGCTGATGACCTGAGCCTCTGTCTTTTCTGCTCTACCTTGAAGGGCCTCCAACCCCTTTTCTGGTCACATTGTTCTGAAAGTACACGTCAGCTTTGAGCCACCTCTCAGTCAAGTCCTTCCATCTTCTCCTATGCTATCCCTGGGTCATCTCTTTGGAAATTTCCTGAATTGTCTAGGCTAATGAGTGCTTTTAGGCGTTTGCCACCTAACCATGTCTCTACACATCTTATTGATCATGTCAACATCCTGCTTAAACTCTTTCAGTGACCACTCCCCTGTCTTCAAGATAAACTCTAAATTCCTCAGCAGAGCTTACTGAAAAGACACTTTATGATCTGGCTTGTTCTTCATGGGACTTCACATATGCCCGACTCCAGCCACTCCAAACTACTTGCAGTCTTCCAACACACCATGTTCTCTCTCACCTTTGAGCTTTGCTCATGTTGTCCCCCATGTGACTAGAACTAGATTTTCCCCATCCTTTGAACTGAACAAATTAAGTAATTTGCTTTGGTTAAAGGGAAATTAACAAGCATCTTGAAGCAGAGCTTGAAAAGCACTCATGCACTGGGGTTTGCCCTCTCTTGCTGCTTTTGGGAACCCTGAGCCTGCAAAGCGAAGAAACTCAGACTACTCTACAGGAGGATGAGAGGCCACCTGAAGCAGAGACAAGCTGTCCCAGCTGAAGATCACCCATCTCTCAGGCAAACCAGCCTTCTAGTAGCCACATGAGTGAGATCATGATGGATTAACCAGTTCCAGCCAAGCTGGCCCAGACTAAAATAGCCCAGGTGGCCTACAATCATAAGACTGTGGTCTTGGACCTTAACTGTTGGGATGGCTTGTTACACAGTATATGCTAACTGATACATCCACTTCGTTTTCTGGTTAACACCTACTCATCATTCAAGTCTGAGGATGAAAGCTTCCCTGATCCCAGAAGATCTCTCACATACACACACACACACACACACACACACACACACACACACACACACACACAATCTCTCTCTCTCTTTCTGTAAATATTTGCTGAAAGAAGATAAAATAATGTAGATATCCATCTTCAGACTTTCTTCTATCCTAAATTTCAAAGAATTAGACTAGACCGTTTTTTACCTATCACCACCTAGACACGGTAACCACATCAAAATGTATTTTAACGTTTTACTTTTTTAGAGTTCTACTCATATCAATAGCCTTTGGGAATCTCCCTACTCCTTTTATAGATGAGACTATTATAGCTTCCAAACTCACTCTGCCTTTCAGTTTGACTAATACTATAAAATTCACCTAAAATTCCAAGGGCCCTCAGCATATGCACATGGATAATTCTGACAAATGTGTCACCTTCACTGTCATAATTATTCTACTATATACATGTCAAGGAAGCAGAAGGTCTTAACAATACATAACTGAATTCACTGTCAGTGTAATGACAATGACAGTTAATGACAACTCCTATTACAGAGGAAATGTCTCTACAACAAAGAGACTAGCAAGTTGCAACTGCTCACCTGTTCACTTCAGCAACACATCATGATAGATTTTGTTTTGTGAAATGTATCATCATAACAGCATCATGGCTGCCACAGTTATTAGGGAGCAATCACTGGGCTAAAAACTGAACAGACTTTATCGCATTTCACTCTCTTAATAAGTCATCAGGGTAGGTATGGTCAGACCTTCTTTATAGATGAAGTAAATAAGGCTCAGAGAGGTTGGGCAATTTCCCACAGGACACACAGCTAATGAGTGGCAGGTCTGAAATCTGAACCCAAATGTGATTCAAAGAGCCTCTTATATGAACTAATACTTTAAATCTGATGCTGTTAAATGACAGTGATAATGATATTCCTTCAGAAGATAAGGAAATAGAGGCACCCAGAAAGAAAGTAGCTTGCCCTGGTCCAAAAGGGCAGGGATGGGAAGAGAACCCAGGTGTCCATTCTTAGCCTGAAGTTCCTGCTATTGGACAGCGCCCAAGGTGTTCCTATCTTCTCCTTAGTCATTAATTTTTTTTTTGAGATGGAGTCTCACTCTGTTGCCCAGGCTGGAGTGCAGTGGCATGATCTTGGCTCACTGCAACCTCCACCTCCCGGGTTCAAGTGATTCTCCTGCCTCAGCCTCCCAAGTAGCTGGGACTACAGGCATGCGCCACCACGCCCAGCTAATTTTATATATATTTTTAGTAGAGATGATGTTTCAGCATGTTGGCCAGGCTGGTCTTGAACTCCTGACCTCAGGTAATCCACCTGCCGCGGCTTCCCAAAGTGCTGGAGTTACTGCGTCCGGCCTAGTCATTAATATTTTGATTCATGCCTACCCTTGTGATCAACAACAACTTATTCAGGAAGAAGAGACAACGGGTTCTTTCCTTTCTAGTATGTTTCCAAATATTCATTGTGTATCTAGCTAGGTGGTAAAAAGAAAAGAACATGAAGCATGAAGTTCATGAAACCTAACTGGGCTATCATCTGCTTTGCCAAATTTCTTCTAAAAAAGCAACCATCAAACCCAGAGAAGAATTTGAATCTTCTAACTTTAATGCCATTCACATTAGTTGTATTTCTTATTCACATGAGAGAACTATCTTTATTACCTGTGCAACATAAAGAATGATGAGTATTTAAACACTAAGTGTTGAATTAACAGTTATACAATAATCCAAAAAAACAAAACCGTACTTCTCCACAGTATCAAAATGCACTTAATAGGTATTTATTGTTTCAGGAACACACAATGTCTTCTATCATTTAAATCATTTCGGCAATTTAAAATAAGGACCTGGCTGGGCACACCACACCCTGTCAAACAAAACTGATTTACTTTATCTCATATGAAACATCCTGAAAATACGGGATGCTCTGAAAGTGCCAACAGCTACCCTTGGAGTTTTTCTTTTATTTCAATTTCAGTCCCATATCTTCACTACCAGCCCTTATTTCAGCTATGGTAGAAGAAGTGAATACTTTTTGAGTACACAAAAGGTGCTAGAAATGGTCAGTTACACGCTAAATGCCTTTCCCATCATAAGCACACAGTTTCATGCAATTATCTTGGCTTGAGTGTGGTCATTCAGTGGAACAAATGATGAAGGTCAGTGAGACTACAAAAACTCTTTTAGTCGTGAAGGGAAAGGCAACAATGCATACCTCAAAATTCCTTTTATCTGTGGATCTTCAGTGCTCGGGGGACACCCTTTCATCAGTCTTCCTGGTTCCCCATTTCCTTGCAAAGACCCACCTTGAGTATCTTTCTCCGTGAAAAATGTCTTGGCATCTCCAGGACCACACAGACCAGAAGCACTCTAAGGAGAAAATGTCACCAAATCCATTGCCTGGGGGTTTCCACAGAGAAGTGGCCATGGAGGGAAGCCCCCAGGTCTGCCAATGTCACTCGACTGGCCATTTTAGATTTCATCTAGGCAAGGCCACCTTGGACAGGGACTTTAAGATACAATCCACAGTATTTCCATGTTCTTCGGATCCAAATCAGAAAATGGCAGAAAAAGTCATTTAGTGCCAATTCAATGTGGCATAAAGAGAGGAGAGCAATTAAAAAGAAGAGTACAAGGTGAGCCGTATTCCTCTTCAAGGCTGGGAGCATGGATAAGTTACCAGAGCTCTGTAAGAAGGCTCTCGTTACACTGGACAGCTTTCAGGCCAGACCTGTCAACAGGAAAAGTGGCCAAGAGGGACTGTCATGGTGTTTCCCTTCCTTCTGCCTCCCTTGACCTCTGATTCCTCCGAAACATCTACTCATGTCTCCAAATCTGCATGCCGGTGCTGATCAACAACCAGAACATTAACCTGATTCACAAGAAACACTGACACCATGAGATGCCCTGAGATCACCTAACATCTTGGCCCGGCAGTCCCCACATTCTGCCTGGACTACCCATTAATTCATTTGTTATTCTCCATGGGATTCTATCTGTACCAGAAAGACCATGTGGTCCATGATCCTTAGTAAGTGACACTCCCATGATACACTTAGTAAGTGACATCTTCCTCCTGGAGGCCTGCCCAGATGAGGGAAATGGAAAATCCTCTTTGAGCAAGGTGACTGCCAACTCCCTTCTGACCCTCTCGAGGCCACCCTCTTCCACCGCCACTCCCTCACTTGCCTTTAACGAAGTGCCAGCCAGCACATTGCTAGGACAACTGGCGTCACTGCAGAGGCACAGAAATAGATCACCAGTGGGGCTGGGAACCTGGATTATAAACTCCGATGACAGCGATGAGATACTGATTGGCAGCTAATCTGTTCCCTATGGTGAGTGACAGAGTAACACTACCCAGTGGGCAGCTCTCACCTTGACACACTACCCTTTCATCTACATTTGTGCTTGATGTGGTGGTGACTGAGAAGGGGCAAGGAGCTAGCTTTAGATAGACGCTGAATGACTCTGTTTTGAACTATGTGAGCCAGAAGATATGGAGTAACCACCTGACATCTGCACGTTTAATTTGTTAGTTTCCTGAAAATTAGGGAGGAAGGCTGTTCACAAGCAGAAGTATGAGAGCCAGAAACAGGTAGAGCCATCGAGGTTGCCAAAGAGAAGGAAAAAACAATCTGTTTGGACAAGTAATAGCTTTCTCCTTTCTGAACAATAGCATTCTACTCCTCTACCTCCTTTTAGAGATCAAAGAAGACAAAGTCAAAGGAAACCGGAAAACTATGGCTTGCCATGGTAGAAGAAGAGAATAATCTTTGTGCCCAGTTCTCTTTGTTCTCCAGGGTGAGTTTTACAATGCTTATAACGGGTAGCAACTCGTAGGAGCATTGGATTAAGACTGCCTATTAAAGTCTTGGATTTTAGCCCTGGAGAAATTACATTTTTTTTTCAATTCTAGGCAAGCCACAAAGGCTTGGGAAGAAGAAAGGAAAAATGAAATGAAGAGCAACCTAATGGAAACTTTAGAATACCATTTTGTCAAGAGCATTTTCATTTCTAGATGCACAAAGGAAGGCTGGTGAGGATGGCTGATGTGCAGATTGAAACACGTAACCAACAGCCCGGGACCTGTGCAGGGGTCCAGCAGCGAATTCTGCCAACAATGTGGGCAGGTCACCTCCCAGTGCCAGGCACTCAAGACTGGGAAAAGATCACAAGATGCTCTTTATAAAGGTAGTGAGAAAGAAGTAGAATTTAAAAGTAGAAGAAGATGGTTAAGAGTCCAAAGAGCATGATGATAAAAACCTGCCTGAGTTTTGGAAATAAAAGATGACAACAGAGGATCGCCATTTGTATACCATTTATGTTTCCATTTAAGGAGACTCTTCTTAAGTAAGTCGTTTCAGGAATATAAGCACAAATAGAAAAAAAATTACTCTGAAAACTTAATTTCTCTAACATAGGTTTCAAACAGCTAATTTGCTATCACACCTAAAAATCATTTTATACTTGTCAAAAATGACTTTTTCTGAATCATGTAACGTACTTGTTTAGGTGTCTGGAAAAGGTTAACATAATCCTCAGGATTTATAGAAGATGGATTAATTCTTTCAGTCTACGATTCTACTTAGCAATAATTTACTACATAGCTACCACTGGAAATTTAACATGAATTTAAGTTGGAGATGTGGTTAATATTTTTATGGTATAATATGATTCTTTTACGAAAGTGAAAAATTTAGATAATTAAAAAATGAAGTTACCTATTTTTCTCTTTACATTGGTCCTAAGGAGTAATTTATGTGTTGTTAAGAACCAATAGATTTTGTTTGGGTTCTACGACAAAACAATGTCAACTAGTTCTTATTACTATTCATTCATCCCTGCCCTTCTTTCTTGTGGATTCTTGAACATTGAGCACTTTGAACTTATACCACCTAAAAAATATATCTTTAGTTTTGGATGTGTTTTTCTGTCCAAAGTTCAGTTGGAAACACTGCCCTTATTAACTCCGGGAGGCATCATTCTTTAGGCATCTCAAGTTCCTGCTTCAACTTTTACATATAAAAATCTAAAATGGGCCAGGTGTAGTGGCTCATGCCTATAATCCCAGCACTTTGGGAAGCCGAGGTGGGCAGATCACTTGAGCTCAAGAGTTTGAGACCAGCCTAGCCAACATGGTGAAACCTCGTCTCTATGAAAAACACAAAAATTAGCCAGGCATTGTGATGCACGCCTGTAATCCCAGCTACTTGGGAGGCTGAGGCAGGAGAATCACTTGAACCCAGAAGGCAGAGGTTGTAGTGAGCTGAGATCGTGCCACTGCATGCCAACCTGGGCGACACAGCGAGAGAGTTTGTCTGAAAAAAAAAAAAAAAAAAAAAGATCTAAAATGATCCTGAAGAAAATGGTGGCCTGGTGACCATGTGCTACAAATCCTCATGCTATGTTTTTGTCAGTGTTCAAACAATTTCTGATGGAAAGCAAGCTCTGGCTCCGAGCTCTCACATGCCCAGACACAGAAATAGTACACAAAAGACTATTCCTAGTCTCTTCTCAAAGCGTCCTTTGTCTTCCCTAAATACACACATAGATTGGGTTGAAATTCTACCTCTGTTTGAAGGCTCAATTTAGATGTCTTCCCTGAAATTCCAGCGCTGATGACTCTTACCCATAGTCCCTTTCGTACACCTGACTCCGCCACCAAGTACATCCTCCCATAGCACCTTCCTAGAGTCTCAAACAGCGGTAAGTACAGATTACTCAGCACTGGATCCCTGATGGACTCAAGAACATCTTGGTACACAACAGTCTGTTAATAAATATCATGTATTGAGTGAACTCTAAACTTAAAGAGAAGACAAAAGCATTTTACCTCAGCACTATTCAGTTACAAAGCAGCCTGACCAGGCTGTTGATGTTTTCCTCCCCCCATAGAACGCGAAGGTTGTAAAAGATCCATGAACTTTTTTCCTTCCACAACGTCTGAGTGTTCTTTGCATTTTCCTCGTCCTGTCCAAGATGCCGAGAGAAGGAGCTGAGTACTTGAGGAAGAAGGCGCCAAGGGGAAAGGGTGTGCCTGGGATGGGCGCACTTTGTCAGCTGCCTCAGGAGGTAGCTCTGACACCACTTCTTAGAAGCAGTGACTCCTGCAAAGACCCTGCCAAAGGTGCCAATCCCAAATAACACACCAGGGGCAATGGCCAGGAACTAGCGAAGCTGTCAATCAGAAGCCATTCGAGGAAGTCTGAGGAAGAGAGAGAAATGGGTGAAAGAGAAAACTCTAGAAGACTTGAAGCGATTCCCAGCGCACTTGGATGGAGTAAGCTCAGTCAGACCCTCTCTGCCTTTACAATCTGCAGGTCAATTTGCAGGACCATTACAAGCAAGGGTTTAAGAAAAAGGAGATTGTTCTCCCTCACTTGTCCAACAGTGGTGGAATCTCCCCTTCTCTCCTGACCCTCTTACCTACTTCAGATTTTTTTTATGATAGTGCTGGAGAATTTGGTATCACAGATGGCAAATCTAAAAGGTACAAATTGACAGACACAGAGGGAAATTCCCAGATTGCTCTTATTAGAGAGTGTGTGTATGCAATTCTCTTACTCCGGAGATTCAGAGTAAGAGAAATTCAGCTCCCATTTTTTATGACTTATACAGACAGCATAATGCTGTTTACACAGGTACAGACGTATTTATTTTAGTCTCTCCATTTCTTCCTAGGAATAATGTAATGCCTGCACTCAGAGCAGTTATTCTGAAAAGGGACTACGCAGATACACAGAATTCCAGAAACGTTTATTATTGCTGTCCTCAAAAGCTAAATAGCACAATGCCTCCCTAAGAAAGCTTTTGTGAACTTCCCATCACACACCACAGAGACATTAAATGGGTTTCATTTGTACCAGCACACCATTTTTTCATTCTAAGGTGTGCACTGGAATGAAGTGCTATTCAGTCAGCCCCTTTCTAGGGAGATACAGCACTTCGGGCCCGGTCCTACTTTGAAAAGAAACATGAACGTAAGTAGTGATGAAATGATGTGATGATAAGAGACAAAACCACCGCCGTTCACAGAAAGCCAGGGCAGGATGCTCACAAACAAGTGACAAAGCAAACCACTCAAATGGAAAAGGAGAGGAAATACACACAGTGCAGACTTTTAAAAAAAGTATTAGAAAATCCCCAAACTCTACTGATAGGTCTAGAAAACTTTTTTTTTTTTTTTTTACACAAATTGTTCCCTCCTCACATTTCTTTATACACATCAAGTATCCACTTCTAAGGAAAAGAAAATAGTCTAGACTCTCCATCCCTTCCCCACACCCTTAAACTGCTGTCAGATTCAAGCAATCTCATCAGAACAGCATGTATGTTCCTTTTCCTAATGGCTCAGGCCCACACATGAGAGGCCTAGGGATGCACTTACTCTATCCTTAGACATTCATTCAATGAATATTTACTGATTGCCTATTATGGGAACAAGCAGTATTTTAGGTACTATCCATTCACCAGGGAAGAATAAGACTAAGAATAAGAATAAGGAGTAAGAATAAGAATAAGAATAAGAATACCATCCCTCCTTTTGCAGAGCTTGTAGACTAGTTGAGGAGACTGATGATTAACAAATAAATATATAGTATGTAAGATGCTTAAAAGAAAAAACACAGAAGGCTAGAGGACTGAGAGGGATGGGGTGGATGCTATTTTATGTAGATCAGGGAAGGCTGCTTTGATAAGGTAACTCAAGAATTCTTACTTAAGGAAGCAGAGAAGCTTAGGAATGAAATACGGATCTCTCTCTCCTTGCTTAGACTCTAACCAATATTTGAGCACAGAGGTGGTTAGTTTTAGAAAATTCAAGTTTAAAAATGGCTCCTGTTTATTTTCAAAAGGACCAATGAGTATGGACCCTAAATTTAAACAGCTAAAGCTACAGTCTAAGGATGGTCTCAAAGAAATACCTTTGAATTGTCATACGGTGCCTAGGAGGGTCTTGGGGAAAGGGTTTCATGGTAGTGAAAGATGTAATAACTCTTGTTTTCTTGTAACCTTAAGACTGTGCTCAATGTTTTAAAAACAGCTGTAAACGAGGTAGTGCCAAATCATTGATTTTTAGGAACCCAAGAAGGTAAAATAAAGGTTCAATCGGCCTCATCTAAGGCGGATACTTTATGCAACATGAGACTCTTAGGGTGAGAACCACCACTGCAAGTGATTTAACTGAATTTTCTCAAGTTGTCTATCATAAAATGAATCCCCGTGGTAGAGAGGGCCCAAGGTTATATAGCTAACAATAGCACTGTGCATAAAATCCAGGTCTGCTAACTCGGAGTTCAGTGTCAGCACCATTCTCTTCTTGTACAAGATCCCCCATCTTAGAGCCAGTCTGAAACATCTTCAGGGGCAAAGGCCATCTGCTGACAAGTGGTGGCAGATTTGAGAGGCAGTTAATGGGACATGCAGAGGAATGAATGCAAGGAGTAACATCTGCAGGGACTGCTGAGCATGGGAACCAGGACTTCCAATGGCTGCTGTGATTATCACTCACACATTTATACACCCACCCCCAGACCCTGTCCATGTGCAAACACGCGTTCTTTGAAAATCGCCTGCCTTCTCCACTGCAACAGCTCTCCATGGAACAGACTTTGGGGCACGCAGGACACTAAACCCAGGGAAGATAGAAAACCAGTGCTGTGAACATGTGCCCAGACAATGAAAGGTTACCAACATCACAGTTTACTAAGAAAACAAGGAACTCCCACTGCCCCTACCAAGCAAATGTGGTTTTGAAAAGAAAGTACTTAGCATGCAGAAAGAGTTCACTAGAATTTGGTATTTTCTTGCTCTTCAACACACTCCATTTACAGAAGGATTTTAAAATTACTTCAAGTCTGCCATGTGGCATCTTAAAATGTACACTTCAGAAGTTCTTTGAAAACCTCACTTAATCTTTGAGGTCTGACAGGGTGTCACATGAACAGTTCAAAGCAACGGTTAAAACAACAACAAAAAAACCCCACTAGATTTGAAACAAAAGCTATCTTGATTATGGTAACTGCACGAGTTATTTAAATAGAGCCTGAAACCTAAAGCAGTTTTACATAAGACACTCGTTTCCTAGGATAAAAATGCTTTAAACGATACCACCAGAAGTGCATTCTAACAGTTACCTGATTGGGAAAATGATTTCTAGTAAAACACACTGTAACTGGAGTACCCAAATCTAACATGGCTCACAATTATTCCTTGATAGTGATAGAAACTTTTATAATAAGGTTTTTTTAAAAAATAAATAAATAAGTAAGTAAAATAGTGCTTTCACAATGCTCTGCCCCTTAGAGGGACCCTAAACCAAGATGCTGATTGCTTAATAAAAAGGTAGTATGCTCTGGGGATGGTGGCTCACATCTGTAATCAAAATATTTTAGGAGGCAGAGGCAGGAGGATCACTTGAGCTCAGGAGTTCAAGACCAGCCTGAACAACATGGTGAAACTCTGTCTCTACCAAAAATACAAAAAATTAGCCAGGCATGGTGGTGTGCACCTGTGGTCCCAGCTATTCTGAAGGCTGAGGTGGGCAAGTCGCTTGAGCTTGGGATGCAGAGGTTGCAGTGAATCGAGATCACACCATTGCACTCCAGCCTGGGTGACAGAGTAAGACACCATCTCAATTAAAAAAAAAAAAAAAAAAAATTGAAAATAAGGTAGTATGGAACAATACACAGACTTGCAAAATATTTCTTTATAGGGGGTTCGCGACTTGCCCAAGGTTGCCAAGGTACTTGATCTCAACAGCAGGAATAGGATTCAGGTCAGTTGATTCCAGGTTGACTGATTTCCACTAGACCCAACGTGTACAGAATGGAAATACAATGAGGCTTCAGTGTCTCCCGCTGTCTGCTTTCAATGAAGCACTGGGAAAATTTGAATTTAATAAGCTCATATTAATGTTACTAAATTATTTAACCCTGAGGATATGACATGGATACATATGCATATTTTAATACAAATGTTTAGAAATCTATGAAACAAAAAATATTAGGAACTATTTTTTTCCATGTCAATACTTTTCTCCCTGATATATGCTGCACTTTGCGCTTTACAAATCTTGTAGGCAACTGCAAAAAAAATAGGTAATACATGCTCAAAAAAGTTTTCTGGCCGAGTTCACAAGAAGCTGGAAACCTAAAAATATATATATAGATATATACACATACATAAACAAGAATATACATATATATTGCAGAAATATTCATATGTATTTATATATACACAAAAACAACAAAAATTTAGAAGAAATTGGCTTGTCATTTCCCAAAATTTGAAGAGAGTATCTTTTCATCCTCAGAGGTGTTCATAGGCCATCCTGAGTTTCATGCAGCTATATTCTTTCCTAGTCAAAATCTCCTAACTTTGTTTTGTGACACAGTCCAGCAACAAGGTAAACTCTCCAGAAAGTAGCAGGGCTGAGCACCCTTGCATTATTTCCTAGTGGAAGGGCTCCCTGAAGTCACACTATGTCATCTCTTCCATTTCCTGATACTAAAACTTGTCATGCAAGGCGGCCATCAGGTGACAAGTGGGAACAAACTTTTCTAGTCTCAAAATCCCAAGCCAGTAACCTGATCAAAACCAGTAAATCAGCTCATTTTGAATAAGTGAAGTACCACACATAACTGCTTAAAACTTGCATACCTCAAGATTTTAAAAGCCAGAGAGAAAAATGTGATTTTCATCAACTGCACATACAGAAGAATAATTGCTGGATGGAAATGCTGATTGCTAATCCTTAGCCTGGAGAATTTTACCTGCTACTCACCAACCTAAAAGACTTGCAATAGCCCAGTTTAAAGGGGCCGCTCTAAATCTGATACTATTAGGCTGAACCAGTAGAAAAGAGGTTCCTACAATGAAAGAATCACTGCGTTCTATCCTTTTATTCCTGAAGTAGTTAGTTTGCAGCATGCCATAGAAGCTGAGAGAAAGGCAAGTTCCAGCAAATACAAACAGGACTTCTTCCCTTAAAAAAAGAAACTAATTGGACGATCACCTAGAGCTCATGCTAATACCCCTTCAACACCTGGCTCAGTTACATCAAGTGATTCATGAATCCTGACAAGGCAAGCCACTACAGATATTGTTCTTGGTTATTAACTTACAACATTCACTGCGTACTGTTCACAGGTAGCCTCAGCCTATACTTCACCATGGAGACTTCTCACAGGCGCTGGAGGGCTCCTGAGGGCTCTTGGGCTCAGGCGTGGTCTTCCTTCCTTTCACAGAGAAGTGAGAAATACCTAGCATGGAAATAGAGCAGAAGAAAAAGAAAAAGGTAAACGCATCATCAAATCACTTGTTATCTCAACAAATAAAGTCTCACGACCAATTAGACGAATTGATACTTCACCGAAGGTCATTTTCTTAAAAAAGAAGTTCAATGTTCTTGCTCTTTTCTCAAAAAGGACACAGCATGGTACAGCCAGACTCTCCTCACCCTAAAGTTGAAGCCATTTCTGGGAGATTTCAGACACAATCTTAGCTGAGAGGCAGACTTGCAAAAAAGCTTCAAAACAGGCCACGTGGCTTTACTCTTCTGCAAAAGGAGCCAAGGACTAGCACCTTCTACCACTGTCATACCTTACTGGGTCATGGAGAAGATCAAGAGGATCATTCTTGCCAAGCACACACAGTTCCCGAGAAGAAATCCACAATGTAAATGCAAAGCGTTACTGGTGGTCATAAGCCTGTTCCTGAGCCCTGGAGCCAGAATACAAAAGTCAGCACTGGCCAGGCACCAATCATCAGCTATCCCTGGAGCATCCAAACGTCTGCATGCCCGACTGTGCTGAGTTTCAGGAAAGAAAAGGAACAGAAACGAAGAATCTGGAATCTCTGGGGAAAAGAAAGTGAAGGCATCAAGCAGGAAGCTAAGAGAAAGAGTGTAAGGTGGGCCGTAGGGCACATGCGGGAGCGTGGTTATTTGGTACACGGCTCCCTCAGATTGCTGGTTTGCGGCGTTTTGTGCCCTGAATGTTTGCGACGCTGTGAAATTTTCCACTTGGCTGTCTGCCATTTCCGCCCACCGAAGACAACAGTTACACCCACCAAAGTAGCACAGCGAGGCCCTGATGGAAAAGGATTGGATAACTTTTTATTTGCTGTTGCTTTTAATGAAAAGACTTATTCATATCCTGATCATTAATATTTTCCACACCTGGATTTCTTGATTTTTTTCCCCCTTTTAAGGTTGACCGAGGAACAGCTTCTCCTGGAACGATACTATCAACTTATTTTGCCTTGTGTACTTTTGAGAAGCACACTTGAGGCACAGGAACTTATATTAGCGGCTTTGGGGATGACGAGAAACAGAATTTAAGTGCTACACTAGAATCTTGTCTGCTTCCCAAATACATCATCGACAAAGGCCAGTCATGTTTTTTCTTTCAAATCATGAGCATGCACAGAAAAAACAGAGTTGTAGTATTAGCATTGTGGGTGTCATTAATACCATTTCTCAGGGAAAAAAAAGAGTGGTCCCTCATCTCTAAAAGAAAGACAAGAATGAATAATAACAAATCGTAGATTTGGAATTGGTAACACACTGACAAGTATACCTCAAAATAAAGAACTACTAAAAAATGGAGAGACCAAATTAGGGCAGAAGAGAGAAAGGAGGTGTCTGCTACATATAATTAACCATCACTTTCATAATGAATACAGTTTACCAAGTGCTTTCCCATTAATTAAATCATTCACTTGATACAATTTTACTTGGTACTTGCTATATCCACCAGGCTCTGTGTTTGACGGGGGAATACATGGTAAACAAAATAGCTCAGGATCCTGCACCCAAGGAGCTCACTGCCTCAAGAGGAACAGACATTAAATAATTATACGAGTTTTAGTGGATGCATAAAATTTGAAAGCTGGATAGGCAGTATGAAGGAAAAATGAACATTGTGATTTGTAGTCATGATGGGGGTACCTCACTTAGAAGAAGGGTCTCAGGAAGGCTTCTCTTACAAAACTAACATTCAAGCAGGAAAGTAGAAAATGAGTAGAAGTTAGCCAGGCATCAGGTTTCCAGGTAGAGGAAACAGTCTGTGCATTACACGAACTGATCTAGCGAGGTACAACTGTTTTCTGTTATTTCACTCCTTTTTATTTTGCCATTTCAACTGAGTCCCCTTGAAAAAGAAATGAGTGACACAACTGTTCTCCGTACCTTGAAATAAGAGATGATTCATCTTTCTGACTGCTAGGCCATCAGAGCAACACACACCTTCTCTGTGATTAATTTCTGTGAGAGGAACACCCCTGAGGCAGGTGTTATTCCTGATGTGATGGTAAATAATGACCCTGCTCTCTAATGCACCCCAAGTCACTCCATCATCACAGTGAAGTAAAAGGAAGCTCTCTTGTTGACACCTGCATGCCACAGCTGAAGTTAAGAAACCCTCCCCCAAAAAGGACTGAAAACAGATCACATTACTTGTAGACTTCTGAAAAACATCTTAAGTACCTTGGATCAGGTACCAAATTTCTGGCTGCCCCTTGATGATTACAGTATTTTTATCATTTCTCTCTTGAACTTAAACAGCTTTTATGCCCACCATTAACAGTGTTCTGTCAGCCCTCTCTCTTGGTTCTTGGTTCAGTGCTCTGTTTACTTACCCACATGAGCCGCAAGCAAGGTGCAAAGAAATTAAAAGCAGTGGAAATGTCATGTTCATCTGAAGTGTTTTCTTCTTCCCTATCATCCCAGATCTGGCTCAACTTAATTCTTCCACTAAGGAAAATCAGTAGTTTGCTTTCTTCATCCTACAACATTAAAGCATCATCCAACAGGCTCATTCATGTTCTCCCCATGAATGGAGTAAGTCTGAAAGCCTGTCTGAAACAAATATGCCAAACTTCTATTTGAGTCTCTTTCCATTTAAAATACCCAAGATAAAATGTAATTTACTCTACAGGCTTCTCATACAAACAAAAATATTAACAATATTCCACATTCAAAGTCTCAGAGTACAAACCTTCACTTTGACCTGGCAACTTTGACTCACTCAGAAAGGAGAGAGAGGACAAGAAAAAGCACTTCCTGAAGCCAAGCTGTCCAATATCTGGCCATCGGACCTGGGAAATGATGCCGGGCTGTCAGTTTCATCCTCTGCCTAGAGGAGAAAATGACACAATGCCAATTTCTCCTTCCCCAGACTGCCCACAGCACTTACAGTCTCTACCACACATTCTGACCCAAGGTCCTTTTCAGTTCAGCACTTTGTTATACTGTCTTTTTATACTCCACTGGATTTATTTAAGTCTTGAAGGCTCAAAAAGTTTCTAAGCTCCCTGATGAAACAAACCTTGCCATGCCCTTCTTTTGCAACCTCCTAATAGCGTCTAGTGGAAGAGCCTGGATTTAAATTAAATGATCCATATCCAAAACCTGTTCTAGGACTTAACCCTTACGCCGAAAGAATCACCAGTCTACAGCTATACGTTAAGCCCATTTCACCTTTCTCTGTCCTCCAGGGACTTGAAACTCTGATGATGCCTGTCATCATCATGTGTCAGCCCTCCACAAACTCGAAAAAAATTAAATTACAACTAAGCCTTTATATTCTGTTCTTCCAATCCATTACATTTTTAGTCACTAGTGGATTTTGAACAGTTGTCATCTCCTTTCAAGATTTACAAACTCCCCCATTTCCTCGTCACCAGCAGCTTACATCCTTAGTTCTCATAGCTTCTCAAAGCCACTATTAAGGAAACCTTCATGGCATGAGAGGGGAGATGCAGACCTCTGAGGCAGTGATACTCAAACTTGAACAGCATCAGAAATGGCTGGAGAAGGCCAGGTGCAGTGACTTATGCCTGTAATCCCAGCACTTTGGGAGGCTGAGGTAGGAAAACGGCTTGAGCTCAGGAGTTCAAGGCTGCAATGTGCTATGATCACGCCACTGCACCCCAGCCTGGGTGGAAGAACAAGACTCCGACTCAAAAAAAGAGAAGAAAGGAATAGAAATGGCTAGAGGGTCTTGTTAAATCAGAGAACGCTAGGACCCATCTGTGGGATTTCTGATTCAGTAGGCTTGGGGTGGGGTCAGATAACTTGTATTTCTGACAAGTTCCCAGGTGATGCTCGTCCAGGGACCACACTTTGAGAACCACTTCTCTAAGGTTAAATGTTTCTGTCAATTACAGGGCCAGAGAGATGCTAAGGATCTTCTGAGTATATTTAATCACCATATGATAGCTACATTGAAAGCAATGATACCTGTCTATTTTAAAGGAGCGATAAATGACTGAAAAAAAAAAACCAACCCAAAAACCAAACAACAAAAACCTTCACATACTATATAACCCAGGTTATTACACTGTGTGTGGCCTCTCTACTTGGGCTCTTAATCCATTCTCCTCCTACTGGCTCTAGATCCTGCTGGGGTCAACTCTGCCCCCAACTTCCCTTCAGTCTTTTTCCTTTCTACTGGAAATTTCACATACTCCAAGCATACTCAGTCACTGCTATTCCTAAAAGACCTTATCAATACCCTAATACCGTCCCAAATGGCTGTCCCCTCTCTCTTGTTTACCAACAAACAGTTGTACTACACATTCAATGCCAGTATTTCACCACCTATATCTTAAAACTCTGGAGCTTGATTTCTACCACTTTTCTCTGTGTTAGTAACCTTCCTTCTCCTCCAAAGGTCACGAATGGTTTCCTGCCTTCTAAATGCAGTGACCTTTGCTGAGTCCTCCTCTTAACTTCTCTAACAACGTCTGATACAGTTCACCAGTAATAGTTCCTTCCATTTTCTTTTCCTTTTGTTTAGTAGACTAGCATTTTTGCCTCAACAGCATCTTTTCTGGAATGATCTCTCCCCTTGGCTGTTATCTGGGCTGGGACGACTTCACACGTTGGCCCGGAAGATGGACATATGACCCAGGTCTGGACAATCGTAATACAGCAACCCTCTAGCCACAGTCACTGGTCTAGGGGTAGGCATGTACCCAAGGCAAGCCAATCAGAGGCGTCTCTCAGACTACCTGGAACTAAGAGGAGCAACACACTCTTTCCTAGTGAGACCATGGGAGCAGGATGCTACTAACAGCTGATTTCTTTATTCACCTCTTAAGGAAAATCCACTGGAGAAGGCAGCTTCCCAGTAGAGAGCAAAGCTGAAAGACAGAAAATCTGAGTCCTGATGACGGTAAAGTCCCTTGGATTCAGCCATGCCAAAAGTTAGACTGATCCCTGAACTTTTTTTTTTTTTTTTGGTGAGATGAAGTCTTGCTCTGCCACCCAGACAGAGCAGTGGCACGATGTCGCTCACTGCAACCTCCGACTCCCGGGTTCAAGCAATTCTGCCTCAGCCTCCTGAGTACCTAGGATTATAGGCATGTGCCACCACACCTGGCTAATTTTTATTGTTGTTGTTGGTTTTTTTTTGTTGTTGTTGTTGTTTTTTGAGATGGAGTTTCGCTCTTGTTGCCCAGGCTGGAGTGCAATGGCGCACTCTCAGTTCACTGAGAACCTCCACTTCCCGGGTTCAAGCGATTCTCCTGTCTCAGCCTCCTGAGTAGCTGGGACTGCAGGAACCCGCCACTACACCCAGCTAATTTTTGATATTTTTAGTAGAGATGGGGTTTCACCATGTTGGCCAGGCTGGTCTTGAACTCCTGGCCTCAAGTGATCCACCCGCCTCAGCCTCCCAAAGTGCTGGGATTACAGGCATGAGCCATGGCGCCTGGCCTGATCCCTGGAATTTTTAGTTATATTATGATAGACCAAATTCTAATGTAGCCCACAAGATTGCCATGCCCCCCGGCAGACACACACCTCTTCCCAGTTAGTCAATGGTACAGTAATCAAGGTTCTGCTGTTGTGAAGGGATTTTGCAAATATAAGTGAGGTCCAAAATCAACCGACCTTAAAATAGAGAGATTATCTTGGTGAGCCTGATCTAATTAAGAGAACCCTAAAAGAGATGGGGCTGTACCAGGAATGAGAGAGGACATGCTGATGGAGGAGGCAAGTCATGTGGCAAGGAACGGAAGGTGGATGCCAGGACCTGACAGTGGCCCCCAGCTCACAGCCAGCAATGGAACAGGGACCTCGGTCCTACGAGACCACAAGAAACTACATACAAAAAACCATGTGAGCTTGAAAAAGGACCATGAGCTCCAGATGATAAGGCAGCCCTGTCGACACCTCAATTTCAGTCTTATGAAACTCTGAACAGATAATTCAAGTAAGCTATGCCTGGACTTCGGATGTCCAGAAACTGAGATAATAAATAGGTGTTGTTTAAGTCATTATATTTGTAATTTACCATACAGCAATAGAAAACCAATCCACATATAATACAATAAATTCCTTTTTTTGTTTGAATCACTTTGAGTTTAATTTGTCTATTGCAACTAAAGTAAACAAATAATCTTAATTTCTCTGAGATGGTACTTTCTTGGGTTCCTTATATTACTCCTTATAGCCCCTCTTCAGTTTTTTGCTCTCCCTGTTCTTTCTAACCCTACGGGACAGATTTCCTAAGGCTATCTGCTCAGTTCTCTTTACTTTCTATAATGATTTCCTTCTACTGTTTATCATTCTTAAATCTGTATCCTGGTCCCTGGTATCACCCCCTACAAACTCCTGGATATATGCAGTGGAAATAAATTATGTTTATTTCAAAATTTCCCAGTCCCTTGCTCCAAATCCAGCTCCTCCTCTTTCATTTCTGATGGAAGCTGACAGTATCATCATCTTCTCCTCTTTCTCCCACATTCCATCAGTTTTCAAGTCCTACCAATTCTGCACCCTTTCTATCTTCACCGCCCCATGCTAGTTCAGACTGAGTTCCTCTCACAGCAGCCTGCTCATTGGTCTTCTTATCAATGCTCTCTCTCTAAACTATTTGAGTCATCCCTGTTGGATCAAACTTCCTAAAGTAAACATTATATAACACAACTTCCCCATGCCATCCATACCTTCGTTGGTTCCTACAGCTTACTGAACATCTTTGAAATTCTTTATTTGATGTTGAAGATCTTCACAATCTGGCCCCAGCATGCTTTTCCAACTTCATTTCTACTTCTCCCTCATGCACACTGCAGCAGCCACAGTGAGCTTCTCACTTCCTCTATGAGAGCCTGCATTTCTACTCCACGTGTCAAAATGTAAGCCAGACCTCCCAAGACCAGCTCAAATCCCACTTTTTCTATGACTCTTTTATCCTCTTATTCTACAACTTTCTCAGTCAGAAGGTTTTTGTTGTTGTTGTTGTTTTGTTTTTGCAGGTGAACGCCTATGGTTTAAAAATTCCTTTTCCTTGTGTTACTAATCATTTTATTCCTTATCCTAAAATAGGTGTCATTTCCCCAAGTGGAATGTGGTAACTTCCGTAAAGGTAGGGTTTCTGTCTGTCTTCTTTTTGTAAGCTTCATGGTGCTTTTGCAAATGAGAACTCTTTGCTCAATATTCGTTGATTAACGATTGGTAACATGGCATTATATTGCATTATTCTTGAAGATGTTACATGTCTTTGAGTCTCTGTCCTCCATGGTTATCAAATGGAAGAACACCCTTTTGGGTGACTTGGAGAAAAATCATCACATAAGCCTCTAAGGAAACTCCCCAGTCCATCAGTGAAATGTTCCACAAGAGCCTCTTTTCCCAACTCAGGACTAAAGCTAACTCTTTGTATTTTCTTTCTGAGGAATAAAGAGAAGCTGCCAGGGCTGCTAGCAATTGCAGAGTTCAGAAATGCTTCCTCTGAATGAGCACACTCAGCCCAGCAGGGTGCAGAGCCCTGTCTCCACCCTGCCCACCGAGGAGCTTACGTGGCAGGCAAGCTGGGCCAAAAACACCCCTTTCCCAGGGAGAGGCATCTCCAGTGCAGGGCTGGACTGAGGGTCCAGTCAGACCTCAAGAAGAGTTGGAGGGAGGTCAGCGTGGGAGGCAGGCCACAACTCAAGGTATTCTGAAGAACATGATTTATTCACAACATATGTGTTCCCCGTTCAGTCAACATTTGATCATTTATGTGAGTTATCCATTGTACAATTTCTTACAAACTGGCTGTCCTTGGATACCTAGCACGCACTCAGAATATTCTCTGTGTATATTCACTGGTTTGTGTTCAAGGAATGAAATCCAAAATTAGTGTCTGCCTAAAGAACACATTATCACAGAGATAAATACGCTGGAAAAATGTCTATCCTCAAAAGCTTTTTAAAAAATTATAGTTCATGTTGATCCATGCCACTGTTTCTTATCATTAGCATGGCTTATCACATAAAAGTAAGGATTTATTCACACAAAGATTCTCCTGGTGCGTGTATTTGTATGCAGGTTACATCTTATGGATGTAGTGCAAAGTTTGCTACGAAATATAATTATACATTGGAGAAAAGTATGTCTGCATATCAAGAATAAAATGAAAATAAAATGTAAGTTGAACACAGAGATGATAAATACCCAATCTGTGCCGAGCAGCTGTAGAATGACATCTCAGGAAATTAGTATTTTAAAGACAAGATGTCATGTGCTCCTATTGACAACTTATTCCTGGCCTTATTTGTTCAACACACAGGTCCTTCAGGGATTGTTGTAGCATAACAGAAAGAACAGTGGGCCAGAAGACAGGGAGGTCTGGGTTTAGAAGCCCAGAGACTCCACAACCCCTGAGTTACACATCCCCTTTCTGGTTGCCGTGAGTCATCACACACCTTCTGCCCAGAGGAGAGTTTTCTTCCAGCCTGCTTGAAAAGGTCAGTGTTTAGGTGTTGCAGAAGTGCTTGGTGAAAATGGGGAAGGTGGAGACACAGGCTGTGCCTCATGCTTTGATAATTTCTGAAGCATTTGTAAATCATGAGCAGCTAAGGTCTGCAAGATGCTAATGTGTGCAGTCCAGTCCTCTGACTTTAAGTCTCTTTCAGTTCCTGCTCTATTTGCCTCTTTTTAATAACTCAATTAGTAAAAATTCTAAAAAAGAAATAGCTAAATATTTTCCTCTCATTCTTTTTTTGCCATAATATTGGGAGTTATATGATAGTATCTTCAACTGTTTTATTTGGCCTGACTTCACAAAGTACCAAACAGGGAGTGAAGACAAAATGAAGAGACAGAATCCATGTATGCATCTCCCAACTTCTGTCCTTTTGAACAGACACAAGTAACAGAAGTCACCAAAAGTATTAAAAACACGATCTTGGAAGCATCCTATCAAAGCCACAACTTCCTTTTCTTTTTATGAAATATTACTATGCAAAATTACATGGCTACAGCTGGGACATCAAATCATGCTTTAAAAAATGAGTACTGAGGCTGGGCGTGGTGGCTCATGCCTGTAATCCCAGTACTTTGGGAGGCCAAAGCAGGCGGATCATTAGAGGTCAAGAGTTCAAGACTAGCCTGGCCAACATGGTGAAACCCTGTCTCTACCAAAAATACAAAAATGAGCCAGGTATGGTGGCAGGCACCTGTAGTCCCAGCTACTCGTGAGGCTGAGGCAGGAGAATCGCTTGAACCCAGGAAGCGGAGGTTGCAGTGAGCCGAGATTGCACCATTGCACTCCAGCCTGGGTGACAGAGTGAGACTCTCTCTCTCTCTCAAAAAACAGTTAGTATTGGTATATTAGTAAAAGTCACTCAAAGCTCAAAAACAACAGAATTATCTTCCAAACTTCAAAATCAGTGCCAGATTTAACTACTTAACTTTTGCATAACGTTTGCCCCCACAGAACTTTCCATAATAATATTACGTCAACTGCACTCATTTTCTTTTTGGTCTACTTGTTTTACTAAATTAAAAGCCAACAGATACAACAACTCTATACTTTAAACTTCTCTTTTAATACTATTCCGAGTAACTGCCTCCTTGTTTAAATATTACAATTTTCTGACGCAATCAGAACAAAAGTATTGCAAGACAAAGGTGCTATTGAAAACTTCTCTTTTTCTGGAGGAGGCTTCATAAAAGCATTCTAGCTTAAAACTGGGATTTCAATGGTCTCAACTGTGAATACCATGTAGCAGAAATGCCACTTGGCATTATATCTAGGGATTACCTGTTGAAACACCAAAGACAGGTATACCTTGATGTGGGTTACGTAGGGCCGGGTAAGTAACAAGAAATACAATTATTCTTTCTTTCTATGAATGTGGCGCTGAAGATTTGATACCATATTTGGAGCACAGATCCATCATGTGGAGGGATGGGGAAACACAAGAGAGGGGTGCTGAGTGTGACCACATTCCCACACGCCTGTCTGAGCCCGCTACAAGTCACACTGCATCATGAAGGACCCTGTATTCCACTTGCTGCAACATTTCCAATGCAAATAAAGGAAAATATCAACTACTATTTTATGAGTAAAGGACGCTGGCAAGATGCAGCCATGCGTGGTGTGTCTTAAGAGTCCTGAAACTCAGTTAAAATACCTGATGACCACGTTTCATTAAAAACCCCAAGGAATTTCTTTACACTATGAGCATTCTACAAGTTTCCTACCTCTCTTTAAAACTAAATATTTAAAACTCTTTAGAATTAGCAACATCTGTGTGTCACCTGGCTCTAGGACACACATTCTCGGGGAAGAGCATATCCCCATTTCTATTAGTAGAAAGAATAACAGGATTTCTCCCCTCCTCCTTCATCTCGCAGATTTAGGGGTTTATCCTAGTATCATGGCTCAGGGGATTCTCACACTTACAACTCCTAACATATCAAAAAAGGAGAAAATCTCTCTTCACTCCTTAATTGTTTTGTCGAATAAGCTCTCAAAAGTTCATTTTTGTTACCTTTTTCAGGCAAAATAAGAGGCCTTTTACAAAAATTCTATTGCTAAAACAATGGAATTCTCCCGAGAATGACTTCGTTATGGAAATGAAGTGACAGCTTCTTTTATCTAGCCAGGCAGAAAGTCTGCATTTATAAAAGGCATTCAGAGCACTCAAGTGTTGTGTGTGGGAGGACAGAAAATGCTATTTTTAATTCAGATTGCAGCATTCCTCCCATCCAGGTCTTTCAGTATAATCATAATCATAATAAGACTGATCTAAAAAGAAAAAAAAAAAAAGATTCCCATTCCTGCTGACCCCAGCAGAAAAAGAGAGAAAAAAAGAAGGAAAGAAAATTAAGAAAATGATTAATACAGCTTCCTTCCACTTTTAGACCATTCTGTTGTCTTGGAGATCCACCTTCGAGGCAATCAGAGCAGACTATCCATTATCCAGAGTTAAAAGCACTTAAACTCTGCTAGTAACGGCATCACGTCTTCTCACACAAATTTACATTTTTGTTCGTGTGGCTTTCCCTCTCCTAAGTTTGCAGGAATTGCCTGTGCCTGCTGGGAAACGCCGTGCGAGTTCCTCCATCTGTTTCCAAGACTTAACATTCCTTGGTGACAGTGCAATGGACGAGTCTAGCCTGGTGGCAGGGCCATGCTGGGAACTTGACTTCTAATGTCAATCACTGGAATGCCCTTCTAGTAAGGAAGAGGTGCCCAAGCTTCCGTTTGAGTTAGCACAGACCTTTCTAGGTCAGGTGTAGAATCTAGAGTGATGAATGGAAGTGCTGGAAAGGAAATGAAGACCAGTGTAGATGTCTCTTTGCAGAAGTTGGACATTGGAGGAAAAAACAGAATAAGACGAAAATAGAATCACAAAGGGTAAAATGACTGGTTTAAAGCTACACGTGCAGGATTAGAGAAGAGATGGGGTCCAAGGGGTGTTTTTTAATGAAGATGAAATTCACATAATACAAAATTCAGCATTTTAACTATTTTTAAAGTGTGTAAGTCAGTGGCTTTTACTCCATGCACATGTTGAACAACCATCATCACTATCTAAATCCAGAAGATTGTCATCACACCCCTTACCCATGAAACAGTCACTCCCTGTCCCCTACTCCTCTGAGCTCCTGGCAAGGACTAACCTACTTTCTGTCTCCAAGGAGTTGCCTATTCTGGATGTTGTGTATAAACTGAATCATACAAGATGTGGCCTTTTGTGTCTGGCTTCTTTCTCTTGGCATAAAGTTTTCAAGGCTCATTCATATTGTAACATGTACCAGTACTTCATTCTTGTTTTAGTTCAATAATACTCTATTGTAGGCTATACCACATTTTGTTATTTATTCATCAGTTGATGGACATTTGGGATGATTCCATGTTTGGGCTACTATGAATCATGCTGCTATGAACATTCATGTACATGTTTTTGTTTGAATACTTGTTTGCAAATTTCTTAAGTGCATACCTAAGAGCAGAACTGCTGAGTCATGTGGTAATTCTGTATTTAGCTATTTGAGGACCTGCCAAATTGTCTTCTATAGTGACTGCACCATACTACATTCCTACCAGCCAGGTATATTCCCATTTTTTCCACATCCTTGTCAACACTTGTTATTTTCCTTTTTTAAAAAAATTATGGCCATCATAATGGGTGACCATAATAAAGTGGTATCTCATTGTGGTTTTGGTTTGCATTCCCCTAAACACTAATGATGTTGGACATCTTTTCATAAGCTTATTGGCTATTTATATATCTTCTTTGGAGAAATCTCTATTCAATGCCTTTGTCCATCTTTAAACTGGGTTGTTTGTCTTTTTCTTTTTGAGTTGTAAGAGTTCTTCATATACTCCAGAAAATAGACCCTTATGAGATACTGATTTGCAAATATTTTCTCCCATTCTGTGGGCTGTCTTTTGACTTTCTTGATAGTGTCCTTTGGCTCACAAAAGCTTTGATGCTGATGAAGTCCAATGTATCTATTTTTTTCTTTTGTTGTTTGTGCTTTTGGTGTCATATCTAAGAATCCATTGCCAAATCCATGGTCATGAAGATTTACTCCTGTTTTCATGTAAAAGTTTTATAGTTTCAGTTCCTACATTTAGGGTATTGATCCATTTTAGTTCATTTTTGTATATGGTGTGAGGTAAGCATTCTTTTTCCATTGTCTCAGCACCATTTGTTGAAAACGGGTAAGAGAGATTTTGAGTATGAAGTGATTTTAGTCTTTTCTCCTGAAAAAAGAAAACTTTAAAAAATATATTATTTTAAAAATTAATTTTCTGGCTTTTGGTTACACTATGACTGTATTCAGCCAGTATTTAAATGTTTTACCTCATCCTACATTTTAAAGATGCAGCAAGTTTTCCAGAATGATGACCAACCAGAGCCAGGATACTGAGCTTTCAGGGAAGCCAGCCACTTTTTGAGGTGGTGCTTTTGCAAGAACTAATTTCCAAAAGCAACAGTAGCTTAAAATTGCTGACTTTCCTATTCTTTGGGTTGCATTTGCTTCTGTGTTTGTGCCCCTCTAGTGAAGAGCCCCTGTCTTCAGATATCCATAGACTTCTGTTCTCTTTCCAAGCCCAACATCCACCCATTAAGATTGGCTGTTTGGAGAAAACTTAATAAACGAATTCATATCAAACTGTGTATAACCAAGAGAAATAATACACTTTTAGCATGATAGCTAAGACTCTGTTTATTTTAAGCAAAAAGAATACAGTGTAGGTTGTAGAATTCTGGCTATCATCAGTTCAGCCAATGCAAGGAGTGAAAACTTTTAAATTCCCCTAAAGCATCCGTTCTCCAACTTGGCTACACATTGTGATCACCCAGGGAGATTTAGAAAGTACAAATGTCTGGGTTCCACCCACAGAGATCCTTACTTAACTGGTCTGGGGTACAACTCAGGCAACAGAATTTTGGAAAGCTCCGCAAGTGATTCTACTATGCAGCCAAGGTGGAGAGTCACTGCCCTGAAGTCAGCAGAGGTTGCTACCTACTCCTCCCACAAAGGTGGCTCCTCTCATCACCTTGCACCACTTGCAAGCAATTAGGGATGCACATTTACATGTTTTTAAAAGTCTTATAATTTCTGATTAAAACCAACAAAACTTGAATTTCTTTTATCAGTTATCATTCACTCTTCTCAACAACCCTGTAAAAGTAGGTTTATTGTTCCCATATGACAGACGAGGAAACAAACTCTGAGAGATTAATTAAGGACAGTCCTAGATCACAGAACTTGGAAGTGGCAGAAAAATGATTTTAATACAATTATTTCAACCCTACAGTCTGTATCATTATAATCTCCCAGTAATTTCAAAAGGGCCAGCCACTGTGAGTGTGGGCATATAATCTGGTTGCATCGTCATTGTGGCACTCATCTTGTGGAATGGGACGAGGGGATATCAACTCACTGAAGAGAATAGTGGGCACTACCTCGATCGGTTACTATTTACCTTTTTTTCTCTATATTGTAGGCATGTGGGTGTGTGAGTGTATGTAAGTGTACATCCACCTAAGGAAAGTGGACCTCAAGGGTACATCTGAATTGAGAAAAATATGGCCCAACTACAAGAATATACCTGGGTAGGGTTTTCAGAGATGGCACAGGTATAGTAATTCTTTCCAAGATGTGATAAGACTGGTAAAAGGTCATGAAATACCTTCATTATGATAAAAAATAACAAACATTGAGGAATCTACCAATTCATTCATTTATGGATTCATCTAATGCCTATATATAGATTACAAAGCTCAATCAGTAGTGAGTGACAAGACTGAAGAATGTCAGGCAAAAATCTCCAATACTTAAATATTCAGGTTCTTATAATAGACAAGACACAATTTCCACATAATATCATCTTGTCTGCCAATGCATGGGGCACATTAACAAGCCTTGACACAATAGTAGAACAAATCATAATTAGTAAAAACGTATTGCTAATGATGGCGGAAATTGGGAAGTGAGTTTCATGTCACTTTTTTCTCTTATTTCAAACTGGTGCACTCAAACAAATGTGTAGGTTTGTGCATGCGTGTGAGCATGCACATATGCATGAATGCACACGTGCATACACACACTCACACACAAGGCTTGAGAGAAGACTCTATTTTAGTTCTGTCATTCTTCACAGGTCTAACAACTTACTTTTCCTTAAAACAAGGAAAGGAGGGCTGTCATGTTATTATTCTGTTTCCATTATTATGCCATAAGGAAACTGGAAGAATTCTTTATTTTTTAAATGTTTTTAAATTTTACTTTAAGTTCTGGGATACATGTGTAGAATATGCAGGTTTGTTACATAGGTGTGTATGTGCCATGGTGGTTTGCTGCATCTATCAACCCATCATCTAGGTTTTAAGCCCTCATGCATTAGGCATTTGTCCTGATGTTCTCCCTCCCCTTCCCCCCAACTCACCAATAGTCCCTGGTGTGTGATGTTCCCCTCCCTGTGTCCATGTGTTCTCATTATTCAACTCCTACTATGAGTGAGAACATGCGGTGTTTGGTTTTCTGCTCCTGTGTTAGTTTGCTGAGAATGATGGCTTCCAGCTTCATCTATGTCCCTGTAAAGGATATGAACTCATTCTTTTTCATGGCTGCATAGTATTCCATGGTGTATATGTACCACATTTTCTTTATCCAGTCTATCATTGATGGGCATTTGGGTTGGTTCCCAGTCTTTGCTATTGTAAATACTGCTGCAATAAACATATGTGTGCATGTGTCTTTATAGTAGAATGATTTATAATGCTTTGGGTAAATACCCAGTAATGGGATTGCTGAGTCAAATGGTATTTGTGGTTCTAGATCCTTGAGGAGTCGTCACACTGTCTTCCACAATGGTTGAACTAATTTACAGTCCCACCAACAGCGTAAAAGCATTCCCATTTCTCTACAGCCTTGCCAGCATCTATTGGGAAACTGGAAGAATTCTATACAGTAGATTTAGGAGCTGCAAAGGAGTAAGGATTTGCTGAAGATTTTCGTAGGCAAGTATTAGAAGTTGGTTAGACGAGAAAAGTTTTCACAAGTGGGAGTTGTACCTCCTTGTCTCCTAATTGTAGTGAATCTGTCAACTTTCTTTTCAGTGTATCAAGACTTTACTCTTCAAAATCATTCTCAGTATGCTCTGAATTGCTATACTTTTAAGTTAACTACTTCTCAAAGTGCTGTTTAAAAACTGACATCTTCAACCACATTTCAGGCTTAGAATCTATCTAAATTTGCAAAGTCTCATTGGTTCTTATAAAAGTGCTACTTAAAAAAATACACTTGACAGCCAATCTCTTGAAAATGATTTGTGCAGAAATTGTGTTCAAATTACTTTATATCAAGACATTTAAGAGAAAATGTGGTTTTCTTTGTAATAGGCTAAAAATAATGATATCCTTTATCTTCAACTGAACATGTACATATGTTGTATAAGCTGTTGCATTTAAACAAATTGAAAAACAGTAGGATTCTGGCTATAGTCCATAAAGAAACAAAACTTGCCCAGAATATCATTTTAAGCATTAAAAAATACAATTAACTGCTATTTCCCACAAAGTTCAATCCTACATACAGAATCGGAATTGTCAACCAGGTCTAAAGCATCAAATTATAAAACCTAATGTCTCAGAAATAGACAAGAAAATTCAGAAAACATAATTATTACAGTCCAATTGCACACAAAGAAAAGTGAGAATAAAAGGCAAGTTATATAGTTTATATTTCTACAAATTCCTTTTGAGTTACTGGGCAACATTCTACTTAAGTGGACCCTTATGACGGTAGTATAATGAAAATATCCCTAAGTCATATCCCTAAAATAATTCCCACTGAACATTTCATTGAATGCTCAGTATGTGCAAAGTACTGTGAGGTCAGGTTCAGAAATGGAGAAAGCATGTTTATTGCTTTGAATGCAGAATATTGATTTTTAAAACACTAAGCTAATCGTCACCAACTCTAATAATTTTTGATGATTCCTCATTGCCAATAGCATTGATTTTCAAATGTGTTTTTTAAAAGCCAGAGCTCTGCCTTCAAACGAAATCTTATATAGAAATCTAATACACAAAATAAATAAAATTGAGGCTACTTACACTATCTAATTTCATTGGTTCCTCCTACTTCTCGTCCATCACCGCCAAGTACTTCTGAAGGCAGCTCCACGGAGGTTCACAGGGCAGGGGTTGGGAGACTGAGAAATCCTTAGGCTACTGGAGAATGTGGTCTGACCTCCTCCGAGCTGAGGAGTCTGTACTCCTCAACATGGCCTTTGAGACCCTCTGTGGTTTGCTCCTGGCCTCATGACACGTTACCACCAATGGAGCACTGACTGTTCCCTGCACACACTCTGCACCATGCTGTTTGTTCCCTGTGCTTTGTCCATGCTGTCCCTCGGCAGGTGATCCCTTTATGTCCGTCTTCTCTTTGACAGATGCCAAGACACCCCACAACTCTGCACAGCTGGACACAGTCTTAACTCCACATACACAATCATATTTGGCGCACCAGGCTGGCTGGTAATTATTGTTCATATGGCTTTCACTTAAACTAACCTGAGAGTAACACAAGCACAGCACAGAAAATGTATTCATAGTTATACTCCAGCTTGGAGCACAGATGTTGACCTAACAGTGGCTTCATAAATGTTTGTTGAATGAATGAATAAAGATGGATGGATGAGTGGATGACATGACAATACACTTTCATCAAACTAGGGAAAAACCTTTATGCAAATATACATATATATTACATATATACTTCTAAAAATTGTGGTAAACTACACAAATATAAAATTTACCATCTTAACCATTTTTTTGTTGTTGTTGTTGTTGAGACGGAGTTTCGCTCTGTCTCCCTGGCTGGAGTGCGTGGCGCGATCTCGGCTCACTGCAAGCTCCGCCTCCCGGGATCACGCCATTCTCCTGCCTCAGCTTCCTGAGCAGCTGGGACTACAGGCGCCCGCCACCGCGCCCGGCTAATTTTTTGCATTTTTTTTTTTTAGTAGAGACGGGGTTTCACCATGGTCTGGATCTCCTGACCTCGTGATCTGCCCCCCTCAGCCTCCCAAAGTGCTGGGATTACAGGCGTGAGCCACCGCGCCTGGCCTCTCATCTTAACCATTTTTTAAGTATACAGTCAGTGGCATTAAGTACCTTCACAATGGTGCACAACCATCACCACCATCTACCTCCCAAACTCTTCATTTTGCAAAACTGAAACCTTTTAACATACATACATTTTTAAAAGTCTTTAAAATGTAATTTAATGATCTAGGGTGTGGGGTACCCAGGTTCTTCACTTCCCCCTTGCCCCCACCTGCTGTATATCTTGTGCCTTTCAGCCACACTTAGGGCATCTTTAGCAAGAAATGTGGTCAATGTGGTTGAGACATGTGGTCAATGAAACTCCTGCCTACGAGCTTAGCTACTAGCTAGCAGTTTGGGCTGCTCAAAATGAATTTCCTGGATAATTTTCCTAAGCCCTCACTGACTCCTACTCGCATGTATTGTCAGGAGTCAGCTTTCACTCCTGGGACTGGTTTGGGCTTCCAGAAAGCGTGCCTTGTAAAGAACAGAGCCTGTGTGTCAAACAGCCTATATACAATACACATAGCTTATATATGACAACCCTGTGATTTATCATTTCAACATTTCTGAACTCAGGACTTACTTTATATATGATTAGTACATAAAAGAGTGGTAGCACCCCCACCCCCAGAAACTAATCACTAAATCTACAGTGCATATTATCATCAGCGACACCAGAAAAATCAAAGAAAACTGGTGTCTATTTCATATTTGCACAGAATCGTTTTTAATTTTAAATGTTTTTCATATAATGATCACATTGCCGATCTCACACTTGGAGGAGCATAAAGAAAAGAAGGAAAAGGGCTGAAAAGGGTGACAAGTCACTCAGATGAATGGGATGAGGCCGGGAGGTGACCAGGCCTGGATCAGATGTGAACTGCTCCCCACAAAGGCCTCTCCTCGGCGCTCAGCCTCAGACTCCCCCCATGTGTAAAATGACACAAGGGAAATGAGAATCAAACCAGGGTTAAGCTGTTCCTGACGTGCCTCCTGCACCAACATCCATCCAGCTCTCTGACCTTCTTATGAGGCTCAGGAGTCCTCCTGGGGGAAAGAGCTGCAACACCTGCTATTCTACTTTGCATGGTTGGTTCAGGCTCTAGGAAACAGCAAGAGCCCACCTCCTTCTGCAGTCAGCAGTAGCTCTACTTCTGTTTTCCAACTGGGATCGTGGCTACTGCTTTCTACTTCTCAGCAGCTAATTACACACGCCCTCCGAGGAACCTAGGCCACTGAGTGAGGGGCCCAAACTCAGCCGGACACAATCCCCGCTTCTCCCTCTCAGCTGTGGTCAGCTGGACACCTAGGCACACATGGGGAAGCCACTCAGTCCTTGCCTGAAAGAAGACAACATTTCGGCAGCCCAAATCTCAACCTTCTTGACTAATAGGCAAGCTTACCATGTGTTGAATTTAACCAGCCAGCACCAAACCGTCAGACTTTCTGTTACTCAGAAATAAGTAAACAGTATGAAAAAGGTCCCTTATTAGGTGGGCTCAGGGTGCTGGTATCAGGACTATTTTTGCGTACTCTATCATTAGGTCAGGCTGACATCCCAAACCTTAAAAAGTTAATAAGGGAAAGAACGCATAAACGCATATAAGCTTTATATGGAAGGTTAAGTGCACTGGCAGCCTACTAAAATAGAAAGTTAAATACAGCAATGAGATTTTGAAATTTCCCCTTGCAATAAAAAAGAAGGGGCCTTAATAGGAACACAAGCCAGGCTTGCTGGAAAAGCAGTCTTTGTTCCTTAAAACAACCTGCAATAGACCTACTTCTGGAGGACTCAAATTTCCGGAAATATTGTACCATCACTGACCCGTGTACATGGCTATGAGGCTCCCATACCAATAGCACTCTCAGGGAGAATCGACAGTTTAAAGAAAGCAAATTAGGGTCTCAGTAATAAGATGACTGAGAACATAAACTATTATGCATCTATCTTTTAAACACTTAAGTAATTTTAGTGTTGCTTTACTTGCCAGAGTAAATGAGTTATAAAAACCTCTGCTTTCTCATAAAAGCCTCCACATACCCAAGGAATGGTGAATGGCGTTACAATAAGCAGCACGTGTCCCATTTCCTCCCATAAGGAATAATCCTCTTTTTGTGATTCTCCTTTTCACTTCATCTGGAGGGCAGTGTCTTCCCTCCTAGAAGAGAGGCCCAGGCTGAGAGCATCATGGTTTTGGCAGGGAACTCAGAAAATCTTGGCATCAGGGCTTACTATAAGCTGAGTTAAACAGGAATGGAAGATCATTGGAATCCCTGGAAAAATAGAAAATATTTCTAGGGTAGCACAGAAGTTTGGCCTTTTCGCTGGTGATTTGTTTCCACTTGTTCACATGCTGTGACTCATCATTTGGGTGACATGGAGCAGGCAGCATCATTTCAAGCTCATCATTTTATTAAGCAATGAGTCAAACGAAGAAAGTGGTTTAAGGGAAATGGTCATTTTCTAATGATTTTTCTCTAGTATGATTTTATTTAATAGTTTTACATAAGCAAAGCCAATGTCTCCTCTGACCTCCCCCTTTTAAAATTTCCAGAAAATAAGACATTCTGATGGAGATCAGGCCACAAGACAGTAGTTCAGAAAAGGGTAATTTTTGTTTTAATTTTTCTCCTCACTCCCTATTTAATGGTGGCCAGGATATTGAAATTCTCTGGAAAACACAGAACCCATTTACATGATGAATTCAATAATATATTATAACGTCTTATTCAGAAGTGTTAAGAGAATTGATGAGTTAATGTTGGTAAATCACTTTGCAATTCTCAGGTCAAAGATGTGAAATGAACATTATCATTATTTGTTTCAGTGGAGGCTCACTGGCAAAATGTGGTCTAGTGGGCCTAATTAGGAAACAAAAGCTTATAACTTTGCAGCAAGAGGGGAAAACATTTTTTCAGTACTTCCTTTTACCTATTTTCTCTTCTATGCTAAGGGAGTAAAGGGCATGCCAATGATTATTGATAACATCATTCAACTCCATGTAATAAGTTGACACCAGTGAAATAAACCAAAGGATGTAGGGATGTATGTATAGATGGATGGATGAATGGACAGATGGATGGATGGACAGACAAATGGCCGGTGACCAAAATAGATATACTCCTCCGTGTTATATATTAAGGTTGCTTTTTTAGAACACTGTCCTTCTTACCCAAATTATCACTGTAGAAGCAGATCATCATGCTTTAAGCCTTAGAATATGATGGATTTCAATTATCGCATCATATCTGTGAGATTTTTGGTTAGGAACTTTAAATATGAATTTGTCCAATTTTTTCAGTAATGCAAAACTTTTTGGTTTAATTTAATCTGTTGCTATTCCTACCCTTGCTGGCCAAACTCATAAAATAAAGATTTTCTAATATATGGTATTTAGAAATTCTCTACACTATAGAAGGTGTTTGAAGTTAATGAATAAATAAATGGATAAATAGATGGGTAAAAGGCATCACCCAACCACAGCACTGCAATGTCCAAAGGAACCCTGAAAGGTTCCTCATGCCTCTAGGAAAGACTGACATTTGAATACGCCAGACAAGCATTTTTCTTAGCAAACATTTATGAGCAATGGGCTCAATCACTATATTAGTGTTTAAGGGCTTTTACTATATAGAAGCTTTTTCTTTCACTAAAGTCTCCAAAGTCAAATTTATAATTGCTATGTATGCCTGAATAAAAGGTAAGATAATATGAGGTAATTATTCTCCAGACAGCCTTCAGTAAAGCCTAAGTACCCTTAATTTTTGAGTTCTTATGAAGTTTATCACTTTATTTATTGGTCTCTTAAATAAAGTAGTCTTTATGGAAGACATATTACCTTAAAACTACCTTGATAAATGCCAGTTTGGCATGTTTATATGTTTATAACAGCCACCTAACAGAACTGTTTTTCCTTTTGTTTTTTAATGGAAGAAAACAAATTTGACTAGTAATTATTCTTGGAAGTATGACTTTCCTAGTTG
Organism: Macaca fascicularis; assembly: GCF_037993035.2. Taxonomy (NCBI): domain Eukaryota; kingdom Metazoa; phylum Chordata; class Mammalia; order Primates; family Cercopithecidae; genus Macaca; species Macaca fascicularis. The sequence continues at coordinate 156,408,324 of NC_088378.1, read as the reverse complement.
CAAGCACTGGATGTCACTATAAATAAAAAAGCATTTTAAAGATTACTTTTTAAAGCAACGCAGTAAGTGGTTAAGTTGCAGAGTTCATGAAAATACACTCACAGGAAGAATGAAGAAAAACATCTCTTAATAATATAGTTTAGGATATTGTTACAACAATGGTCCCCAAAGTACGATGCCTCCCAGTAGCCATGCTCACATTAACTGTGGGCTTGGCTATACGTCTTGTTTTGGCCAATGGGTCTTAACAAATGTAACCAATGAATACAGGAATGGGCACTCGTGGCTTAGGATGAAATTTCTGGTAACAGCATCAAACACAGACTAGATGAACGTCAAGATGATGTGCTTTGAAGAACGGTATTACATGACCTGCAAAGTAGTTCAAAAGATGAGGAAGATATTGATATAGTAAATAAAAGTTGTAAGTAAAATTATTTCATATAATATGAAAGGGTAAGAAAGCAATATGTCTAAATTAATGTATATATTATTTCAAATGTCTTTGAGATTAAATAATTTAAGTACAAATCTGATGGTTTAATAGAAATCTCTAAATCCTTAAATGCTTACAGTCAAACTGGTCAAAAAATTCATTGAAAGGATAAAGGATGGCATAAATGTGAATTTCTATGGTATAATGCAGGCCCAGACTTCTTGAGCTGCAGGCCTGAAGACTCAACTGTCTATCTGAAATATCCCCTAAAAAAAAGTCTCAAACCTCCGACCTATTAGGATGGCTACTATCAAAAAAATTTTTTTTAACCAAAAAATAACAACTGTTGGTGAGGATACGGAGAAACTGGAACTCTTGTGCACTGTTGGTAGAAATGCAAAGTGGTGCAGCCACTGTGGAAAACGATACAGCAGTTCCTACAAAAATTAAAAATAGAATTGCCATGTGATCCAGCAATTCCATTTCCGGGTATATACCCAAAGGAACTGAAAGGAGAACGTCCAATTTGTACACCCACATTCATAGCAGCATTATTCACAGTAACCAAAAGGTGGAAACAACCCAGATATTTATGGACAGACGAATGAATAGACAAAATGTGATATATACAAGAGTGGAATATTCAGCCTTAAAAAAGGAAATTCTGATACATGTTACACCATGGATGACCTTGAGAACATTGTGCTAAACAAAAAGTCACAAAAGGACAAACCCTGTGTGATTCTACTTATAGGAGGTCCCTAGAGTAGTCAAATTCATAGAGACAGAAAGTAGAATGGTGATTACCAGGGGGGAGGGGGATGGGGAATGGGGAATTTATGGTTTACTGGGTATAGAATTTTGCAAGATGCAAACAGCTGAGACTGGATGTGCAATAATGAGAATATACCGGATACCATCGAGCTGTATCTTGAACCCAGCTACCTCTCTCTGATGTCACTGCCACCATTCAAGACCAAACCACTATCATTTTCTATCATGTCAACTATAGGTTTCTTACCTGGCCTCCCTGTTTTTCTTGCCATCCTTTTAATGTCAGACAGTAAAAAGTGTCATGAAAATAGCAAGGCAGGGTAAGAAGACTGGCATACTGTATTAGATAGGATGGACAAGGAAGGCCTTTTGGAGGTGACATTTGTGCATTCATTCAGGTCATTTTTCCATTCAAAAGTATTCGATAGCTCATTCTGACTGTCCTATTTATGATAATTCTGTAACCATTCAGGACTGAAACCCTGACAGCCCCTGGACACCTTCTGATCCTTCTCTCTCTGTATCGCATCTATTCTCTATTTTCCCCATTGCTAAGAGTAATCATGCTATCTGTCCTATCTATTACTCCTTCTCTTGGAATGGGCTGTCACTCCCCACTCCCGTCTATCCTACATACACATGCCAGATGAATCTTTCTAAACTGCAGTTTCAATCTTCTTTCTCGTTTCAAAATCTCTTGTTGCTGGTTCCTCTTTGCTTCCTGAATTAAGTCCAGAGTTTCCATCCCAGACTGTCTGACAGTCTACAATATGGCTTCCACTTACCTTCCCAACTGTTATCTCCCACTTTTCCCCATCACAGGCATACGGGCAGCCCCTAGTTCCCAGAATGTACTCTTCACTTTCCAGAATCTGTGTCTCTGGTCTCAATGGCCCTCACACACCTCCCCCCGATCCCTGTTGCAAACTAAAATCCAATTCCCAAATCACCTTCTCTGTGGAAACTGGCCTGATTTTCCCAATCAGAAGCGATCACTTCTATCTTTAACCCTCTGAAGCATGTTTTTACTTTTATATATAGTTTACTGCCTTCTGTCTTATGCCGTATTTATTTGTATACTTTTCCTAGTTCCTTTTCAGATCACAGGATTTTTGAAAATCAAATATGGCTCCTGTCTTCTGCATCACCTAGCAACTTGTTCCTCGAAGTGTGGTCCTGGGACCAGCAGCATCTCGGGCCCCATCTCAGACCGACAGGATCAGAACCTGCATTTTAACAGTATTCCCAGGGGATTCCGAGCCACTTGATCAGGCTCACAGCAGCCACTCATCTCATACTTGACTGGTTGAACTGACTAGGAAAACAAAGTATGAGAAAACAAACATAACTTACATAACTCATTCAAAGACCACTGTGAGTGAATAATGCTTTAACTATATAAAACTAGGGCCAGCCACAGTGGCTCACACCTAGCACTGGGGGAAGCTGAGGTGGGAGAATCACTTGAGTCCAGGAGTTCGAGACCAGCCAGAGGAACATAGTGAAACCCCATCTCTACCAAAAATACAAAAATTAGCTGGTCATGGTGGCGCACACCTGTAGCCCCAAGCTACTTGGGAGGCTGAGGTGGGAGGACTGCTTGAGCCCCAGGAGGTCGAGGCTGCAGTGAGCTGTGAGTGTACCACTGCACTCCAGCCTGGGTGACAGAGTGAGACCCTGTCTCAATAAATAAATAAATAAATAAATAAATAAATAGAAATAAAAATACAGTAAAGATATAGAGAAAGCAGAAGTTTAATTTTACCAAGCTTCTGAGGGAGGAAAACAAATGTCACCTTGGCCAACCAAACAGATCTGGGAAGATTTTGTCTTTTTATAAAGCTTGTCTATTTATGGGTGGGAAGTCAGCAGAAAAACTGCTTGCCAATAGTACACTTCTCCCACTTTAATGAAATCGGTTGGCTGTGAAAATATGTGCATCAAAGTTTTAAAGAGTTTTCTGTCACATCCAGTAGACTTATTATACAGATTGCTACAGATGGAAGATTTATCCTCATTTGATGTAGCAACAGCACTACGTTCTTTGAACTGTAACAAAGCTTTTGATTTTTTTTTCCCCACGTGGTAGACAAATCTTAGTAAGAAAATACAGACTTGATATGACACATACTCAACTACTGTAAAGTGGGTGCTTAATTTAGTTAGGGATAGGAAGGGTGGAAACTGGGGAAAGTCCTGCTTAGAGGGCACCTCACTGGCCACTAGAGGGCATTAACATGTGAATAAAATCACCCTGATTTCCAGGATTCAAACAGTAGATACCATGCATGGGAATTGATGGGGCTACTGCTTCACTCTTCCTTTCCCCTTATAAATGGCCAGAGAGCTGAGAACTGTAAAGATGTGGAAGTATATCTAAACCCTTTTTATGTTTTAACACAGTAGACATTTAAGGGAATAAACTTGAGCCACGCTAGCTGCAGGACAAGGATTGACATACATTTCCTTCAGGGTGCCCAATTTCCATTCTTCAGAAGTCCACAACGTTCTGAATAGCATCGGTCTTTTCTCCCTCAGAATCAGCCTAGCAGCAAGTCCGAAACCTCCAAAAACGTCTCACACCTGTACTCCTAGCACTTTAGGAAGCCAAGGTGAGAGGATTGCCTGAGCCCAGGAATTCAAGACCAGCCATGTCTCCAAAACTTCCAAAATCTTCTCCAGCCTGCTTCCAAAAAATTCAAGTTGATAATCTATCCATTGCAAAAGGATATTTCCTTGAGGAAGTAGGAGGAAGATAAGCGAGGCTGGGGAAGACTGAAGACAACAGTCCTCAGTCCTGAGGAGAATGAGCGGGAAGTGACTGACGGTCAGTCCCAGGCCACCGCCCTGCCTTAGTGGGTGTCTTTGCCATGAGGTGGCCTTCCAGGTAGCTCGGCTTGCTTCTGCACCTAAGCTTATAATGGCAAGACTCTAACCTCGCCTCTCCAGCCCCCATCTTTCTCCTCAAACGGTCTCCCTAATCTTTGTACATACTCATGGGTTTAATTACCAGGCAGGATGCCCTGAGGCAGCCAGGTGTTAGCTGGCAAGAGAACACACAAAGGCCTCCCCTCCATTCAGCATCAGGGCGATAAAGATATCATTACCCTCAAAGCCAGCTCCTCAGAAGTTCTGCCACCACGGCAGATATGAAAGGCTTTACCACATAGTTTTCATACACAGTTCTTCTTCCTCAGAAAGCACCATTTGTTTGAGTATCCGTAAATAACTCCTACAGAAGACACAATTTGCTCTAATGTTTTGGAGCTATGGAATTTATGATGATCACAGAACCCGGAAATAGCTGAATGTGAAAACAGGAACATCTCAAATCACCCCTCAGCTCTCATAAGAGTAGGGCATTTCCAGTTAAAAGCCAAGTCATTGCTGTGTTTACTGCTCTCTCTCAATGAGGGGCCGCACTCCCAGGACAGTGTCAGCATACTTAGCATTTCAAATACTGAATAAAAACAACAGCATCTCCAAGTTCTCAGCATTTATAAAAGGTATTCTCTTCTAAAGATAAAGAAAACTTTAGAATGCAGGCCCTTTTATTTTCTCCCAATCGGTTAAAAAGTGAAGAGAAATAGAATGGGCTGAACAAAATATATAGCAGGCTCTGTGGTCTGCTTTTTCTAAAAGTTCTGCCCACAGATTTTCAGACACCAACAGCAACAAACAGTCATTCCCTCCCTCCCGCAAGTGAGGGTGAGAGCCAATGCCAGGAGCTACAGCAACAGAAGAATGTGCATTAGAAGAGAGACAGGAGAGTGGCTTAGACCCTCTGCCTGCCATCACCATCACCTCCTAACCAGAAATGACAACAAGCAGCACTTTCTAGGAATTTGTTAGTGCCTGTGATCACGCGTCCTTCTTGCACTCACATTTCTCTTTTGACCAAATATTATTTAGTAAGATGTGGCTGAGTGGCCCCTGGGAATCACCATTGAAACAGAAGGCTTTCTGAGTAAAATATCTGTTCGGTATCTGTTCTTGTGCAAGCACATTTCAAAAGTTCAGCCAACGGCTAGGAAAATGTTTGGGGCACGCAGAATCCCTTCTACGCCTTCTACGTGTCTGCATTTTTCAGCTCCTGAGTTGAGAAGACATATTAAAAACCCAGTAACATGGTTATATTCATGAAACAGCAAATGTCCTTTCAAACAAAATCCAACAGGGCAGAGATTACTGTTTGTGCTAATGGAAAGTGATCAAAAGCCCCAAGATTCTTTGGTTAGCTGACTCTAAAGCCTGTTCCTGCTTGAGTTTCTACACAAAGTACATCAAAAGAATATAGATATCACTGGAGATTCTAAATGTTTAAAGTCTCCAGGACTAGCAAGAAAATATGCTTGAAACTATAGGAAACAGGGAACAGAACAGTACTGTTGACTTCCACCTTTTCTCTGCAACACAATACATTATAATCTATAAATAGCTTAGCCTGTCTGTTTAAATATGCACCTCCCCCGGAAAAGATAGCGGCTTCCGATCATCTTGCTATTTGCAAGGAATCTTACTCACAAATCAATCTAACAGGCCACGGTGATATGACGGGGATGTAAAAGGGATTAAAATGATCAAGAGCACCACGTGTCTTCCAAGTCAAGTGGGGTCCTATGCCGTGCTGGTTTGAAGAAGTGGGAGAACCTTCATCAAGAGCAGCAACTCAGGTGTCTGTCCACTAGAGTAAGCAGGAGGTTCTGACCAGCAAGGGTAGCCTAGGGTGTGGGAGGGAGGGAGACAGTGACTTCAAAGCTTTCCTGTTCTGTCACACTTCCTGCACCTCTACCCAGAGGTGGCTGCTCCACAGACCCAAGCAGAAAGCAGACAAGAAAGGCAGGATGTCAGGAATTCTCTTCTCTCCCAGCAGCATCTTTCCAGTTCTAGCCTAAATGCAGGGAAAAAAGATTTGGGGCTGGGGCACCCCTGAATCCCAGGGAGCTCAGGAGCTCACTGATTCCTTGGAGCTGAAGAGTCGCTGTGCGCAAGCTGCACACGGCCGTGGCTTCTCTCATTAGACTCTCTTCTACCACTAGAGCCTGGCAGCTATGAAAAGTGACATGACAAGCCAGCCCCAGAAAGCAAAATGGGAATGCAATACATTCCTCCTCTCGCCCATCAAACAGCCTTCTTCCTCCTTTCTCGCAAATCAAAACTGACTCCCTCTTGTTGGATCACAAAGACCAAGAACGCAACCTGCAGTGGCCTTGTGGAGCTTAAAAAAAAAAAAAAAAAAAAAGACTGTCAGCTTGTAAGAATTTTACCAACCGGCAAGACATTACCCCTCATGTCCCAGAGCCATGGGAAGGCTGCGTCTGACAGCGAGGCCCACCAGCAGGAGAGAGACGGTTCTCATGGGTGGATGGTGAGCCCTCTCTTATCAACAGCTAGACTCGGCAACCACATACTCCGTTTTACTTTCTTGCCCACATTTAAACCATTTTATCTCCACTAGAGGGCCAGGACGGAGATGAAATTTCAGCCTGGCAGTTCTGCTGCTGATTTAAGATTTGATCCTAAACCTTGGGGAGGGAGGACTGGAAGGAAGGGACGTGGGGTTCCGGCAACTCAGATACTCACAGTGGGCAGATCTGGGTCCCAGGCGATCCCTGGGTTCTGCCACAGGCTGTCTATCTCACGGGATGACACTGTGATTAAAATAATATCCACAGCACTTTGGGAGGCCAAGGCGGGAAGATCATGAGGTCAAGAGATTGAGACCAGCCTGGCCAACATGGTGAAACTCCATCTCTACTAAAAATACAAAATATTACCCAGGTGTGGTGGTGGGAGCCTGTAATCCCAGCTGCTTGGGAGGCTGCGGCAGGAGAATCGCTTGAACTCGGGAGGCAGAGGTTGCAGTGAGCCAAGGTCACGGCACTGCACTCCAACCTGGCGACAGAGTGAGGCACTGTCTCAAAATAATAATAATAATAGTAACAACAACAATATCCACAAAGTATAACACAGGACACTTTCAGTAGCTACCTGGGCTCAAAAATTGGGTTATCTCTGACTCCATTCCTTTCCTTGTTTCTTTTTTTTTTTTTTGAGATGGAGTCTTGCTCTGTCGCCCAGGCTGGAGTGCAGTGGCGCGATCTCGGCTCACTGCAAGCTCCGCCTCCCAGGTTCATGCCATTCTCCTGCCTCAGCTTCCTGAGTAGCTGGGACTACAGGCGCCTGCCACCGTGCCCGGCTAATTTTTTGTATTTTTAGTAGAGACGGGGTTTCACCGTGGTCTCGATCTCCTGACCTTGTGATCCGCCTGCCTTGGCCTCCCAAAGTGCTGGGATTACAGGCGTGAGCCACCACACCCGGCCTCCTTGTTTCTTATATCCAAACAGTTGCTCAGTTTGCTCAACTCTTTCTTTGTAGTGTTCCCCACATCTGTCCCTTTATAACATGCCCATGGTAGTTCTCAAAACCTTATCTCCTTACAACTGCAACTGCCTTCCCTCTGGGACCCCAGTCTCTGTTTTCTCCACCATCTCACAGGCTATGGATACAGCTGTAAAGCTCATCTCACTAAAACATGGTTGGTCACATCCCCAACTTGTTAAAAAGTCTCCAGTGACTGCCAACCCCCAGTTCAGGACCCCTCCCCACAGCACTGCCCATTTACACAGTGACCACTCCTCCCTCCCACCACCACCACCCGCAAACCACACACCAACAACAAGCACCATGTCCTGGGAATCTGTCAGTGGCTGGGACTCGATCCTCCTGGCAGGCAGGTTTCTCTTCACCATATAATACACACGCAGCGAATGTGGTTGAGGGGTCCTCATTCTTTGGTCTGACACATGTGGTGTGACCCCTATCTCCCTGTCCAAGGCAGTCTCCCTCTTTCTCTCTCTGAGTTTTCCATTCTCCACATTGAGTCCCACACGGAGCTTCCCACTTACTTTACATGTTTGGTCGCTGTGTTTTGCTCAGCATATGTGTGGCCCCTGTCTGGAAGTCCCTCTTCATTGATCTGGAGCTGAACTGTGGTCTGTTCACCAGGACCCCAGATGAAAGATGAAAGCATGAGAGAAGTGGATACAGGAGGAGGATGGTATAAGGTGGTCCGTACACCTGGGATGCAATCATGGGAGCATCCCGGACAGGTTAACTTTGCCTTAATAAAGCTTCTTAATTTTTAGCAAGCATAATGATCTCCATTTCATTCAGGAGGAACCAGGTTAGAAAGACAAGATGGGACCAGATAACTCGTGAACTGTGAGTTGAGCTGTGGACTGTTAGACAGTGATGTGTCTAAGACAAGGCCAATGTCTGGCAGGCCAGGGCTTTAATATAAGTTTAGCCACCTGCTGCATTGAGTTTAATTTGCCCGTGTCCTTATGATTGTCCAATCACCATAGCTAATTAATGTTAACTATGTTGTTATTTTTATTAATGCTCTTTCCATTTTAGTAAATATTTTTGAGCCAGATCTGACTGTTCCAAGCCTGGGCTTTGGCGGCTGCCAGGTATATTACTGCTTCAGCACTACCAGGAGCGAGTCACAATGCTTTCTTATGTTCATCCATTCTTTTACCCTACACATTCATCAGGCATTTACCGTGTGCTGTGTGAGAGGACTGGGATGATGTGAGTTATATAAAAGGCTAAAAGTCATGCTTAGGACATAGCAGGTGACAAGTGTCCCTTCTAGGCCAAAGCTTTGAAGCATTTAATTGCTGGTGCAATTTTCCAATTTTTCTCTCTTCCAGTGATCATGAAAGAGGCCCCGAGATGGCTGGATAAAAAGATCAAAGCGGACTGCATCATGGAGTTATGCATGGAGGACAGTTGTCCTGGAGAGATACCGCATCCACAGCGGTCACTGCATGAATGAGAAATAAACTTTTATTTTGCTAAGCTACTGAAAGTTTAGGGTTGATCGTTTCTGCAACAAAAGCTTATCCTATCCTGACTAATATAATAGCTTTTATTTTCTGTATTATTACTGTTTGGTAATGAATCATGTCTAACAATGCCTCATGATAGGCTTTATATTTACTGCCCTCAATATCTTTTAATTGCCTTAATGTCACCTTTACTCACTCCTTGCCACTTAATGAGACAGGAGCCTCTTGAAGACAGTGACCCTGGCTTGTACTTTCAGGGCTTACCTTTTCACCCTCCAGCTCACATTTTCCTTCCTCCCTCACCATTTTCCCAAAAATTTAGTTGTGAGCCTTGCAAGCAGTAGCTGTTTAACTCATAACTGATGACTTGATATTTTCCCACTAGAAAATAATTCCCAATATGTAATGACAATTATCCATTTGCATTAACCAATACCACTATGGAGGCATGGATAATCAGGAATTCAGTGCAATGGCTACAAGAGGGCATTAGCTATTCATCTGTGACTTTATTTTAGCCATGACCTTGATTCTATGTCAACTATGGCTCATCATTTTTACTTATTTGTGTTGACCCTAATGTCTTTAGGTCTACTTAATGATTTTGGTCTGGGCTTCTAAAATTCTCATTCAGTCATTTGTTTATTCACACAAATACAGTAGCACAGAATAAAAGCTATGGAGTCAGGCTAGCTGTGAGACTGTGGGCCAGCCACGTGACCTCTTTATGTTCCCAGTTTCCTTACCCACAAAATGAGAGTTTAAAATGTATCTTGTCAGGTTGTTGTGAGAATTATACAAGTTAATATATGCAAGATACATAAAAGTTATTTTAAATTTTAAGATAAAGCAGTACTGGGCATGTTGTAAGTGCTTAGAATGCTAATATTGTCATCTACTGAGCACTTACTACATGGCAGATATTAGAGGAACAAGAAGGATTAACAGGTTCCCCAGTTCTTCAGGCATTTGCAATCTAGTATGGGTAATAGATATGTAAACAAATAAGTGAAGTATTACAGAGCCTGAGAGAGAGAGAACACAAGTACATACAAATACATATGCACAAAAGGACACAGGTATGTAGGTGCACACACATGCACACAAAGATGCACATGTGCACGCTCACCTACATGAGAGCACACACATGCACACATGCCAACTACTGCCAACTGATGAGCCACATACAGAGCAAGAAGAGACTACGATCACTGAACTAGCTCCTACAGGCTTGCCAGACAAGACAGGGCACCAGGGATTTCCAGGTAATTAAAGAGTGTGAGCAGAGGCATCAAACAACATCTATGCGTTTATTCATTCAACAAATGTTGATCAAATGCCGCCTATGTGCTTGACACAGTTTTAAATACTGAGATACATGCAGTCCATGAGACTGACAAGGCTTTTGCTTTCACTGAGCTAACATTCTAATAGAGGAGACTAACAATAAACCCACAGTTGGATGCAGAAGCCCAAGCGCCATGAAGAAAACACAACAGGTAAGAAGGCTCGAGTGAGCTGGGGGCGGGTAGGCCTGATGGAGTGCAGGGAACAGAAATACGGTCAGAGCAGGAAGGAAACACCACGCCCCGCCCCAGCTTTCTATGGGGGAGGATTTCCCTTACACCCTCTTACCTCTTGCGCCAACCTTTTCTTCCTCAAGGGTGTGGAATGAGTAACCCGGCTGGCGCTAAAGCCAACACGGTCTACGCCCCTCTCCTTGGATAGGGTTAATCTATAAAATTTTGAGCAGGGTTAGCAGGGATTTGGGCCTCTTCACACAGACAGGTGCCTGTAGACTCAAAACTTTCCTGCAGGTGGCCTGCGACCAAGCTAGACTGGGGAACAGGCAGGTGGCAAGTTAGCACATTGCCCTCAGTCACACAGCAGCATTCTGGCCCCCGTCTGCCTCAATACTCTTGTCCTATTTCTCAGTGGGCTTGGAACTTGGGACGGGAAGAGAACTCTTGTAAGATAAAAGTTTTCATAAGATGAAAGCCTTCCCTCCCCTAAACGGACCTCAAAACCAAATTAGGAATCACTATCCTTATCTATCAAACCTAATCTATCTGTCATCTTAATGGAAAAAATCCCTCCTATCTCTTACTTAATAGTTCAAAAAAATTGCTAGACTGAGAAGTCTCGTCCCAAAGACAAATTCAATACAGTGAATATTGGGAGTGAGGTGAGAAAAAGGATTATTTTGGTGCCAGTATAAAACCCAGGGGTATATGCTATGGTCAGTAGCCACAAAGAGGAAGATGAGGAAATGTGAAGATTTTAGATATTCTTACCTTGTGACTTTATATCTACATTAAAAAGAAAACCACATTAGGAAAATAATTTCTTGAGTTTATCTTTTCTTTGAAGAACTGAACAACATTTCCAATATATTTACACACTTGCCTCAGAATTTCCTTGGGAGATAGAGTGAGAATACAAGGTTGTCATGAACAAATATTAATGTCATGGTTACTATCCGCAGAGCTCAGTTGTGAGCATTAGAGAATTTTTTTTTAAGAAGATGAAGAAGAAGATACATGGTTCCTATCCTTGAAGGGCTTAGCCTCTACCTAGAAAGCCACTCAGGCCCCCAAAGCAATAGACACCAAAAAAGGAAATACAAGAGCAATGTCAAATGGATGGTAAAGATTTTTTAAAATGCTTCAGGAGTTCAGAGGGAAAAAAGCATCTGTTGAAACTAAGAGTCCTTACAATGCTTTCATTAAGGATTGTATAGATGAGAAAACATTACAGAAATGTGAAAGCCCCAATCGCACATCAGTAGAGAAACTGCAATTAGAAACTGCCTCTCTGGTCCAAGCTCCCAGAAGATGAGAAATGGGTATTGCCTTTCTTTGTGCAGTCCTACTGGGCCTGGCATGGCAGGCTCCACTGGTAGGTGTCTCCTCAATCTGCAGTGTATTAAATGAGCACTCTGTTTCCCTGGATTTTACATTGCTCCATGTCGCTACCCACACATTTCAGCCAGGAGCAGCTGACCATGATGCACGGGAAGTATCCTCCCCACCAGGCCGTTCTGACAGAGCCGCTGTGCCACAGGGAGGATGAAAAGCACAGACTCTCCACCTCCTTTCAATTGCTAAGGCAGGCAGGTGCTGCCAACCCTGCTGACCCATTCAGAGGCCTGCAGAACGGTCCTACAGGCATTGCCTTCTCTCTCATCAAGTCCCAAGATGGACCGGGACAGGAGGCAAGTGTTAATAGCAGAAGTAGATAGTAACAATTACGAAAACCACATTCTCCGCATATCACAGGCCCCAGGAGGGGAAAGGCAAGAGTGGATAAGGTGGGAAATAAAAGAGGGTATCAGGGCTGCCCTCATCCTGCCCAGGATACACTGGCTGTCACAGTCATTATATGTTTTCTGGCAGCACAGTCATGTTGCTATGGAACCAATGCATGTCATTGCCACCTGGCCTCTAGCAAATAAAATCACAGTGCTGGCAAGAGCATTTCCCTGGATTTCCCTTAAAGAGATACCATTGATGGTGACTGCTGTTTGAGCTTAGAAACAACAGCAGCATTGTTCCCAAGACCCAGCCCCATTGCATACTATGAAACTGAACCCAGGGACTCATGTTTTACAAGGTGTATGTGCATGTGGGGGCCAGCTTCTGAGCTTCTTTTTAGGAAAAAAAAAATACTCATGGCTTCTATCTGTGTTTAGTTTTTTCTTATTTGGTAAAAGCAAACGGCTTGGATAATCAAATATTGGATAATTTTGGATAATCAAATTATTATCCAAAATTTTTGGATAATAATTTGATGCCCTCTTGAATGTCGACATCAAACATGACCCCAGAAGGAAAGCAAAGTAGCCACAAGCTTCTTTCATTCCTTCACCATTTCGTGCCTCAGACCCTTCTCTACCAGTTTATTCTTTACCCAAGGAATCCTATGATGTAGGCATGGAAATGGACATTTCTTCACTTTCTCGAGGCCCTTAATTGCCCCCTTCTTTTAGTCTAATTAATCTCTTGACTCTAAAGAGACCTTTACATTCCCCAGACAGCAACAGGTGTCAGTGACCCACACTGTATCGTGGTGAGCTCTGAGAATAAACCTTTTGGGCTTTTCTCAGATAAGACAGGAAAATGGAAACAGGAATGCCAACTCGTGTAGACCCAGCTCTGCGGACAGGAGAGATCAATATTAGGGTAATTCAGCAGATGATCCCTCACAAATCAGCAATCTATGTTCTATATTCCATTTAATATGTTGGTAGAAACCAATTATGTCTGTATCTACATAAGGAGATGATCAAGTTCCACAATAATGACTCTTAATTAGGAAAGAAGACAAAGTGATTAAGTTGACAAGTTGGATAAAATAATAAACACAAGCTCTTAATGCCACGCTTTGACCACTCCCTAGGTGAGATGAAATGTTTTGGAAATAAGCGCACTTAGTTCACCAACCTAAATGAACACAATTTGAAGCCAGATTTAACCTAGGATGTCTTAAAAAAAAAAATACACAATCAAGTCTACCTTCTGGGATTCTAACTGAGAATCCTGTTCTTAACTTCTCTCCATCTTATCGCACAACTGCACTCTTATGTAAAAACCAACATAACTTTAAAAAAATGAATAAATGGGGCCGGGCGTGGTGGCTCACGCCTGTAATCCCAGCACTTTGGGAGGCCGAGGTGGGCAGATCACGAAGTCAGGAGATTGAGACCATCCTAGGTAACACTGTGAAACCCCATCTCTACTAAAAATACAAAAAATTAGCCGGGCATGGTGGCGGGTGCCTGTAGTCCCAGCTACTCAGGAGGCTGAGGCAGGAGAATGGCATGAACCCAGGAGGCAGAGCTTGCAGTAAACCAAGATCACACCACTGCACTCCAGCCTGGGCGACAGAGAGAGACTCCGTCTCAAATAAACAAACAAATAAAATAAAATAAAATAATAAATGTTTCTCAAAAGTCTCTATGACTGTAGGTCAAATTTGTACTTCAATATAGGAACCCTGATGGGCATTCTTCTGCAGGTGCAGACGACCGCGAGTCGAGTGTGTGGGTCGGCAGCTGTACTGCACACACCTGCAGGTGTACCGTGACTTCTAGCTGCAAAGCAGATGTACCACCAAGTCTCAGCATGTGACAACGTGGCACTGCAGATGCAGTGGTTTGGAAAGGGCGCAAAGGAAAATAAGCTTTCTCAGATGACGTCCGTAACAGAAGTGTTCTGGGTACACTCGCTCTGCCAACCCCTTTACTTAGTAGCCAACTATGATTATGAGAAAGTCAAATAGTCTATCAGCATCAGTCTTGACCCTTGCCTTAGGGGTGATCATTGTTAGATGACCAAGACCACTTTAAGTTGAACTACCTATAATTCTACAGCCTCAAAAAGAATCTGCAGATTCCAAAACCAGTCTTGTGCAGGGCAAACATCACGCAGCTAGGAGCCAAACACACCTGTGTCATAATCCCAGCTCTGCTACACTCCATGAAGCCCCACAAAGGTGATGTGAAGCCTTTGGGCCTCAGCTGCCTCATCTGTACATAGGGCCTTTGCCAGACAAGCTCTCAGGTCTCATCTGGGGCTCACATCCTATTATTCTTGGTCATGGAATTCAAGAGACATCACAGTCACTTGAAGAAATTGGATGGTTCCCCCTTGCCCACAGCTGTACTTCTGTGCACCAGTTGCTGAGAGAAAGAAACTTCCTCTCTGCGAGCTGGACAAGGCAATAGCAATGAAGATGACCTCACAAGAGGCAAAGCATGTGAACACCAAAAAGAAATGGCAGAAAAAATCTACAAGGGAAACCATCCTCTCCAAAGCACCCAGTGATGAGGAGAGTCGATGACCAGGAAAAATACCTTGGTTCCAAGCATGAGAAAACTAGAGAATGCATGCTGTCACACACTTTTTCTTGGCACATCATAGTAATTGGATAACATTTTGATGTGGGTAAAAATACAGGAAAGATTCAAAGGATCACTCACCCTATGAAAACAGCAGGTCGATTTCTTTTCACGAAGAAAATGGTCTAATTTCTTTGGAAAACTGGAAGAGAAAAAGAGATTTTTTAAAAAATTAATAACTCCATTTTCTAAATCAGTCCAAATGAGCAGGCCTAGAGGTGATAAGAAATTTCAGCCCCTAGCACTTTGGCCTTTATTAGGTGCACAATAAATGTCTGAAGAACAATAGATGCATGATTATTTGGCTGACTATATGAAGTTTAAAAGCAGAGCTTTGAACAATCAATACGTAGAAAACAATCACAGGCATGATTCATTTATCATGAGATGTATGGTCCTTGTGACAAAGAGTCCATATTGTGGTGCCCAAGAAATCAATTTTTTAGGTGCGTTTTTTTAAAATGTCATGTCCTCCATGCCCACCATGATGCTTATGGAAGAAGCCTTTTTTGTACTTTTTTTTAAGTAATGTTTCTGTAGAGATGTTGCCCAGGCTGGTCTTGATCTCCTGGCCTCAAGCGCTCCTTCCACCTCGGCCTCCCAAAGTGTTGGGATTACAGGTTTGAGCCACTGTACCCAGCCTTGTTTCGTTTTCTGGGATAGGGTCTTGCTTTGTCACCCAGGTTTGTCATAGATCCATGCCCATTTTATAGTTGGAAACCCTGAGGCCCAGGGGACTGAGCCACTTGCCCACGTGCATACGGTTGTGAGTGGCAGAGTTGAGCTCAGACCCTGGGATCCTCCCTCCAAAGTGCCTCTCATGGGGGAATTCAGTGACCGTGGATGGGGGTGCCATCATAGCTCACTGCAGCCTCAAACTCCTAGACTCAAAATCCTGCCTTAGCCCCCAAGTAGCTGGGACTACAGGCATGTGCCACCACACCTGGATTAAAATGTTGTGTTTTTTCTTTATTTGCAGAGATAGAGTCTTGCTACATTGCTCAGGCTGTGAAGAAGTCTTAGTAAATAACCAAAGTACCCCATTCCTGCACTTTGCTCTTTCCCAAAATGGTATACCCACAGCTTCACTCCCCGCAGTGATTTGTATGTAATTAGGCTCATATGGGAATGTGGACTTGGCAGAGGGGCGCTGGAGGCCACATATCAGGCTGACTAAGTAATCCCGTGAGGAAGCCACGGTGTCTGAGATACTGACGGGTCAAACAAAGTGTGGGAAAGAACAGAGATGATGTGAATGTTGGACAGAGGAAGCCTGAAAGACAAAGGGAGATAAGGGAGCGACGGCAACAGACTGTTTAATCTACACCACACAAGGAACTAAGTTCAAGATCCAACTCAACAATAATTTCCAGAGACTATTTTAAAGACGCCTTTGCAGGCTTAAGAGAGGCTGTGAGGCAAAGCTATTCCAGCTCCTGACGTTCTGTGGGCAAGTTGAACAGGATTCCAGAATCTTTGGGATTCATTCTACGAGCTGTGGAAGGCCACAGCCTTCCCGCCCTTTTCCTCAGAGGACGTGGACTGCATGTGGCCACCAAGGCAGGATAGAGCTTCTTCGGGATGGCCCACCAGCCTGTAGGAAGATTCCCAGACTCAGTTTCTCAGAATCTAAAGGGCACTCCTCCAAGTCCCACAGAGCAGTCCACAAGTATTTAACGTGACACTGACTATGCAGTCGGACTATCCTAGGCTAGGTGGGGCTGCAAAGACAAAGGTTATGCTCCAATTGAAAAAACTGCCAGAAAACCATGCAAACATTGAAAAACGGTAGATACTGACAAAATCTCTGAGTCTCTTCTTTGTTTTAAAGCAACACTTTACGATCCACTCACACGCATTGACCTTTTCATCCTAACAACAGACGAGATGTCTACGGTACGAATTCTTGAGACCACAAAGATAGATTTCAAAGTCAGACCTCAGTCTGAGCCTCAGCTCAGTCACAGAGGAGCTGTGTGGTTCCAGTCACTTAAACTCTCTGAACCCTTTCCTCATTTGTATAATGGCAATAACGATACCGACTTCATAGAATGTTTCTAGTTTTTAGTGTGGCATTTGGTACGCAGAAGAGACTGAATAAAACCAAAAGGCATTATCACCATTTGGCACAACACGTTCATATATCTGTAACAATGGAGGAAAGACACAGGAGACGCTTTGGTGACTTAATAATTCGCCAGAATGTGACTGGGCGCGGTGGCTCACTCCTGTAATCCCAGCACTTTGGGAGGCTGAGTAGGGTGGGTTACCTGAGGTCAGAAGTTTGAGACCAACCTGGCCACTATGGTAAAACTCTGTCTCTACTAAAAATACAAAATTAGCTGGGCATGGTGGCATGCACCTGTAATCCCAGCTACTTGGGAGGCTGAGGCAGGAAAATTGCTTGAACTCGGGAGGTGGAAGTTGCAGTGAGCCAAGATCATGCCATTGCACTCCAGCCTGGGCAACAAGAGCAAAACAAACAAACAAACAAACAAACAAAAAACAACAAAAGAATTACCAGAATGTGAGTACCTGCACCGTATTCCCCTTTTCCTCACCCCTCACAAGTAGATGAGACAAGTAGCCATATGATCCAGAAATCCTACTGCTGGGTATATACTCAAAAGAAAGGAAATGAGTATATTGAGGACAAGTCTGCACTTCCTCTGTTTGTTGCAGCACTGTTTACAGCATCTTAGATGTGGAAGCAATATAAGTGTCTACCAACAGATGAATGGATAAAGAAAGTGTGGTATATACACACAATGGAGTATTAGTCAGCCATAAAAAGAATGAGATCTAGTCATTTGCAACAACATGGATGGAACGAGATCATTATGTGAAGTGAAAAAAGCCAGGTACAGAAAGACAAACTTAGCATGTTCTCACTTATTTGTGGGATCTAAAAATCAAACCTACTGAACTCATGGACACAGAGAGTAGAAGGACGGCTACCAAAGGCTGGGAAGGGTAGCAGGGTGTTGGAGGGGAGGTAGGGATGGTTAATGGGTACAAAAAAAGTAGTTAGAATAAATAAGATCTACTATTTGATAACACAACAGGGTGACTGTAGTCAATAATAACTGTACATTTTAAAATAAAGAGTATAACTGGAATGTTTGCAATTTAATGGATAGATGCTTGGGGGGACAGATACTCTATTCTTCATGATGTGTTTATTTTACATGTCTGTATCAAAACACCTCATGTACCCCATACATATACACACCTACTATGTACTCGCAAAAATTTTTTAAATTAAAAAAAAATTACAGGACTATGCAGTCAAAAAAAGTGGATGAGACAAATGAGAACAAAATAAAACTATTTACTGTATAATAATTAGATAAACAGAAAAACTCAAGTAATACAAATCCACAGAAGTCCCACCAATAATCGCTATTAACATTCTGGTTATATGACCCCAGACTCTTTCCTATGCCCAAGTATACAGAGTATATTGTACATATACATCTAGAAATAAATCTACATATAAACATACAATCTATTTATAACATACTATGATAGTATTCATAGTACTTTGCTGTCTGATTTTTTTTACTTATTAATTATATTGAAAATCTCTTTTAACATCAATAGATGCATCAACATCATAATTTTTGAGGACTGCAAGAGTATTGCATTGAAGGACTGAACCAATAAACATTTATTTGTTGAATTTACAGAGTCTACCAAAGTGTCCCAAGTTTATAAGAAATGACTACATATTGTGGTAGCATGTGGTTTTTTTTCTTCTACATTTTTCAAGATTGAGAAAGGCAGGCTGAATAAATATAAAAAGCCTTAACAGCAAAAAAGTGTTTTGGTTTGAGTGGGTGTAGCGTAGAAGAACACAAACTAACACATATACCACAGGGAATAGAATCACACATTAGAATATTCAGTAGGTGGCCGGGTGCGGTGGCTCACGCCTGTAATCCCAACACTTTGGGAGGTCAAGGCAGGTGGATCACCTGAGGTCAGGAGTTCAAGACCATCCTGGCCAACGTGGTGAAACTCCGTCCCTACCAAAAATACAAAAATTAGCTGGGCATGGTGGCAGATGCCTGTAATCCCAGCTACTCGGGAGGCTGAGGCAGGAGAATCGCTTGAACCCGGGAGGTGGAAGCTGCAGTGAGTCGAGAGTGCACCACTGCACTCCAGCCTGGGCAACAAGAGTGAAACTTCGTCTCAAAAAAAAAAAAAAAAAAAAAGAATATTCAGTGGGTGTCCAACATATTGAAAAAGGACTCAACCTTAAAGACTCGGGATAAAGGGTGAATAGGGATGGCTAGATCAAGTATTAAATCATTAAGTCTGAAGTCAAGCAAATGTCCTTGTTTTCGGCCCAATTATGGTAGAGTTACTTAATGATACAGAGAAAAAGTTAACTGAAAACTGTATGATCTTGAGGGATCCTAGAAATTAAATCACTATTTGAAGGTGAAAACGTAAAAAAAAAAAAAAAAAATCAGGACTTACCATATTTCTTTAGAAGGTATCAAAAATTAAAATGTTCATTTGGTGTTAATATTTCTAACCCAAGTTCCTTCTCAAAGAGAATGGTTGGTTTGCTAAAAATATATGTGATAGGATTTGCTGAAGTCACATGACACACCCTTGCCCTCAATTAAGGGTGCCATACCTCCCCAGCGACTAGTGACACTCCAGGAAAATCCCACTCTTTAGGGGAGCCTGCGGAAGTGAGTGTATCCCTGCAATGGGCAGAGTGTGTGGAAATCATGTCTCCAGTCATGAAGACACGAATGCAGTTAACCTTTTCTGAGTATCCAACACTGCTCCATGAATCAGGCAGCAGATAGGGCTGGCAGAGAGCAGCAGAGGGAGAAAGAACACACAGCAGCAGCAAAGAAATGCCACAGGAGACAGATACTGGCTGCAAAATCCTGGCGAGATCAAAGGTGGAGATGCAAAGTAGAGCAACACAGAGTCTGATCTGTGAAACCAGGGTGCATAACCAATGGTAGGTGACAGTCCCTTACAACAAATGCTCCCTAAATGCTTCAACCCTGGTCCAGCTGACGCAATTTTTAAGGGGAGTGGTAATTTGTGGTGGGGGTCATGCTCTTAGAAAAAACATGTCTATTACATTTTGACCATGTGAAATAGAATCAATGTCAGGAAAAAAGAATACAGACCTTAAATGTCAGCACTGGATGGAGTCAGAGAGAGCATTTCTTAGACAATTCACTCTAGGCACTTACAAGATCATGGAATATGAACTGAGCTACTTTTAACAAATCTCTTTTCCTGGTACAATTCAGAAGCTGGTGAGATGTTTCTAGATCTAACAATGAACTTCTTATAGGGACAGAGTTTTTGCTTTGCCCAACTCTCTTGTAGTCACCGCTTTTCCATGAGTGAGCAGTAGATGGTCAGGCTGTGTTGTATGCTATATAATGGCTTTTTTACACCATCAAGACTAAATCTTGATGGGTGTGGTGGCTCATGCCTGTAATCCCAGCACTTTCAGTGGCCGAGGCGGGAAGATCACTTGATGTCAGGAGTTCAAGACAAGCCTGGGCAACATGGCAAAACCCCGTCTCTACTAAAAATACAAAAATTAGCCAGGTGTCCTGGTGCATGCCTGTAATCCCAGCTACTCAGGAGGCTGAGGCAGGAGAATCTCTTGAACCCGGGAGGTGGAGGTTGCAGTGAGCTGAGATCGCACTACTGCACTACAACCTGGGTAACAGAGTGAGACTCCATCTCAAAAAAAAAAAAAAAGACTAAATCATACATTGCTTCCAAAGGTAGCTCCATATCCTTTGAAGGTATACATGGGAGAGTCCATAACATATCCTGTATTCCAGATCTAGCCATAAAACCATGTGGTTTAGATTCTAACATCCAAATCTAATTGTGTGTCTCTGGTAAAAATGACTTGTCCAGTAAAGCTGTGCTGATACTATATGTTCCACAGTTACGTTATCATCATATTTTCAGACTAACTGACTTTTGGAAATGTTGTCTTGTCATTGTATTGTATCATCCTGAGTAAGCATTAAATTCCTTAATATTTGCAACAACCATTTGCTAAGTGGCTAATTTGTATGAACACATTTTTATCTATTATCTCTAATCCTGACAAAAAATCTCTGTAAAATAGGTTTTATTAGCCTCATTGTACAGATGAGGAAAATAAGGCTCAAGAAAAGCAACCTAACCAAGGTCACCAGTAAGTGACAAAGCTAGGTTTGTCTGGGTTTCACGGCCAAAGAGAAAAGATGAGCTCCCTGGCAACATGCACGAGAGATTAAAGTCTCGATACGTAAGCATTCTGACAAACAAAAGATAAGCACTTGCGGCCGGGCACGGTGGCTCATGCCTGTAATCTCAGCACTTTGGGAAGCTGAGGCGGGTGGATCACCTGAGGTCAGGAGTTCGAGACCAGCCTGGGCAATATGATGAAACCCCATCTTTACTGAAAATAGAAAAATTAGCTGGGCATGGTGGTGTGTGCCTGTAATCCCAGCTACTTGGGAGGCTGAGGCAGAAGAATTGCTTAAACCTGGGAGGTGGAGGTTGCAGGAAGCTGAGACTGTGCCATTGAACTCCAGCCTGGACAACAGAGCAAGACTTTTTTTTTTTTTTTTTGAGGGTAGCAAGCGAGGATGTGAGAACAAAAGTTACCCATGACATTCAGTGGAGAGTTGTGTATTAGTGCCCAACAGGTGCCAGGCAAGCGTTCTTCAGGCAGCACTGCAGGACCAAAGTGCTGACAGTGGCAACGGCACAAAATGTAGCCTTGGCAAGTCAGTCTAACAATTACTTTGCATCATTCTGATTATGAGCCACAAGCATGCAATCAACAGCATAGAGACAGTCTTAAATGATCTCCATCAGCATTTTACTTTAGTTATCAAAGCGTGGCAGATTGAACACACGTTCATCTGACCTAAGCGCAATGTTAATAACCCAAACACAAAGAATGTGCAGGAATAATAATGGCTCAAGAGCACCGGCCTTGCTGGGGGCCATTGGTTATAACAGACGTATTTTATTTTATCCAACTTTTTTCATTTATTACCTCAGAATAGATACATATTATTGCGTGTTTCTCGTCGGATAAATTTATCCACAGTCTAACTCAATTTAAATTGAGTTAGGACTTCAGTGAGTTTACAAATTCCCTAAACTTACTATGGCATGACGTGCATGTCTCCACGAGGAGCACTTTTCACACTCCACAGTAAATTTTTGTCGTACTCATCTTCTCCACTAAATTGTGACCCAGCTCTGAGAGCCTGGATTTTACATCATTTATCTCTGTGTAGCAGACATTCAAAATACGCAGAAATGAATGAATCCTCAGAGAATCATAAATAAAAGGCATGCTTATTGAGTCCGTGAATGTCCCCAAGTTGGAGAAGACACTAGCATTTCAAAGAGCAACATCTGAATTCCAAAATTTGTCTAAAATTGAAAAGACGATTATAAATATATACCATGAAATTTGGTACATATCTGTTCTTAAGGAATTAAAACATATAAATATAAAAATAAGGAACTACTCCTCTGATATTGACTGAAGAAAATCATTTTCAAAGGGACTCTTATCAAAGCTCTATTTTCAACATTCAAGCTTAAAATGTAAGGGGCAGACAGTATTTTGAGAATGGTTTTCAAGGAATGTAATTAAAATCAACATAGGTTGTAGAACCAGATCCAGAAGAGAAATACTGATTGCTATATTTCAGGGGGGAAAAAAGGTCAAATTGTCAAAAAGTAAAGAAAAGGGCATGAAAGTTTTCAATACTGTCTCAATGCCCATCACTTCACTCACAAAGTGAAGCAGTAAGATTCCATGAAAGGGTTAAGGGTTCATTTTGCTTTTAGATAAACATTGTATGTGGAGCAAAAGGTAACCTCTTGTCAGATTCATCCATTGTCAGAATCTTATTTGCACTGTACAAAATGACTACTCCACCGTTTTACTTAAGAAAACATCTACACTGGGACCTATGAGAGGGTGGAGGTGGGAGGACAAAGAAGATCGGGAAAAATAACTAATGGTTACTAGGCTTAGTACCTGGTGACAAAATAATCTGTACGACAAAGCCCCATGACACAAGTTTACCTATATAACAAACCTGCACACGTACATCTGAACTTAAAATATAAGTTAAAAAAAAAAAACACCACCTACATGTAGATGTCAATCAGGTTTTATGATTTCCTGGGTGTCTGTGTTCATGGGTGGGTATGAGTGTGTGTGTATGTGCAGGATTTCTTTCCCATTATCTCAATGGGTATTATACATAATTTTTTAAGTCAATGCTTAATACTCTTCAACTGCCAAAACATATCATATAAACTCTTCAAAGACAGTGTCCATACACCTTAACAAGTCCTCTAACAGCTAGCATAAGTTTACTGTATACATGGTCAAGGCATTGAACAGAATTTGTAAAAAAAAAAAAAAAAAAAAAATCAGCACATCAACAGTATCTCAAAATTCCAAAATTGGCAATCACTGCCTCAGCAAAGCTGCACCTCTGACCTGGAGACAGAGGGGAAGAGAAGCAGGAAACTACCTTTAGGGTGCCAGGCAGCAAGTTGCCTGCGGTCTACGTTTCGGGGCAGGTCCTCTTCCATAACTCCTCTCACCACAGCTAAAGATCAGAGCTACTTCACCAAAGGTTAGTACAAATAGGAAATATCACAGGGGAAAGGCAGGAGTCAGATTCTGTGACTTTAAAAAGTTCAACCCAGGCCAGGCGTGGTGGCTCACACCTGTAATCCTAACACTTTGGGAGGCTGAGGCCGGTGGATCACCTGAGGTCAGAAGTTCGAGACCAGCCTGGCCAACATGGCAAAACCCTATCTCTACTAAAAATACAAAAATTAGCCAGGTGTGGTGGCAGGAGCCTGTAATCTCAGCCATGCGGGAGGCTGAGGCGGAAGAATCGCTTGAACCTGAGAGATGGGAGATTTCAGTGAGCCGAGATCATGTCATTGCACTCTAGCCTGGGAAACAAGAGTGAAACTCCGTCTCGAAAAAAAAAACAAAAAACAAAAAACAAAAAACAGCGCTACCCATGTTAGAAACCTTTTGGTTACATCTGGTAACAGCCCCAGTGATGCTAAGAACATGAAAGCCATTGCCCCAATCAGGGTCTATCTTATTCAATTAATACTTAAAACAGTAATATCTACTACATAAGCTTTATTGTTTTCAAAGTGAATAGCTTGCAGTCAACATCACTACATTATATATATGGTTTGTAAAATAGTATTTCTTAAACACCTAGAACAGCCAAAGGGCAGCAAACTTTTTCTACAAAAAACCAGAGAGCAAATGTTTTAGGCTGTGTGGGCCAGACAGCTCTGCTGCAACTACTCAATCTGTCATTGTAGTGCAAAAGCAGCAATAGAAGATACTCATACAAATGGGCATGTCAGTGTTCCAATAAAACTTAATTTACAGAAACAGGCTGGGGTGATATTTGGCCCACGGTCCATAGTTTGTCAATACCTGGTCTAGAATATTATCACACTGAACAATTATAAGATGGACTCTCAACTTCCTTCCTTTCCTCTAAAGAGATTATTTTTCTTAGTGAAAAGTTAGATGACAATATCATACAGTATCCAAAAGCAGTCAGTGGTGTATTCTGCAGCATCCACCACTGAACCTCATCCACAATAAGCAGATATGGGCAAATCTTAGAATGCCAGGTGGAGTTTTCCAGAGTGGTAAGTCTCTACATATTCATCTCTGCATTACATATGTGCAAAGGGAACAGGCTGCGCCATGGAACCCCAGATAAATGCTAAATAGCCTCTTGAAGCAGTGTACTATCTAGGAATGCAAGAAGACTCTTGAGCAACAATAAAAAACAAACACCTTGATTAAAAAATGGGCAAAGGACTTAAATTGAAATTTCTTCAAAGAAAATATGCAAATGACCATTAAGCACATGAAAAGACACTCAACATCACTAATCATTAGGAAAATGCAAATCAAAACCACAATGACATACCATTTCGCGCACATTAAGATGGCTTTGATTAACAACAACAAAAAACAACCCCCAAAACAAGAAAATAACAAATGTTGGCAAGGATGTGGACAAACTGGAACTCTGTGTACATTGCTGATAGAAATGCAAAATGGTGCAGCTGCTGTGAAAAATACCATGATGCTTCCTCAAAAAATTAAAAAATTACTACATGATTCATCAATTCCACTTCTAGGTATATACCCCAAAAAACTGAAAGCAGGCACTGGAACAGATAATTGTATTCCAGTGTTTATGGCAGCGTAATTCACAATAACCTAAAGTGGAAGCAACCTAAGTGTCCATCAATGGATGAATAGATTAAAAAATGTGACATATATGTGCAATGGAATATTATTCAGCCCTAAAAGGGAAGGAGATTCTGACACATGCTGCAACATGGATATGCAGTTTTGCTTTGGGAATATGAAAAGTTCTGAAGATGGATGGTGGTGATGACTGCAATATAATGTGAATGGACTTAATGCCACTGAACTGTACACTTAAAAATGGGGAAAATGATGACTTTTATCACAATACAAAGAAGAGGAAGAAGACCCCTGTGATCACTTGACCTCATAAGGGAGCTTTTCAGGTGATCTTTTTGGATCAAGATACCCGAAGACATTTCAAATGAGAGTTGAAGCTTGAGAGTGTTGGTTTATGGGAGGCAGCTGATGAACTGTGGCCTCCTTTGAGTGTTCCAGGAAATCAGCTTCCACATCTGGCAATCATTGGACTGAAAAAAAATATGAGAGTTCCTTTGATTCAGAGTGAGCTCTCACATGAGATTTGTAATACGGCCAGAATGCTTGCAATATCCTTTTCTGAGTTTTACAACCTCAGAGATTCCATTTGACAGTGGACCAGGAGTAAAGTCACTGATAGGAACAAAAGCTACGAAAATTTACCATAACTGATGGAGGGGCATAAGAAAGGGCAAAGAGGTAAAAGAAATCCCCATAATTAAGGCAAAGCCAACCTATCTTTCAGGATCACAGTGAAAACTCACAATCTCCAGTTATGAGCAAGAGGAGTCTTCTTCTTTCCCTAACCCTATTCTCCTTCATCACGCACATGACTGCTTTTAGGTGACTTGTTTGAAAAGTAAGCTCCTTTGAGTCTAATTTGGCATAACACTTAACACCATATACCATGCACAAGAGATGAACTCATGGAAACTGTCCCTATTTGCATAGCACTCTTCCCTGGATTACTCAGGTATCATCCTTGCAAAAGTCAAAGTGATACAGGGTTGCATTACCTACTACAAGCAGAATAATGTTGAGTCATGGTTTCTCAGCTGAAGGAAAATGATATCATTTCTTCCTATATTCTTGGTAAGAATCAGAAGATACCTCCAAGCCAGCCCAACCATAAATCCTACGACCACATATATATGACACTGACGATGACCTTCAGGTGACAACAGGTTTTCCCATGCTGCCAAAATAAAGTAGAAGGCTGCATAATGGTCTAGTACATTTGAATCATGCACTTCCAACTCAGTTATTGAGAATGGCCATTAGAGGGTCCGAAATAACCTGGTTAAGCAAAATATTTTCTGACTGTTAAAGAGTTTTAACCAATATGCAGTAAAATGCAGTTTTCAATCAGGGGCACACATCTCTACTGCAACCATTTTTTGACAGTTTTTTTAGAGAATTGAAAGCACCGAATAAAAATGTGGACATACGAAAGACTGCTAGAAGAAAAAAATAAATAAATTCAGGGTAAGAGTATATACTAGATATTTAGATAGCTGAAGCCAGTGATATGTGGAGAAATGTTTAATAAAAGTGGGAGGGGAGAGAGGACCCCTGATTTGTAGCATTTGCAGACTTCTGTAGTGTAAACACTCCCACCATGGCCAATTTCAAGGTAGTAACATGATGTCAACCTGCTCCCCAAATTCCCGAACATTTAATACTTGGCTCATAAAAGTGCGTGCAAGCTGGCTCCACCACACCACTGGTCCATTTCCTCATCCCACCAAGAGCAGTCAACCCTACTTCCTACCTAAAACAAATCCAAGAAGCAAAGTCCTTCATTATTTTTAGCATCCTTCTTATCCATAGATATTTAAGAGACTATCTGTTCCCACTTCCATGTCTTTGCTTCCAGCTGCCTCATCTGGAATAAACCTTGCTAAGTCTGCTCTTGTATAAACAGCTTTCTTTGAATGCTCTTAGGCTAGGTCCCACCAGCCCTTCTGTATTCAGATTTTCCACAGCACTTCTCTGTTACTGTCCTGTCATTTGATTCTAGAGGATAGGGTTCTGTGAGGGCAGGGCATCTGCCCACAGGAATAAGCACAGCACCAAGTCTGACCTGGAATGAGCTGAATAAATGAAATCTGTTGAGTTGACTGACCGGGCGGATTTCTGTCCAGTCTGCCACAGTGAGCTAGGCTCCTCCTGTAGTGAACTAGGATTGGTGACGGACTAAAGTGAATCTGTAGCATGAAGATTTCACAGGGCACTCACTATTGCACACACCAAACTTCCACAAAAGGAAGTGGGAGAGCTAATATGTGTTGGACATAAAATTTCTGCAAGCCCCAGTACCCAAAACTTAGTTCTTAACACCGTTCTCCAATAAAACGAACCAGTGCTCTTTGGAGAAATGGCTGATTCTAGTACTGCGACAGGAAATATCCAAGATGAGCATGGAGTGTCTTGTAGTGTCAGAAAGTGGGAAAATGCTAAATAGATAAATCAATACCCCTCAGTGATGGGGGCACATCAAAGGGGACAATATTCCTAATATTTCTCAAAAGGCTGCCAATCGCCAGAACTAAAACAACCAGAGCAACAAAATAAACAACATGGTACTGGATTAGAACCTAAAGTATAAAATAAACACCCATGAGTTCATACTGATATAAATAAATTTTAAAAGGGGAAGAAAACACACATCTCCTGCGCAGAGGAATTCTAAATAATTCATGCAGATGTTCTGCCCTTGTAGAGGTAGAGTGTAAATGCCCACTCCTTAAGTGTGGGCTGCGCACAGTGACTTCCTTCCAATGAGTAGCACAGTATGAAAAACGGTGTGTGTGAGTGTCTGTGTACAAAGAGTAACTTTAAAGCTGACAAACCCTGACACACACAACCTCAGCTCAGGTGATCAAGATCAACAGCCCGTGATAGGTCACATATGATGTGATGAAAGTGGCAATCTGCTAATTTTAAGGAGTACAGACTAATGATTTTGTGGACTGTCCCCTCAATTTGGGTTTTTCTGGCCAGGCGTGGGGCACTTTGTGGGGCCAAAGAGGGTGGATCACTTGAGCCCAGGAGTCTGACACCAGCCTGGCAAAACCCTGCCTCTACCAAAAAACAAACAAACAAACCAACAAAACAGAAACAAAAACAAAATTAGCTAGATGTGGTAGCCCATGCCTGTAGTCCCAGCTACTCAGGGGGCTAAGATGGGAGGATTGCTTAAGCCCTGAAGGTCAAGGTTGCGGTGAGCTGAGATCGTACCACTGCACTCCAACCTGGGCAACAGAGTGAGACCCTGTCTCAATAATAATAATAATAATAGTTTATTTTATTATTTATTATTTATTTATATTATTTATTCATTTATATATAAATAAATATATTTTATATATAAATATATTTTTATATAAATAATAGATTTTATATAAATAATATTTATATATTTTTATATAAAACTATTTATTATTTATTATTATTTTATAAATAAAATAAAATTTACCTAAAAGCAAGAACTAAAGCCAATATTTTATTTTGATTGAGTAATGATACACATTAACTAGCCTTGAAGGGCACTGACTAAAACATGATGGACTACGGGATGGACAGATGGCTTGATACCTGACAAAGCAAATAGAGCAAAATACTACTTGCAAAATCTAGATGGCAAGTCTATGGGTGCTCACTGTGCAATTCTTACAATTTATTTGTATGTTTGCAATTTTTCATAATAAAATGTTGAGGGAAAAGTCTCTCATGAACAACGGTGCCCAGTCATAGAAGAGTTTCCCAGGAAAGATTTATTCAGCCCAAATATGCATGTATCTGATTTTTGGGGGACATCTCATTTAACAAAAAATTAGGTTCCTGATTTCTCCTTTTAACCTCTTTTACAGAAAGCTGTCCCCCTTAGCAGTGAAAGGCAGCACTTTTGCCAATGCCTTGCAATTAGGCTATTAACAGACAAAAGGCCAATCTTTATTAATTAGCAAAAAGCCATATAGGATATGAGCTCTAGACTCTGCAGAGCTTTATATTCCACATGGACCCTCCAATCATTTTTGTGGCTTGGACGGATTTCAGCACTGGTACTTGTCATGGTCAAAGATACATCATTATTGCTCCAGTCAATAAACGCTTTCGTTAAATAGCACATTTATAACACATCTATTTGTTTTACAATTTCCATAAACTTGGTTATTTACTCATTCTACCTTCAACTCTTACTTGGCCTTAGGTAACGTAAAATCTCTCTCTCTTTTTTTTTTTTTTTTTTGAATAGGAGGTTTTTCTTGAAATAGGAGTTAATTAAATGATTTAAGGAAAACGTGCCTCTTCTGATTCAAATATGAGATTATCTTTTATAAAAAGTAAAATCTATTTCAGAGCATTTTAAGTGTGCATCAACTGTCCCTGAATTCCGATGCTTGACAAATTCATTAGCGCTAGCAAATGTTAAACCTGTCTAGAGTATTTCCTTGCTATTCTACTCAGCAAATCAATGGCTTCGCCAACCACCACAGGATAAAAGTGTGTGTATTCTGCCAATGTGATGCCACCGACAGGGAGAGCCAACTCTGCTCACCCTCTGAGAAGGTCTCTAGTGCTTGAGTGGCTGCCTATGTATTAGGATCTTCTGGCCGGGTATGGTGGCTCACGCATGTAATCCCAGCACTTTGGGAGGCTGAGGCAGATGGATCACTTGAGGTCAAGAGTTCAAGACCAGTCTGGTCAACATGGTGAAACCCTGTCTCTACTAAAAATACAAAAAATTAGCAGGATGTGGTGGTGGGTGCCTGTAATCCCTGCTAGTCGGGAGGCTACGGCAGGAGAATTGCTTGAACCCAGGAGGCGGAGGTTGCAGTGAGCTGAGATTGCATCATTGTACTCCAGTCTGGGCCACAAGAGTGAAACTCTGTCTCAAAAAAAAAAAAAGAAATAATGTTCTAATTGAAATACAACCATGATACAGGCAAAAAACAGACTTTGATTTGGGAGGTAAAAATGTGTCTTGGCCTGGTGAGGTGGCTCACACCTATAATCCCAGCAGTTTGGGAGGCCAAGGTGGGCAGATCACCTGAGGTCAGGAGTTCAAGATCGGCCTGGCCAACATGGTGATACCCTGTCTCTACTAAAAATACAAATATTAGCCAGGTGTGGTGGCAGGTGTCTGTAATCCCAGCTACTTGAGGGGCTGAAGCAGAATTGCTTGAACCCGGGAGGCAGAGGCTGTAGTGAGCCACGATCGTGCCACTGCACTCCAGCCTGGGCAACACTCAAAAAAAAAAAAAAAAAGTCTTACATCTCAAGAATGATATGGTGATATGCGCGGACTGCAGACCACCATCTCCCAACTTGATCATGGTCAGCTTGCTGGCAACTTCCCAGATTAGTACATTTGGTGAAACCCTTTGTAATAATAATTAAATTCCTTCCACCAGCACAAGAAATATGTCCACTGAGAATAGGAATTTCCTTTCTCTCTTTGCTCTCAAGACATTCACCACCCAGGACAGTGAGAGGCTATAAGTGTTAAGGGCACCAGGGGCAGAGCCAATGCCTGGGTTTAAATGACCTTGGGCAAATCACTTAACCTCACTGTTCTCAGATATAAAATTTGCATAATAAAGGTTGCGAGGATTAAAGGATTAATATATTACAAAGCACTTAGAACAGTATTATATGTGTTTGCTTTTATTGACCAACATACAAACAGCTGACTGCTATTCAATGATTCCAAAATAATAATAATAATAATAATTACTATTTTTCTAAAACTGAGACAGAGTCTCGCTCTGTCGCCCAGGTACAATGGCACTATCTCGGCTCACTGCAACCTACGCTTCCTAGGTTCAAGCAATCCTCTTGCCTCAGCCTCTCAAGTAGCTAGGACTACAGGCATCAGCCACCGTGCCTGGCTAATTTGTGTTTATTTTTAGGAGAGATGGGGTTTTACCATGTTATCCAGGATGGTCTCAAACTTCTGACCTCAGGTGATCCACCAGCCTCGGCCTCCCAAAGTGCTGGGATTACCGGCATGAGCCACCGCGCCCAGCCCAAAATAACTATTCTAACCTATCTTCTCCTCACTACTTACCCCCACTATCCTTCACCTGCCCACCCACTCTAAGTCTGTTCATTTAGACTTCTACCTATTCCCATGCAGAAAGGGCCAGTTCAGCAACAGCAGGGATGTTGGCATGTACGTTTAGAAACTGTTATCCGCAAGGCTAACGTGTTGATCCAGCTTAAATGTATAGCTAATGATTCATTCCCCTTTTCCTTTTATAACAAGGGTTTTTTTGAATGCAGATTTTATCATGACGCTTACTTTCTCTCTTCTCTTGTATCAAGCATCTTTTCATCTTCAGCTCTGTCCCACCCCACTGTTGAATTTTTTTAAAAAAGAAAAAAGAAACCCAGCCAACTAGCTCAGAGGCCCATGTATTTTGCTCTGAACTTCACACTGACAATATACACAGTCATGGCAGTGACTGTATTATACACGGTCATGGAAGTGACGGAGAATTGGAATCTAATGAAAAGAGGTAAGAGGGGAGCAGAGAGATAAAGGAACCCTTGAAAATCAGCCCCAATGTCTCACCCAGATCTGGGAGGCCTCAGAGCTTATTGATACAGACTGTGTCTCTCACCAAAGGGCATGCAATTTGCTTGCCATCATTTCTTTAAAACTATTAGTCACTCTCACACCGATTTACCTTTAAACAAGGACATTCTGTAACCAGGGATCCACCTCTGTGGCTTAGTCATCAGATCAGCCTCAAGGTCACCGGCTAGAGTAACCTGATGAGAATTACCTCATTCACCCACTATAGAACAGTTCTATCACCGATCAATACAGGACGCCTCTGCACAACATCAACAAAACCTTCTCAAGGGGGCACCCTGCATGCATCAGAAACAAATTACACCCTTAAAGGCAGAAGACACATGAAGGCAGAAAGATCCTTTCTGCAAAGCAAAGCCTTTGTTTAAGTCTGAGAGGAATGCCAATCCAACCTCGAAAAAAGGAGAAAAGGAGAGGAAAGAGGATCCATGTCACAGAAACAGAGTACTGTTCAGAACTCTTCTCTTGACATGATATTTCCCCTGCCTTTCCACTTGAACACGGGATGCATCTTCTGGGGAAGAGAAAAATGGAAGTGCAATGACAAGGGACTGCAATGCTGAGAATCAAGAAACAGAATTTCACAGTGCATTGGTGAAATCACCAATAATAAACATTACAGAGTGCTTACTCTTTGTCAGTACCTTAATTATTATCATAATTATTTTTGGAGATGGAGTCCTGTTCTGTCACCAGGCTGGAGTACAGAGGCGTGATCTCGGCTCAATGCAACCTCCGCCTCCCGGGTTCAAGCGATTCCCCTGCCTCAGTCTCCCGAGGAGCTGGGACTACAGGCGCGCGCCACCATGCCTGGCTAATTTTTTATATTTTTAGTAGAGACCAGTTTCACAATGTTGGCCAGGATGGTCTCGAACTCCTGACCTCAGGTGATCTGCCCTCCTCGGCCTCCCAAAGTGCTGGGATTACAGGCATGAGCCACCACGCCCGGAACTGATTCAGCTCTCCCAACAGCCCAGTGAGATGAGTTATATTATTATTCCCATTGTACAGATTGGAGTACTGAGGCACAAGAGGGTAGGTAAAGTGCCTGAAGTAACACTGATAAATTGACTGCAGTAGGGATTCGAACCCAAGTAGTTAGGCTCCAGAGTCACTATATTAAACTGCCTGGTTAAGAACAGCAATAATACAGAATGTCAGGTTTGTTTTGTGTTTCACAGTTTACAAAATATTTGCACATGCTTTTCCCCTCTGCTTGGAATGGCTGTCTCACGTATTTACTTAGGAGTTTCTCTCCCAACAGAGCCTTCTACTGAAAGGTGTTCAATACCGTGTTCGTAGAGTGAAGGTATGAATAACTGACTCTAACTAATCCTTAAATTGCTGTGGGAGATAGGCTGAGAATATATGATTAAACTTGTTTTCAAATAAGGAAAATGAGGTTCGGGAAAATCAAATGACTTGTCTAAGGTCATACTGCTTTGAATATGAGCTCATCGTAACTAAACCAGTGGTTTAAAACACGTTTTTTAAACCACAGGACCTTTCTAAAAAATATATTTTACATAGCCTCAGAATATCACAGAGCTGAAGGAGAAGCTGCCCCAGTCAAGAGAGGCTGAGGGCAGCCCACAGCCCCAAGGTTTATGGGGAGCCTCTGGGGCTTGTGTAGGTTGGGGACTCACTACTGTACCACACTACCAGGACACCTGACCCAGCCCTGCAACTCTCAGAGAGGGTGACTAACCACACCTTCATGTCTCACCCATTTACGACTCTGACCCATGGGGGAAGGTAGAGGATTAGCATTCTTTCTCCTTCCACCCCAGCAGAGGGACCTGTTCTTAGCCTCCCTGCTTGCGCATCTCTTTCTGTTTCTTTCTTTGGAGCTCTTCTGTATTTGTTCCTTTTTCAGCCCCGAGGGCTGATCACTGGAAACAGGGCAACCTCTGTTGACCTGGTTTTTCATCACCAGCCAGGGCAGAAGAAGTCAAAGTGTGCTCAAGGGCTTTGCATGCTGCTCCCTAGGACTGGACACCTTTGAGCAAATCTGGGATTCTTCCAAGGGGCAGACTTCATTCCACAGTGGTAGAAAAGCTGGCCAGGGAGAGAGAGCAATTTTGCAAGGCACAGTACTGCAGTTGGACCTGTATCCTGACACCGCCAAATCAGAGGAGGCAGAAAGCCCTGAGTGTTACAGAACATCTCAGCTAGAGGGGGCCTCTAAGAGCCTTCAGTCCAGTCTCCTCACTTAATGAACAGGGAAATTGTATCCTGCTAACGCAAAGTGACTTGGTCAAAGCTACATAGTGGCACAGCTAAAACTCAGGATTTCTGACATCTTGCCCCTGAGCACCAAAACTCTAAAGACAGGAAGTAGGATGTGAACTACAGAAGTAACCAAAGGACTTTCTGGTGATGTCAAATGATGCAAGACAGCAAAATGCTCAAGTTAGGAATAAATTGATAGGTGCATCTATTAAAACCATCTCTTAAGTCCTTCTGGGGGAAAACGTCACCACCAAGAATTACTTGAAGGCTTGTCAAGTGCTTTAAGGCGCTATAAAGGCAAGACGCAACACTGAGAGACATTAAAAACAGATAACCTTTTCCCCACTGCCTGAGTTGCTCTTTGAGCACCTAGTGGGTGAACAGAGGAGGGAGAAGCGCCCAGGCTTCCAATGGGCTCTCTGAACAGCCACATGGTCATTAGCATCCACAATCTGCATTCACTCCAGATGAGATTTCATCACCGCATCCTATTTATTCATTCCTTAATATAAATCTAAATTATGCTCTTCAAATAGCAGAGAGCACTAGGCTTCAGTAAGGGGAAAGAGAAACGATCACATTAAGAGACGTGCTGCTGCATTTTCATCTTCTCCCTCCCCTGTCACTTCGGTCTTGACAGCCTTAATTCACACAGGCCTCACGGAGCCCTTCCCCGGCTCGTCCCAAGGATCAGCAAACACACGGCTGTCTTAGTTTTTCACGTTGGGGCTCTCTCTAGAGGAAAAGTACGTAGCCTTCCACATTCTCAACTACTGTGGGAGTCCAAGGTGTTTGCAGCAGCTGAATACAACTCACAAGTAGGAAAAAGACACTAAGAAATGCCACAATTTTGTTGTGTCTGACACATTCAAAAGACAGTTGTCCCCCCTACCCATGGAGGATCTGTTCCAAGACCCCAGCGGATGCCTAAAACCATGAATAGTACCTATACCTACATCTACTATGTTTTTTCCTATACATATACACCCATGATAGAGTTTAATTTATAAATAAGTCACAGTGAGAGATTAACAACAAAAACTAATAATAAAATAGAACAATCATAACATTATACTGTACTAAAAGTTATGTGAATATGGTATCTCTCTCTCTCTCTCTCTCTCTCTCTCTCTCTCTCTCTCTGAATATCTTATTGCATGGCACTCACCTGTTTTTGTACCATGCTTGACTGTGGGTAACTGAAACAGCAGAAAGTGACACCGAAGATGGGGTGTGAGGGAGAACTACTGTATCAACCTGGATAAGTACACAGGGAACTGAACACATTCTTTCCAGAAGGTGATGCATAAAATCACAGCATGTCCACAAATGGCCTTTGGGAATGACGGGACACTTGCGTTTACAAAATGAGAGACAAGCAAAGCCCAGGGAGCTGAGCTCTGGCCTGGGTCCTACTCATTCCTCCCCACCGTCCTGCGGCCACCACCACCTCTCATTCTGTCGGGGAGGGGACATTGGGCCGAGCACCACCACTTTCCTTATAAAAAGTAATTTATGGTATGTTTTCCCATGACAGGTAAATTGATCGAAGTTTACAGGCAAAAGTATTATTTCGAGCTCTTTTCATTTAGGGATAAGACAAGTCTCTTCCCCCTCTGTGTGTATTTCTAAAATAGTAAAAATTTTAAATGAACATCCTTTATCGGCTTGCACATATGCTAAAGGCAGGGCACATAAGACTCTTATGGGAAAGTATGCCAAGAGAAAAAGAACGATCAATTACATGTGAATTGAACTCCTAAATGTGCCTTGAACCAGGGCATACGTGACAAATTTTATTCAGTAATTCTGTTTGCATGTGTTCTAACCACTACCATTTCAGCTATTTTCCTGGGAAAAAAAAAAAAAAAGAGAGAGAGAGAGAGAGGGAGTTTAAGCACGCCTAGGGCTCAGAGGAATTTAGATGTTTTCAAGCTTTACTACTTGATGCTTTTAGAGCTTCATGCTTGAGTTAAAGATGAACACTTAAAAATTAACTCTAACCTCTGGGTTTAGGGCTAGAAGCCAATGACTTCCCCCAGGGTCACTAAAGATGCTATTTGTTGGCTAGATTTGTCCTGGGAGTACTTACGGGTCTCACAACAAAAGTAACAGGGTGTCACTTCAAACCTAAAGACTCGACTGCAACATGGGAAAACATAATAAAATAGAATAATGTTATCAAGAATCCTTTTTTACTATCAAGTCTGAAGCACTGGAGATGATGAGAGGAATATCGGGGTATTGGGCCATCAGAGAGAAAATTCCAGTTCCGGGTGTGCCATCCTGAGCAAGTCACGGCTCTCCTCTGCACCTCAGTTTCCAAATCAGTAAAACAAGGGAGTTGGTGAATTTCTCAAGTCCCTCGCATGCTCCAGGTCTCCTATTCCACGCTCCTCGTCTTTCTCTTTGCCAGCAGGGACTGAGTGTGTGAGGAAGGTTGTGCCTTTGACCCCAGAGGAATGTGACAACGGCCTTCCTTGCATTGTTCCCACAGTAACCAGAGCCAGCTGTCCAGGCCGGCTGGCCAAGTTGTGGTGCAGGATCACACACAAGTGGGGGCTTTGCTTGGGGGACTCTGCCTCCGGGCCTCCCCCTTCCCCTAGGTCTTTATCTGCAGGTCGGGACCCTCCTGAGAACACAAGAATGGGCCTGCAATCCTTCCTAAATAACTTTCGGGGGCTTAAAATCCTGGGTGTAGCTACAATCATGTGAAACTCCCCCTCATGACAGTTAGAGGATTTGGATACGTGTTCAATGCTCTGAGTCTGTGACCCTACCTCTCGGATGCTGTGGGGTGCCTGCAACCTATAGACAGCAGGTGTTTTCCAGGCGCGTTGGCGTATGATGGCACTAGGATTCAAGTGAGGATGAACATCCAAGATGAGAGCTGGAGTGAGCCACGATTTATAACCATGCAGATCTGAGCAGCAGCGACAATGCAGGCTTTGCTCCTTGCCTGCAGCTTGCATCTGAGATCCTAATAAGGGAGGATCACTGGAAAGTATTACCATTATTTTTAGCTTTTCTAAGGGAGGGAGGAGTTTTCGAAAGGACAAAATGGAAAGGAATTTAGGGCAAGGGTGTGTGTAGGTGGGGAGGTGGTGTGGAAGGAGGCGAGAAGATGAGGAGAAATAAGGCTTTCAGGACAGATAAGCAGCTTCCTTCTCCTTCCTTAATAGACGAGCACAGCCAGGCTTCCAGGCTTATGAAACGCCTGGAAGGTGTTCAGGTCCAGGTATGTAGAGGCAAAGGAGTCTTCACAAGGAAACCGTTTTTCTATGAGCATGGCAAATATGCATTCCACGTTGTGGGATTTTCTTCAACTTCCTCTCTTGAAACATAGCTGATGAGGTCACTCATAGAAGCTTCTTGGAAAAGAGTTTCATAATTCACGTTTGATTTGAAGGCCGCTTTAACTTTCATAGTACCCCTCAAAATGTCCTCTTTGGTCTTACAGAGATCATGAACGTTCCAGATTAATAGGAGATGAATGAATTCTCCTTAAATGACCTTACTATGTTCAAGTAGCAAAGTGGAGGTTTGAGTCCAGTGGCTTCTGGGGAGACAGCTGTATGGGCTAAGAACACATAACATTTTGAGAAAGGATTTCTTGTCTTTTCTTTTTGGCAATAGATAGTAAAAAGTCTCCTTAATGAGCTGAAAAGGCCACAGCATATATTCTTCAATTCAGGGACCTGGTAATCGCTGGAACCACAAGTTCAAATGCCATCTAGACCATAAGGACCCTTATGAAACACAAACCACTTCATCATCAACAAACCTATTTGCCTACTAGAACTTTTAAAGCAAGGATGCAAACTATTCAAGTAAACAGCCTTGTGGTGTGGTTGACATGGACCGACAGCTAACAAGAGAACACTGGAATTAGCTTCTCAATTTCAAAATAGGACCTAAAGGAGTTTGCACTATAGGAGAAGAGTTGCTGCATTTTGTTTAATGGAACTAAATTTGTGCCCATTTAAATCATGAGCAGGTGGCACTTGGTAGCAAAGAAAGCCTGAAAATATTCACATTTAGTGAATGCAGTTGTATGTATAATTAGCTGAGATTTATTTTAAAGTACTCTAATCTTTTGTACTCTTTTCTACAATTCAAACTGGTGAGAAATAGAGAGCAGCTTTTGAATTTATTATGAAAGCACAGCTATCGTATTAGCTGTTAAGAAATAAAAAATGGGGAGGGTGTCGGAAAAGTCTCTAATAATATGTACGTTACGATCAGACCAAAGCAAAGGGCTTTCTTTCAGAGCAGTGAGTCTGCTGCTGTTCCTGAGAAATGAGTGAGCTACACAGGACCAGCCAGTAGGAGGGGAAATGGGAAGAATCAAAGGTGTGCATTTTAGAAGCATAAGGCTTTTTCATGGAAAATTCCAAACATGTACCAAAGACTCACAATAGAACACCAAATACCCATTACCCAGCATCAACAATCACAAATCATGGTTGATTGTGTCTTCAAGCAAATCCCAGAACTGTAATTTCATCCCTAAAGATTTCATTAGGAACCATAGAATTTTTTAGCTCTCTCATTTTCCTGAGGTCCTGAGAAGTTGAATGACCCAGGGCCATCGTGTCCAACCGTGATGAGGCAGGGGTGGAGCCCGGGTCTTCTCACCTGGGGCCAGGTGTGCTCTCCTTCAAGCCCCACCCCCAACTCCCATCTCTCTTGTACTTACCACTCCCCTCACATGTTTTTAACTGGATCCTGAGCCATAACATTAACACAGAAAATGAGCATGACATTGGCTAGAAATCAGGAAATCTTGAATTTTAATATCAGTTTTGCCATTTTTCTGAGCCTTAATTGTCCCAACTATAAGTAGGGATATGAAATTGCTACTACAAGATATAATTACTTCTGACATACTTATAAAAAGGGTTGACTTTCAACTTGTAACCGTTGTTTTTAAGGTATTTTCACGGAGTTTCGTAAAAGTTGTTAGAAGCCATAAAGCTTAGACTGTGAGATGACTTCTGTGAGGTGAGATCTCCTATGTTAATGAGTGGTGGGGAGGCATACATAATTATTACGTAACTGTACCCTGAGAGCATTGCCACGACAAGTTTATTTATTTTTCACATAAAAATTAGAACCATCTATTTCAACATGCTGAAATGGAAGTTTCTATAAAAAACAAATGTTTCATATAATATAAATCAACATTTCCCAAGGAGGAAAAAGGCAGGCCCTCCCCTTGGGGAGGTTCTAGCATCTTCCAGAGAAAGAACAGGCAAGCCCAAGGAAAGGGAAAAGAAACATTCCCTCTCTTTGTCGTGGACTTGCCAAATCCCTGACCGAAGCGGACTTACAATAGAACAGCAAATATTCTCACCAAAGTGTCCAAGCCTGGAAAAATCAGAAGCAAATAAAAGGTTTTGTTTAACAGACTGAAATATACTGTTCAATTACACTCCTGTTCCTTCCAAACGTACATAAAAATACAGTATTCGGGGAGGTGATGGCAATAAGACAATTAGAATGTTTCAGAAATTCCATTCTAAATCTGCCCAAAACCTTGAGATTCGGCTTTCAATGCACCTGCTTTCAAAAGCCAAAGCAGAGGAAATCTTGTCATTTTTAACATCCACTGCCAGCAAATGCCTACCACGCGGAGCCTCACCACAAGACCCAAGCTGTGCACCAGGCGTCAGAGAGAAGTGGTTGTGTGTGGCGATGGTCTACCTGCCTGTGTTAGTTTCCTGGGGTTGCAATAACACAGTACGACAGACCGGGGGGCTTCAACAATAGAAATGCATTGTCTTATAGTCCTGGAGGCTAGAAATCCGAGATCAAGGTGTCTACAGGGCTGGTTCCTTCTAAGGCGTGTGAAGGAGAATCTGTTCCATGCCCCTCGTCCAGCTTCTGGTGGGTTTCTGGATATCTCTGGAGTTTCTTGGCTTTGGACAGCGTAACTCCAGTCTTTACACAGCGTTCTCCCTCTGAGGCTATCCCTGAGCCCAAATTTCCTCTTTTTACAAGGACACCAGTCGTATCAGATTAGAGCCCACTCTAATAACCTCATCTTAACTTGATCATATGCAAAATCTCTTTCCAAATAAAGCCATTGCTCACGGATACTGGGGGGTTTAGAATGTCAACATTTTGAGGGGGGACACAGTTTAACACAGATACCTCCTCAGCCTCACCTACAGGCATGTGTTGGGTAGTGATGGGATATGCTCTGAGAAATGCATCTTCAGGTGATTCTGTTGTGTGGATTTTGTAGAGTCTACTCACACAAACCTAGATGGGACAGCCTACTACACACCTAGGCTAGAGGGTACAATGTATGGCTTCCTGGCTACAAACCTGCACTGCATGATACGTACTGAATACTGCAGGGAAATGTGATACAATGGTAAGTATTTGTGCATTCAAACATATCTCAATATAAGAAAAGGTACAGTCAAAATAAAGCATAAAAGATAAAATATGGTCCACCTGTACAGGGCACTTCCCATGAATGGAGCTTGCAGGATTGGAAGTTGCTCTGGGTGAGTCAGTGAGTGGGTGGTGAGTGAATGTGAAGGCCTAGGACATCACTGTACACTACTGCAGACTTTATAAACACTGTACACTTAGGCTACACCAAATTTATTTTTAAAATTTCTTTCTTCCATAGTAAATTAAACTTAGCTCACTGTAACTTTTTTACTTTATAAACACATTATTTAAAACTTTTTGACTCTTGTAATAACACTTAGCTTAAAACATCATCCACTTTAAAGTTGTACAAAAATATTTTTTATATCTTTATTCAATAACATTTTTCTATTTTCATTTTTTAAAAATTTTAAGCATTTTTTTTTTAATACTAAGGCAGGAGCAGTGGTGCACACCTGTAATCCCAGCACTTTGGGAGGCCGAGGCAGGTAGATTGCTTGAGGCCAGGAGTTTGAGACCAGCCTGACCAACAGAGTAAAACCCCGTCTCTACTAAAAATACAAAAATTAGCCAGGCGTGGTGGTACATGCCTGTAATCCCAGCTACTCAGGAGGCTGAGGCAGGAGAATGGCTGGAACCCAGGAGGCAGAAGTTGCAGTGAGCAGAGATTGCACCACTGCACTCTAGCCTGGGCGACAAAGTGAGGCTGTCTCAAAAAAAAAATAAATAAATAGCAAATAAAATAAAATAGTAAGAAACAAACACGCATTAGCCTAGGTCTATACAGGGTCAGGATCATTCATATCACCTCTACCTCCACATCTTGTCCCACTGGGAGGTCTTCAGGGCAATAACACGCACGGAGCTGTCATCTCCTATGACAACAGTGCCTTCTTCTTAAACACCTATGGAAGGACCTGCCTGAAGTTGGTTTGTGGTTAACTTTTTTTTTTTTAATAAGTAGAAGGAAAACAGTCTAAAACAATGATCAAAAGTATAGTATAGTAAGTGCATAAACCAGTAACAGTTGTTTACTACCATTATCAAGTATTATGTGCTGTACCTAATTGCATGTGCTCTACTCTTACATGACTGGCAGCACAGTAGGGTAGTAGCATCACAGCAAACATATGAGTAATGAGTTGCACTAGGATGTTACAATGGCTACAACATTACTAGGCGATAAAAATTCTTCAGCTTCATTATAATCTTATGGGACTATCATGACATATGTGACCCACTGTTGACCCAAATGTTGTTATGGGGCACATGGCTATAAAAAGCAGTAAGTGAGGGAAGCCGAACCAGCTCCCATATAGGTGTGTGTTGTCCCACAGAGGATGCCACCGATGCCCCAGGTTGTCCACTACTGCTTAAAGGGCACATTCAAAAATAGGCATGCTGGCCAGGTGCGGTGGCTCACCCCTGTAATCCCAGCACTTTGGGAGGCAGAGGTGGGTAGATCACCTGAGGTCAGGAGTTTGAGACCAGCCTGACCAACATGGTGAAACCCCGTCTCTACTAAAAATACAAAATTAGCTGGGCATGGTGGTGCATGCCTGTAATATCAGCTACTCAGGAGGCTGAGGCAGTAGAATAACTTGAACTCAAGAGGCGGAGGTTGCGGTGAGCCGAGATCATGCCATTGCACTCCAGCCTGGGCAACAAGAGCAAAACTCCGTCTCAAAAAAAAAAAAAAAAAAAAGGAATAGGCATGCCATTCTCACTCATAAGTGGGAGTTGAACGATGAGAAGACATGGACACAGGGAGGGGAACAACACACACTGGGGTCTGTTAGGGAGTGGGGTGGGGAGGAGAGGGAACCTAGATGACAGGTTAATAGGTACAGCAAACCACCAGGACACATGTATACCTATATAACAGACCTGCACGTTCTACACATGTATCCCAGAACTTAAAGTAAAATAAATAAATAAAATAGAAAAAAAAAAAAAAAAAAGAATAGGCATGCCATGCTTATGGACACACCCTAGCAAGTGGTCATTGGTTTTATATGGATATCAAGGCTTCCCTCTTGCCTTCCCTCCTGCACCCTCTCAGCTCTGGTCTTGTGGCTATCACATAATCTGCATGTCAACATGGCCTCTTCCAACTACATGCTCCTGTCAACTTTCCATCCTCTTCTGCATATTCAGCCCACATTTGTTTCTCCTTCTTTCATCCCTTGTACATTTGGGGCAATCTGAGAGGGTATCCCAGAAAAGGAATCCAAATACATTTTGATCTATTCCTATGGTAGGCATAATTATTAGGCCATAAGTGAGACCATGATGGTTACTGTTGACTATGCTCTTTTGCAGTTTTAAAAGTGCCTTTCATGCATAATAGTTGCAGAATAGAATTACTTAGCCACCCTAATAAATAGCAACATCATTATTCCCAATTTATAGAAGAAGAAACTGAAGCCCAAAAAGGTTAGGTAAGTCAGCCATGGACACACAGCTAATAAATCACAGGGCCAAAATACTCATCTCTTCGAATGTCAAGTTCTATGTTGTTTTTTTTTTT
Source organism: Macaca fascicularis (assembly GCF_037993035.2). Lineage (NCBI taxonomy): Eukaryota > Metazoa > Chordata > Mammalia > Primates > Cercopithecidae > Macaca > Macaca fascicularis. The sequence goes on along the minus strand of NC_088378.1, from coordinate 156,365,309 downwards.
TTTTTTGCAACACATAATATGACACAGTCTATATCAGATTATCAAAAAGGATTAAGTTTTTTCTTGACTACAAGCAATATGAGCAATATGGTAGCAGTAATATCACCTCATGTTTGTATTCCATCTTTGAAAACATTTTCCAAAATGTTTTAACTTTAGGTCTTATTTTTCCTTATAAAACTCAAGTGAGTTATTCCTAGCCCCATTTTACAGATTATAAATTAAAGCCGAGGTTCTGCAACTTGCCTAAATAAACTAATGAGTTGACAGTGGCCCTGAAGTTAGAATCACTGTATCCTAATTCAAAAACTAGTATGGTTTTTCAGAGGGGATAATTCAACCTAACATCCTTGGAGACATAAAACTGGAGATAAAATAACATAAATGAAGAATAAAAAGAAGAATCTTGGATAAGTTCCTACATATTTTACTGCAGGAAGAAGCCACATATATTTCTGTGATGGGTTTGCAGAATGGATCCCAGCGCTGTGAAGGAGGCCAGTCTAGACGGGCTCCCATATCCCTTAGAACACATAAAGGAAGCTATTCCAAGCAAGTCATACAAGACTCGTGATTGGTGAAAACAGAGAATATATTTTCTAATTCATGATAGGCCCCAACGTTCCCTTTGGTCTTTCACAACCTGAATTCATGAAAGAAGGATTCCAGAAGGAAGTGGAATCTGAGTTAATGCTAAAGGAATAAACAGCTTGAGAAAAAGTGGGAAGAAATGTGTGCTAATATGTTCAAGAGACCCCTGTGGTTGGAAGTGTGTGTGGGGGGAGATAGAAGTGGGAGAGGAGGAAAGCAGAGGTTACATGATAGAGGGTGTCAAAGGTCTTGCTGAGTAATTTGAGTTGATTCTGTAAAATCTGAGGGACTTCTGAAGATTTCTGAACAGGGGAATGCTTTCATCAGATATGTACTATGTCTACTGTTTCTAAGTGAGTGACTCTCAAATCCACAAGTTGAGCCCTGACCTCTCTTTCCAAGATGCAGATCTGTTTTTCCAAATGCCTGCTGTGCGTTTCTACACAGCTGCCCTGCTGTGGCGCTTCCAGTTAGGCATGTCAGATCTCTATAGTCCCTAATGGCCTGCGATTCTAGCAGAAGTTACGAGTCTGAAAATTTGACATTTTCCTTGAAAAGACTGAAAATAAACAAGGAACAGAAAAGTCATATTCGAGAGGAAGAGCAAAAAGAGGAGCATCTTTACATCGAAAAATCGAGTCTATGTTAGTCATTTCTCTCTGGTGGTGCTCAGGCTGTGAAACTGCATGATGCACCTGCACGCGTACAGGAAGGTGGATGTGTGCACAGGTGGATATGTGTGATGAGAGGACACAGGAGGTACTGCTAAGGTACTCTCCAAGGACACGTGCTCTCAATGACAACCCAGAATGGTTTTCTTGCCACTCAAAGATGCAACTCACACGTGGAGAGGCTGGCTCTAGAAACAATTAAAGTCCAGAATAAGGATCCTAAATTGCTCAATATTTTAAACATTCCATGCCACTGTACCCAACTCACACTCATTTTTCTAACCATCTCACTCTATGTCTAATGAGCAAGTCACCCCTAAATCCTTATGAGGCCATGTAGTAGGGAGTGTCCCCCATAAAGACAGGAGAAGAACTCCAAGATACTCCTTTAACAGGAATAAAGGTATTTTTCTATTAAAATTTCCTTCTGCTGCTTCAAAAGAAACAATATTGTGCTCATCGTTACATTAGCAGAGAGGAGAGGAAGCAGCACCTTCACTCACACAGCGTGTTTTGAATAAGGTGTAATTTATCAGGTAGAGAAATTTCTCTTCTCTTTTCTGGACATAGTTTCCAACAGCAAAAATTAGAAGTGTAGGTGGGTTGCCACTCCACTCACTAAATTTATAAAAGATACTCACACTTTTCACAAGTCTACCCCCATCTGCCCACATCCAGCATCTATCTTCGCTGTGACAGAAATAATTACTATCCGCTGTACAGCCTTGACTGGTGGAGCTGGCCAGAATGTTGCCTTACGGGGGTGTATCACCTTGAAGTCTGTTTACCTGCTGGTCCACGTCAATGATGTGCAGCTGCACTCCGCACTTCCACATCTGTTTAACTTCCACTCACACTCATACTAAATTCTACTCCAGAGCCACTTGGCCGGGCCTCTTCTGTCTAAGGATGTGGCTGCTCCATGTATTTCCGATGACAGAATAGCAAACCATTAACACCCCAGAGAACTAAAGGGCTTCGACTTCAGGAGACCTCCTTGTGGGCAATCGCACAGATACCATGACTTTCCAGTCTTTTCAGAGGTATTCTTCAAATTCCACTTTCTTTCAGGCTATTCACCTCTAGGATGTGGACACATCATTGACGTGGACCAGCAAGTAAACAGACTTCAAGGTGGCTATCTTGAACACTTATTACAAATGTGTAATACTCCATTTTTTCCTTCTAGATTAAAGACTATCCCTTTCATGGCATTATTTTACCCAAAACCTCTCTAAAGTAGATCTTGCTCCTGTCCGGGTTCAGGAAACTCTCAATTCACATGGAAGTCCTGCATGGCCTTCCAAGTGAGGGTCAGGTGTCCCTCCAGGATGCTTCCACCATATTTTGTATTTCTGTCTCACAGCACCTTTCTTGGTGCACGGTAATTGACTAGATATGTTCTATCCACTCTCCAATAATAACTATAACGTAGCGCTATGTGGGTAGGGGCCATTTTTACCTTGTCTACCCTAGTATCTTCAGAACTTAGCACTCTGCTTGGTACCTGGTGGACTCTCAAAAATATTAGTTGACAGATTGATTGAAAATAGAATCCATGGTTCTGAATAATGGCTATTTACTCACCCCAGTCCAGCGTGGGTACCATTGTCTGTTACCCTGTGGGCCCTCAGCAGCCCATAGCCATAGGTACTGCCTGGGACTGACCATCCCTACTAGGAATATGTCACACCCCTAAATGAGACTGTGAGCTTTCTCTGCTTAAAGACAATCAGAAACCAAAAGCTATTATAGCTTTCTCCTTCCAGAGACCCAAGAGGCCTCAAAAAATCTTAAAATAGGGAAAGCTTTGAAAGGCAGTATAGGTAAAGCCTAAAGCATTTAGGGGTGGGAGCAGTTATCCCTTTGTGCATAAACATCTTTGAAGGACAAGGCAGCATTGTGAGTCTCCATTTTCATGGAGTGCTAGGCTAGCATATTTTAAAGAAGGGGATATCTTTTATGACACAGATGCTTGCACCATACATTGTAAGCAGATTAGGATATGTTTATGCCACAACACACAATCATTTAAGATGATGTAACTGAGGGACAAAAATAATCTGGAGGCTAAAGTGATCACCTCCACACAAGAATAATCTACTAATGGTGTAACAAGTGATTCCTGGAAAAGATGATCCTGGCAAAACAATAACATTTGTTCAAGTCCATCAAGAGGTTTTTCCTGAAAATCTACTATGCATTTAGCCCTGTGCTAAGATTTGTGGGAAATACAGAAGAAATCACTACCTTGGGCCAGAGCTCATCTCCTCCACCAATCTCTAAACCCACCAAAGAGACACTATTGTCACATTTCCAAAATGCAAACGAAATGCTGTCCCTCACACGTCTACAGCTTTTTGTTGTTATTGTTGTTGTTTTTAGATGGAGTTTGGTTCTTGTTGCCCAGGCTGAAGTGTAATGGTGCAGTCTCGGTTCACTGCAACCTCCACCTCCCAGGTTCAAGCAATTCTCCTACCTCAGCCTCCCAAATAGCTGGGATTACAGGTACATGCCACCAGGCCCAGCTAATTTTTTTTGTATTTTTAGTAGAGACAGGGTTTCACCATGTTGGCCAGGCTGGTCTCAAACTCCTGACCTCAGGTGATGCACCCACCTCAGCCTCCCAAAGTGCTGGGATTACAAGCATGAGCCACTGTGTCCGGCTATGTCTGCAGCCTTTAATGACTCTCCATCATCGTGACTATAGTCTGAACAGGATACAGGGGACCGCACTCAATCCCACGCTGGCTCATCTGTCCTGTCTCAATGAGTGAAACTCCCCATCTCATACCCTGGGACTCAGCCATACCCTACTACAGTTCCCGGGGTTTCAAAGGTTCCTCCACACCCATGCCTTTGAAAATGCTGCCCTTCTATGCTTAGAAGCACTTCCCAAGACCATGCTTCCTGTTTATTATACATAATCCATCTCAACCATCATCTCGGGGGTCTTTCCTACACACACTCCTTCATCCTTGGTCCTGATGTGATACTCTTTCCATCCCTTGCTTCCTGTGCTCCATTTATGAACACTGCCTGACTAACTGCTCTCTACGAGCCCCTATGTGAGGTCCTAGATGTACAACATCTCATAAATACATACAAAAGTCCTGAACTGTAGGCAGTACTTACAGATGACAAACTAGGCTCAGAAAAGTTCAGTAGCTTGGTCAGGTTCACACAGCCAGTGAGCTCGATGCTTTTGGCTCCAAGGCCCTGGTTGGCTTCTAAACACACCACCTAACGATGCTATCATATGTCAAACTTGACACTAAGGCAGACTCGCCTGAGATGCCCACCCAGAGCCCAGTGGTTCTTACAATGGGAAAATCACATACAAGAAAGTTCTGACATGAGACTGGCTGTCAAACAGACACCTCTGCAGGCCAGGAGTGTGTGTGTCTAAAACCAACTGGGTGGCCACACTGTTCTGCAGTCTGTTTGCCCTCCAGTGCTTTCTTTCCTGCCTGTCATGCAGATGATTGTGTAGTGTGTTCCAAACAACAGGACGCATCAGTTTCTCTAATTTATGGAGTCAGCCTAAACTCCTTTTGTTTATGACCACGACACACTAACTCTGTATGTTAGATGTTTCCAACAAGCATCAAAGCCCCAATTGTTACTGCCTTTTGTTTTGTTTTCCAGTTCTGCTAATGCAAGGGACAGCCTGTCCTGGTATTTATTACTAGAGTAATGTCAGGTTTGGGGTTAGCTCATAAAATACCTCTCCAGTTTGGCTTTCTTTGCAAGAGATCAAAACATCCTTTTTTTTTTTTTTTTTTTAATGGCACCATCAAAAAGAATCAACACATAAACATGTTTCAATAGGCATTATTTTTCCTCTTAGTGGTTTCCCAATATTTGGAACTCTTTATTATTATCTTTTGCTTACAAATAATGAAATATTTCACTATTTTCTTGCAAGCCTCTTCTGAGACTCTTTATCATTTTTGTTCACAATTAGTGCTTTGTGTCATTTTTTGGTAATAATATTTTGGGAAAAAAAACTACCCTAGTAATATTTGGTTTATCAGGTGACTTGATTTGGGGGGACACTGAGGAAAATGAGGTACACTTTTATGTCGTTTCTTCCATCCCATTCTTCCACCTTTCTTCCTTTTCTCTCTCAGCAAAAGCCTTTACTACATATTCCTATAGCTTCTTAGTCTTTTCACTTGGTTGGCAAAAGAAAAATAGCATGAGATTAAAATACAATTGCTGCCTTCTTCCTTTATAGCGCAGACTTCCCACTCATAAACTCCTGTCAATGCTGGTAAGAAAAATCAGACTACTATTTTATCACTGCGGGAGAACTAACACAGCATACTTTACCTTTCTGCAAATAATTCAGTCAGATCCAGCATTTCTAAAATGTTTTCTACTCATTATAAAAGCCCTACAAATGCCAAATGGACAATAAACAGGCTCCACCCCAAAGGCAGCCTCACTGTTAATGGGGGAACATGAGAAGCATCCCATTAAAAATAGGAACAACACGAGGATGTCTACCATCATCTCTGTTATTTAACACTGATCTGTTAATCTTAGCCCATTTAACTGCATAAGAGAAATAAATAAGAGATATAAAAATTATAAGAGGCAGTAAAATTGTTATTAATTATAAATGCTATGACCTGAGCAAGTCAGTTGAACAACTTATTAATTAGAGAATTCTGTAGGGTAACTGAAACAAAAGAATATACAAAAATCAATAACCTTTCTAAAGGACAACCAGTAAAAAGGTATCCCATATTTAAATAGCAACAAAAATATAAAACGCCTAGGGATAAACTGAAGGAGGACTATATGCAAGATCTACATAAAGAGGGCCAGGCGCAGTGGCTCAGGCCTTTTATCCCAGCACTTTGGGAGGGCAAGGCAGGCAGCTCACTTGAGGTCAGGAGTTCCAGGTCAGAAGTTCAAGACCAGCCTGGCCAAACATGGTAAAACCCCGTCTTTACTAAAAATACAAAAAAAAAATTAGCCAGGTGTGGTGGCAGGCACCTGTAGTCCCAGTTACTCGGGAGGCTAAGGTGCAAGAATCGCTTGAACCTGGGAGCCAGAGGTTGCAGTGAGCGAAGATCGTTCCATTGCACTTTAGCCTGGGCAACAGAGTGAGACTCCATTTCAAAAAAACAAACAAAAAAATCTACATAAAGAAGATTGTTAAACACTACTGAGGGACACAGAAGGAGATATGAACAACTGCAAAGGTCTGTCTTCTTCTTGAATAGAAAGTCAATATCAAGAAAATAATTCTTTCTATATTTATCTATAAACGTATATGATGTCAAAAAATACCAATTAGAAAGCTAATTCTAAAGCTCCTACGGAAAAATAAACAGGAAAGAATGGCCATAACAATGATAGAAAAAGAAATAAGAAAAGAATAGCATACCAGATATTAAAATTATAAAGCCTTAGAAAGTAAAACAGTGTGCATGGGCACAGGAATACTTAGCAAGGTCAACAGAAAAGAGATCGATCCAAATAAATACTGGACTTCAGTGAATGATAAGGGTGTCACTGCATTTTAGTGGGAGAAAGAACTTCCAATAATTGGATGGCCACCTAAAAACATGACAGATCCCTAATTCATATCCTGCACTAAAATAAATCCCAGGGTGACCAAAGATTTAAACGTAAACAATGAAAGCATAAAAATATGAAAAAGAACCTTGAAAACATTATGCTAAGTGGAAAAAGTCAGTTGTGTAAGGCCGCACATTATATGGTTCCATTTATATGAGATGTCTACAACAGGCAAATCCATAGAGATAAAACATAGATTAAGTGGACACCAGGGGCCAGAAGGTGGAGGAAATGGGGGAGTGAGTGCTTAATGGGTAAAGGTTTTCCTTTTGGGGTAATGAAAATGTAAAATCAGGTTGTGATGACGATTGTATAATTCTATGAATAGACTAAAAACCCATTTATTAAAAGAGTGAATTGTGGCTGGGCACAGTGGCTCGCACCTGTAATCCTAGCACTTTAGGAGGCTGAGGCAGGAGACTACTTGAGCCCAGGAGTTCTAGGTTGCAGCAAGCTGTGACTGCACCACTGTACTCCAGCCTGGGTGACAGAGTGAGATCCTGTGTCAAAAAAAAAAAAAAGTAAATTTTATGATATATGAATTATATCTCAATAAAACTTTTTTAATTTTTATTTTCTTTTAGAGACAGGGTCTTGCTCTGTCACTCAGGCTGGAGTGCAGTAGCACGATCATAACTAACCACAGTCTCAAACTCCTGGGCTCAAGTGATCCTTCCACCTCAGCCTCCCAAGTAGCTGGGCCCACAGGCATGTGCCACCACGTTTGGCCATTTATTATTATTATTATTATTATTTTGTAGAAACAGGGTCTCCCTGTGTTGTCCAGACTGGTCTCTAACTCCTGGCCTCAAGTGATCCTCTCACTTTGGCCTCCCAAAGTGCTGGGATTACAGGCATGAACCATTGTGCCTGGCCAAAACGATTATTTTTAAAACACTAATAAAAAATATGGGACAATTTAAAAATTATAATCACTGGGTAGAAGAGACCTAAGTATGTCAAAAAATTAAAAGCCAAAAAATGAAAATCTGATAAATAAGATGACCTACATTTTTTAAAACCCTGCATGGAAAAAACATAAAGTCAAAAGACAAACAGAAAAAATTTAAATAAAATAGCCTAAGATAAGACAAAAGGACTAAATTTCTTTTGAGCTGTTACGTGCTCCTTAAAAAAAAATCAATTCACAGGATAAACCAAAAACGTTGCAGAAAAATGGGCAATGAGCATGAATATACATTTCCCAGAAAAAAAAATAGGAACGGCTTTTAAACATACGAAAGTATATTCAACCATCACCATAATAACAGAAACCCATATTAAAGCTACTAGAAGATAGTAGTTTTCACCTCTCAGATTGGCAAAGATCGTGAAGTTTAAAAACATCGTCTGTGGAAAAAAGCACACTCAAACAGTGCTAGCAGGAGCATGCAATAGGATGCATGCCAAATTGGAGGGCAATTTGGCAAGGTTTACCAAAATTAAAACTGCATATTCCTTTTGATCCAACAATTCCCCTTTAGTAATTTCTTCTCCAGAGATCCTTGCTGACATACAGCATGCTATTTATAGAGGGTTGTTCACTGAAGCATTGTTCATAGTAGCAAGTGATTGGAAACAACCAAAAAAAAAAAAAAAAAAAAGGTTGTCCATCAATGTGGGTCTGAATATGTTATGGCAAAATCATACAATCAAATACTATTTAGATACTAAGAAAGAATAAGGCTGTTCTATGTTCTGACAAGAAACGTTTTCCAGGACACACTGTTAGGTGAAAAGACGTAAAGGGCAGAATAGTGTGTAAGGTATAAACATTGTTTTTAAAAACCCATATTTTTGCTTATATAACCATAAAATATCTTCAAAAGGACTCACAAGAAAATGATAATGGTACCTGCTTCTAGGTGAGAATTCAAGTGACGTAGACACAGAAATAAGAGAGACAGTTATTTTTCCTTGTACATCTATCGTACCTTTTGTACATTCAGCAATTCAAAACAACATTAACGCTTCAAAAAGAAAGAAAAGAAACCAGGCATGCCAAGGACACTGAAATATAAACGGAGCAAAGCATGTGGTCTAATTTTGGACAGCTTTGTTATTTATAATATATTTAAGAAAAAAAATAAAGTTTTTTAAACCCTCAAAATTGACTGCCCAGGAAACTGATTTCCACTTTTCCCAAACAGAGGCCTTCAGCTAAGCTTCCTGTACACATGTCTGCACCCCCTCATCACAGGAGACGGGACCACCTCCAAGACCAAGTGGATAATTCAATCTTCATAATTCATTCAAATTTGCCCTCTGTTGCAGCTGGAGATATGCCAATGAGAGGGGTTTGTTTAGATTTATCCTCAGGATGCAAAGAAAAAGACCAATTTTATTTGTTCTGCATAGGTGAATTTTTAGGTCTTCCAATGGTCATCAGTTAGGGTTAAAACAAAAATGGCTGTAAAAATGTCCTGACAGGAGTTGGAGGCCAGCCTTGCCAACATGGTGAAACCCCGTCTCTACTAAAAATACAAAAATTAGCTGGGCGTGGTGGCAGACGCTTGTAATCCCAGCTACTTGGGAGACTGAAGCAGGAGAATCATTTAAACGGGGAGGCGGAGGTTGCAGTGAGCCGAGATCACGCCATTGAACTCCAGTCTGGATAGCAAGAGCAAAACTCCATCTCAAAAATAAAAATTAAAAAAATAAAAAATAAAATCTCTTGACAAAGACTATAGTGAGCTCATCAGACACTCCTTTAATATGCTTGTTCTAAAGGGGACAGGGGTGGAGAGAGAAGAGTGGAATCTGTCTGCAGGGCCCAGCTCCTCTCAGACACCCGTGTTGGAGGAGGTTAGCAGAAGAGTGCTCAGAGTGATGGGCCAGCAAAACTGAAATGTCCCAGACTCCAGTGAATCTTTTCATTTTACCTCTCCTGCAGAGATTCTTGCAGCAAATCCCTGGGTTTTTCACCTTGCCTGTCAAGCACAACTTTTTTGATTCCCTTGAAGACACATTCATCATCACAAAAGAGGTGGTAAAGCTTACTTTCCCCCGATTAGGACCATTTTTAGCATCACAGCCGATTTTCCACTGTCCACCTGATGGACTGGAGGGCAGAACTGGCTGAAATTCACAGGTAATTCCAACTTTATTTTAGTCAAACATATCAAACTTGCCTCTTCTAGATGAAAAAACAACCTCATGTTCCTTTCTTCTTTGTTCATAGGAGAACAAAATGGGAGTGATGTAATTAGTGGAGACAATGGGAGTGAGTAATTAGTGTGGTTTGTACACAATGTAGAGAAACTATTGAAAAATTAAATAAAAAGAATTTTATGAAATATTCTATAAAAGTCAGGCTTCCTACCCAGAGGGCCTTCAGAAAAATTTCTCTGAATCCCTGACGCCTTGGGTATCCAGTATGCAGTATATCTGACACAAGAGATTGGAGGATCCAGGAGTTCATTCTGGGCTGTGTAGTGATGCCATAACACTCACTGCTATTTTCCAAGCTTGAGAATAATTTAATATTTCCCTAAAACTATCTGGTTAATTGCAAAATGGTGCACTGAGCAATGATTTGCAATTACAATAGTTAATTATTTTCATTCAGACCATACAACAACCCTCCCCCATCCACCTCTCCACACACACATTTTGCTAAGTTTTGCTTTTCTTCATTGGTAAATAAAAATGGGACATTCACCAACAAGTTCCTATAGAGCCATACTTTTCGCCCCTTTCATTTAGCAAACATTGACCAACACCTTTACTGTGTTGAAGGACAGGGATTGAATTATCAACATACTGTCTGACGAGTCCATAGTTTAAAAGAAATGTGTTTCAACAAATAATTTGAAAACCAAGTAAAAGTAAGAAAGGTCCCATTAAAAACATGAATCGAAAAAAAGATAACTTCCTGGGGTCATTCAAGATTGTGTCCTAAGGAGAACACAGAATTTGATGTGGTTCTGGAAAAGAATACATAGAAATGCAGAGAGGGGAGGCAAGAGGAGGATCCCAGGTGAAAGAAACCAGAGATGCAACAGAAGTAGAAAACCAAGAGAGCTTGAGGTATGAGAGGAACGTGTATATAATTATGGGGAAGCCTGGGCTGCAATGAGTAAGGTTAGGAAGGTAGGCTGTAACCAAGTCACAACACTCCTTCAGGACCTGGAAGATGGAAACAAGGAAGAAAAGTGAGTATACACACTTAGGCAGAATCAATTTTTAAGAATAAGTAGGAAAAGGGACAAAAGAAGGAAGAAATAAAGTAGAAATGATCAGAGCAGTAGAGGGTAAGAGAAAATAAAGGCAGGCAAAGAGTGTTTTCAGAAATAAATAGGCCGATGCAGTGGCTCACACCTGTAATCCCAGCCCTTTGGGACATCGAGGCAGGAGGACTGCTTGAGCTCAGAGTTGAAGACCAGACTGGGCAACACAGCAAAACCCTCTCTCTACAAAAAATACAAAAATTAGCTGGGCGTGGTGGCGTGCACCTGTAATCCCAGTTATTCGGGAGACTGAGGTGGGAAGATCACTTGAGCCTGGGAGGCAGAGCTTGAGCCTGGGAGGCAGAGCTTGAGCCTGGGAGGCAGAGCTTGAGCCTGGGAGGCAGAGCTTGCAGTGAGCCACGATCACACCACTGTACTCCAGCCTGGGCAACAGAGCTAGATCTTGTCTCAAAAAAAAAAAAAAAAAAAAGAAGAAGAAGAAGAAAGAAGAAAGAAGGGAAAGGGGAAGAGGAAGAAAAGAAAAGAAAAAAGAGAAGAAAAGAAAAGAAAAGAAAAGGCTGGCAGCAGCCACCAGAGGAAACACAGCAAAGAGGTCTAGGAGTAACCAGTGAATAAAAGCTTACTAGTTTAGAGTCCGTCTTAGGCCAGTGAAGACATTGGGCCGAAAAGTTTCCAGTGCTTGGATGACAGAGAAGATTTGGTGACTCAGACTTCAGTGGGTAGTAATAATGTGGATGAAGAGAACATAGACTATGTTTTCAAAACATGTTGATGTTAAAGAAAGAATAGAGAAATGGAAATTGCCTGAGGATAACAAGGTCAAAATAAGGGCTCCTTTATTTTTTAAAAGACAGGCCACATCACTAGGCACATTCATAGACTGAAGATAAGGCTTTGGTTAAGATGAAGATAATGAAAGATCAAAGAGGAGAGGGAGATAACCTAGGTGACAAAGCCTCAGAGAAGTCAGGGTAGAGAGGGATCCAGAAAACAGGAGTCTCGGAGCCTTGCGGAGCGGGAGGTCGTCTTGCTCCTCTGGGATCCGTGAGCACAGCATGCAACACGCTTGTCTACAACTCTGAGACAGGAGCAAAGGACAGAATTCAAGGGAAAAAGAGAGTGGAAGGCTTCGTGCCTGGATTCTTCAAGATTTTTAAAAAGCAAGAAGAATAAATGCCCCTCTAACCAAAGCGAGGGTGAGGGTAAGTTTTGAAGATGCTGGAAAAGTTTGGAATAGATCCCATAGGAAATGTGATCATGAGCCCACTAGAGAAGCAATGATGACTCCCCTCAAATTAACAGTAAGAATTTACATCAGGATCCATCAGTTGGGTTTGGGGGCCTCTGAGCAGCTGTACAGGTGATGGAGATCATGCAGGATTCGTGCCTGGAAAGGACTGCATGGCACTAAGCTATTGGGCATGCACAGTGAAACTTTCAAGCCGTGAGGTCTAGGCTGGTTAGAGGGCAGGAACACAGAGCCTGAAGAAAGTGGCTATAGTGACCAAGAGTGGCGGATGAGTCAAGGCTCACAGTGAGGGGACAACTGAGTTCTGAGGAAGAGAGGGAAAGCAAGAGGGTCACGAGGTTATGCCCAGAGAGAACTACAGAGTCTGAGATTTTAAGATTTAGAAAGTTCCAAGTGGGGGATGTGGGGGTTCAAGTTGATACACAGGTCCAGGGTATGGCAATATCTCTGGGAGGCTGAAATGAAGGAGAGGTGAAGTCCGAAGGTGAGGAGATGAAGCAACTGCAGGGCAGAGAGAACGGTCAGGTTAAACTTAACACCGGTCAGCCCTGGGCTTCCATGACACCACTGCACTCAGACACGGGGGAAGTATTCCATCATCTTTTTGTCACAGAGGGACACAAATGCCTGGTCCAGGTCCAAGGACTTAGGATGGAGAGTCTGATTTATATTCTTTACTTTTCAGGATCAAATTGGGAGAAGCCCATGAATAGAAGGATAATTCTCTAAGATTTGAACAGGTGCATGATCTGGGGTCATATTATGAGGGAATCAACAGAGACCGTGGGCCTTGCTGAGTAAACAGGATGTGGATCCAAATCCCAGTCCTTCCACCTTCTCAGCTGAATGACCTCCAGGCTCAGCAGCCTCTCTAAACCTCAGCCCCCATCTATAAAGTGAGGAACATTGTAACACGTATACGATGCCTAGCAGAGTGTCTGGGCATTCATACTTAGCAAAAGTTGGTTGATATTATTACCCTTCTACAATGGTAGAAGGGCATTTTTCTATGTCCTCAAGAAAAATCATTTTTGGGAGAGTGAGATAGGTAAGAAGAGACAGGAAGCCATTGTGAAGCAAACAAATGTGTAAAATGAAAAAAAAAATCATTTACAATCTTAATTTGTAACTACCTAAAAGTAGGCTGCACAGAGAAATGAAACTATGTCTACACAAAAACTTGGAAAGGAATGTTCATAGCAGCACTGTTCATAATAGTGAAAGAGTGGAGACAACCCAAATGTCCATCAACTGATAAATGAATAAACAAAATGAGGTATAGCCATACAATGTTACATTATTCCATCATAACAAGAAATGAATGACTGATATATGCTGAAATGTGGATGATCCTTGAAAGCATTATGCTAAGTGAAAGAAGTCAGTCACAGAAGTCCGCATATTGCATGATTCTATTTATATGGAATGTCTAGAACAAGCAAATCTATATATAGAGAAACAGCTTCGTGGTTGCCAGGAGCTGAGGGTAGAGGATTGGGGGAAAATGGGAAGTGATTGCTAATGGGTATGGGATTTCCTTTTGGGGTGATGAAAATGTTCTAAAATTTATTGTGGTGATAGCTGCACGACTCTGTAAATACACTAAAAAGCAATGCATTGCACTTTTGTTTTTTAAAGTAAGCTATGCAGTCCTCAATGCCTCCTGCTCCCCAGCTCCTGAATAATGAAGACTTCCCTTCCCTGGGTGAGGCTCTTGACAGGTAGAATACTGTATACGGAATGCAGAATTCCAGCAGTTCCTTGACTTGTGAATATCAGAAGATGTCCATCCTCTTTCTCAGGAGACACTTCCAGGTGGACGCCAGAAGAGGTTATTTCTCTTCTTCCCATCTGCTTCTTTAAATCTTAGCTCCTGCATTCTGTTTCCCCATATGAGCACAGTGGTTAAAAATCAATCTCTGCTTTATCTTCACAGGCAAAAGCTTTAAAGTGGACAGGTCTTTCATACCTAAAGTTTATGAAAAAGAATGAGGGGGCTACTCTGGAGTACTGTGAGTTTTTTCTGCTTCTCCACACTGTAAGGACAGGGTCCCTGTGAGCAATCGTCCTCCAAACCACCCCACCTAATAGGCCACTTCATTTTGTTTAGGAAAGAAAGTTCAAAAAGAGATTACTGGAAAATCATTCCCCATAATCTATTTATTTGATGTTTATCTGATAAACAAGCCAAAAAATTGCCTAAGAAGTTCTCACATCGTATTATTACTTCCAGGAAATCAACCTTCTCCATAAAAATCAACAGTGTTTTTAAAGGAACGTTGAGGTTAAAAAAAAATCAGAATGCCAATTTATTCATTTTTAAAAATAACAATAATCATAGTAATAATAATCATTTCCACATGAACCAGAAGGTCTCTGGGTAATGCTGACCTTTAACCACAAACACATACATGCACACAAACAGAAACTGCCTTTGCTATTCGAACATTCCAGGAATCAAATGAAAACACTGCTCAAAAACTTTCCAGGTAAACCATGTTAATATCTAGGGTTCATAAAGTCTCTTTAAATGTTAATGAAGTCTCTCCAGAAAATGTTCAGCCCTGAAGACACAAAACAAATGACAAAACATCATGTTTTATAACAGGTTACTGTGGTCAATGGAGTATCAGCTATAAAACATAAACTTCCACTGAGGCAAGCACATTCGGCGAGTGTAAAACAGCCCACTGGGCCCAATTTCCATGAAGAGGTGCCAGCCCCATTTGGTATGTACAGTCTACAAATGAATCCAAGCACTATCAGAACTGTTAACTGCATGACTCTGGGTGGCAGGGGGAGGCAAGGGCCTCGAAAAAGAGAGAAAAAGGATTTTTCAGGATACTGGAAATTGAGAGCAGATTATAAAAGATTTAAGTTGAATAACAAGTATAAAGCTTTCATGTATCTCTATGTGAAAAAAATAGCCTAGAAATCTGTAAACGCCAACTTGTTATAAAACATAAATCCATGATACTTCATGATTTATAATCTACTCTTAACATTTCATGTTTTTGCATCCGGATATAAGAAATACAATGCCCTATTCTGTTTTTGCTTGGGTGAGGCTAAAAAACTCAGTACCACCATGTTTTTTGTAGGGTCAAAGAGATGGCTAAGAGATCCCCCTTAATTAATAATTTTTCTTGGCATTTTACAACTCTGGATTTCCCCAAACTCTTGTAGCATCAGAGTAACTTCCAGCTACTCTCATAACATTGCTGTAATCTCAAACTCCTGGGCTCAAGTGATCCTCCCGCCTCAGCCTCCAGAGTAGCTGGACTATAAGCACATATCACCATGCCTGGCCAATTAAAAAACAAACAGGCCAGGCGTGGTGGCTCACTCCTGTAATCCCAGCACTTTGGGAGGCCGCGGCAGGCGGATCACGAGGTCAGGAGATTGAGACCATCCTGGCTAACACCGTGAAACCCCGCCTCTCCTAAAAATACAAAAAAAATTACCCGGGCATGGTGGTGGGCGCCTGTAATCCCAGCTACTCGGGAGGCTGAGGCAGGAGAACCATTTGAATCCAGGAGGCAAAGGTTGCAGTGAGCCAAGATCACACCACTGCACTCCAGCCTGGGCAACAGAGCAAGACTCCGTCTCAAAAACAACAACAACAACAACAAAAACATTTTGTAGACGTGGGTTCTCACTATGTTGCCTAGGCTAGTCTCGAACTCCTGGCATCGTCTTTTATGCTTTGGCATTCAATGCTCAGTAACAACCTGAGCATATTTAATTATAATGCCTCACTTTTAAATAGTACTCTACGGTTCATAAAGTGCTTTCTTTCACACTGATGTAGCCTTCCTTGTATTAAATCACAGCTTTGCAGTTCAATTCTTGCAAAACCCTTTCAAAGGTACTTGTCAATTAATGAAGATTAAACATAAAGGTGATCTGGAATCTATGAGGACAATCTGGGGGAAAATGACTGCCAACTGAAGATGGTAGAAAAAAACATGCCATTGAAATTATTCTCACAGTTTTGACAGTAGAAAAAAGTCATCAAAAGATACCACAAAATGCATAAAATTAAAGGGAAATGTTTCTTGCATGGGCTGCAGTACTGTTTTAAACAGAAGGGAAGGACCATTAAACATGACTGGTATTCACTAAATTTTAACTACACTGGCATCAAAGTCTGAGCCCACGAGTGCAAGTCAGAATAACTTGCACTTATTCCGAAATAAATGTTTCTTTCCACTGCAAGGGTGCATGTGCGAGGGGGGAACAAAGTATTCTTTTTAATATGGAAGCACATCACCCTGACAATCTAACTCTGACAAGCTTGCATAGTCCTAGGCATTCTATTTCTACCTCCTAACAGAACAGCATCAGCAACATTTGTGATCATATTCTGTCAGCTGCTCTGCTAACAATGAGACATTTTTACTTGTATATGGATAGTAAGTTCCCTGAGAAGGTGCATCTCCAGGACCAGTGTTCCACCTTTTTACTTTACAGTCTAATGTCAGCAAGAGCATTTTTGTGCACACATTACCCATGCACACAGCTTACAAATAAACAAGGTTTGTAATCTGCAAATTGATTCTATGGAGCAAATAACTGACTCACCAGATAGCTGTAAAGGCAAATATAAAATCCATGAATTGTGTATCTGTATTGAAAAACCATAAAATGCTCAGGACCTTTATGTTAACAAAAGTATTTTGCTTCCATGTGTTAGATTTTTCCCTTATATGTGTAGAACACACACACAAAAGAGAATTATAAACGTCAGAGTTCTTTTAACCTTTACAAACCAACACAGTAATTATATTGCAAAGATATCTGACAACCCAGGGTAATACTAGAAAAGGATTCTTTCTGCGCCCCCTTCTTTCAAATAGTTCTCAATTTTTCTACAATTTATAGGCGGCCTGTGCAAAAGATTTTCATAGCCATGAATCCTACTAAAGATACATTGGGAGATAAAATAAAATCACTATTCCGATTCACAAGAATATTTGAAACTCTGCCAAAGGGAATGTTTCTCCAAACATAAAGAGAGTATTAAATTTTAAGAGACAGGCTATCATCAAAACGAAGGCAGAGAGAAGTACACGTAAGTCAACCTGACAAGCCCATATTGATAAAGCAGAGATAAAAGTTATCTCCAGGTTACATGCCCAGTACAGGCAGTTCTCAATTTGTGAATGAGTTGTATATAGAAAGTTCATTTGTAAGTCATTTATTTGAAACTCCAAACACATTTTCTCAGAGAAACAGTATTATAAATAGTGCTTAGTTTTGCAGGAAGGCAAAAAGAGCTATAAAGCTTATAATACAGACAAACTATAGTACCATGAGCAGGGGACAGGAGGTGAAGAAATCAGGAGGAGGTAGGTGACTTACAAATGAACTTTCTTTTTCAGTACCTGGAAACACCCAAAGTTGTGTGTTTTGTTTGGTTTTGTTTTGTTTTTCCTGGCATCTGCCTGCCTCTCCTATACTTCTCCCACTGTCTAAATGCTTCATCCCAGCCCATATAATAGAGCACCAAAATAATTTAAAATAGTTAACCCCTTTGCCCAAACTCCCCTTCCCGAGTCCAGTCATCCGGCAATCACAGGCTAATAAAGAGCTCAGTTCAGTAAAGACTTGTTTCTAGGTTTCGACAGCAGATCTAATCTTGAGACAGAGGAATGGGGACATGACCAAGCTATGAGTATACACACAAAGAATGAGTCATCTGGGAGGACTGGCTAATTTCAGGAATTTCCTCATAATTTAGTAATGGTAAACAAGAACAGGACCCAGCTCCTAAGAAATGCAGATGAATGAAGTAAAGTAGAAGCAGGTTCCTGACCAATAGGTATAGATCAAAGGCAGGGCTTCTATCCCACACCTGGTTTCTAGTGTCAGTATCTAGAAGGTTCCTTGCCTTTTCATAGGGAGCCACACATGACTGCCTGCTCTTCTTCCCATGAAGATAACATAAGGGACTGTCAGTTCAGACCCGGATGGTTTAAAAGATGAAGAGTCCCAGCCTGGCGTGGCGGTGACTCATGCCTTTAATCCCAGCACTTTGGGAGGCCGAGTTGGGCAGATCACCTGAGGTCAGGAGTTCGAGACCAGCCTGATCAACATGGCGAAATCCCATCACTACTAAAAATAAAAAATAAAAAAATTAGCCAGGCATGGTGGCGTGTGCCTGTAATCCTAGCTACTGGGGAGGCTGAGACAGGAGAATCCCTTGAACCCAGGAGGTGAAGGTTGTAGTGAGCCGAGCTCACACCACTGCACTCCAGCCTGGGTGACAGAGTGAGACTCCGTCTCAGAAAAAAAAAAAAAAAAAAAATGAAGAGTTCTGATACATTGACTCAGTGGTCTCCTGCTGTTCCTGGGACAGAGATGTAATGCCCTGCAAATAACAGGGTACTCATGGCCAAACCTCGGTCGGGGCTGGGATGGGAGTAAAGATGATGTCAGCAAGGTATCCAGTTGTGGCAGAAACTGGTTAGTTGTTGAAAAAACAGTTTCCCTGTACTCCTTGGCATACAGGCTGACAATTCTCCGCTTTACCTGCAGTTGACTATGTCCATGTGACTAAAGTCTGGTCAAGGGAACATGGAAGGAAGCAGTGTATGCCAATACACCAACAAACCTCCCAGGGGACCACTCACTCTCTCTTCCCCACCTCTCTCTTCTGCCAGGTGCAGAAGATCCGTAGGGTCTCCCAACACCGAGGGAATTTCTGAGCCTTGAGGTAGAAGGACCCTCGGTCTGGGAATCACCACTATACGGACGCCCTCTCCAACTGTAGGACACCCCAAATTATCCATAACACCATCAAAAAAGGAACTCGTCCTGTGTTCCACCCCAAAGAGTTGGGGTTGCTTGTTATTGCAACATCCTTGCCCACTGTACCATCACCTCTTTGTTGCATCTCAGGAAATGTCCTTTACATTCACCTGCGCTGGACAATCCACTAGGTTTGTTTGTCCTCAAATGAAATGGCCTCACACTGCTGAGATTTTATAATACCTCAAGTTTTTATAGGGTTTCTCCTTCCTTCACTGTGGTTGGTAAGTTTAACCCAAGAAAGCCCTCTTATTCCTTCTAATCCATTTGGGAAACTGAAGAAGTAAATGTGTTGAATCATTAACCTTACTTTGAGTATCCTTGTGAGTCAACAGGGCTCTGGGTTCACCAGGGCTTCATCTATGAGTACAATTCAGAATTTTTTTGTGGGCCATTTTTCTCCTTCCCAGGAAGGTTTTTCCCATTATTTCCAGATTTCACAAATAGATGAGGGTCACAGAAATAAGTATTCTGCCTAAGAAAACTAGGATCATATCACTTTTATAACTAAATCCATGGAAGTGACATCAAGTGAACTTTGTTGAAAACAGCTTGCTCACTTCATTCACTATTCATTTATTCAGCTTACTTTTAATGGAAGAGGGGAGAAGAGACTGAAGACAGATGAAAGTGAAGAATGGAAATAAGTTGTAACCATTCCCCACGCCTAACTCTGTAAATATTCCCCTTATTCTATTCATAAGTTGTTAGAGGACACAATAAAAACTAAGTTAAGATATAATTTGAAATGGAGTCTGTCTAATCCAAAACCCTAGCTTTCTACCCTTGCTCCTCACACAGCGATTTTCTGAAATTGTCCACCCTCATCACTTTGTTGCATCTCTAGAAAGATCCAGGGATTAAATAATTATGTGCTTCCTGTGTGGCATCCTAAGAATTAAGAGAAGTGACCTGTTTGATGTCTGTGTGCACCCTCTCTTTGACAAAGCATGGCTGATAGGTTTCCCAATCCTTATGGAGCTCTGTTGAGGGTTACACAGCAAAGATTCTGCCTGCCTTTACCTTGCAATTGCTATGAGAATAAATTCAAAATGGTTCCCGAGTTCAGCATGTGACTCCCACTTCTGCTGCCAAAAAAACAAGACAGCTATTGTGTTGAATGCACTCTACTCATCAGGCACTCTGAGAATGAAGGTGACCTGGCTGGTATATATGGGTCTGTGGAAAGACAAAGTATTTTTATATAGAACCATTGACTACCATTACAATTTTGAAATATGTTCCCTATAAAAAAACACTGAAGTCAATACATTAGTTTAAAAGGACATAAAAAGAGTCTTTATTCTGCCAATGTGAACATAGGTGCTTCCACAGCAAGCCCATAAAGGGAATCTAGAGGCTACTTCATGGAGTATTCTGCCATTGCCAATGTCCGCTCTACAAAAGATGTCATTCTTTTATACATTCTTTTCTTTTATTTTAGTTTTTCTAGAGACAGGGTCTTACTCTGCCACCCAGAGGTGTGCAGTGGTGCAATCATGGCTCATTGTAGCCTTGAACTCCTGGGCTCAAGCAATCCTCCCACCTCAGTTTCCAGAGCAGTTAGGACTACAGACTCACACTATTACACTCAGCTAATTTAAAAAAAAAAAATTTTAAAGAGACAAAATCTTGTTCTGCCCAGGCTGGAGTGCAGTGATATGATCACAGCTCACTGCCCCCTCAAACTCCTAGACTCAAGTGATCCTGCTACATAAGCCTCCCAAGTAGCTAGGACTACAAGCTCATGCCACCATGCTCAGCTAGGTTTTAAAATTTTTTTGCAGAGATAGGGTCTCACTATGTTGTCCAGGCTGGTCTCAAACTCCTGGCTTCAAGTGATCCTTCCACCTCAGCCTCTCAAAGTGTTGGGATTGCAGGGGTGAGCCACCACATCCAGCCTCTTTCTCAATTATAAATTCTAATAAAATATGTATTCATAGTATAACATGCAAAGCTATGTAAGTCATGTTTTAGATATGCCATGGCTGGTTCCTATTCCATGGGGAGTTCTCAGCATCATAAAGGTATTTGAAGTTTAAGTCCACATGTAAAGGTGATGCTCAATGCTCAATTCCCAGACTAGAACCAGAACTTCCACAATTTCACATTTTTAAGAATATCAAGCAACTTCCACTTATAATTAACTATAAAAAGGGTTAATTTTCTCTTCAGTTGCCTATTGTCAATAAAATGTTTACTTAGCCTAATGACTGATACCAAAGAAGGTATAAGGACTCAACCATTAAGAAACAATGATGTACAATGTTGACTGAGAAAGGGACGGAGATCTTCGAAGACCTTCAAAACATAAATCTGATTACTGCCACCCATAATCAAATGTGTATGTCTAAGTCTTCCCCAGATGGATACACCTGCGGTTCTGACCCTGAACCGATGCAAGGCCATACCTCGGTGAGGGCTAACAGGCTATAATTGCTGGCAGGGAGGCTATCAGCTCGTCACGGAGATAAAAATATGGTTATCCTTGAGCGATAGGTGGAAATTCGTGAAATAAGTGACGAAAACAAGGGTATAAAGGCTACAGAAACCCTTTCCTACCAAACACAGAGTGAGATACAAGCCTGAGAGAAAACAAAAAGAACACAGCCAATGCCAGCCACAGCATGATGTGAGGATGTGTCTACTAGGTCACATTATCTTCGTTGAAAACACATGGTACCTGAAGATCAAGAGTTTGAGGTTTAAGCATGCATACACTTTTTTCTGTTTTTTTTTTTCTACTATAAAGTTCAGTGTACTTTTGTGGCATTTTAACTTTCAGTTTTGGTACCTTGGGAACACAACATCCTCTACCTTGGCAGAGTTAAGCGGGGTATGAATGGCCTTTTCCGAAGTAGAATGGTGATTTAATAGAGTTTTTATGTGTAAGTATGGTTCAACAGTAGACCCAACATTTTAATCAAGAGGACAGAAGTGTCAATTTGAAAGATGTTCTAACACTGTTCATGGCTACTGCTAGGACCAGAGTACAGCAATCCTTCCCTTCTCTTTATGTGGACAGCAGGGACTCCTTAAGTAGGCTGACCTGGCCATTCATTCAGTCCAGCCACAGGCTTTCTGGTCCACATTCCAGTGTAGGCAGATGCTGTGTTGACGCTCTTTTTAATCCTCCTTCCTCACCTAGAATACATTCTTCTTCTATGTAGGCATGCAAATATCTGCTGAATGGATTATATCAGTTATGGACACCAATACTACCTGTCCAGTAAGTACGACCCAGAAATCATCTTTGACTCCTTCCTCTCCATTCTCCAAATTCATCAATTACTAAGTTATATTATTTTACTCCTTCAAATGCCTTTGAATATGTTGCCCCCTTTGCCTTTCCTGCCATCCTCCCAACACCCTCAAATGAATAAGCTCTCATTACCTATTATTAATTCCTGACTCACCTGCCCCCTGTCTCTCCCAACTCTGGCCACCCTACATACATTGTCACTCATTTCAGATAGATACACACCAACTCACCGAGCCCCTTCCCTAAACAAGAACTGGGAACTCTGTGTCACCTGCTGCATTAATTTCACACTCCTCTGCCAGGTCTTAGTGACCTTTAGCTCTGTCGTCCCCACAGCTGTCAAATTCTCTTTCATACCAATCTCCAGCAATGCACACAGAACTCCGCTGGCCCCTCCAACATATCCCACGCAGACCATCTGTGTCCCTTCCTCATGCTTTCGTCCCTGCTGCCACTGTGCCTAGAAGGACCCCTTAGTTTCCTCCACCTATCATCGCTACACATCCTGTTAAGGTCCCTATCAGGTTTTGCTTCTCATAGGAAGCTCTTCCTGGAGACCCCAATCCCCAGCCATTTCTCATTCCTCTACTGAACCTAACACTGGCACCCCATTACAAATTCTTAGTTGTCTATTGTCGTGGATTGCTCTATAATTGCTTCCTGGGGATTAGTATTTTGCCCTCTGCTAGATTTTTTGTTTTGTTTTTTTGATGGAGTCTTATTCTGTCACCCAGGCTGGGGTGCAGTGGCCAGATCTCGGCTCACTGCAACCTCCACCTTCTGAGTTCAAGCAATTCTCTTGCCTCAGCCTCCCAAGTAGCTGAGATTACAGGTACACACCACCATGCCTGGCTAATTTTTTTTTTTTTTGAGACGGAGTCTCGCTCTGCCCAGGTTGGCATGCAGTGGCATGATCTCAGCTCACTGCAACCTCTGTCTCCTGGGTTCAAGTGCTTCTCTTGCCTCAGTCTCCTGAGTAGCTGGGATTATAGGCATGCGCCACAATACGCAGCTAATTTTATTTGTATTTTTAGTAGAGACGGGGTTTCTTCATGTTGGTCAGGCTGGTCTCAAACTCCCGACCTCAGGTGATCTGCCTGCCTCGGCCTCCCAAAGTGTTGGGATTACAGGCAAGAGCCACCGTGCCCGGCCTAATTTTTGTAATTTTAGTAGAGATGGGGTTTCACCATGCTGGCCAGTCTGGTTTCGATCTCCTGACCTCAAGTGATCTGCCCTCCTCAGCCAACCAAAGTGTCAACTAGATTTTTTTGAAGATAATTTTAGATTTACAGAAAGTGGCAAAAATAGTACAGAGCTCCCTTGTACCTTCCACCCCGTTTCCCCCTATGTTAACAGCTTACAAAACCATAGAACCATGATCAAAACTAGAAAGTTAACCTGGGTCACGACTACTCAACAAACCATAGGATATATTAGGATTTTACCAGTTTTTGCACCAAACAGGCTTTTTTTTTTTTTTTTTTTTTTTCCTGTTTCAGGATCCTATTTAGAATTTTATGTGGTCATATTTCTTTAGTTTCATCTAATCTGTGACAGTTCCTGAATCCTTCCTCAAAGACCTTGACAATTTTAAGGGGAGGGGTCAGTTGGTTTCTAGAATGTCCTTCCATTTGGGTTTGTCTGCTATTTTCTCTTGATTAGAGTGAGATTATGCCTGTTCAGGGAGGATATCAGAGATGACATGCCCTTCTCAGTGGGACACATGACGTCAATATGTATCACTGGTGACATTAACCTTGATCACTCAGTTAAGGTGATGTCTGCCAGGATTCTTCACTGTAAACTTTTATTTTTCTCTTTGTAATTACTAAATGTTTGGGGGAGGGATATTTTGAAATTCTATAAATTTCCTGTTTCTGCATATACTTTTGCCCTCTCATTCTAATCCATCTAATCCACATCTGCCCATCTAATGCATCCATCAGTGGAACTTTCTCATGGCAATTCTTACTATGAGTTCTAATGATGTTTTCATACTCCTTCCTTCCTCGTTTGTTTATTAACTGAAATTCTGCTGTAGGGAAGAGTCATCCCTTTTCCCTTATTTATTTATTCATTGGACTCAATGGATATTTTATTCTTTGGGTTATAATCCAGCATTTATTTCCTTATTCAGTTATTCTAAGCTGTAGCTAGATATTCCACCACTTCAGAGCAGACACGGCCACGTTGTGTCCTGTGTTACAGGTTGCCCCTCATGTCTAAGACAAGGACAGGCACACAGTGGGTATTCGGCTCATTTGTTCATTCATTTGACAAATTATGTTGATGGCCTTGTGTTAGGTGTTAGAGTTACAATAAATAAAACAATCCCTCTTTTTGAGTGGTTTACAGCTTAGTTAGCAGAGACCTGCAGGCACAACTGCAAGTCCTTGTTAAAAATATTAGGCAAGTACAGCAATGGCCCAGAAGAAAATATAGTCAACTCTACCTGGAGAAAAAGGGGTGTGGCAATTGTAGGCAGGAAAGACCTCCTTAAGACCAAGCAGCATCCCGCTTCCCTTCTCTTCTGCTTGCTCTATAAAAATCAATGGGCACATAAAATATCTAGAGACGCACGCCATCACGCAGTTAGCAGGTACTCCAAGCCCCTGAATCTTCTAAACTAATTCCCCAAATCAAACCTCAAGGGCACACTATTTAGGAAGATTTAAAGTAATAAACTCAGACTCTTTATATAGTGACTATGTGCTTTTCTAGGAAAATTGGTAACAGCTACGGTAAAAGAAAAAAAAAAATCTGAAAAAGCCATTTGTCTTAATCCAGTCTTCAAATCCAATTTCATTGTTTTTATTCCTTCACAGGGAATAATGAAGAGCAAATAAGGAATATCATCAGTCAAAGATGGACTCCCCAAGTCTCTTTACTTAATTCAATTTTCTTGTACTGCTCTTACAGTATTTTCCAAACAAAGCTGTTCTTTTCTACATACCATAGTTCAGCCCTGCTAATGTCCTCAGGAATAATAAACAAACAGTGGGGGCACATCTTCTGCCACAAATTACCCTCTGCAACATTCTTCATCCAAAGCATTTTCAATTCCAAGCAAGCAAAGACACAAGGAAAATACATTGCCTTATTACAAGAACTGCACACAATAGAGAATCTGTATTCAGACACTTACTGACACTGAAACCTGTTAATATGTAACTCCTACTATTGTTCTAAAGGATGAATAAGCAAACTCTCCTGCACACACAATGTTACATCATGTACTTTAATTATAATAGTAAATACTGCCGAAGGAATTTTGCTTTCACTGTTTCATATCACCCTTTCTAATTAATGTCAATGTGTCTTTTCCATGTAAGAGAGCATAGAGCAGAGGCACATATGTGTTGTCTTTGCATGTCTGCCCAAACGCACACATAGTCATGAATGCACATACAAATAAGCTCTTATGCACACAGATTCACCCCCACGTTCGCATGCATTTATAAACACAGCTGGCCCCGCCCCTGAGCATGCATGGAGTATACACAAACAGCAAACAGGCCAGTTGACTTCCTTTCGTTAACTTTTATAGGAGATTAAGATAAAAAGCTAAAAAAAGACAAGTAGACACTTCATGGAGCCTGTGATTAAGAGAGACGCTAATGAGACAGATGGGCTGATGCATAAAGGGAACTTCAGCACACCAGCCCACACTCGGTAAAGATTTACCGCGCTCCACCGTCTCCATTTCAAGTCTTCATCACATATGCTACTTACGTTACTCTTGTCTCCAGACCACAGACACTCCTCACTTTTCTCTGCCCAGACCTCCCTAAATTAGGATTATTAAATGACACAAGATAGCAGTCTTCTGCTTTAATGCTGTTATTCAAGGTTTACTCACAGGCAATATTTACTATAAAATCATGTGGTTTGGCCAAGCACGGTGGCTCATGTCTGCAACCCCAGCACTTTGGGAGGCTGAAGGGGGTGGATCACCTGAGGTCAGGAGTTCGAGACCAGCCTGGCCAATATAGTGAAACCTCATCTCTACTAAAAATACAAAAATTAGCCAGGTGCGGTGGTGCACATCTGTATTCCCAGCTACTTGGGAGGCTGAGGTGAAAGGATTGCTTGAACCCAGGAGGCGGAGGTTGCAGTGAGCCGAGATTATGCCATTGCACTCCAGCTTGGGCAACAGAGCAAGACTCTGTTTCAAAAAAGAAAAAAAAAGGAAAAAAAAACATGTGGTTTACAGCTTAACAGAGTGGACAATTCTGTTACAGGGCTCATCAGAATATTTTTGGAAAAATTCTGTAAACATAGAAGAATTTCTGGGCCAGAAAAATGAGGAGCAGAAAAAATAATTCATATTGAATTTTTAAATTTTTATACAATAGATTTTGCCTCTGATATGATTGGTTTTCTAAGCTATTTCCACGTGATTACTGTCTCTAAGAGTTCACTCCATGCCACAAGAAACTGCAGAGTTACAGAAATAGCACATGTAGAGGGCTCTACAATTTACAAAACATTTTCAATGCATTATCTCATTTGATCACCACAATACCCCTGAGACAGATATTATAATTATCTCTATTTTATAAAGATGGGGGGAAACCCTCAGATTTTGAGTCATTTCCCTAAGGTCACAAAGCTGATAAGTTGCAGAACTGAGATTCAAAACTAGAATTTCTGATGTTGTATCTCATTTTCTCCCACTACATTAATTTTATTAAATTTTTCTTGAATTCATTTTTGGTTCTATTTTGTAATAGTAGACTATAAATTCTGCTCATTACATAAATATTTTATGTGCTTCTAAATGAAACTAACTCTTTAATCCCTAAATGTTTTTGGTAACATTCTCTTTTCTGGTTAAACTAAAATGCCCAGGTTCCTTTATCATCTGCTTTCTTCATTCCCTGGAATCTTTCATTTGAGAGATCTGATGTTCCATTATCTGAGGATCTGATGATTTCTAACTATGCTGACAAATCTTCCTTTTGCTTTTTAAAAACTGTTGCTGCGCATATTGTTCAGTAGCTTTCAATTTTATCCACCATGACTTCCACGCTCGTATCCTAATATTTATCACAATGGCTACCCCATTCCAGAAAATCTGAAGAGTTCTACATTTGTATTCAACTACATTTACTTCTCAAATCTTCCTTCTCTGTCACTGTTATTACCAAGATCCTGGAATTAAACAGAAGAGTTCTCCTTTCCGGTCAGTCAGTTCATCCTTCCAGAGCCAGCCCAATGCGTGCTTTAACATCACTCCTTTTCAGCTGAGTACTTTCTGATGTCATAAAATGCTTACCTACAATACTATCTTATGCAGGGGGCAAAAGGAAGAGGTAGCTTTAAAAAGATCCATTTATGTGCCAACACAGCCTGATAACTATAGACTAGTAGGAAAAAGAGGAAAAAAAAAATCACAAGATGATAGCTCAATGGGACATCAGACAAGGCCCCCTTTTTGGGGTATGTGTAGGGGATTCTTGACTATGGTCACTATATTCCAGCAGTGACACAAGTTAGAGCTTCTGGGGCTGAAGTCCACATTGTCTAAACAGGAGAGTCAGACTTTGGGGCAAACCATCCTCCTGTCTTATTGCCCAATTCCACTTTCCCTGCCGTTTTAATGGGATTATTTTGGAATCTGCTATTTCTGTCTCACTCCTTTTCCCAAAACTGTCATATAAGTACTGCAGCTCGACTACTTCACAGCTGCCAAATTTCACTCCAGAGATGGCTGTATTTCAGTGGCAAGTGAAGTGATGATCCCTCTGTGTCATCGAAATACTCATTTAAGGGGTTAAGCATCTGGCAGAGGGTTGCCTTTGTGCATGAACGGAGTGCTTTTGTTTTGGTTTGTTTTATTGTCTACCCTGGAGAAGGAGGTCATTAGCTCCACCTGAGCGTGATGGAAGACACACACACACCAAAAAACACTCTACGCAGCTACTAAAATGCACGGGGGAAACATAAACAGTGACCGCTTTTCATAGGTTCTTTTCCACAGGGACTTCAAAGTCTTAAAGCATCAAGGTTGCAAAATGATGGTAATTTTTAGAGGTGGAAGAAACCTCTGAGAACAAACCACTCATGTTACAGATGGGGAACTTGGAAGTACAGGGTCACTGAGTATCTTGTTCAAAGTCCCCCTGATTCATTCCCAAGTCCAAGGGCGTTTCGCTTGAATTTTGAATTTGGCTTTATCTGCAGACACACTCAGAGTATCACATCTCTGTCAGTCAAGTCAAGCACAGACCCAGCTTCTAAAGCACACGGCATCAGCACTGAATTTCTTGTTTTGTTTGGCTATGTTTATTTGTTTAGGTACTCAGGAAAACCACCAGGAAAAAAACAGGGTGTTGAATAGAAGGGGAACAGAACACAGTAGATACGGCAGCAACAAATGTTTATTGGGCATTGACTATGTGCCAGGCCAGGCATTGTTCTCAGGTTTATATGTATACAATTCTCACAGTGCTCTGTGGCTCCCATTTTAAAGAGAGAGAGAGAGAGAGAGAGAGAGAGAGAGAGAGAGAGAGAGAGAGAGAAAGAGAAGAATGATTATTTAGGAAGACAAAACAAGAGGGACAGAATATAATTGCCAACTCAAAAAAAAAAAAAACTACCTTCCCAAATTTTACTAAAACATTCAGCAAAAATCTAAAAAAATACCAGTGATATACTTCTCACTTATTCTGAAGAGATGATCCTTCTTAATACTACTTGGCATATAGCTGTTTCTTGCTAATAAAAAAAAAAGTACTTCCAAGATGTTCTGTATATTATTTCCAAATCTTACAACAGTTGTTTCAACAATCAGTGAATGAATGATTCACTATTGAACACTGAAGAAATGAGAAGCACTAATGATATTCAGGGAGCACAGGTCTTGAGTTAGGGAGAAAAGGAACTGAATGTTCATTTTCTCTTCCATCTCTAAAGACTATAACGTTAAAAGCTCTCATACCTCACATTCCTGAACTTAGAAAACATATTTAAATGCTTCATTTCATTTGATAACCTCTATGAGAAAAACACAGTAATTTGAAAAGTACCATAGAACACTGTCATTTTGATAAAGCTGTATGAAAGTTGGATTTCTACCTCCAGTTTTTTCCATACTTTGAGTAGTATGGTTTGCCAACATTGAAAGCAGCATTAGTGTACCAGGGGAAGGTCTGAGGAGCAGTCTGCTTTAGGGTGGCAATAAGAAAGACAAAATTGTAAGCTTTGATATCAACCATTTTCTAATGTGTTTTAAGAGTAAACACAGATTACGGAATAGTCTACCTTATTTCATGAGAGTTATTACAATTATGTGACTATTTCCATACTGACACCAGAAATCATATTATTTATAAAACTTTCAAAGAATAAAATGCTTCATATGGAAGCCTGGTAAGTTATTTTAAAACTTTAAAGTACTCCAAAATAGTTTAAAAGCTATGCCTACACATAAAACACAATATACTCTTGAATCTTTGACCCTACATTTTTCATTTTTCCTAAAAAATTCATTAAATGTCTCAAAATAATGCCTTTACCCAAACTGGCTATGAATTATGGAGGCTATCTACAGATTGAAGAAAGGCTGGGAGAAAAGGGAAGGGCATTTTTATGCTGAAAGATAAATTTTGGGGAAGTCTGTATTTTAAATACTTAATATCAGTAGGAGTTTCTTAACCTTAGAGATGTACATTTCAACATTTTGCCTTTTCCTTTTCAACCTTATGATATAGATGTAGTCGAAGGGTTGAGGGGACTCACATCCCTACGGTTTTTCTTTTTGTGTTTCTGTGGGATAAAGGAAACATTTCCCAAGAGCTGAGGGGCAGGGTGAGTTACATACGGTGCCTGAAGGGGAAGAGACCCCAGGTTCCAGAATGCACTGTGTGTGTGTGTGTGTGTGTGTGTGTGTGTGTGTGTGTGTGTGTGTGTTGGATAGGTGTGAGTGGGTGGGGAGTAGGGGATGAAACAGGCAACTAAACTGGACATGTTAAAGAAAGAAGAAAACATCTGGATAGAGTACGTGGTGGATGGTTGAGGTCCCGAAGAGAGCAGTTGACCAGGGAGGCATAAGATAGAGAAAAAGGCCTGTAATCCCAGCACTTTGGGAGGCCGAGACGGGCGGATCACAAGGTCAGGAGATCGAGACCATCCTGGCTAACACGGCGAAACCCCGTCTCTACTAAAAACACAAAAAATTAGCCGGGCGAGGTGGCGGCGCCTGTGGTCCCAGCTACTCGGGAGGCTGAGGCAGGAGAATGGCGTGAACCCGGGAGGCGGAGCTTGCAGTGAGCTGAGATCGCGCCACTGCACTCCAGCCTGGGCGACACAGCGAGACTCCGTCTCAAAAAAAAAAAAAAAGATAGAGAAAAAGGTTCGTCAAAGACAGTAAATCCAAAGCTAAAAATGCAGCCTTTACCAAACGCAGGTCAAGGCCTAAGGAGATAAAAGAAATCTCTGAGCAGATCCTGTTATTTAAGAGACCACTAAAAGCACCCAGGAATGTAGGGAGGAAGGTAAGAAGAACCACAATCCCACAAACAATGCTGAGTGGAAGGGTACCAAACAGTAAAGAGGTCAAGATGTGACAAATGGAGGGGCTGTTATTTAGATCTGGAAACTAAAATCTGTTTAAAGTGAACTAAAGAAAGTTAATTATGCATGTGCACAAAAGGTAGGATTAATTATTCAATTAATCTCACTCTCTGAGACAAATTATAATGGGTAAAGTAAGAAAAAGGATACGGTTAGTAAGAGAATAAGGTACGTGTGTTCTGATGAACCTCAATTCTTCCTTTGGGTGGTTAAAAAAATCACCATACTGTGATAAAGACAGGGTGACATCCATCTTTCTAACATGTTTGTATAGTTATAAAAAGTAAAAGACTCATTTCACGATTTCTTAAGGATATGGACTGTCAATAAGATGCATCATTTACATTACCTAAATTGAGAGATCAGTAGTCCTACGATCTTTACTGACGCCAGCAACTGTGCATTCGAGGGGCATTTGACAGTATGCTTCTCTCTTTACCTTCTTAATTTCCCAACCTGGTCCAGCTGTCAACAATCAAAGCCTCATTGTCAGTCCCCGACTATTCTCTGGTTCTTTCTGTTCTATACCTTCCAGATCAACAGGTCTTTCTCCACTGGTTTCTCCAGTTTCCAATTTCAGATGCACTCCATGCCTCTTTTTAGAATGGTCCAGTTCATCGCCCCTATTCACCCAAACCAGTTATGATGGTGTTGACTGTATCTCCCTGAGAACTGTAAACTCCATTAGGGCCAGTCTCATGTCTACCTTGTTTTCCTCCATTATCTTCAGTGAACCGCCCTATACTGGAACATAGCGGCCCCTAAAAAGGCCTTTGCTAAATTAATAAATGAGTGATGAATGACTGAATGGGATTAAAATTAAAGACCTTGTCTCAGTTTCTCACAACTCAAAAGCTGTGCTTTAACTTTGTGCTGGCAAAATCCTAAGGCACCCCAAAATCTCCGTGGGACTTTGCGAACTGAGATTTCAACAATGATTCTGCCTGGTCTTGCAGACAGGTCTTATAAGTGAATGCACAAATGGTTTGGGCAACCATGTGTAGTATATGGAAACAACCAAAACCTGCTAACCACAGATCTGAGGTTGCAGCACAATTAATATGGTTAAGTATTTCCCACTCTCCTGCCTCCCTAGAGAAATTTATTCTGGTAAGCCCTTGACAACCAACACGTCTGCATTTCTACACACCAGTCAGCGATCCACAGCAAGAGGATCCTTTCTTCCTCTCTGAGTCTCTCTTGATTTTGTAGTTGGGAGGAAGCTAAGTGCTATTCAAATACCAAATGTTCCATATGGTAGTGTTATTACCATTCCCACTACCATTACGTGAGGCCCTCTACCTACACTCACGAGGTGCCTCATCAGAATCTGGCAGAACGTTATGAACTCTTTTCCTGACCTGTATTTGCGAACACATTTGTTGTCCTCTCTCCCTCTATGAACTTATTAATTTTGTTGAAATAATATACATGTGTGTATAAATCCAAGTTTTGTTTTCTTATTCATCCTCATAGTCACTTACAGGGGAATGATTTATGACACATTAAGGAGGTATTCTTAAGCTAACATGTCTTAATTAGGAATTCAGATATTCCTCTTCTGCTGAGAAATACAGAGCTGTTCAAATTAGACCAGAAATTAGGGCCAAAACGAATGCAGCCTCTACATACATAAGCTCATTGCAGGGTAACCAGTGAAAGGCAGAGGCTGAAGACACACAAGTCATTCTGCGTTTGTCTCCTTCATGCTAAATGATTCTTTGACTGCTTTTCCTTTCACTTTGCAGCGTTATGATGGAGCCAAAGGGTCAAGAGATTCACAACCCTACAGCCCTCCCCTTCGTTCATCTGTAGCATAAAGCATGCATTTCCTAAGAGCTGGGTGTGGGGGTCTCTTCATCTACCTTCTCTTTCATTTATTTAGTGAAATGAAGCTTATTTAGTAATGACGGAAAGAGATGAGCCAACTAGGGCAGCTCACATATGGTGCCAGACGGTGAGGGACTCTCTCTGTGCCCAAGGCACTTGCTGTACCACAGGAGCTAGGCAGCCCTGGGTGGGAAGGAAGCTCTGCTCTTAACCAACGGCTGCTCCAAGGGTTCCCCCAGCCAGGTGATCCAGACAGCTATGGTTTCAAAGCTCTGTGAAAAATGAGTCTCTGACTTGAAGACTTCAATCAGGCAGCCTCTCCAGGACTGGGATTACTCCACTAATACAAATTAAAGCCATTCAGAAGTATGCTAAACCCTTTTTTAGATACTAGAGAAGGATGAAAAGAGGGAGGAAAAAGAAGCAAAGTAATTTTGCAAGATTAGGATTATACTGTGGTTTATGCCAATACCTTACATTTGTTTACTTCTATATTGATCATTTTCTCAAATGATTAAATACTCCTGAAATAGGAGCTTTAACAATTTTAAACATTTCATATATATTATTTGCAGCAACACCCAAGGGAGAAGGGTACTATTATTATCTGAATTTTACATGCAAAGTGACTTGCCCAATGTCACACTTCAAAAAAACAGCAGAGTTGGAATTTGAGCCCAGGCAGCCTGAAGCTTGCAGTCTTATCTACTGTGAGCTACAGCTTTTCTATCATATGGCACTAACATAGTTATATTTAATCATGCTCCCGATATTGGACATATATATATATATACACACACACACACATACATACACACATACATATATAGGCACATACATATTTTTAAACTAATGAGCAGTATAACTTCAGATACATGTCTAATAAAGATTTTTTATTAAATACCTTTTCACTCTTTTTAAGAAATGAAACATTATGCTTTCCACTGAAAAATGATTGCTATCTAGTGATTTCATAGTTGTCTAAAAATACTTGGCCAGAAAGGAAGAACTTAAAATTCCCTAGGACCCTTCCACTACTTCTGGATTTAATATTATTTCTGAAATGTCGAAATCTGGTAAGTTTCAAAGATGCTACTGTCTAATGGAGGAAGGTTCTACAAAACAGTACAATTTACTTACAAATGACCCCCCCACCCCAAAACCCAAAATACATGGAAACACCATTTTGCATAATCAGTCAGCAAAAACTCCTTTTGTTTTCCAAATTCCCAGCATTGGAAAATTGTATTAAGTAGACACTCTCATAAACTGCCTCTGGAAATACAAACTGGTATGACTTTACTGGAAAGTAATTTGGGAACAAGTTACCAAAAGCCATAAAACTTGAAAACTCTTACACTTACCAGTGTGCTGCTAAGAAATTAGCCTAACGAAATAATCTGCAATGGGAACTAACACAGAGCTATAAGAATATTTTTGGCACCATTAAAGCAATAAAATGGCTGGGCATGGTGGCTCACGCCTGTAATCCCAGCACTTTGGGAGGCTGAAGTGGGAGGACTGCTTGAGGTCACGAATTTGAGACCAGCCTGGGCAACATGGCAAAGTCCCTTCACTATAAAAAAAAAAATACAAAAGTTAGCCAGGTGTGGTGGCATGCACCTGTAATCCCAGCTATTAATACTTGGGAGGCTGAGGTGGGAGGGTGACTTGAGCCCTGGAGGCAGAGGTTGCAGAGAGCCAAAATCATGCCACTGCACTCCAGCCTGGGTGACAGAGTGAGACCCTATCTCAAGAAAATAAAAAGGCAAAAAATTAGAAACGACTAACTGTCCAGTTAGAAGGGATATAAATTAAATAAATTTTAGAATATTTACTCAATGGTATACTATACAATCATTAATAATTATACTGTAGAAAAATATCTGTTGCTATGAAAGATGTTCAGAATTACATTGTTAGGAGGAACAAGACTCTTAATAATCTCTACTACTTCTACAATCTCTACTACCATTTGATGTTCGTCTCTCCAGGTGAATTTATAAACACTGCCTTCAGAATTATCAGCAACGCCTTGTCATCTATCCTAACCAGTGACCTCAAAATAAGTAGAAGTTACTTCCTTTCCCACAAAAAAGCAAGGGTTTCATTTTTATAAAAGAGACAGTAGGGAGAAATGGAGTCTACGTAAATAGATACATATTTATGTTCTGTGTGTATGTTTGTGTAACCAGATATGTATATACCCCCACCACTATCTTGGGGACTTTACAACTCAGTGATAATTATTTTCCTTTAAAGATTTTGGAGACGTTTACCTGTACCATGTGCTTTCATCACAATGGAGAAGCATAAGCTATCAGTTCCTTGCGGCGGATCTCTTCACGAAGATTTTGCTTGAGTAGAAAGGGTGGCAGTGGAGAATCTCAATGTAAAATGCCTAGACCTGTAATTATAAAAACAATATTCCCACTGAGTTAGGCAGCTTCTGTGGTCTTCATTCACATTTGCTGATGTCACAGAAACGGGAAACATCATATTGCATAATCTCTCTCATACACACATGCACACACACAAGCGTGCACACACACACACACACACACACACACACACACAAGATTTTTAAATCACAATGTCAAAAACTCAGCAGGCAGAGACACAGCAGGTTCCTATCCCCAGAGATGAGTGGGTTCTGGCCAGGGGTTGCTTCCCACCCCATCTCCTCACCTTAGGGACACCACTATCAAAATAATCCTGTTCCTGCCCCTCCCTCTCTGCTTAATGATTCTAAGATTTCTAAGAAATAAAAAGCAGTCAGTTCTTCACAGAAAATGTCAGAAACAATGCTGAATTTGATGCTCTCTTTCTCTAAGACTCCTTCTAGCCACACAATTATGCAAATTCAGTGCATGTATTTACCATTCTGGCCTGACTTTCACTTTTGAAACTACACATGCCTCTTTGTTAATAACTCAGTTAAGACATGGTATCAGCGATGGCCAAGGTCATCACGAACATTGATTAAACATTTACTATGTTCTGGGCCCTGGACTGAGGGTTTTACACACATTGCCCCACTCCATTGCAGTCTGTGAGGTAGCCAGGAATCATGATTACCTCTGCATTATTGACAAGAAAACTGAGAGTAAATACAGCCAACAGATGTTAAAGCCAGCACTTAAGCCAACCATTTACAGAGGTCATGCTTAGGATTCTAGTACTATACCATCGCTTCAAAGCTGATATTGCTATCAACACTTCTGTAGTTAGTATTAAAACATGTCGGGGCGGGGCGTGGTGGCTGACGCCTGTAATCCCAGCACTTTGGGAGGCTGAGGTGGGTGGATCACGAGGTCAGGAGATCGAGACCATCCTGGCCAACATGGTGAAATCCCATCTCTACTAAAAATACAAAACTTAGCCAGGCATGGAGGTGCACACCTGTAATCCCAGCTACTGGGGAGGCTGAGGCAGGAGAATCACTAGAACCGGGAGGCAGAGTTTGCAGTGAGCTGAGATCACACCACTGCACTCCAGCCTGGTGACAGAACAAAACTCTGTCTTTAAAAAAAAAAAAAAGCATCACATCAATATCACCTCATTTTCCCCAGAGGGTTATGTCACCTAAGTCTTAAAATTACTATTATTTGTTTTGGATTTGACTGTACTTTGATTTTAATTCCCAAGCTCAACTAAAACCAACATGTTCATATTTCAATTGAGTGTAAGTTGATGGTTATTTTCGTAAATTAAAAATGCTAAGTAATCCCAAATCCAGATGCCAAAACACTAAGCAGAAACCTAAAATCCATGTCCTGCCGAAGTGGCTACATTTCATTAGAAACAAGTCAGATGATAACATCCAAAGGCATGTGTGAATTCCAAAGTAAAGATACAAAAATGAAGAGAGGAATTTCTATAGCTAATACAGCCATATCTTAAAAAAACACTTAAACATGTTTACCTGTTTACAAAGTCTACATAGTAATACAGATCTTAGAATCACTGCAACACAAAATGGATATGAGCATATCAAGAATCAACAAAATTATGTATGGGTCCCTCAATAACTCTCCTTTTGTATATGTGTAGGCATTTTTTTGCACTATCTTGGTTATGCCTCTGCCTTTGCATATGACACTCCCTTTGATTAACAGGCCTTGCCCCTCCTTGCCATTTAGAAAATTCCTACTCATTTTTCAGCTGGACGCGGTGTCTCACACCCATAAATCCAGCACTTTGGGAGGCCAAGGTGGGAGGATCACCTGAGGTCAGGAGTTCAAGACCAGCCTGGCCAACATGGTGAAATCCTGTCTCTACTTAAAAAAAAAAAAAAAAAATACAAAAACTAGCCAGGCATGGCAGTGGGTGCCTGTAGTCCCAGCTACTCATGAGACTGAGGCAGGGGAATCGCTTGAACCCGGGAGGCAGAGGTTGCAGTGAGCCGAGATTGTGCCATTGCACTACAGCCTGGGCATCAACAACGGAACTCTGTCTTAAAAAAGAAAAGAAAAGAAAAGAAAATTCCTACTGATTTTTCAAGGCCAACCTTGAGATTAAATTCTACTGTGATGTCATCCCCATCTATCCCCTAACGTTTTCTGGAAATCTAAGCAGAATAGATTCTGCCCTCCCCTATGTTCCCTAGCTCAGCAATGGCACCAACATCACTCTGACGTCTTCCTCTCCCAAATTATGCCCTATATTCAACCATGCAGCCATACTCCTCAACTCCCTCCGCTCCTCCTCTGCACCACGCTGGCTCATCTGGACTCTTTCCCTGGCCCCCTAACATGTCTCCCCATGTCCACCCTGCCACCCCACTGCCTTCCTTGGCTCCTGCATAAGGCACTGCAGTGGCTTTCCATTTCTAAACATGGCCCCAAAAACCTGGTGTGGTCCAGCCCCTGCATTCTCTTCCAACTTGCACTACAGCTTGTTGGTTGAAAGCTGTAGTTGGTTGAAAGGTTGGCTTCCTTTCAATTCCTTAAAAGGACCTTGCTTTCCCAGGCCTTCAAGCCTTTGCACATGACTTCCTCCTTGCTAAGACTTCTCCTCAAATCACCCACCCCTTCTATCAAACGACCTTGTATTCTTTTCTCCTTCAGCTCTCAGCTCAGTCCTCTTCTCAAGGGAGCCTTCCTGAGTTCCCCAGCCTGGTCACCACCTCCTGTGACACACTTGTATGGAATGACCTTCCCTGGTTATAGTAGTCATTTTGTAATTTTTACATTTTTTGGTTGACTCATTGATTAATGCTTGTTTTCCCCCACGAATCAATAAACTCCAGGAAGGGGGAACTGTGTCCACTCTCACCCCTCCTTTCATCTTCGGGATTCAATGGAGAGCTTTGCACATTACGGGCACTCAACAAAATCTGCTGAGTGAATAAATGAGCCAAAGAAGGAGGGAAGGAGGAAGGGAGGGAGGAAGGTGGGAAGAAAGGATGGCCATCCCTTAATCATACTGATTTACCTAGTGTTGATTGGATTCATTTGCAGATCATTTTCCAGCACACAGAGTATGATATCTACATTCCTTTGGATAACATGCAAGGCTCCTTGAGCTCTGGCCCCAGCCAGGCGGGTCTCTCCTCTCACTGCACTTGACCCTCAGCACCTCCAAGTCCCTCCCTGTAGCTCCCTGACCCCAACTTGTTTCCCTCATCTCCACACCCTTCTCTCTTCTGTTCCCCCCACACATCTTTTCAAACTCACTCAGTCTTCAAGTCTCAGGGCTGGGGCTGCTGTTCTGTGAAGAACTCCCTCACACCTTCTGGGAAGCGGGGCCCTTTTCTTTCATTTTTCTACAACCCCTGTACCTGTCCCTATTAAAGCAATTATATTTTCCTGTACTTGTTCCTTAACCAAGTCCATCTCTGCCACTACAACCTAAGTCCCTTAAAGGCAAGAAAGAGGTATCCCCTCATCACAGTACAGAGTTTCGTACAGCAGCCTGGCACATAAATTGTTAATAAATATTGGTTGAACTAACAAAATAAATAAATAAATGTGTGTATACACACACACATATTATATATCTGCATTTATACATTATATATATACACTTATATATTATATATACATCATACACATACACACGTTTCATACTGCAAAGTTCCAGAGCTGGGCATTTGAAATATACGATTAATAGAGAATATTATCATGAAGTGTGGTAAGGCATAATGATTACAAATTCATCTGTGAAACGGGCTAACAACACCTACCTCACAGGGTTGTTATGAGAGTTAACTAAGCTACATAAGTAAAATGTTTAGCACAGAACTCAGTATACTGGAAGCACTCCATAAATATTAATTGTACAGCCATTATCACTATCATTATTGTTAGGGCAACTAAGC
Source organism: Macaca fascicularis (assembly GCF_037993035.2). Classification (NCBI taxonomy): domain Eukaryota; kingdom Metazoa; phylum Chordata; class Mammalia; order Primates; family Cercopithecidae; genus Macaca; species Macaca fascicularis. The sequence continues at coordinate 156,326,209 of NC_088378.1, read as the reverse complement.
TGAATTTACAACTCATGGGTAAAATGTAGCAGTTTTATTTGCCAGCATTTTTCATATTAAAGAATTAATTAGCATTAGCACCTGTGTAAGGACATAAACTGGCTAGAAAGGAGCTCAGAAAATTAAGGATAAAGAAGAGTCTTATTCGTTGCAGCTGAAGGACAAATGATTGTTTCGCTAATCTGTGACATATGTGTGGAGGTACCAAAGCATCAACAGCAAAGCATTTCTGTACAAAAATTATCTATGAAATCTAAATGACAGAAACAACACACATTGCCATTCAAGTGCTGTAAACATTCAGCTGACATAATTATACTTACTATACACTATTTCTTTTGCTAAAAAAACAAGTTAGAGATACATATTCATCCACTTCTGTTAATTACTGGACAGAGTAATGTGACTTCATAAATAAATACTAAGGATTTGACTAATGAATATGCCATAAAATGTCTGAATTAATAGCAAGTACGTTTCATATGTGGTCTATTAGATGCCATTCTAATTTAGAATTGCAGAAATTTAATGAAATAGACTGCAAACAGGAAAACAGAGGCAACAGTATTTTGCAACGCATTTTGGAAAAAAAAAATAAGAATGACTTGTTTACAAATGCTACCAGTACATAGTTGAACAGAATGAACTGGTAATAGTTATTTTACGAAGCAACTTATAATTCTGCCCTACGTTGCTTTTCTCTTGCATATTGGCCAAATTTAAATAATGTATATTAGTCTTTTCTATATTAAGTTATACTGAAATATAAAGTACTATCATTATTACATTTTGAGATTTCTATTCTCAATTCCATTTATCACTGATAAAAGATAAAACCCCAGAGCAAACCATATTTCTGATTGAGGCTTTTCCTCAGAGATACTAGAGTTATAGGGGAAGTATAAAAATACTAAATTCATAACATTCTTTTTTTTTCTTTTTTTGAGACAAGTTCTCATTCCGTTTCCCAGGTTGGAGTGCAGTGGTGTGATGACAGCCCACTTCAGCCTCAGCCTCTCCAACTCAGTGATCCTCCCACCTCAGCCTCCTGAGTAGCTGAGACTACAGGCACATGCCACCATGCCTGTCTAATTTTTATTTATTTATTTTTTGAGGTGTCGTTTCACTCTTGTTGCTCAGGCTGGGGTGCAATGGCGCGATCTCCACTCACCGTAACCGCCACCTCCCGGGTTCAAGCGATTCTCCTGACTCAGCCTCCCAACTAGCTGGGATTACAGGCATGCACCACCACGCCCGGCTAATTTTGTATTTTTAGTAGAGATGGGGTTTCTCCATGTTGGTCATGCTGGTCTCGAACTCCCGACCTCAGGTGATCCGCCCACCTTGGCCTCCCAAAGTGCTGGGATTACAGGCGTGAGCCACTGCGCCTATTTTTTTAAATTTTTTAGTAGAGACAGGGTCTTGCTGTGTTGCCCAGGCTGGACTCAAACTACTGGTCTCTAGCCATCTTCCCACCTAAGCCTCCCAAAGTGCTGGGACTACAGGTGTGAGCCACTGTGCGCAGCTGTAACCTATTCATTTACCATGAGCATATTAAACTTCTTTTAAATTGAATTATGATTCTATTCCCTGACCACAGCTGTTGACCAGTTTACCTTAAGTATATGGTTCTTTGCAACATAATTAAAATGAGATGGTAGAATAGACAAAGCCAAAAAAGTCTTAATTTGATCATTTTTATTCAAATTAACTATTAATTTCATTATCATGATGCTTACATTTATGTCATAACATCTGATGGAATCTTAGTAATATAAGGCAAAATTTTCGTTCGTTATGCTGGTCCTTCAATCGGGGATGTCCTCACTCATTCAAGCATTGCTCTTCCTTTAAGATTCAGCTCGATGTCACTTCCTTTGTGACATGCTCCCACACATATTGTATTTTTCCTGCTGTGTAATGATCTGTCTCCCTTTCCAGACTATGAGCTCCTTAGGGGATCCAACGAGGTCTTTTTATTTTTCATAACAACCTGCACAGTTCTTTGCACAGAATACACTCTCAGTAAATACTGGTTTGATGTGTGGGTGATTACACACACTTTGACTATGGTAAAAAGGCCACTAATTGTGATTTCAAGTTAAAGGTTAAAGCCAAAAAAAAAATCCATTTTTTAGTGAAATGAAACTCTTAGCATTTTCACTTCCAGATGCATCAGCATTACATAAAAGATGTTGAAACTATTTTAAAAAATAGTCATGCTGCACATTTTCCTGTCTGAGAATTAGTCTGAAAATACCAAATTCCCCAGGGGCCCCTGGGTGTTCTAAAGACAAATGTTCAGTTAGGTATTGATTCCATGCACTCATTTAATGGAAATCCGGAGTAAGACTCAACCTCCCCACCACTAGCCTGTCACTCATTATTCTGCTCAGCTGTTGCAGAATAAGCCACGATTTCCGAGAGAACTCTACCCACCCCACCCAGTACTGGCCAGCACTTCAGTGATGAATCCCAGCAGCAGAGAATTTCAGTACTCAAAACAGCAGAACATCAGTCCCAACTTACATTTTCCACTTCCACTGTCATTCTTATTCCCACATGGGCTTATTTCTCACATATCCGCCTTTAATTTTTCAAGACTGAACCTTTGAGCCGGTGACAGTGTGCCTGGCTGCTTAACATATTACATCATCACGCACATGTGGGACTCCTGCCTCAGAAGGCCACGTGCTGCTCAGAAGAGAAGGGTGGGCAGCAAACTAACAGGTTTCTCGTAATATCCCACCCAGACCCACAGTCAGAAGTATTAGTCACTGTTGGGACAATGAATATGGGTTTTCCAAGAGGTCACCAAACCTTTATTTGATGGATTTTCTTTCCTCCACGCCCCAAGATTTTCTAGGCTTTTGGTAGGAAGCGCTATACAGAAAGCTCCCACATCTCCTAGCTGATTCTGTGTCTGGAGTTGGTTCCATCCAGTGGGTTCCCAGTCTCGCTGACTTCAAGAATGGAGCTGTGGACCTTCTCCGTGAGTGTTACAACTCTGAAAGATGGCATGGACTCAAAGAGTGAGCAGCAGCAAAATTTGTTGTGAAAAGCTAAAGAACAAAGCTTCCACAGCTGGAAGAGAACCTGAGCAGATTGCCGCTGGTGGCTGCTGTGGGGGGTGGCCAGCTTTTATTCCCTTATTTGTCCCTTCCCAGTTTCTGTCCTATCAGAATGCCCTTTTCTCAATCCTCCCCACAATTGGTTACTTTCACAATCCTACTGAATGGTCCATTTTGCAGAGCACTGATTGGTCCACTTTACAGAGCACTGGATTGGTCCATTTTACAGAGTGCTGACTGGTACATTTACAAATCTCTTGCTAGCTACAGAGCACTGATTGGTGCATTTTTACAGAGCACCAATTGGTGCATTTTACAAACCTCTTGCTAGCTACAGAGCACTGACTGGTGCATTTTTACAGAGTGCTGATTGGTGCATTTTAAAAACCTCTTGCTAGCTGTAGAGCACTGATTGGTGCATTTTACAATCCTCTTGTAAGACAGAAAAGTTCCCCAAGTCCCCACTGGACCCAGGAAGTCCAGCTGGCTTCACCTCTCAGTTCCACTCAGTAGTTACTGTCAGCCTCCCCCTAAAACCTCCGCCACTCAAGGAGTGACACTGTCAGAAGCAGATCTTCTAATTACTCCTATGTGATCTCAAGCCCCCTCCCTGGGGACTACGAAAAGAGACTGTTAGGAAACAGAGATGGAAAAAACAAGCAATAATTCTGACTTATGCTATCACTTTAAAAATATTTCTATCATGCAATGTTTGTAACCTACAAAAGAATGCATTAACATGTACGTAACCTGTGAAGCATAATAATAAAACGAACACCCATACACCAACCACCCTATGTGAGAACTAGACATTTAGGGGTATTTTGCTATTTCCCTAAGCCATCCTCCTGCCTTCTCTCCAGGGGTAATACTATCTTAAATTTTCTATCTATCACTCTCTAAAATACATGGTTTAATTGTGCTTGATTTTAAACTTTATAATACTATCATACTATATATAGTCTTCTGTGACTAGTTTTTTTCACACAATATTGTTTCTAAGATTTAGCCATGTTGTTGCAGGTAGTTACCATACTTCCTTCATATTCACTGCTGCGTAATATTCCATTCTGTGAAGAAAAAAATTATATATATGTGTGTATGTACATGTGTATGTGTGTGTGGATATATATATAAAAAGGTTCTCAATAGACTAATATATATATTAGTCTGGAGAGATAGAAGCTAATATATATATTAGTCCAATTCTTATACATATTAGTCTAATTATTACATATTAGACTAATATATGTCTATAGAGATAGAAGCTAATATACATTACTCAAATTATTATACATATTAGTTTAATTATTATATATTAGGCTAATATATATTAGTCTACAGGGATAGAAACTAATATATATTAGTCTAATTAATATAGATATTAGTCTAATTGTTATATATTTGACTAATATACATATATGTTTATTGATGAGCTTTAAAGTGTTTTCAGCTTCCATCCGCATAAGTTTCCCGGGGTTATTGCCTAGGAATGGGTCTATGAATATTCGCTGTTACACAATAGTGCCAAATTCTTTTCCAAAATGACTACATCAACCTACACTCTCACCAGCAGTGCACCCCACCATTTTTTAAAACTGATAAATCATTTTATTATCAAGAAAGAGATCTATTTGTGCTAAAGTTGGTGTTTCTACTTTACAGGCTGAAATTCCTTTAAAATAATTTTTTTTTTGAGACGGAGTCTCACTCTGTCCCCAGGCTGGAGTTCTGTGGCGCGATCTTGGCTCACTGCAGGCTCCACCTCCTGGGTTCAAGTGATTCTCCTGCCTCAGCCTCCCAAGTATCTGGGACTACAGGTGCGCAACACCACCCCCACCTAATTGCTGTATTTTTAGTAGAGACGAGGTTTCACCACGTTGGCCAGGATGGATGGTCTGGATGTCTTGACCTCATGATCCGCCTGCCTCGGCCTCCCAAAGTGCTGGGATTACAGGTGTGAGCCACCACGCCCGGCCTATAGGCTCGAATTCTAAATATCCATAAAGAAATAAGCATCCTGTCCCTCTCTCTCACATTGGTGAGTTTGTACTTTGTTCAGCACTAAGCATAACAAACAGGAGTTATTTCCTAAGATGATGGTTACTTTACCATCTTCAAACATGGCATTAACTAATGACTTAGACTGGACTGAGGGTTAATAATTTGAAGACTCCCCATGACCTAGTCATTCAATTCTTAAGCAAGGTGGGTACCAAAAGTGTACAAAAATGCCCTAGTGTACCTGAAGTGCCAGGGGCCAAAACCACCCACTTAGAACAGGAAATCACGTACAAATGTAAGTACCTCAAGCTTGTGAAATTGACAGACTTCTTTATTTCCTTCACTATTAGAAGCAGAGGAAGAGAGGGCTGAAATAGATGGGGGGAAGGCTTAGCTTTTATTTTAAAATAGCAAAATCGAAAAACTTTGTAATTAGATTTTGCCAGACTTAGGCTTAAAGGAAAATGATTCTTTCCTCTCCAAAAGACTAAGGTCAGAGCTTAAGACTCCTAAATCTTCAGTACTGGCCCAAAAGGTGAGCTACGAATTGGCCAGTTCTTCATCATCCTCCTACATATACCTATAGATCTGTTTGGGCATGAGTATAGAATTGGCAAATACAGGGTATGCGAAGAGGCAACAATAAAATGGACAGAATGTGGTATTGTTCAGAGGTTAAGAAGTGGCAGGAAAACACCACCGCTGACACTGAAGTTAATCTGGAGGGGAACTAATCTACCTTCTTTAACACCAGTAGTGGAGACCAGGGCAACAGTCTGTGAAACACGGTCAGTGTGTTCTTTCTCCATTATGGTCTCTTTCTTACTGGTTAACTCCAAAAAGCAAGGGCATGGCTGAAAGGCAGGCAGTGAGGAGAAAGGGAGGAATGCGAGGCGTTCACCTGTACAAAGGATGTCTCTGGAAAACGGAATGTTGACACAGAGTAAAACAAGCAAAATATGCTATTAGTGCCTGTTAAGTCACCTTTTTGAGATTTTTTGGTGACTATCCGTGAAGTCTTATGCCTCTTATTAAATTCTCACACTGTTTTAATTAAGTAGGGCCTTATTTTAATCACACTGGTGGTGCCTTCTCGTTTTAAGCTAGTGAGCTGGAACCCAGCCAGGCAGTGTTAAAAAGGAGTGAGAGACTTTTCTTCTTCATCAGCGAACCTTTTGGAGCCCTCTTTTTTGTTGTTTTTCATTTTTTTAGAGACTGAATCTCACTCTGTCACCCAGGCTGTGCAATGGCACAATCATAGCTCACTGCAGCCTCTAACTCCTGGGCTCAAGCAATCCTCCTGCCTCAGCCTCCAGAGGAGCCGGGACTACAGGTGCACACCTCCAAGGATGGCTAATTTTTACTTGTTTTTTGTAAAGACGAGGTCTCTCTCTTGCCAAGGCTGATCCTGAACTCCTGGCCTCAAGCAATCCTCTCATCTTGGCCTCCCAAAGTGCTGGATAACAGGTGTGGCCACCATGCCCAGACTCAGACCTCCTTTTCTCTCCTATCCAAAGCCTGGTAAACAAAGTGAGCTGATTTGCACATCTAAAATCGGGTGCTGGATGCCTGCAAATATGATAGGGAAATATGTATTTGGAACCTCAGGTGAAACCCCAGCAAAAACATTAAAATCATCACATTTTAAAGGAGCCCTTTGTAATGCTGATATGTAAAGATCCCATTAAAACATAGCCATTCTCCACAACTACAAAAATCTTTTATTTAAAAATGACTTTGGATTCCTATGTTATGTTAAAAGTGTGTTGGGCATTTTATCCAGTGACTTAGATTATCCTTTCAGGAGAAATACTGTACTTCATTGTAAGTCCTTAATGAGGGACTAATTAGTCCTTCCCCTCCACTTTAAATTCCTCTGGGAAATGAGGTCAGAATCCACTTCCCACCCAAAGCACCTCATGGAGGCTGCATCAAATACTACAGCAGCATTTATCAAAGGGGGGCCCTTTCCAAAGGCAAGATCGGTATAAGAAGAAATCTTCATCAAGGGCCATGGCTTCCACCAACAGGCACAGAACACAAAGAAGCTCAACATTTATTCTAAGATCGTGCACAGGAGCTGTTGAAACAAGCTGAAGCACCCACCCACATACTCATCTCAGCAACTCTCTCCTTTACCTACTGCCACAGGGACAGCCTTCCTGCTCCCTGACTGGCTGTCTCGCTGGCTGTGCACTCACCTGCAGGGCGCAGGGTGCCCCACCTGCATCCCCCTCCTGCTCCATCTGCCTCATGCACTCAGAGGGGAGTGCCACTGCTCTGGGTCACCAGCCCGCTCTGGCTCTGCCGCGGTCTCCCAGGGGCTTAAGCTCCTACTCCTTCTACTGGAAGGATGGCGAGCAAATTAGAGGTTATAAACACCTCCGGTGGAAGGAGGAGAATTCCTTTGGGCTTTGTAAGGGAATTTCGTCAGTCGCAAGAATCTCCAGGGTATAAGACGTAGGTACATGCTCACCCTCGTCCCTTGGCCCTGTCGGGCATGTGTGGACCATACCTTTTTCTGGCCACAATTATGGCAGAAATGCCCATCCAGGAAAATGCTGCTTGACATGTTCGAAGAATGCCTCACATGACGGGGATGCCCTCTCTCACCACTCCTATTCAACATAGTGTTGGAAGTTCTGGCCAGGGCAATCAGGCAGGAGAAAGAAATAAATGATATTCAATTACGAAAAGAGGAAGTCAAATTGTCCCTGTTTGCAGATGACATGATTGTACATTTAGAAAACCCCATCGTCTCAGCCCAAAACCTCCTTAAGCTGATAAGCAACTTCAGCAAAGTCTCAGGATATAAAATCAATGTGCAAAAATCACAAGCATTCTTATACACCAATAACAGACAAACAGAGAGCCAAATCATGAGTGAACTCCCATTCACAATTGCTTCAAAGAGAATAAAATACCTAGGAATCCAACTTACAAGGGATGTGAAGGACTTCTTCAAGAAGAACTACAAACCACTGCTCAACGAAATAAAAGAGGACACACACAAATGGAAGAACATTCCATGCTCATGGATAGGAAGAATCAATATCGTGAAAATGGCCATACTGCCCAAGGTAATTTATAGATTCAATGCCATCAAGCTACCAATGACTTCTTTCACAGTCAAGCTACCAATGACTTCTTTCACAGAATTAGAAAAAACTAAAGTTCATGTGGAACCAAAAAAGAGCCCGCATTGCCAAGTCAATCCTAAGCCAAAAGCTGGAACCATCACACTACCTGACTTCAAACTACACTACAAGTCTACAGTAACCAAAACAGCATGGTACTGGTACCAAAACAGAGATATAGACGAATGGAACAGAACAGAGCCCTCAGAAATAATACCACACATCTACAGCCATCTGATCTTTGACAAACCTGACAAAAACAAGAAATGGGGAAAGGGTTCCCTATTTAATAAATGGTGCTGGGAAAACTGGCTAGCCATATGTAGAAAGCTGAAACTGCATCCCTTCCTTACACCTTACACAAAAATTAATTCAAGATGGATTAAAGACTTAAATGTTAGACCTAGAATAATAAAAACCCTAGAAGAAAACCTAAGCAATACCATTCAGGACATAGGCATGGGCAAGGACTTCATGTCTAAAATACCAAAAGCAATGGCAACAAAAGCCAAAATTGACAAATGGGATCTAATTAAACTAAAGAGCTTCTGCACAGCAACAGAAACTACCATCAGAGTGAACAGGCAACCTACAGAATGGGAGACAATTTTTGCAATCTGTTCATATGACCAAGGGCTAATATCCAGAATCTGCAAAGAACTCAAACAAATTTACAAGAAAAAAACAACCCTATCAAAAAGGGTGAAGGATATGAACAGACACTTCTCAAAAGAAGACATTTATGCAGCCAACAGACACATGAAAAAATGCGCATCATCACTGGCCATCAGAGAAATGCAAATCAAAACCACAATGAGATACCATCTCACACCAGTTAGAATGGCAATCATTAAAAAGTCAGGAAACAACAGGTCCTGGAGAGGATGTGGAGAAATAGGAACACTTTTACACTGTTGGTGGGACTGTAAACTAGTTCAACCATTGTGGAAGACAGTGTGGTGATTCCTCAAGGATCTAGAACTAGAAATACCATTTGACCCAGCCATCCCATTACTGGGTATATACCCAAAGGATTATAAATCATGCTGCTATAAAGACACATGCACACGTATGTTTATTGCGACACTATTCACAATAGCAAAGACTTGGAACCAACCCAAATGTCCAACAAGGATAGACTGGATTAAGAAAATGTGGCACATATACACCATGGAATACTATGCAGCCATAAGAAAGGATGAGTTCATGTCCTTTGTAGGGACGTGGATGAAGCTGGAAACCATCATTCTCAGCAAACTATCACAAGGACAAAAAAACCGAACACCGCATGTTCCCACTCATAGGTGGGAGTTGAATAATGAAAACACTTGGACACAGGAAGGGGAACATCACACACCAGGGCCTCTTGTGGAGTGGGGGGAGGCGGGAGGGATAGCATTAGGAGATATACCTAATGTAAATAATGAGTTAATGGGTGCAGCACACCAACATGGCACATGTATACATATGTAACAAACCTGTACGTTGTGCACATGTACCCTAGAACTCAAAGTATAATAATAATAATAATAATAAAAGAATTCTTCACATGGTTGAGAATGCTGCTGGTCCTCAACAAGCAGCATAAATCTATTTCCTTTTTTTTTGAGACAGAGTCTTGCTCTGTCCCCCAGGCTGGAGTGCAGTGGCGTGATCTTGGCTCACTGCAGCCTCCGCCTCCCAGATTCTAGCAATTCTCCTGCCTCTGCCTCCAGGGTAGCTGGGCTTACAGGCACACGACACCACGCTTGGCTATTTTTTTGTATTTTCAGTCGAGACGGGGTTTCACCATGTTAGTCAGGCTGGTCTCGAACTCCTGACCTCAGGTGATCCACCCACCTCGGCCTCCCAAAGTGCTGGGATTACAGGCATGAGCCACCGTGCCTGGCCTAAAACTATTCTTGATGTAAGGAGAAGCATATTCCTAAATGTTAAATGCAGTGCTGCCAAATCCATGGCTCCTAGCATAGGCTAAAGTTTTATTAGGAGATCAGGAGTGCACACATCTCTGGCCAGGGACAGCAAAGAAAGGCAGATGAGTTCTAAAGTGTGCTGGAAGGAGAAGCCAGCAGTCTGGGATTTAAAAAGAAAAAAAAAAAAAGAAGCTGAGTTTGCCATTAAGAATGAAGTAAATTGCTAACACAGATTTTTAACGTTCTTACACACACAAAAAATGATAAACTGGTGAAGTGATGAATATATTAACTAGCTTGACTGAATCTTTCTATAATGTATGCATTATAAAAACATCACACTGTACCCCATAAATATACATAACTATTGCCTATAAATATAAAAAAGTTAAAACAAAAAATTAAAAGAATAAATGGTGAAGACGTTTTTCAAAAAATGAATGATGCCTTCATGCATGCTAGATAGCTCGTCACACCCTGCCGGAATAGGTTGCCAATGAGACACGCTTTTAAGATCACAGCCTCTGGCAATGCACTGATACCTGAAACTCCATAATTAAGAGTATTTCCTTTTGTTTAAAGATGCTTTCTCTTTTGAAATTTCAGTATAATATGCTACTTTGGAAGTGGTATATTCAGATCTCCAAAATATATGCATATGCGTATTTTAAAATCAAAGCAGAGTATTGATCCTAACTTTACCACTTTCCAGCTCTGTCACTTTGGGGAAATTATTTACTGGCTTGACCCTCAAGTTCATCCGCTATAAAAGGAGTCACTAATACTTGTCTCAGAAGGTTTTTACGTATATAAAACTACACGGCCCAGACCACACCCACAGCAGCCACTCGGACACTGGTTTTCCCCTCTCTTTCTACACAGCACGTCATAAGAAGTGAGGACAACTCAAGGACGCTGGCTTCCTGGTGTGGAATGATAAGAAGGCCAGCAAGCTGGAGCAGGGGTGGCAGGAGAAAAGGACACCTGGGCTCCACGACAGAATCTGTTTCACAAATGTGGTGAGGGGAGCTCTGCTCCAGTGCACAAAAAGGCTGCAGGCTGACACTTTTTTGCAGTGTTCACTGGCAAGGCTGCTGACATAGAAACTGGCCTCCATCAAAAAGCCACACCTCTCCTTTTCCTGGCTTGGTGTCCAGCTGAAAAGATGAAGGGTTCAGGTGCATCTGGACAGCTGTACCCCAGGGGCACCTGCAAGGTAGTAGGAGCAGATGAGGCTATGGCCAGGTGACAGGGGGACATGCCAGCAGAAGGAACTAATGCAGCTTCCAACTTCCCGGTGCCCTGCCAGACCCCACTGATTTGGAGACTTTCCTGCCAACTTGCCAAAAACTGGTCTGACACCCAATGGTGTCACCAAAGATGTTTTCTTTTCCTACGCGTTAGTACCTCCACACCCAGGGATCATTCTTTCTTCACCTCACTCTAAAGAGTCAGTCATCATTGCCTTCCAAGGTATGAACCAAGAAATCTCACCACTCACTCAGGTGAACAGGTCACAGAGGACTAAAAATGGTAGGAAGGGACAGGCCCTATAGCAGCAGCCTGATGCAAAAATAGATTTGTGCACTGAAAAGACTTTTGAAATTCGAAAGGTCCCTACCCAGAAGATAAACCCTCCAAAGATTTCCTTCTATCATTGTTATTCATTAAAAAAACAAGCAATTCGGGCGTGATGGCTCATGCCTGTAATCCCAGCACTTTGGGAGGCCAAGGCGAGCGGATCACGAGGTCAGGAGATCGAGACCATCCTGGCCAACATGGTGAAACCCCATCTCTACTAAAAATACAAAAATTAGCTGGGTATGGTGGTGTGTGCCTGTAATCCCAGCTACTCAGGAGGGTGAGGCGGGAGAACAGCTTGAACCAGGGAGTCAGAAGTTGCAGTGAGCCAAGATCGCGCCACTGCACTCCAGCCTGGCGACAGAGTGAGACCCCGTCTCAAAAAAAAAAAAAAAAAGATTAAAAAAGTTTAACTTGAATGAATGGGAACAAGAGGGTTATTTTAAAAAATTATAAACAGTAACAGCTATCACACCTAAAGGTGACATTATCTAGAAACATTAACATGTCAAGGCATCAGCCCTTCTGTTCCTCCAAGAGGACTATTTGGAGTGCCAGCAAAATGCATTTGGAGGATCACTAATCTAACAGTGTTCACTGCTGTAGTGTTATGAGAGTGTTTCACTTTTAGGAAATTTCAAAATGGAAAGGTGGGAAACACTGTGTGTCCTACATGGAAATCTCGCATGTGGTTCATTGAGTCTTTTTTCTTACACAGCTGCCATTATATAATTCTTGGCCATTATTTTTTATTTAATAATTAACATGAATAATCTTGGGGTCACCCATTATCTATGTATGTGTAGTAAGTTTAAAAATTCCAGTTGACTTCTCCCCAGCCCCCAGTATACTTCTGGGCTACTTCCTGCCTAAGATGAGCTGTGTGCACACATGTGGCACAATTTCAATACTATCTAAGCAAAACCACAAACCAATAAAAGCATCATCCAGTGCTTCTCAAAGTAAAAGGAAATGATTTTGGAGCATACACATCACTGATTACATTCCATTAATACAGATAATTAAAAGTTGACTGTATAATAATGTTAAATAGCAGGCATAACTTTTTTTGAAAATTTCTCCTCGATATTAGGTATGCAAAAACACTGAATGTTCAACGCTAATCAAATTCATCTCTTCTTAAGAGCAGCGTATAATAAATGGGTAGCCTAAAAGGAATGCTTTGAACAGAATGCTTCACTATTGTCTGATTATTCTAAATTTAAAACTCCAACAAAGGAAAGGATTATTCTTCTAAGGTTCAAGATTCATGAGGGTTTGGTAATGAAATTCCTTAAGGAGAGCAAATTAAAAAATTGCTATCTACAAGCTGCCAATATTTTATGTCTGTATAGTGTTTTAAAATCAAAGTCACTACCCATTCAACAACAAATGTTTATTTGGAATAAATGAATGAAACAGCCTCAAAATACTTTACAAGTTTAATCACCTATAAGTTATGAATTAGGCAGCAACTTCAATCATCCCCAAATGCACAGGCTGGGGCAAGGTAAATGTCTGGCAAGCCAAAGCCAGAACTAGAAACTCAAGTCATTCCTTTGATTGTTAGAAAATGACCCAGTTGTTCGAGCTGGTTGCCTGCTGCAGTTGTCTTCCTGAGTACTCTCTCTCTCTCTTTTTTTTTTTTTTTTTTTTGAGACTGAGTCTCACTCTGTCGCCCAGGCTGGAGTGCAGTGGCCGGATCTCAGCTCACTGCAAGCTCCACCTCCCGAGTTTACGCCATTCTCCTGCCTCAGCCTCCTGAGTAGCTGGGACTACAGGCGCCCGCCACTTCGCCTGGCTAGTTTTTTGTATTTTTTAGTAGAGACGGGGTTTCACCGTGTTAGCCAGGATGGTCTCGATCTCCTGACCTCATGATCCGCCAGTCTCGGCCTCCCAAAGTGCTGGGATTACAGGCTTGAGCCACCGCGCCCGGCCCTGAGTACTCTCAATACAACTTGGAAGGTATGTTATCCAGGCTAGGGGAGGTAAGATGAAGGAGGCATAACAAAGTCAGGCTTGCTCCTGAAATTATACAGTTAGTCAAAAAAAAAAAAGGACCCCACCATCACCCACTAAGCCCCCACCATCACCCACTAAGCTATGTGATGGGTACCTAGCTGGTAAAAGGTGTGTCCAAGACCAGATCTAAGTTATTTCATAGAAAGCATGTCCCAACGTGTCAGTGTTAAATTCATGTGTAATTCCAAACTAGGGTATCAGTGTATGAGGCAGGTAGGAAGTCTAAGTTATGTGACACAGAGCATTTAGCCTGCATCAAAAGCTAAAACTGAAAAATGAAATTCTTATTTAAGTGTGTTGCTATCTTCACTCTAATGAGATACATGGAACAAATTACTGGTGCTAGAATGTATTATAACAATAGTAACGAAGAAAGTTCCTGCTGGATACTTGATAAGAGGTGGGGTCCAGGATTTCCGGGGGACTTTGAGTTTATTCTTCCAACACTGCTAAAATACATCTATTTTCTATTCTGACTTTCTAACAGGATGCAATCTGAGAGCCAGCCAGACACTTAAAATCTATTTATTTCGGCTGGGTGCGGTGGTTCATGCCTATAATCCCAGCACTTTGGGAGGCCAAAGCAGGCAGATCATGAGGTCAAGAGATCGATACTATCCTGGCTAACACGGTGAAACCCCGTCTCTACAAAAAAATACAAAAAATATTAGTTGGGTGTGGTGGTGGGTGCCTGTAGTCCCAGCTACTCGGGAGGCTGAGGCAGGACAATGGCATGAACCCAGGAGGCAGAGCTTGCAGTGAGCCAAGATCGTACCACTGCACTCTAGCGTCAGTGACAGAATGAGACTCCACTAAAAAAAAAAAAAAAAAAAAAAAATCTATTTGTTTCAACAATCCAGAGGAGAAATACAAGTAGAAGATTTTGTGCAAATGCAATCTATTTTGTAAGAAGAAAATTCTCACGTATTTTAGGGTCAGGGTTCTCAAATCATAAATCTTAAAGTTTTCAGAATGCATGCCAAAGGACTCAAGAAAATTAATATTGCCCCCATATAAGCTGTCCTTTGTGTACTAAGCATAAGCAAAGCATCTGCCCCCAACAGCTATTTTACTGGTCCCAGAGGAAAGATAAGCAGAGTTGTCCTTGGCAAAATCATAAAGAAGGTGAAGTTTATCTGTGGGATCCTTCCCCTTAGGCCCTCTAGGTGCCTCCCCATTGGGCCCCAGGGGTTTCTGCTCTGTAATTCCTTCCCACCCCTGCCCTGTCAACTGGAACACTACTGAAACACCAGTGTTTCAATATGAATACGCTTCAGTCAGTGTTTTTGCTCCCCCCGCAAAAAAATCCGTACTTTAAAGCTTTTAATTTTTTAAGCTTTTAATTTTTTTAATTGAAGCATCAAACACTTTACTTTCTTTTAATTTCTAACATCAGTGAGCAGCCACATTTTTTCTTTTTTAGATGGAGTCTCGCTCTGTGGCCCAGGCTGGAGTGCAGTGGCTTGATCTTGGCTCTCTGTAACCTTCGCCTCCTGGGTTCAAGCGAGTCTCTTGTCTCAGCCTCCCAAGTACCTGGGACTACAGGCGCGCGCCACCACACCCGGCTAATTTTTGTATTTTTGGTTCAGACAGGGTTTCACCATGTTGGCCCGGATGGTCCCGATCTCTCGACCTCATGATCTGCCCACTTCGGCCTCCCAAAATGCTGGGATTACAGGCGTGAGCCACTGCACCTGGCCGCAGCCCAAATTCTGAATGGGGAAAGAGGATAAGGTAACTTCTCCTACTTTTATAAGCTTCTTTTGATTCCTACGAAGGCTTGCCATAAAGATGGAAATGCTTTGACATCACAAACTGGGTTCATGTTCCACTGTGACCATGGACAGGCTACGTAACTGAGCTTCAGTTACTCACTTACAAAACAGGAATTGTCATAATATAATGTAATGTAATATAATAATTATGAGATAATGATATAAAGTGATTGGCCCACTGCAATGTTAAAGAGTCCTCTCAGAAGGAGCACCATACTTTCTAAGAGCCGATAAAATAAAAGATAAAAGCAGCCGACTGGGATTAACCCAGCCACCTCTGCTAAGGGCCTGTTACCTACAGTCACCTCACTGGGACCTGGGAGAGCATAATTCTTACCAGTTTCTGAGAGCTTGAGGTCTTGGGCCCTCGAATCAGGCGTCCCCTAAAGGTAGGTCTGAGGTTAGCCCATTTCCCAGTTACCAGTCTCCTTTCCCCTGGCTCTTCTCCTTCCAAGAGCCTTTAACAAGCCTTTCTCACTCCTCCCTCCTCTCCTGCTGCTCCCCTGCCTCAGGTCTCCCAGAGACTGAGAATGCAGTACCATTCCTCACTGGGCCACCTTCCGTTTCCAGGCTCCATAATCCATTCTGTAATAAAGTTCTCATGGGGAGACCTCCAACAGCCCAACCGTTGAGTGTACACAGCCTTGAGTGCTTAGCAGTCAGAACCTCATTGAAAACACAGTTCCATAAGGAAAGGCAGGTTTTAAGATGAGCAGGTGACCAGCCAGGCCCCCACCATAAATGGTGTGAGCTCGCCAAAAGCTAGGGTTGACTCAGGCCTCATTTGGAGGTCTGAGTCGAATTTCAAAAGTCAAATACAAAAACACTGGCAGAAGTCTAGAGAGGCAGAAACGGGCATTACCACAAGAAAAGACGCGGGAGGCTTCACCAGAACAGACAGGAGGAAGTAGATGAGGCACAGCAGGTGAAGTGGGGGAAACGGTCCACCAGGCGAAACTGGCCTGCTGGCTGTGGAGTACAGGGGAAGAGGTGAGCAGGCTGGGGTGGGGATGAAGACAGTGACAGAAGATTCACAAAGGCACTGTGCAGCACCTCATGCAGACGGGCGCCTGTCCGTCACACTTACTGGCATGAGGTTGTGGGGACCAAGTCCTATGAGTTCCTGTATCTCTACCAGGATTTTCCAGGTCAGCATCGAGTGAAACAATCTCTCCTAGAAGTGGTGGCAACTAATGGCAATGACCGTGAAAGCTGAATCCACAAACCAAGGGTCTCCTTATCTTGTCCTCTCATGGATAAGGCTTCGTAAAGCGGGGATTCCTCAAGGTCTTTTAACCCAGTCTGCACATGGGAGAAAATGATGGGAAGCAGATGGAAATGCTTCTCAAGAACCTCTCAATACAAAGAGATAAAGAGGAACAGGCCAGGCACATGGCACATACCTGCAACCTCAGCACTCTGGGAGGCCAAGGCGGGAAGATCACTTGAGCCCAGGAATTCAAGAAAAGCCTGGGCAACATAGCGAAACTGTCTCTAAAAAAAATACAAAAATTATCCTGGCATGTGATGCACACCTTAGGTCCAGCTACTTGATCGACTGAGGTGAGAGGACCATTGCTTGAGCCCAGGAGTTTGAGGCTACAGTGAACCACAATTGTATCACTGCTCTCCGGCCTAGGTGACGGAGAGAGACCCTAGATCTAAAAAAAAAAAGAAAACAAAATTAAAAGAAATAAAGAAAATGTCTCAGTGCTTCAGACAACTGGATTTTGTTTCTCTTCTTCTTCTTCTTCTCTCTCTCTTTTTTTTTTTTTAGACAGGGTCTGGCTTTGTTGCCCAGGCTAGAGTGCGGTGGAACAATCACAGCTTACTGAAGCCTCAGCCTCCTGGGACCAGGTGATCCTCTCACTTCAGCCTTCTGAGTAGCCAGGACCACAGGCACACATCACCATGCCTGGCTGATTTAAAAAAAAAAAAAAATGTAGAGATGAGGCCTCACTATGTTGCCCAGGCTAGTCTCAAACTCCTGCCCCGAGCAATCCTCCCACTTTGGCCTCCCAAAGTGCTGGAAATACACACTTAAGCCACTGCACCCAGCTGACCACACCTGGATTTTGGAAAAGAGGAAAACAGGGAAGTCTGACTGCTAGATGTGAGAGTCAGACGTTTTCATGTTATATATGTGAACTATATTCCATGCACATGTATGCAGTCTCTATCATACCAAGAGAAAGTGTTAAACACACTAACTAGAGACATTAGAAAACAAATCAAGGACTGAGGAACAATAAACAGTGCTGTAATGGTATAAACGTAATACAAATTATAGTCTTTTACGTGAACTGCTTCCACTAATGCCCAATTACTATGCAGCACAGTATCATTTTAGTGGATCATGAACTATGTATCCAATTGACTCACTTGTACAAGTTACATTTTATGACAACACTAAATTCTCCTTTATATGTTCAGGCTCCCTATTTTGTGATGCGTGTAATTGCAGAACTTGGAAGCTAGAATGGACCTTGGGGAGATCCCTTTCACCAACCCTTTCACTTCACAGATATAGACACCGAGGCTTTGAGAGGGCATGACTTTCCCAAGGCCACAGGAGGACTAGTTTACAGAAGAGCTGGGCTTATGTAACAGGGCTGCCCATGATCCCTGCATGGCTCCAGAGCTATTCTTAAGATCCTCTGCATTAAGACAATGCTGCAGGTACATACTCTCTTCTTTATTTTGTAAGAACATTTGCTCACAATTCAGAATTATTCAGAGAATGGGAAACAGGTATGATGCATGGGAAAAGAAGTATGCTCAGGGATTCAGATGCTGGAGCTCTTAGTTAAGCAACTTTTGGATGATACGATACTTAGAAGAACTACCTTCTCTCTCAGTAAGAAAATTAGCAGAAGAATACATGCGGTACAGTAGAAAAATGCAGGTTATTCCAGCAGTGACCCTAGGATGAGCCTCAAAGCTTACTAGCTATGTGATCTGGAACAAGATATAGAAACTTGCCAGGTCTATACTCCCTTAACCATAAAATGGCCAAGATAATGATACTGACCAGGTGTAGTGTCTCATGCCTATAATCCCAGCACTTTGGGAGGCTGAGATGGGAGGATCACTTGAGCCCAGGAGTTCAAGACCAGTCTGGGAAACATGTGAGACCCTAACTTTACAAATAATATTTAAAAAATTAGCCAGGTGTGGTGGCACGTGCGTATAGTCCAGATACTCAGGAGGATGAGGTAGGGGGATCGCTTGAACCCAGGAGTTCAAGGCTGCTGTGAGGTATGATCACACCACTGCCTGGGCAACAGAGTGAGACCCTGTCTTGAAAACAAACAAATGAAAAGAATGATAATTAACTCAAAAGAGTTATGGATAAGGGTCTATATTTAGAACACCTAGCACAGCACCGAGGCTCAATCAATATTCAGTATTCAATCAATATTTCTTTACTATGTCTCCTTACATAGTGCTGCTAAGAAAGCCTTACCTGTGAACACATGTGATGGGTACCTGGATGGTGAAAGGTATTTCCAAGACCAGGTCTAAGTTATTTCATGGATACTATGAAATCTAATGTTATCTTAAGATCCAAAGTACAGAGGATCTTAAGAATAATAGCTCTGGAGCCGTACAGGGTGGGCAGCCCTGTTTTTGTTTGTTTGTTTGTTTGTTTGTTTGTTTTTGAGATGGAGTCTTGCTCTGTCACCCAGGCTGGAGTGCAGTGGCGCGATCTCAGTTTACTGTGACTCCCACCTCCTGGGTTCAAGTGATTGTCCTGCCTCAGCCTCCCGAGTAGCTGGGACTACAGGCGCCTGCCACCAAACACGGCTAATTTTTTGTATTTTTAGTAGAGATGGGGTTTTGCCGTGTTAGCCAGGATGGTCTCGATCTCCTGACCTCGTGATCCACCCCGCCTTGGCCTCCCAAAGTGCTGAGATTATAAGCGTGAGCCACCGCGCCCAGCCCTAAATTGAATTTGGAGGGAAAGTATACAGTTCCATGAGTTTTCTGTGTGTGTGTGTGTGTTTTGTTTGTTTGTTTGTTTGTTTGTTTGTTTGTTTGTTTTTGAGATGGAGTTTTGCTCTTATTGCCCAGGCTGGAGTACAATGGTGAGATCCTGGCTCACTGCAACCTCTGCCTCCTGGGTTCAAGCGATTCTCCTGCCTCAGCCTCCCGAGTAGCTGGGATTACAGGCAAGCACCACCATGCCTGGCCAATGTTTTGTATTCTTAGTAGAGATGGGGTTTCACCATGATGGTCAGGCTGGTTTAAAATTCCTGACCTCAGGTGATCCGCCCACCTAGGCCTCCAAAAGTGCTGGGATTACAGGTGTGAGCCACAGTGTCCAACCAGGTAGCCCTGCTATATAAGCCCAGCTCTGCTGTAAACTAGTCTTCTGTGGCCTTAGGAAAGTTACATCCTCTCTAAGCCTCAGTTTCTACATCTGGGAAGTGAAGGTTGGCGTAAGGGATCTCTCCAAGGTCCATTCTAGCTCCCAAGTTCTGCAATTATGGGCATCACAAAATAGAAAGCCTGAACATACAAAGGAGAATGAAGTGTTGTCATAAAATGTAACTTACACAAGTGAGTCAATCAGACACATAGTTCATAATCCACTTAATTGATATTGTGCAGTATAGTAATTGAGCTTGGAAAGCATGTCCCAATGTGTCAGTGTTATATTCAGGTGTAACTTCAAAATGGAATGTCCGTGTCCACGGTGGGTGGGAAATCCAAAGGGAAGTTCTAGGAGGGAAGCTTGTTTCCATCTGACACGTCAAAATATATGAATATGTACTCATCTCCCTAGGCAACCATGGTCAATTGTTGGGAACCACTTCTTGCTTTACATCAAAATGTGTTAGTAGAAAACAAAAATACCTTGGGTCAAGCATATCCCCAAATTCCTAAAGATGGCTCTTTGCTCATGTTTTACCCCCAAAATCTCTAAGAAATTGATTACAGATCCTAATATGGTCAACCACAGGTCTGCAGCTCACAACATCTTTTTGGACATCGTCTGAAATGCCCAAGGCATCCAAGGAAAAAGAAGTGCCTGGTCTGTAGACAAAGGCCCCGCAATCAGTGGTGAGGCAATAGGATTCTGCAGTCTTCTTATGACATCCACTTCCCATATATAATCTTGTTAGTAAATGAGACATTAAAGTCTCATGGAGAAAAAAGTCAGCAGTGTCTGCATTATGCTATAAACAGATCTCCAGCTGAAATTGCTATGTACCGAATGACATTTGAGTGGGAGCCACTGGCTTTACCTGCAAGCCTCAGCTTTAGTCCAGATCTATTCCACACAGCCCTAGCAATATTACCTCTGTTCTAGAACCATCTGCAACTTGGATGTTCCGCCAAGCAAACAAAGCTGCTCTACATCTGACTACCTATCCAACTCTCTCTCTTTCTGTCTCTCCCCAAGGTCTCTCTTTTTCTAAGTCACTTTTGTTGACAATCATTGCAGCTGGACCAGTGAGAAGGGAAAAAAATAGAAGTCAATAAATAAAGCTCTTCTGGGTTCAACAAGCCTATAACCCACCTTCTGCCCATGTACACTTGATTTCTATCTTCTTGGTTTTGACTACACTGTGTTTGGATGTGGGGAGAATTATTTTTTCACTCTTATTCAAAGACATGTGACATTATTATTCTTTGTTTCCTTAAAATATGTTGGCATTCTTCTCTCCCTAGTAGGAGAGCGCCTGCAAGGATCACAAAAGCTTCTGCTTTTGTGGGAAGCAGTAGTTTGCTGAATAACCAGGCCCCAGCTGCCAAATGCCACTGGGAAAAGTGCAAAGGGTGAATCGGGCACTGCTCTGAATCATAAACATTATTACAGGCGAAGTGACTGGCTGCTACTTGAGTGTTCTTCTGTACCTAATTGGACCATGCGGCATGATACTCCTGGGGACCATTACAGGGATACAGGTGTAGCTTACAATATACAAAATCTGTGTGTCTGACAATCTACGTGTAAGCCCAACTTTATACATTATGTGGTGTGCCAAGTGTCCTGAGGGAGTTCATTATTTAGAGAACTCCATAAATGCTTTTGTAAAATTCACAGTCCTCTCCATTTGAGTTCCGTAAATTTCCTCTCTCTGTCTTTAGAGCATGTCATCAATCTGAACATCCATTTCCCACAAATATAAAGATGGGGGGAAGTCTATACCAGTGCTGGAAAATAAAAGGAGGGCACCCAGCATTTTTAACATTAAGACATTTTGTTAGATAGACCAGAGAAAGCATCACATAAAAGGCTGAATCAGAAACGTGTCTTCGGATTCTCTTTCTTGAAAAGGTGGCGCAGCACTGTGAGAAGCAACAAGAAGAGATTCTGACAGAGCACTTGTTAGAAGTCTTCCTAAAATGAACTGAACACCGGAGGCGAGAGCAGGATAGCAAACCAGATAGTGTCTGGTGTCCAGGGCATTCGCATTCGGAAGGCACTAAGTAAGAGAACCAAGCATAAGTACCTCCATGCCCATGGCTATTTGGTGGGATGTGAGATGTCTCTCTACATAGCAGGACTCTGATGCCAGAAAAATGCATCCTCTGCTACAAAGGGGGCTTGGGGTGAAGCTAGGGTCAGGGAGAAGTTCAGAGTGAGAACACTGTCTCTTGCACGATGGCTTCACCCACTGCCAAGCAGCAACCATGCAAAGAAGAAACCCCAACAGAGATTGCCCCATTGCTCCAGCTCCCTTCAAATTTGTGCAGCTGCTGAAACGCACACCTGGTCTAGTACATTTTTAAGAACCAAGCCTTTAGCTTAAGACCAAGGAAAGGAGTCCAATCTTTCCCTAATGGTACGGAGATTATTTGAGAATAATTTCCAGGCCAGGCTAGCCCTCCCATCATTCAATGATGAGTAGACCCAAAACCGGCAATACTGGGCTTATAAGGACTTGGTTACAAAACAAGAAACATCCAAGAAATAAAGGAAGAAGATGATTTCAAAAAAGATTTACTACTGGAAATAGAAACAAGTTTCAGACAAGATGTGATTTGCACCTTTGAAGGAGGAGGAGGAAAAAGAAGGGGAGGAGACCCAGACTTAGGTATGAATGACAAGTAAATGAAAACAAAAAGAAACACTAAATTAAAAAAAAAATAGGATTTTTCAATGATTGATTTTTCCAACGTATTATTTAAAACTACATTCGATGCAATGAAAAGGAAAAACAGCCTTTGGAGCATCAAACCAGCGAGTAAAGAACAAACCTGAAAAACTCTCCCAAAAGGCATTGGAGAAAAGATGAAAAGTATAAACAAATCAGATAGATGCTAATGGACATGGGAGACAAAGTAGGAAGCCAACATACAGATAGCATGACTTATGCATAGTCAAAGTAAATACCATAGAATCAATTATTAAAGAAATAATGAAAGAAAATTTCTAAACTGAAGAAATACCTGATTCTCAGAGCAAACCAACCAATCAACCAACAAACCAAAAACTCACTCTATACAACAAGAAAAAAATGAAAACTGATGTAAACATTAATATAAATTAATAAATTAAAACTGCCATCTATTTATTTACCTTCTGGTGAAACTTTTGAAGTCAAAACAACTCATAAGCATTCAGTGAGGAGGAAAAGAAATACAGGTAACCAGGTCACCAAGATGGAAAAAAATCAGATTTCTGACAATAGAAGAAATAAAACAACTACAAAGCTCTAATGGCAAAGAGTTCTGATACAAAAATTCCAAACTAACCAACTTTCCTACTGAGGTTTGAGAGTTCAAAAATAAAAAAGGCATTCTTGGATCCAAAGGAGCAATAAAAACACAATGTACTTCATAGAATACATTTGAAGAAGCTCCGTAATCAATCAAAAATTTAATTTTAAACAATAAAGAAAAGGTGTGGTTGTGCTTTAAAATAGTTTACAATCTGTAATCAGGCCCAGCACAGGAGCTCATGCCTGCAATCCCAGCACTTTGGGAGGCTGAGGTGGGAGGACTGCTTGAGGCCAAGAGTTTAAATCCACCCTGGCCAACACAGTGAGACCTCGTCTATAAAAAAAATAATAATAATTCAAGTTAGCCAGGCGTGGGGCTGTGTGCCTGTAGTCCCAGCTACTTAGGAGGCTGAGGTGGGGGATCCTTTAGAGCCAGGAGGTCAAGGCTGCAGTGAGTTATGATCCCAGCAGTGCACTCCAGGCTGGGCCACAGAGCAAGACCCTGTCTCTAATGAAAAATATATACACGTATAATCAAAGCATATAACAAACAATTGAATATGGTTATAAAAAGGAACACAGGTCATATAGATAATCCTTATAAGAAAAGTTATATAAAACTTAAAAGTAATCATAAACTGGATCAAAACATCTCTATGTCTATATCTATCTTTAAAAAAGAAAAGGAGAATTCCAAAGGAGAATAAAATGTGTTAATCTTATCTTATACAGGGAGGAGGTATGGTCATTCAGCTTCCTGACATTGCTCATACAGAAATATAGGTCATATTTTGTCAAATTTAAAAAGATAACTAGAGTAAATATGAGTATTACTAGACAGTAAATCATATCACACAAAATGGAAAATGATGCAAATATAAAGGAATCATAAAACCAAAAGAATAAAAAGATGACAAAAATTAGAATAGGCGTATCAACATTGAAGATAGGTATTAATTCATTTTGAAGAGCAAAAGAACCTCAGACAATGTCATACATTAAAAATGCCCTTAGACTATCTGCAAGAAACCCATAAAAGTTACAAGAAGATTGGGGCAAAGGAATACCAGGAAACTGCACATTTAAAAGTGACAGTTACAACTGTTAGTACAAAATCAGTATTACATATCTAAAGCATTCAACAAGGGTGAAATTTTTACTGACAAGAGATACATTCCAAAGAATTAAGTCAAAATGTTATGTGCCAAGATAGTAGAGCATGGAAATACAGAGATTGAGAGACATGCAATAGTGTCAAAGTCTACCCCATGACATTTAGTCCTTGGAAAAATAAGCAGATGAAAATTTAATAAGGATATAGAGAAGTAGGATAAAATAATAAATATGGCAGATCTGATGACAAGATAAGCCTGATTAGATTTAATTAGAGCATGCATCTTCTATACAGGGGCTCATGGAACATTAACAAAAATGAATCCTGTACTGGAACAAATAAGAAATTTTACCATCTTTCAATATTCTGTGACCACAATGCAACAAAACTCATTAATAAACAGAAGTGTAAACAATTCAAATTAACTTGTGCATTCAAAAAATATACTTCTAAATAGGTGTGGAGTATAAGAGATAATAAATTATGCAATCGCAGACTGAGACAATAAAGATAATGAGAAAATTATGTATCAGAGTGTAGGCAGCTTACAGTCAGAAGCAAATATCTTAAGTATTTTTATCATTAAGAAAAATTTAAAATAAAAGATCAACTCAAGAAATTAGAAAAGAGGGCAGGACGCGGTGGCTCACGCCTATAATCCCAGCACTCTGGGAGGGTGAAGCAGGTGGATCACGAGGTCAAGAGATCGAGACCATCCTGGCCAACATGGTGAAACCCTGTCTGTACTAAAAATACAAAAATTAGCTGGGCATGTTGGCACGACTTGTAGTCCCAGCTACTTGGGAGGCTGAGGCAGGAGAATCACTTGAACCCAGGAGGCCGAGGTTGCAGTGAGCCGACATTGCACCACTGCACTCCAGCCTGGTGACAGAGCAAGACTCCGTCTTAGAAAAAAAAAAGAAGAAAGGGAATTAAACCTAAGAAAAGCAATGTAAAGGTAAAGCACACAAAACTAACAAAACAAATCCAAAAGTTAGATAAAAATTATTTTAAAAGACTATTAATTAGCTAGTAGCAAGTCTATCTTATTTTTGCATATATTTAAAAATATATGCAAAATATTTTAAAATACATATGAAACATACAGAAAATATTTTAAAATATATGCAAAAATAAGATAGACTTACTGCTAGCTAATCTGATATTTCAGAGAACAAACCAAATTAAAAATAAGAAGTGGCATAAATTCACAAATATTGAGGATATTTTAAATGTTTAAAATATGTAATACTTGACTGTGTTAATAAAATTTTGAATATAGAAATGGTCAGGTCCGGTGGTTCATGCCTGTAATCCCCATGCTTTGGGAGGCTGAGGCAGGAGGACTGCTCAAGGCAGGAGTTTGAGACCAGCCTGGGCAACATAGCAAGACTCCATCTCTACAAAAAAGTTGAAAAAGAGCCAGGCATGGTGGCATGCACCTGCAGTCCCAGCTACTTGAGAGGCTGAGGTGGGAGGATCGCTTGAGCCCAGGGGTTCAAGGTTGCAGTGAGCTATGACTGCACCACTGCACTCCAGCCTGGGCAACAGAGCGAGACCTTGTCTTGATAAAATAAAATAATATAATATAAATAGAAATGACAAATTTTCTTGTTTTAGTATTAATTCAAGAAGTAAAAATCTGGATCAAAAAAATTATTGTAGACAATACTTTTAGAGAGGTGGGGGGCTTTCATAATATAACAAGCAAAAAATGACTTAATTCCAATAACTCTGGGGACAGGTAATTTCAAAGCCTGCGGGATGCTACATGTATCTTAATGGGGGCAAAGGTACCCTTCCTTTCTCTCACTTTTCTTCTCTTTGAGGCAACTCAGAGCAGCGATTGTGGAAATTTCCAAAGCTGCTGAATGTCAGCTTGCCCATTTGTGTATGGAATTTCATGGTTTTTGTGACAAGTCAGTCTTTTTGTGCTCATCGCATCTTGAAACTAGAGAGGAAGGGAATCGAAGGGAGAATTGTTACTATCAAAGGCTTATGGAAATCTCCGCTTTATGGTGCACGAGTCTTTCTTAAGAATGGTTCTCTTTACTGGTCGCCATTTTGGCGACAATTGGTGCATCCAGCTCTACCTCTGGGTGGGCTCAAGTGTACTTCAGCATGACCCCATCTCTT
Source organism: Macaca fascicularis (assembly GCF_037993035.2). Taxonomy (NCBI): domain Eukaryota; kingdom Metazoa; phylum Chordata; class Mammalia; order Primates; family Cercopithecidae; genus Macaca; species Macaca fascicularis. The sequence continues at coordinate 156,299,780 of NC_088378.1, read as the reverse complement.
TCTTTCTCTACCAGTTTCTATGATACATACATTACATCCTGAAAATCACAGCATCACCATTCAATAGACAAAAATTATCATTATCAAAGTGGCCAAAAAGATTTTCTCTTAAATATTCTGTGGGAAAGAGGGTTGAAAATTAGAATACTATGTATTTGCCACAATAAAAGATACCTACCACAAACCAGTAGCCAATATTATATTAAAAGTTAAAAACAAGAGTCAATAACTAAATTCAGGCTGGACGCAGTGGCTCATGCCTGTAATCCCAGCACTTTGGGAGGCTGAGGCGGGTGGATCACTTGAGGTCAGGAGTTTGAGACCAGACGGGCCAACATGGTGAAACCCCATCTCTACTAAAAATACAAAAATTAGCCAGGAATGGTGTTGTGTGCCTGTAATCCCAGATACTTGGGAGGCTGAGGCTGGAGAATCACTTGAGCCCAGGAGGCGGAGGTTGCAGCGAGCCAAGATGGTGCGCTACTGCACTCCAGCCTGGGTGACAGAGCAAGACTCTGTCTCAAAAAAAAAAAAAAATTAAATTAAATTAAATTCAGGAATAAAGTCAAGTGTATTTGTATCTGCTCTTCCATTATTATTTGTCATACCATCAGGACGTTGTAGAAGAAATAAAAGTTAAAAACATTAAAATATAGGAGACAAAATTATCATTATTGGAAATGCTATTATTGTCTACTTAGAATATTTAAGGGAATTAGCTGGAAGACTCTAGAATTGAGATCAATACTATGGTCAGTTGGCTGGGCATGGTGGCTCATGCCTGTAATCCCAGCATTTGGGAGGCCAAGGTGGGCGGCTCACCTGAGGTCAGGAATTTGAGACCAGCCTGGCCAACATGGTGAAACCCTGCCTCTACTAAAAATACAAAAATTAGCCAGGTGTGGTGGCATAAACCTGTAATCCCAGCTACTTGGGAAGCTGAGACAGAAGAATCACTTGAACCTGGGAGGCAGAAGTTGCAGGCAGCTGAGATCATGCCACTGCACTCCAGCCTGGGTGACAGAAGGAGACTCTGTCTCAAAATATATTTTTATATATATTATATTATATTATATTATAATATATTTATATATATTATATATTATATGATATATGTAATTATATCGTATAATATATATTATTACACTATATGATTTATATATATTATCATATAATATATATTATATATACTATATTATACACAATATAATATATAATATAGTTATATAATATAATATATACACATAAATATATATTATATATGCATAAATATATTATATTAATATATCATATATACATAAATATATTATATTATATATTATATTAATAGATTATATATACATATATATTCTATATTCTATATTATATTTATATTGATAAATATTATATATTATATATTATATATCATATATCATATATTATATTTTTATATATGAATATATAATATGTATTATATATTTACATATTATATATTATATATTTATACATATATACACTAGAAGATATACATATACCCCTCCACACACACTTACATAGAAATACTAATAGTTTTCCTAAAACCCAACGATAATCAGGTGAAAATTTCCCTTATACAGTAGTCTCCCCATATCCACGGTTTTGCTTTCCATGGTTTTATTTATTGGAGGTCAATTTGCTGTCTGAAAATAGGTGAGTACAGTACAAGAAGATATTTTGAGAGTGAGAGAGAGATCACATCCATATAACTTTTATTACAGTACATTTTATATAAGTGTTCTATTTGATTATTGTTGTTAATCTCTATACATTAAATTTTATCATGGTGTGTACATACAGGAAAAAACACAGTCTATATAGGGTTTGGTACTAACTGGCAGTTTCAGGAATCCACCAGGGTTATGGAACATGCCCCCACTTGATTGGGGGGACTACTGTATAAAGAAAATAAAGATTAAGTGCACAATTATAACCAACACTGTAAAATCTCTAAACAAAACAAGAACTGCTCAGATTCTATAAAAACAGAAAATGCATTACTAAAAAACAATAAAGGAAAAATACTGTGCAGGTATCAAAAGTTATAAGAGTTCATTAAAGACTTTCATTCTCTCTGAATTGATATCTAATCTATTAAATTAAAATTTATTTTGAAAAGATGTTTTAAAATCTGACTAAATTAGTCTATGTACACATGAAAGAATAGACTAAAAATAGCTAATAAATGCTGAAAAAATTATATGAAGGAATCTAATTATGTTAAAAACTACTAAACTCCTAGAATCAAAACCAAAGTAGAAAAAAAACAAGTATCAAGATAACAGAATATAAGGCTTAGAAATATACTCAAGTTTCTAAAAACATTTAGTTTTTATTAGTACTTAATAAAGATGATGTCTCCTCTCAGTGGGGCAAAAGACTATTAAATACATAATGTGAGAACAACTGATTTAATATTTGACAAAAGTTCATTGAATCCTCATGTCTAAGATCACACATCAAAATAAACGCTAAATATAAACTATGAGATAATAAAGAACTACAATAAATTATGGGTAAATAGTTATCTGACCCTAGTGAATGGAAGGCTTTTCTAGGTATAAAAGCAAAAAAAAAAAAAAAAAAAAAAATTGCAGCCATAAAAAAGAATGAGATCATGTCCTTACAGGGACATGGATGAAGCTGGAAACCATCATTCTCAGCAAATTAACCCAAGAACAGAAAATCAAACACCACATGTTCTCACTCATAAGTGGGAGTTGAACACTGAGAACACACGGACACAGGGAGGAGAACATCACCCCTATCAGGGGGTGGGGACAAGGGGAGGGAGAGCATTACGACAAATACCTAATGCATGCAGGGCTTAAAACCTAGATGACGAGTTGATGGGTGCAGCAAACCACCATGGCATATGTATACCTCAGTAACAAACCTGCAAGTTCTGCACATGTATCCCAGAACTTAAAGCAAAGCAAACAAAACAAAAGAATTCAGGTGGGGTATGGTGTCTCATGCCTGTAATCCCAGCACTTTGGGAGGCCAAGGCAGACGGATCACCTGAGGTCACGAGTTCATGACCAGCCTGGCCAACATGGGGAAACCCCATCTCTACTAAAAATACAAGAAATTAGCTGGACGTGGTGGCACACGCCTGTAGTCTGGAGGCTGAAGCAGGAGAATCGCTTGAACCCAGGAGGCGGAGGTTGCAGGGAGCCAAGATCGCGCCACTGCACTCCAGCCTGGGTGGCAGAGCGAGACTCCATCTCAAAAAATAAAAAAATAAAATTTTTTTTAAAAAAGCATTCAACTATGGGGGAAAAAAAGCAAAACACTTTTTAAAAATTATTAATATGCTTGACTACACAGATATTTCGATTTTGTAAATAAAAATCACCATAAGTAAAATTCAAAGGAAAATATCAAAGTGGGAAAAATATTTCTAATATCATTAAACAAAGAGTTAATATCCTTAATACAAAATAAATACATGTAATTGTGAGTAAAAGGAAAAACTTTCTAACACAAAAATAAGCAGTGAAGACGAATGGCCAGTTTAAAAAAGAAATGTAAAAAACAGAGAAACATAAGGAAAATATCCACCCTCACTTGAAACTACACTAAAAAAAGCAAATTAAAACAAGATATAATTTTTAACTTATCAAATTGGCAGAGTTTTTGTTTGTTTCTTTTTTTTTTTTAATTACAGTACTTCGTGTTGTCCAGAGTGCAGACACATGAACATTCTTTGTCATGACTGGCAAGTGTTCAAGAAGAGTAATTTAACGACACATCAAAAGCCTTATAAAGGGTCTTACTATTTGAGCCACCAGCTCTAGTTCTGGAAATTTATCCTAAGGAACCAACCAGAGATGTTGCAAAAAGATATATATGTTCAAGAAGCCCAGTACAGCGTCACTAAACCATAGCACAGTATCTGGAAAATTAAATGCTAGATAGATTATGGATGGAAATTACAGTATCTATGAGAGATGTAAAACCTATCATAGGCCCTAAGATGACACTGTGTGGGCTTGAAAATCACACAGCAGCATGTTTACAATATACAGACCCCTGAAAAATATCAGGTAGTTCACAAACAGTAAATCAGCATGATCCCAGTTAAAAAGTCTATATGACTAGAGACACTAAAAATGTTCATGTTTATCTTGTGGGTGATCTGCTCTTCATTCTTTTCTGTATTTCCAGGTTTTCTAAATGAATATATACACCCCTTCTGTGATCAGGGAAACAATAAACAATTTTCTGGGGCATGCTCTGGAGTCAGACTGCTTGGATTCAAATCATAGCTAGACAGCCAGGCATAGCAACATACACTATAGTCCCAGCTATGCAGGAGGCTGAGGGGCAAGGATCGCTTGAGCCCAGGAGTTGGAGGCCAGCCTGAGCAATATAATGAGACTCTGTCTCTAAGAAAAAACAAAACAAAACAAAAACCATAGCTCTATCATTTTAAGATCTGCCACCTTGGGCAAGTTGCTTATTCTCTTAGAGCCTCAACTTCCTGTTCTGTCAAATGGGGCTAATAACACTATGTTGTTGGGCTGCTATGGCAATTGAATTTTACGTGTATGTAAAGCACTTAGTACAGCATCTGGACCATAATAAGAGCTCATTATACATTAGTATTATTTTCATTTTAAAACAATAACCCCCCTCAACCAAACTTTTACAAAAGTAGGAGAAACCTTGATTTTATTTCTACGCTAGAGGAAAAGCAGAAGTCTTCAAAGGCTGTAAACACAAAATGTTAAATATTCACATACATATTCTCTCTCTCTCTGTCTGTCTCTCAAACACACACACACACAGAGAGAGAGAGAGAAAGAGAGAGGGAGAGAGAGAATATGTATGTGAGTATTTAACATAACTAATTTCCATCCATAATCTATTTATCTAGCATTTAATTTTCCAGATATTGTGCTATGGTTTAGTGATGCTGTGCTGTGACTTCTTGAATATATATATCTTTTTTCAACATCTCTGGTTGTTTCCTTAGGATAAATTTCTCTCTCTCTCTCTCTCTCTCTCTCTCTCTCTCTCTCTCTCACACACACACACACACATACACACACACACACACACACACACACGGAGACAGAGAGAGAGGGAGATGAAGATTCTCATATCCTAGGATCCTAAGAAATGGGGCAATCGTTAATATGCACCTTTAAGGAGATCATCTGAGTTTGGTCAACCCAAGTCAAAGAGGTACAGGACATAAAGAAGCTAGATGATCTAAGAAAACAGAGGTCGCTGATCATCAATTGGCCCATATATGCCCCCCAAAAAGGCTTTTGCCCTCCATGGCACAGGTGTATTTACAGCTGGGTGTGTAAAGTGCCAAGGAGGATGCCACCGGGTTTTGGAAGGAGCCTCAGAAAGGGAGTCAGGCTGCACAGGTTCTAGGACCCCCACCTACTCCACTGGCCAGCACCACATGTGGTACCACAGGACTACACTCTCCTCTGTAAGCAAATGAGAACTCTGTGGGGCCCTTTCTAGATCTGAGGTCCTACTAAAAAGGGTGACAACCTCAGCTCTGAACATTAGTTGTTTTATTTCAACTCCAGAGTGGGCTCCTGCATCCCAAAACGAAAGAAAATTAAAAGATAAATAAGGCATTCCTGGCATCCATGAGAGTCATTTTGCTTTCCCCGTTCATGTTATTTCAGTAAATCTCGCAGTGTAGAAAGTGACAAATGAGCGCAGATTACAAGGCAGCACCTGTTCGGAGCCCAGGGTCATTAGATGCCATTAGCAATGGCATAAAGACACATGCATTTAGGAGATAACGCAGCTCAGTGGGTTATCTGTGCATCCTTCCCTCTTGACACCTTGTCAGCTGCTCTCACAGACCTGCTTCAGTCTCAGAGCCATTTAGACAATAGCACTAAACATGGCAAGGGCGTTAGCTGGAGGAGGTTGAAATTAGCTGAAACTGAAATATGAGTAAAGTCTTTGTATATGCAAAACAGAAATAGTCCTAAAAGGAGATATAACTATTTGTTAAAAAGGTACATACAAAGAATTAAACAAGGCCAGGCACGGCGGCTCATGCCTGTAATCCCAACACTTTGGGAGGCCGAGGCAGGTGGATTACCTGAGGTCAGAAGTTCAAGACCACCCTGGCCAACACGGAGAACACCATCTCTACTAAAAATACAAAAATTAGCTGGGTGTGGTTGTGTGCAGCTTTAATCCCCGCTACTCGGGAGGCTGAGGCTTGAACCCAGGAGGTGGTGAAGGTTGCAGTGAGCCAAGATGGTGCCACTGCCCCCCAGCCTGGGAGACAGAGCAAGACTCCATCTCAAAAACAAAAAACAAAGAATTAAAGAAATGATGAGTTGACAGTCTGAAAAGAAGAAAAGATACTCTATGCAAAAAATAAATAAATAAAAAGTCACTGAGAACTAGCAGCAGATGATAGGCAGAAAAGTGGAGTAGCTAAGACAACAGGTTTTGGTGTCAGGCACACTGGCTTTGAATTCTAGCCTCCACCACTCACAGGCTGGGTAAATGTGGGCGAGTCATTTAATCTATCTGAGTGCCACCATTTTAAAAAATCTGTAGAATAGTAACAGCAATATCTACCTCAAAGAATTGTTGGGCTAATTCAGGCATTCATTCACTTGATGATCACTGATTATGATCAGTGAGCTTCTAGGTGAGCCAGGCCCAGTTTTAAACTCTGGAAACACACAAATGAGAGATGTAAGCATGGGCTCTGCTTCCACGGACTTAACGTCACTCTCAAATTTTAGTGAAATGAGAAAGACAAACAAGTACGTGTAAGTGCAATAAGGAAAAATTAAACCAGTGAAGGGGACAAAAACTGATGGGGGTGTTATTTTAGAGCAATGCCAAGACCCTGAGGGAGGAACATGTTTGCATAAACCGTAAGGAGCTTAGCTCAGGGCTCATAAAACCATGCACTCTAGGAGATGGTGATGATGGTGATGATGACCATGGTGGCGGTGGTTGGTGGTGGTCTCATAACGATAACCAAACAAGCAAAGAGTACAACGGATGTGCGAATAGGTACAGCCCACGTTAAGTAAAAAAATGAGCTGACAAAATTAGTATCGAACACAGGAAGTACTGATTAGAACCTTGACTAATTTTCATTTATTAAAGACTACAGTTCTATTTTTAGTTATATCCTTCAATCTAACATCATTCAAGAAAAGCTTCTCTCCAAAAATTCTATTTCAGGAATGTAAATTTTTTAAAGTAAGCGTGTTCTGCATGCATGATTTCTTCTTACCCAGCCATCTTTCTGTTGGTTTTTAGCCTGCCAGTAGTGTGTATGTGATATTTTAAAGACTTACTATGCAGGGTACTTAGAAATTTCATATGAGCATTTAAAATGGCAGAAATAGCTGGTAGCTTTCATTTCCACATGTACTCTCAGAACAGAGAAAAACGAGTTTTAGTCCATGTCTTTCTAAGCTTCTAGCCTTTTTTTTTTTTTTTTTTTTAACTGTCTCAGGGTGAAATTCTACTTTACTTGTTTAATGATGCATACTTTTGAAATTTTACAAAAAGAATAATTTATACTTTGAATTTTTCTGCAACGTAACTTTTTTGGCTTCATATCAGGTTACTGAAATGTATCTATATTGCTCCTATATAGTTTTAGATCATTCACTTTCATTGTTGCATTGTATTCTATCATTTGATTATCTCATAATTTGTTTATCTATTTCACTTTAATAACATTCAAGTAGTTTGGGCTTATTCTTTTAAACCATTATTAACACAAGTAAAGCTGTGCTGGAGAGCCTCCATGTCTCATGGTATACAGTATAGAAATCTCTCTAGGAAACACCTAGAAGGAAAATTGCTGAGTCACAGGGTATACACATTTGTTTTTCTTTACTGGATAATACCTAACTGTCTTTCTAAATGGTTGTACCAATGAATATTCCTATCAGCAGTACATAAACATGAAGTGCCATTTTTCAAACTTGGACCAAAATATTCTTTTCATTACTGGGAACTCCAGATCTCAAATAACTCAAGTGTCAGTTCCATCTATCTCTTTGGTCAATTTCAAACTGGTCTTTGAACAAATCCAGACTTTAAGAAATTTCTGTTCTGTTAAATTTCTATCCAACTCATCACAACCATGCAAGCAAACAGTACCCCATAAGAACAACAATAAGTAATCACATATTGCTGGCTCCAGGAAGCAAAATGAAGACATTTCAATTAAAGCAAGAATGCTTACAAAAATATTCTGGCTATCTCAATTAATCTGAACCAAACTAAGAATAATCTAGATATTTCCCCCAATCTTCTGTTCCCATTTAGTTCATGGCATTTTTATAATGGGACTTGCCAGATAAGAAGCGTGTGTGTGTTTCAGAACTAAGGAAAAAAAGGATTGGTTTTACTCTGTCTTCAAAAACATATCCAATGTGAATAGACTAAAACCATTCAATTCTGCAGTTTGTGAATTATATCCCCATAAGGCTGGTATTAATAATACAGCAGCTAAGTGAAATAAGCCAGTCATAAAAGGACGAATACTGTATGATTCACCCTCGATGAGGTATCTAGAGTAGACATTGTCATAGAAATGGAAAAGCAGCTGCCAAGGGCTTGGGGGAGGAGGGCAAAGAAGAGTTGCTATTAATGGGCAGAATTTCAATTTTGCAAAATAAAAAGACTTCTGGGCTGGGCGCAGTGGCTCACGCCTATAATCCCAGCACTGAGGCGGGCAGATTACCTGAGGTCAGGAGTTTGAGACCAGCCTAGCCAACATGGTGAAATCCCATCTCCACTAAAAATACAACAATTAGCCGGGCATGGTGGCAGGTGCCTGTAATCCCAGCTACTTGGGAGGCTGGGGCAGGAGGATCGCTTGAACCCAGGAAGCAGAGGTTGCAGTGAGCCAAGATCACGCTATCACACTCCAGCCTGGGGGTAAGAGCGAGACTTTGTCTCAAGAAAAAAAAAAAAAAAAAAAGAGTTCTGGAGATGGATGGTGGTGACAGTTGTACAACAATGTGAATGCAATTAATACCACTGAACTGTATGCTTGATGGTGAAGACGGTAAATTTTATAGTGTATGCATTATGCCACAATGTATTACTTATTTATTTACTTAAAAGTAACATGGCCGTGTTTTGTTTCAGTATTAGGTCAGGTTCAAGCAAAAAAGAAGGGTTATTCCTTCATAATCATATAGATTCTGAACCATAGATTTAGCACTGCACCATTTTTTTTATAAGCTATACCAAATTTCAGTGCACAAATGCTATAACAGCATATACTGTGGGTGAGAATATAAAAAATTGTGAAAGTCTAAAGTTACTGCTCACATTGCAACCTTGACACAACGACTTTGCAAAAACAAGGGCTTAAATTTAACTGAATATGCCACAATTCAGAAAATGCTACTACCATATGCCCGAGGGGACTGAGTCACACTTGCAGTTTAACTTCAACTCCTGAATTTTTTGACTTCTGTATGTTTAAATTCTCATCAAACTGCAGCTTCAACCTTTGTTTCTGCCACTGATCGCAGAATGCATCTCTTATCATTTGACATAATCTCTACCGTGAAATACTTGTTTTTGAACAGCCTAAGGTTCGGAGGACACTTTTTTAAATGTTAAATAAAAAACTGTCAACGATTACTGGGAATGGAAAAACAGCCAAGCCTCTTTGATGCCATCTTTATGCCTAGAAAAATCTTCCCACTCCCACTCCCACATCGATCAAGTGAGCTGCCTCTCTTCCTTCTTTCACAGTTCACCTTAATTCACTTCTCTATGATTCTATAATGAAGGCAGCTGTGATTACAGCAGAAGTGAAGAAGAGAGTACTACCTACCCTGGGAGCAACTTAATTTATGGCCATAGGCCCACTAGGGATACACTGAAAGAACTACATTTTTTAATGTATGTCTATGCAATAGCCTGTATATGATTTTTCCATCTTTAAGAATCTTCAACAGTCCCGGATGCAGGGAAGACAGGCCATCCTGGAGAGGGCTAGGGATTTAGGGATGGCATTCCCGTTTTGTTTTTTTTTTTTTTTTTTTTTTTTTTTTTTTTGAGACGGAGTCTCGCTCTGTCCCCCAGGCTGGAGTGCAGTGGCGCAATCTCGGCTCACTGAAAGCTCCGCCTCCTGGGTTCACACCATTCTCCTGCCTCAGCCTCCCGAGTAGCTGGGACTACAGGGGCCCGCCACCACGCCCAGCTAATTTTTTTGTGTGTTTTTAGTAGAGATGGGGTTTCACTGTGTTTGCAAGGATGGTCTCGATCTCCTGACCTCGTGATCCACCTGCCTCGGCCTCCCAAAGTGCTGGGATTACAGGCGTGAGTCACCGTGCCCTGCCGGCATTTCTATTATTTACAAGGCACTGAGTTAGACAGACCATGTGTGACCACGGTGTTCCTGCTCAGAAGCTTACAATCGTTTTGGAGAGGCAAGGCATTTAGCATGTACAGAGAGCTGATAATAGCAGGCAATTTTTCAATCAGCATGCATTTATTCAGCAAATATTTACTGAAGACCTACTAAATGCCAGGCACGATGCCAGACATTAGGGACAAAAATATGACTAAGATGTGGTCCCAGCAGAGAAACAGATGGGGTTCCTTATAGTAACCATGTTATCAAGGAGTCATCAGAATGCTACTAGATGATAAAAATAGCAGCTTTCCCCTCTTCGAAAAATGCAGAGTACACATAAGTAATCTAGTCACTGAGTGAGCATTCTGGCAATGAAAAAAACATATTTGGAATGAGAATAGTGATCTTCAGAACTCTAGGTAGCAAGCATTCCAGATACATAAACGTTCTGATCCCCTTGAGAGACAACTGACCGGCTGACACTGAGGCAAACTTGCCACCATGGAAGATGTGAATTAAAACGAGTGATTATACTAAGGTATAGAAATGGCACTCGTACTTCCTGTTCCATAACAGTCCTCACAAGTTGCTTTTTAAATGTCTGCCATTCCTAACAGACTGCAATCTGAAAAAAAGGAAGAAACTGGGTCTCTCTTATTTACAGGTTTCCCCAGTGCCTAGTACAACGCCTGACACACAGTAAGCAATTAAAAACATTTATGGCACTAGAATTTTCAATGAGCTGGCTGCATATTATTGCAAAGTTAACATCTGAGAACACTACTAGAATGGTCATGTAAAGATTGGGTAACCAATATAATCCAGTTTAATAATATTTATTTACTTATTTACTTTATTATTTTCTTTTTTTGAGTCAGAGTCTTGCTCTGTTGCCCAGGCTGGAGTGCAGTGGTGCGTGCGATCTTAGCTCACTGCAACCTCCGCCTCCCAGGTTCAAGTGATTCTCCTGCCTCAGCCTCCCAAGCAGCTGGAATTACAGGTGTGCACCACCATGCCCAGCTAAGTTTTGTATTTTTAGTAGAGACGGGGTTTCACCATGTTGGCCAGGCTGGTCTCAAACTCCTGACCTCAGATGATCTGCCCATCCACCTCAGCCTCCCAAAGTACTGAGATTACAGGTGTGAGCCACCGTGCCCGGCCGGTTTAATCATATTTAATCAACTAATGAATCAAGTTAACTTATAGATACTGTTACTGGCTGAATTGTGTCCCCCCACAACCACTCAAAATTCATATGTTGAAGCCCTAACTTCCAGTTTCTCAGAATATAACTGTATTTGGAAATTGGGCCTTTCAAGAGGTAATTAAAACAAAATAAGGTCATACGAAAGGGCCCTAATCCACTATGACTGGTGTCCTTATAACAGGAGACTGGGACACAGACTTGGAGCGAAGCCCACAAGAGGACACAGGGAGCAGATGGCCATCTGCAAGTCAAGGAGAAAGACATCAGAAGGAACCAACCTTGCTGACACTTTCATTTCAAACTTGTTGCCTCTAGAATCATAAGAAAGTAAGTGTGTGCTGTTTAAGCCACTCAGCCTGTGGTACTTTGTTATGGTAGACCTAGCAAACTGACACAGATACTAAGCCCTTGTTTGAGACAGAGCTGTGGCCCTGTAAATGGCTATTTTAGAAAGACAATGTGAACTGGCAGCAACGGTACTGGAACAGGAATGAGGAGTCCATATGTCCACTTCTGGTTGCAGTCTGACTTTTTTACTTCTCTGAGTCTCTTTCCTTCTTTAAATATAAGTTTAGATCACATGAGCTCTGAGTTTCAGGTGACCTAGAACTGTATGACTCTATGCAGCAAACTCAATGTTACCTTCTAGGATATGAGAGGTGGCATAGAGGTGTGTCTGTTTTTCCCTGGCTACACTGAGCCACTGGCAGGAGGCTCCCCAAACACTTCCCATCTGCTTCTTGAACCATTTCATCCACATCACCCAACATCACATTAAAGACAGCATCCTCAGCCAGGTGCGGTGGCTCACACCTGTAATCCCAGCACTTTGGGAGGCCGAGGTGGGCGGATCACAAGGTCAGGAGTTTGAGACCTGCCTGACCAACATGGCGAAACCCCGTCTCTACTAAAAATACAAACATTAGCCGGATGTAGTGGCTCACGCCTGTAATACCAGCTACTTGGGAGGCTGAGGCAGGAGAATTGCTTGAACCTGGGAGGCAGAGGCTGCAGTGAGCCGAGATCATGCCACTGCACTCCAGCCTGGGTGGCAGAGCGAGACTCCATCTCAAAACAAACAAACAAACAAACAAACAAACAGGATCCTCTCTCAGCAAGTCTCCTACCACAAAAGGAATATACATCACAACGCAGCCCTGCTGGACCACCCTAGCTCTAAGGGGAGGTCAGCTTGTGAGCAACAAGATGAAGCAACATGAAGAAGAAACAAGGACAAGGTGAAGAACAGCTCCACACACTGTGTAATGTTCATGTATTCCAACCAGAAAAGAGCTGCTCATTCTGATCAAAGATGTTAATGAGCCCTGCAAACAGAAATTCCCACAGTAGAACAGTAGACACTTTCATTAATTATTTTCTCCGGCAATATTAGCACTAATGATTAGAAAATCTTCAATAGCAGCACAAATAAAGATAAACAGACACCTATCTTTGGTACGGCCTCTGTACAGATACATACTGGACTGTTCACTCAGCACCCAGTATTCTGGAAGTTTCCTGTTAACGCAGGTGGAAGCAGTCCTGTTCATACAATATGACCCAAACTCCAAATTCAATGTGAATTTTTGGTTTTGATTTTTGGTTTATTTGTTTGTTTTGTTTTGTTTCTCCAAGGCCCAGCTGGGCCCATCCCTAAAATCCATGGGATATCCACATGCCCTCATCAAAATCCCCTTTTCTTAGAAGCTCCCTCTAGTGAGTTACTTTTACTGGCAATAAAAAATACTAATTAGCAAAACCATATTTCAAACACAAACAAATGCGTCAGGATAGTCTTTAAAATAACCTATTTTTTAAGTTTTTATTTTAGGTTCAGGGGTACATGTGCAGGTTTATTAGAGAGGTAAACTCATGCCATGGGAGTTTGTTGCACAGATGATTTCGTCACCCCGGTACTAAGCCTAGTACCCAATAGTTGTTTTTTCTGCTCCCCTCCCTCCTCCACCCTCTACCCTCAAGTAGGACCCAGTGTCTACTGTTCCCTTCTTTGTGTCCATGAGTTCTCATCATTCAGCTCCCATTGTAAGTGAGAACATGCAGTATTTATTTTGTTCCCGTGTTAGTTTGCTAAGGATAATGGCCTCCAGCTCCTTCCATACACCTGCAAAAGACATGATCTCATTCTTTTTTTATGGCTGCATAGTATTCCATGGTAATATGCACCACATTTTCTTTGTCCAATCTGTCATTGATGGGCATTTCAGTTGATTCTGTGCCTTTGCTACTGTGAATAGTGCTGCAATGAACATTTGCGTGCATGTGTCTAAATTTATGGTAGAATGATTTATATTCCCCTGGGTAGACACCCAGTAATGGGAATGCTGGGTCGAAGGGTAGTTCTGCTTTTAGCTCTTTGAGGAACTGCCACACTGTCTTCCACAATGGCTGCACTAATTTATACACTCACCAACAGTGTGTAAGTGTTCCCTTTTCTCCGCAACCTCATCAGCATCCAACTGGTTATTTTTTGACTTTTTAACAACAGCTATTCTGACTGGTGTGAGATAGCATCTCATTGTGCTTTTGATTTGCATTGCTCTAATGACCAGCAATATTGAGCTGCTTTTCAGATTCTCCTTGGCCATATGTCTTCTTTTAAAAAGTGTCTGTTCATGTCCTTTGCTCACTTTCTCATGAGGTTGAAAGTAACCTTCCCCCTCCGTCCCCCCGAGGCAGAGTCATGCTCTGTTGCCCAGGCTGGAGCGTAGTGGTGCAATCTCGGCTCACTGCTACCTTCGCCTCCCAGGTTCAAGCAATTCTCCTGCCTCAGCCTCCCGAAGTAGCTGGGATTATAGGTGTGCACCACCACACCCAGGTAATTTTTTTTTTTTTTTTGTATTTTTTAGTAGAGATCGGGTTTCACCATGTTTGCAAGGCTGGTCTCTAACTCCTGACCTTGTGACCTGCACACCTCCCAAAGTACGGGGATGAAAATAACCTTTTTTTAAAAAAAAGTTTCGGCCAGACAAGGTGGCTTATACCTGTAATCCCTGCACTTTGGGAGGCCGAGGTGGGTGGATCACCTGATGTTAGGAGTTCAAGACCATCCTGGCCAGCATGATGAAACCCTGTCTCTACTAAAAATACAAAAAATTAGCTGGGCGTGGTGGTGTGCGCCTGTAATCCTGGTCACTCGGGAGGCTGAGGCAGGAGAATCGCTTGAACCCAGGAGGCAGAGGTTGCAGTGAGCCGAGATTGCACCACTGCACTCCAGCCTGGGCAACAAGAGCAAAACTCCATCTCAAAAAAAAAAAAATTTCAAAAATTTCTTAATGTTGCCTGCTTAGCGTCTGTATAACCTTCTTCTCAAAAGGGCATTTTTTTTTAAATATTCTATTTATTAGAGTTTATAAAGGTTAAGATGAAAATGCTTCCCAAGTGCCTGCCATGTTTTTCCTGTCATATAAATCATGTCCATATGGGCAGAATCACAAAGCTAGAATGGGTCTGAGGACCTCTCCTCTCAGGCAACATCCTTCCAACTGTGGGCATTGCCTTGGGTGCCCTCTTACACTCACTGATTCACCCAACATGCATTTGAGCACTTCTGCATTGTATGACTCTTTTGAGGCAAGTAAGAAAAAAATGTATCTGCCCTCAAGGGGAGTCTCTCCTAGAGGAGGACACTAGTCATACCGTTGTTATGCTGAAGTTGCGATGTCCATTTACAGAACCAGCCTTATCACTTAGCAATATATCTCACATACCCATAAAAAAATTCAAGGGCCTAAGTGAGTGGATGATAATGTGGTCCAAAGGTATGCACAGACATATGCTGAGGCACTTAGTGGGCTGATCAACAGGGGATTCATGGAGGAAAAGCTAACAGAAGTAACCACTCCAGTGCATTGATGATATCAGAGCAGGACGGGTCGAGACAGCCTCCTGCAAGGCCTCATCTGCTCAACTGTGAATCGGCATCTGAGGAAATAAGCAACGACCTTACCTCCCAAACGCCAACATTAAAGCGATGCATTATTAAAATAGAGGTTCTCAAGTAGTAAATGAACACTTTAAGAACTCATGCAATCATAAACATAAGAATATGCAGTAAAGAGATAATGATACTTGTCAGAAGATATTAAGAAGACATGGCAATAAAAGGAATCTGTTCATAGAGAAAATGATTCTAAATACAAAATGGTCAGATTGATAGTCAGCAGTATGGCTATTAATAGAAATAATATGAGAGAGGTTTCATTATGTAAATGGCTCGTGTGTCTGCCAGAAATGTACCCAGTAATAATTTGCATTTCTGCTATAGTGAAAATTTCAAGGATGTCTCTTGTTGGCTTATGAAGGACCCTTTCATTGGTAAGCCACAGCTTTTATAATCATCATAAAAAAGATCACCTATGCTCTTTGTTGATAATAATAATAAGAAGACACTCGTGTGTGCCTGGCACTGTGCCAACTCCCGTGTGTGCAACCCTGTGAGGCTGGGTTATTATTCATGTTTTATCGCTGAGAAACCAGAGGCTTAGGTCATCTTGCCCAGGGTCTCAAAGATGATAAATCATGGAGGCTGGATTTGAACTTGAGTCTTTCTGACTCCATGCCCACTCTCCTTCCCCTTGCAGTATAAACACAGTGGCTCAAACTCTGCTTTCATGAATATAATGTTTCACAGGGTATGCCGTGATCTTGTAAGTAGACATGGGTCTAGAAAGACGGACACTCCTGGACACCGCACTGCAAATCTCACTATCTGCTTTCGCTCACTGACACCTATATTTGCCCCTTGAGTCCCCTGAATATTGGTGCCACACTCTGCTCAGCTCTTGATATGGTGCAAAGCACTAAAATCACATGGGTGTCACGGCCAAAAATCCTGTATCACTCCAAAGCTAACTCATCTCCCATCAGTCCCAACTCTGCCCCAGAAGTCTCTCTGAAACAAAGTCTCCAGGATACCTGTCTTGCCACTCTTCATTCAGATCCTTGGTTTCATGACCCACATTTCTATAGGACTCTCCCTTCTTTAGTTCTAATTACTAAAAGTAGGGTTCTGAAATCCCAAGGTGATTGCAAAACTCCCATCTCAGCCACAAATCTTCATCTGAATGGCTAACCAGTAAGAATTTTGTTTCAGATCCCTCCACTTTACGTCCTCTACATGTCCTTTGAAGAATTTTTCAATTTGCTATGATATAACTAAAACTCAAGCATCAACAGGAAAGAGGAAGAGAAGAGCTCAGAAATAAGCCACTAGTGCTTGAAAATAGGGCGTGAGTTTGATGTTAGAGCTGGTTTAGAATCCACGCTCCACTGCATCATAGCTATGGTGGGGCATGGATTCTTATTATTAATTAGTCTTATTCCTTCACTTTTGTCTCACACTACCTGTAAAACAAAAGCAATAATGCTCACCTCATCGGGTAGTGGAGGTATAAATGAGAGGCTACAGCTGATGCTCTTAATGAGATGCCTTCCTTTTCCTCTCTGGCCAGTGAGGTGGATCATGTAACAACCTCCTTTCTCTATTCACCGTTCTTCCCCAACTAATCCCCTCAGCCACTGGCACCATGTTCCACACGCTAGAGGCATCCTTCCCGGGACAGTGAGAGGCATCCTGAATCAGGCTTGTCACCCTAAAGGGCATCTTGCAACGTTTGCTCATAGGTCAATAACACCACACAGAGCTGACATGAGGATGACATGTGACAAGATGACCTAGAGCCTGCTAAATCAACACATGAGCTAAATGCTAGGTACTACTGTGCTTTCCATGAGATTGGTAGGCAGAAGGAAAAAAATGAATCTTTGCTCTCCAAAGTTTTGATTTGAATTCATACAGGCAAGATTCTTGTCAATGACCCGGAACTACTTAAGCTGCGAAGGGGCCATGACATCAGCACAGCAAGGCCAGGTCATGAAGCCCCACTGGGATGCAGGGTTGCGGGGGGCTGTAAGGGTCTCACTGTCAAGATGTGGCCCCACCAGTGCTAAGTTTATAGTGCTCCAAAAGCCAGGAGGGGGGTTAAGAAAAAAAAAATGCAAAAAACAAGAGTTACCATGCCACAAACATGAACCTCTACAGAACCTAGAAAATGTGAAATTGGGCTGGGTGCAGTGGCTCACACCTGTAGTCCCAGCACTTTGGGAGGCAGAGGTGGACAGATCACTTGAGATCTGGAGTTCAAGACCTCATCTCTACTAATAACACACACAAAAATTAGCTGGGTGTGGTGGTGTGCACCTGCAATCCCACCTACTCGGGAGGTTGAGGCAGGAGAATCACTTGAACCTGGGAGAGGGAGGTTGCAGTGAGCCGAGATCGCGCTATTGCACTCCAGCCTGAGCAACAGGAGCAAAACTCCGCCTCAAAAAAAAAAAGAAAAAAAAAAAGAAAGAAATGAAAATGTGAAATTATTAAGACAATTTGGAGTTTAAGAGAAAAGCACATTTTTGAAAGTGGAAAATAGATGAGAAACATACATACATTTGCTATGCATTGTTAGGGTCTGTTATTGATATATGGTCATTTTGTTATAAAGAAACATTTAAAAGGAGGCATGTTTCACCTGTTAACTTGTTTACTTCGTAAGATTCTCTTGTTTGGTAGATTTAGAGATTTAAGGCACTGCCATAAATCTTTTCCAAAGAAGGAAGATTATAAACAAGGTAATTAATTAATTAATTAATTAGGCAAACAAATCACCCATTGACAAGCCTAGAAAAAATGCCTCCCAATGTTTGTTTTTTCAGTTTTCTTTTCCTGTTTTGGAAGGGAAAGTCCTTGAAACAAATATGATCACACTACCCCTGTGAGTTCTCATTGTAATGTTTTTCCCCAAGCACCCACAATCCCAGGTCCTTCCAATTTGCTTCCAGTTCTTGCCCAAGTTTAAACCTCTTAACCAATGCCTACCATCTGCAGCCTCAAAGGGAGCTGAGTACTTGCCAACAGACACCGCCACCTCCCCTCCCCGAGGTTCCTCCCTTGCGAGAGCGTGTCATGTGGCTGCCAGGGCAAGGCAGAAGTGTAGGAAAAGGCACATCTCGCAGGCTGTCCAGGAGGGTTAGAGCAAATATGTCCAGAGCAGTTTCAAGTGACTATAGACCCAGGGCTTCGAGCTAATTAATAGAAAGTGAAGCAATGATAGTGACAGCTCAAGGCAAGGGTGTGAAGCTCATGTCATTCGGTAAAGACAGCCCAAGGAAAAATCTCCTAAGGGCAGGACATTTATGCTGGCACCTTATTTGCTTTGTAGACTAACACATTTCTGTTAGAAATATGTCTTTACACGCCGGAGAGACGTTACAAGGTGTTGGCCTGCTAGTAATTACAGCAAGCCTGCGCTACAGCTAACAATATAACTCTAAATTCACTTGCTTCTGATTACCTACCTGTCACACAGAAGGCTGTTCTTCACTCCAGTTGAACAAACCTATTAGTTGTCTGGTTTCTTGATGTTGAACTCTCATAAGCAATTATCTCCAGCCTGAAATGCCCTTTTGTCTTCTTTATACAAATCACTACTATTTCTTCTTAGAAAACAGTTTAAACCACTTCCTCCCTTAATCCATCTAAACTAACCCCATCTGGTTCTGGCATCCATGCAATCAATAGATTTAGCACTTACTTAGCAAGCACCACCATGGATTTCTCTGTAATGAAAAAGTTAATCCTACACATGCCTTATATGTAATCTTGGGCAGGTCCTCCTCTTTCCTGGGCCTCAGTTTTCTCATCTGTAGAAGGAGGATAATACTCCTTACCTCATAGGGTTGTTTCTGAGAATTAAACATTTATTTTTTTAAAAACAGCTTTATTAAGATTTAATTTACATGTAACTCAAGTGTACAACTCAATGATTTTTAGTATAGTCACAGTTTTGTAAAACCAACATCACAATCTAATTTTAGATTTTCATCTCCAAAAAAGAAACCCTGTGTACACTAGCAGTCACTCTGCATTCCTCTCCCACCTCGGGCCTCTGCAACCCCCAAACTAACTTCTGTCTCTATGGATTTGTCTATTCTGGACATTTCATATGAATGAAATTGCAGTATGTGGTCTCTCAATTCGCATGATGTTTTGAGGTTCATCTATGCTGTAGCATGTATTAGTATTTTGTTTATTGGGTTTTTTTTCCTGATCAATATTCCATTAAACATTTATTTTGCGCGCGCGTGTGTGTGTGTGTGTGTGTGTGTGTGAGGGGGACACATATTTCATGAGTGCAGAGTGCTCAGCTCATTACTTGGGGACACAGCACTCTGAAAATGTCTATAGCTTTCATTACCATTGGCATTATTACTATCGTTTTGTCACTTTTGTTTATAATTGCACTGGTCTCCACCAGTTGATTATTAAGCTCTAGAGCAGCAGTTCCCAACCCCTGGGCTACAGACCTCCTGCACAACAGGAGGTGAGCAGTAGGCGAATGAACGAAGCTTCATCTGTATTTACAGCCACTCCCCATTGCTCAAATTACTGCCTGAGCTCTGCCTCCTGTCAGGTCAAAGCAGCACGATATTCTCATAGGAGTGTGAGTCCTCCTGTGAACTGCACATGTGAGGGATGTAGGCTGCACCCTCCTTATGAAAATCTAATGCCTGATGATCTGTCACTGTCTCCCATCACCCTCAGATGGGACCGTCTTGTTGCAGGAAAACAAACTCAAGGATCTCACTGATTTCTACGTTATGGTGAGTTGTATAATTATTTCATTATATATTACAACATAATAATAATAGAAATAAAGTGCACAATGAATGTAAATGCATTTGAGTCATCCCAAAACCATCCCCCACACCACCCTAGTCCATGGAAAAATTGTCTTCCATGAAACCAGTCCCTGGTGCCAAAAAGGTTGGGGACCACTGGTCTAGAGAGAAGGAGCTCTTCTTACACACTGCCCAGAAACTGAGGATGTGACAGAAGTTCAATGAGAGCTAACTAAACAACTAAGTAGCAACCTGACAAGGGCTCAGGCAGCTCCAACGAAACCTACGCTGCTGCCACCACTTACAAAAGCTCATTCATATGTGTGAGTTCAGGCAAAAACAAATACAGTCGTATCTGATTCTTTAGGCAGGACACTGACCAGATAAATAAATATGTCTGAATCTGCAGAGAAATAATTTCAAAAAGGCTTCAGAAAGACAAAGAAAATCCACTGTGGCCCACAAGCATCCAAATGCATCCTGAAAACATGAGTGGAGGAAGGCTGAGCAGGTGTGGGCTGGGGAGGGAGACAACCCCACACAGCAGCCAGCACAAACACAAAGTGACGCCCACTGTGCCGTGGAAGCACAGGCAGCACAGTCCGTGCAAGGGAAATGCGGCTCCCTACAAGGTGTTTCCAAGGTTCCAGTTTTCCCAGAGCGCAACCCCAACCTCAGGCAGTGCACAGTTCTCCCAAAAAGTCACTCGCCCATGGAGATCACCAAACACCTGAATTGACACCACAGGCATTTCCAACCTGTGTTTCTGACCACCCTCCCCACGACCTGCCTCCCTTACATCCTTTCTGTTTTCCTTTCACATGGTCCTGTGATGTATCTTACTCTTTCAGATGCAAAATGTCACAGCTGAAGGGAACCTCCAAGGATGATCTAGGCTACCGCTCTCCTCTTCATAGGGGAGGAAACTGAGATTCCAGAGAGGCTGGTAACTTTCCCAAGGTCACAAAATTAGCTGTGCAGCAGGAACTGAAACCTACATTGTGTGACCACTCCCCTCCTCCCAAAGCAATTTAGTTTCCAACTGGACCTCATCTGCCTACTTGTTTCTCCCCCAGCCCCCAGGCAGCCCTTCACTGTGGCTGCTGAGTCATCAAGAGGAGTTTTGTTGTCAAGCAAGCCACTGGGACAGGCCCTCATGTCTTCAGTAGGACAAAGTATATTTGGTCACTCCCCACTTTGTGGTCACCCTGCTCTGCCTGATACATGGGCACCTTCTGCCCATGCCAACTGTCATTCACCCTGAATAGTCTATGCCATCACACCCCATTATGACTACTGACTAACATAAAAGGTAAGTGACTAATAAGTGGTATCATGAATTAATATGAAACCTTTTATACAGACAGATACTTGATTCCATAAAAAAAGGGGTTATATTTTCTTGGGGTCTTTTCTTCCAGGTCATAGCAGCGCTGCTTCAACAGGAAATGTCATAGCTTGAATGCCAGGTGCATTTTTAAAAATAATCTAAACTAAATTAGCTTTTACATCTAACAACAGCTTAGGAATAATAAAGGAACTCTTTGAAAAAGGAAGAAAGAAACTAATTCAGCACACTAGAAGTCAACAGCTGTTTCTCCAATCAGAGTCACCTATAACAAGTGAATTCACAGCAGGGAAAATCACCTTAAAATATCCATGTTGAATTAGGAAAAAACGTTTCGTAAAATAGCCATTAAATTAATTTTTCTTGAATTGGCATGGAACAAGAAGCTATATAGTTCAGTTCTGCTAAACACCTAAAAAACTCTGATATACTGCACGCTACGCCAGGCAAATCGCAAGTTGGTGGGGGGATTCCCAGAAATACGTGAATCACAATTGTGACTCATCAGTTTGGGAAATTTAGGACATGATCACTATCAGTCAAACATGATATTATCATCTGCCAAATGTCCAAGATATAAATTTCCTTGGAAACAGCTGGCAGAGGTAGGCAGAGCCCTTTAATTTTCCTAATTTGTGGGCTGGCAGATTTTTTGGAATTTCACATACTAGTATGAAAGAGAAATAAATATGTTTTAATTAATGCATACATATGCACAGTTTATACATATTCATAATCAGGGGTGGATCCAGTCTGTGAGGTCTGCAGTTTATAAAACTAGTTAAGGGGTGAAGGAGCGTGCATGGGGTGTTAGGGTCTTCAAGAAAAGATCTCAAGGGCCAGGCATGGTCACTCACACCTGTAATCCCAGAACTTTGGGAGGCTGAAGTGGAGGATCGCTTGAGCCCAGGAGTTCAAGACAAAACTGGGCAACATAGTGAGATCCCATCTCTACAAAAAATACAAGAATTAGCTGGGCATGGTGGCATATGCATCTGGTCACAGCTACTCAGGAGGCTGAGGTGGGAGGATCACTTGAACCTGGGAGGTTGAGGTTGCAGTGAGCCAAGATCACGCCACTGCACTCCAGCCTGGATGACAAAGCTAGACGCTTTCTCAAAAAAAAAAAAAAAAAAAAAAAAGCTGCGCAAAATTATCAACATAAAATTAGGTACAGGGTCTTAAAAAGGGCCTGCATGAGTAAGACGCCTTGACATTGAAGTGTCACTAGCTTCCACATAAATCTTCCTGGCCCACAATGCATGCACACATCACAGCAGTGGGAACACATATAAATGACGAAGATCAACATATTTCATTATAATTCCCTTCAATGCCAAGTATATGGTAAACACTTTAGTACACATTTTTGCTGAGTACAAGTGGCTACATAGAAATGTTTACACACTATGTTGTCGAGCTGTTAAATGAATTCCAATATGTGGCTTTACTACCTCATCAGGAAAACCTGTATCCCACAGTCATTTATCAGGCAGCAATGTCTAGCTTACGGAAACCCATCTGCAGGTTCCTAAGCAAGTAGCCCGGATTAATATCATAGTGCAGCTGGTCGGTGGCTATAATTAAATGCAGAAGTGGTATTGCAAGTGGAAGCCAGCTGGACTTCCTGGGTCTAATGGGGACTTGGGGAACTTTTCTGTCTTACAAGGGGATTATAAAATGCACCAATCAGTGCTCTGTAAGAACGCACCATTCAGCGCTCTGTAGCTAGCTAGAGGTTTGTAAAATGGACCAATCAGCACTATGTAGAATGGACCAATCAGCGCTCTGTAAAATGGACCAATCAGCAGGACATGGGCAGGGACAAACAAAGGAATAAAAGCTGGCCACCCCAGCCAGCGGCGGCAACCTGCTCAGGTCCCCTTCCACACTGTGGAAGGTTTGTTCTTTCTCTCTTCACAATAAATCTTGCTACTGCTCATTCTTTGGGTCCCTGCCATCTTTAAAAGATGTAACACTCACTGCGAAGGTCTGTGGCTCCATTCTTGAAGTCAGTGAGACCACAAACCCACCGGAAGGAACCAACTCCAGACACAGGCTCACCGCAACCTCCGCCTCCTGGGTTCAAGCGATTCTCCTGCCTCAGCCTCCTAAGTAGCTGGGATTACAGGCATGCACCACCATGCCTGGCTAATTTTGTATTTTTAGTAGAGATGGGATTTCTCCATGTTGGTCAGGCTGGTTCTTGAACTCCCAACCTCAGGTGATCTGCCTGTCTCAGCTTCCCAAAGTGCTGGGATTACAGGCCTAAGCCACCATGCCCGGCCCCTGTGTTTCTTTCTTAAGACTTTTGGAGCTCCAGGGGGCCAGGGAAGTGCAGCTTTAACCAGCAGCAGCCGTTGTTCTAACAGAAATCTGAAAATAACACATTCATTCTGACATGCCAACTCACTACTTTTAATTGTGGCTCATTAAAGATGTAAATAGAATAATTATGTTCACCTCTACTATAATTTCATTGCTGCAGTAAAATTACAATGTTTCACTTCTATGCAGAAAGGAATACTTCTTCTCTGAGTAATAGCACCACAAGTTGAGGCCTATGATTCACCAATTCTCCAACAGTAGGCATCACATGTGACTGCCTGGTGTTGGACAGAGGCAGATGGACAGAATGTTATTTTTCTTTAATGAAAAGAAAGGACACATCAGTTGAAAGATGCAACAGGTGCAACTCATTTTATTGCATTTCACTTTATTGTCCTTTGCAGATATTGCCTTTTTTTTTTTCAAATTGAAGTTCTGTGGCAACCCTGTGTCAAGCAACTCCACCAGCATCATCTCTCCTACAGCCTGTGCTCACGTTGTGTCTCTGCCACATTTTGGTAATACAATATTTCAAACGTTTGCGCTGTTGTGGTGATCTGAGATCAGTGCTCTTTGACGTTACTATCAGCATTGTTTTGGGGCACCATGAACCACACACCCAATATAAGATAATGAATTTAATCCATAAATGTCGTGTGTGTTCTGACTGCTACAAAGACTGGCTGTTCTCTCTCCCTCCCCTTAGGCCTCCTTGTTTCCTCAGACACGAGAATACTGAAATTGGCCAGGCGCAGTGGTTCACACCTGTAATCCCAGAACTTTGGGAGGTCAGGAGATCAAGACCATCCTGGCTAACATGGTGAAACTCAATCTCTACTAAAAATGCAAAAAACTAGCCGGGAGTGGTGGCGGGCACCTGTAGTCCCAGCTACTTGGGAGGCTGAGGCAGGAGAATGGGGTGAGCCTGGGAGGCGGAGCTTGCTGTGACGCCACTGCACTCCAGCCTGGGTGACAGAGCGAGACTCCATCTCAAAAAAGAAAAAAAAAATATTGAAATTAGGCCAACTAATAACCCTAAAATAGCCAGTAAGTATTCAAGTGAAAGCAAGAGTGAGTCACATACCTCTCACTTTACATAGGAAAACTAGAAATGATTAAGCTTAGCGAGGAAGGCATGTTGAAAGCTGACATGTGTCGAAAGCCAGGCTTCTTGTGACCAAACGGTTAGCCAAGCTGTGAATGCGAAGGAAAAGTTCTTGAAGAAAATTAAAAGTGCTACTCCAGTGAACTCACCAATGATAAGAAAGTGAAACAGCCTTATTGCTGATATGGACAAAGTTAGAGTGGTCTGGATAGAAAAGCGAACCAGCCATAACATTCCCTTAAGCCAAAGCCTAATCCAGATCAAAGCCCTAACTCTCTTCAATTCTATGAAGGCTGAGAGAGGTGAGGAACTTGGAGAAGGAAAGTTTGAAGCTAGCAGAGCTTGGTTCATGAGATTTAAGGAAAGAAATTTTCTCCAAATGCTGATGTAGAAGCTGCAGCAAGTTATCCAGAAAATTTAACTAAGATCATTGATGAAGGTGGCTACAGATTTTTCAGCATAGACAAAGCAGCCTTCTATTGGAAGAAAATGCCATTTAAGACTTTCATAGCTAGAGAGGAGAAGTCAGTGCTTGACTACAAAGCTTCAAAGGACAGGCTCACTCTCTTGTTAGGGGCAAATGCAGCTGGTGACTTTAGTTGAAGCCAATGCTCATTTACCATTCCAAAAATCCTAGAGCCCGAAGAATTATGCTGAATCTACTCTGCCTGTGCTGTAGAAATGGAAAAACAAAGCCTGGATGAAAGCACATTTATTTACACCATAGGTTACTGAACACTTTAAGCCCACTGTTGAGACTTAATGCTCAGAAAAAGATTCCTTTCAAAATATTACTGCTTATTGACAATGCACCTGGTCACTCACCTAAGAGCTCTGATGGAAATATACAAGGAGATTCATGCTGTTTTCATGCCTGCTAACACAATACCCATTCTGTAACCCATGGATCAAGGAGTAATTTTTATTTTCAAGTCTTATTATTTAAGTAATACATTCTGCAAGGCTATGGTTGCCACAGAAAGTGATTCCTCTGATGGATCTGAGAAAATTAAATTGAAACCTCCTGGAAAGGATTCACCATTGTGGATGTCATTAAGAACATTTGACTCATGGGAGGAGGTCAAAATATCAACATGAACATGAGTTTGGAAGAAGTTGATTCCAACCCCCATGGATGACTTGAGGGGTTCAAGACATCAGTGGAGGAAGGAACTGCAGATGAGGTAGAAACAGCAAGAGAACCAGAATTAGAAATGGAGCCTGAAGATGTGACTGAATTGCTGCAATCTCATGATTAAACTTCAACAGACGAGGAGTTGCCTCTTATGGAGGAGCAAAGAAAGTGGTTTCATGACTGGGCACAGTGGCTCACGCTTGTAATCACAGCACTTTGGGAGGCCGAGGCAGGGGAATCACGAGGTCAGGAGATAGAGCTCATCCTGGTTAACATAGCTAACATGGAGAAACCCGTCTCTATTAAAAATACAAAAAAGCCTGGCGTGGTGGTGCACACCTGTAGTCCCAGCCACTAGGGAGGCTGAGGCAGGAGAATTGCTTGAACGTGGGAGGCGGAGGTCGCAGTGAGCCGAGATCATACCACTGCACTCCAGCCTGAGTGACAGAGCGAGACTCCATCTTAAAAAAAAAAAAAACAATGGTTTCACGAGATGTAATCTACTCCTGATGAAGATGCTGTGAACATTGTTAAAATGACAACAAAGGATTTGAAATATGACATAAACTTAATTGATGCAGTGACAGGTTTGAGAGGACTGCCTCTAACTTTGAAAGTTCTACTGTGGGTAAAATGCTGTCAAACAACGGTGCATACTACAGGGAAATCTTTCGTGAAAGGAAGAGTCAATAAGTGTGGCAAACGTCATTGTTGTTTAATTTTAAGAAACTGCCACCGCCACCCCAGCTTTCAGCAACCACCTCCCTAAATTAGTCAGCAGTCATCAGCATAGAGCCAAGACTCTTCACTGACCAAACGATTATGGCTCAGTGAAGATGATCATTAGCAGTTGTTAGCAATAATGCATTTTAAAATTAAGGTATGTACATTGGCTTTTTTTACACAAAGTGTTACTGCATAATTAATAGACTACAATATGGTGTAAACATAACTTATATGCACTGGAAAACCAAAAATATTGTGTGACTTGCTGTATTGCAATATTTGCTTTACTGCTATGGTTTATAAGTGAACCCAAAATATCTCTAAGCAGCTGGCACAGTGGCTCACACCTGTAATCCCTGCACTTTGGGAGGACGAGGTGGGTGGATCACCTGAGGTCAGGAGTTCGAGACGAGCCTGACCAATATGGTGAACCCTTGTCTCTACTAAAAACACAAAAATTAGCTGGGTGTGGTGGCAGGCGCCTGTAGTCCCAGCTGCTCAGGAGGCTGAGATAGGAGAATTGCTTGAACCCAGGAGGTGGAACTTGCAGTGAGCAGAGATCGCGCAACTGCACTCCAGCCTGGGCAACAGAGCAAGACTCCGTCTCAACAAAAAGGAAAAGAAAAGAAAAGAGAAAAAATATCTCTGAGCTATGCCTGTGTCTAAAAAATTCTGAACTCTTCCTAACAGGCACTACAGAAATATAAGCCTGGCCAGGTGGGGTGGCTCACACCTGTAATTCCAGCAGTTTGAGAGGCCAAGACAGGTTGATTGCTTGAGCCCAGGAGTTCAAGACAAGCTTGGGCAACATGATGAAACCCCATCTCTACAAAAAATACAAAAATTAACCAGGTGCTGTGGTGCACATCTGCAGTCACAGCTACTCAGGAGGCTGAGGCAGGAAGATCACTTGAGGCTGGGAGGTCGAGGCTGCAGTGAGCCGAGATTGTACCACTGCGCTCCAGTCTGGGAGACAGAGTGAGACCCTGCCTCAAAAGAAAAAAACAAAAGAGAAGAGAAGAGAAGAGAAGAACACAGGACTATAAGCCTGCTTGCAGAAATTCTGAGAAGAATCTGGGCCAAATAGGAGTTCAAATAAAGTGAGGGGAAATCAACTCCAAAGAGGCACATGAAACAAAGAGTTTGATCGTTTGTTTAATAAATGTTATTCTCTTCAGTTATCAAGGAGAAAAAAAGTCTGTATCTTCTCTGTGCCCATATTCCAATACAACCCAGTTTCTGAAATTAGAATGAGAACTTATTGATAATTACTGACATAATAAAGTATTGATAACAAGTACTTCAGAAAAGAATAGTATATTTGAAACAGTGTTATTAAAAATTAAATTATGGGCCAGACATAAAAGGACAAATATTGTATGATTCCACGTGGTCCCTAAAATAAGAAACTTCATAGAGACAGAGTGTACAATAGAGGTTACCAGGGGCTGGGAGGAGAGAATGGAGTGTTACTGTCTAATGGATGCAGAGCTTCTGTTCTGGATGACGAAAAAGTTCTGGAAATGGATAGTGGAGATGATTGCACTACACTGGAAATGTACATAACGCCACTGAATTGCACACTTAAAAATGGTTAAACTGGGCCAGGCTTGGTGGCTCACGCCCCAGCACTTTGGGAGGCCGAGGCGGGCAGATCATGAGGGCAAGAGATCAAGACCATCCTGGCCAACATGGTGAAACCCCGTATCTACTAAAAATACAAAAATTAGCTGGGTGTGGTGGTGGGCGCCTGTAGTCCCAGCTACTCAGGAGGCTGAAGCAGGAGAATTATTTGAACCTGGGAGGCGGAGGCTGCAGTGAGCTGAGATTGCGCCACTGCACTCCAGCCTGGCAACAGAGCGAGACTTCCATCTCAAAAAAAAAAAAAAAGGTTAAAATGGTAAATTTGTGGTAAATTTTATGGTGTGTGTGTGTGTGTATACACACACTATATATTTATATATATTTTAAAAATCAAATTAAGGACACTTTCAGAGTAGAGTATCTGATGGATAGCCTGGTCCCTGAGACACAGCGTGCTGCTGTGTGCTGGCTCTCCCAAGTGGGTGAGAGTGGTTCCAGGCATGGGAAGGGATGACACTGATGTGGCCGCTCACCAGGAAAGTAGAGGTCACCATGTCCATTTTCGCAAAGTGAGCACAGCTGCAGGTGAGCGAAGCCTCTGAAAATCAGCACCAGCAAGGATACCCAATATTTACGCTTCCTGATTTAAATGCATCGAGCGGATTTGATATTTTCGAGACTCTTAACAGTAGATCAATTTTGCAGAGCAGATAACCACTCCAAAACTGTTCAAGCTAACAAACACGGATTTGGGCCAAATTTACATAATATGTGCTTGTAGGTTCACTGGCCATGACCTTTGACAGCTGAAATTGAACCTTCCCCTTTCACTAAATGTCATTCCAAATTCCAGGCCGTCTTTGGAGGCAAACACTGCGCTGCCTGTTGCCATGTGTCTTTTAGATAATAAACATGGGTTCCACCAGATGGAAGAAGCAAAGTGCTTGCCCCAAATATTTAGGGTTCCTGCTAGGTACTCACACTCAAACTGCATCTACTGTGAAGAGTTAGTCGACTTTGCATTCCAACCCAGTGCAGGATGCTGGGCTCCTATAAGTGGCTTGTTTGATGGGCTCCCAGAGATGGCCAACTGCCAGCAGCATCATTTAGAATTCTGGTCCTGAGGACAGATTGTTGAAAATAATCTATTTCCATTCAACCTCTACAAAGTAGATTGGGTCCTTGTGGGGCTTTCCTTTCCTTAAAAGCAACGTATACTTACTTAGCAAAGTGGACTTAAACCAGTGGAAAATACTTAGTGGAGACTGGAAAACAGCAATAAAAGAGAGGTTCAATAGAGGGAGAGGGTGGTGGTAGACTACAGACCAAGGGCCAGGGAGCCGTGGTTTGAATCCCAGCTTTACCATCTCCAAGCAGCATTACATTCTTCAGCCCCACTGACCTCATCCATTATAATATTAATAACATATAATTTAAATGCAAAAATTACACTCTCTACCTTTAAGATTTCCTATGGGGATCAAATGAGTTGAAACATGCACAGGCAAAAAGCAGTCGCTCAATAATTTAACCAGTTTATTTCTTCTTTAAAAAGGAAAAGGTACAAAACGTGTTTCCAGAGTTTTGTTGAGGAAGCTTTGAAAACAGACTCTACCAGTATTTATGGAGTATTCGCCATACTGACGGTCTAATACCACTCCACTGGGGAGCCCAGGATGGTGCAAGATGTATCTCCAAGGCTATGTGTGGTGGCACATGCCCATAATCCCAGCACTTTGAGAGGCCAAAGCAGAATTGCTGGAACGCAGGGCTCCAGCCCAGCCTGGGCAACATAGCAAGAACCCATCTCTACAAAAAAAATTAAAAGTGAGCCAGGTGTGGTGCCACATGCCTCTAATTCCAGAGCTTTGGGAAGCTGGGGCGGGAGGATCACCTGGGCTCAGGAGGTCAAGGATGCAGTGAGCTATGATGATACCACTGCACTCAGCCTGGGTGACACAGCAAGACTCTGTCTCTTAAACAAAACAAAACAAAAAGATGTGTCTACAACTCCAGGGAACTGAAAAAGCAGATAAGTAAATCCCTGCTAAGTGTGATCATGACCCTCTCCTATTCAACAACCTTCAGTGGTTCTCCGCCACTTAAGAAAAAATGGGATTAATCCCATTTTCTCATCTGTAAAATGGGGATAGCTGTGTTGAAGGGAGTTGTAATCAGAGCTAATTTATGTAAAGTCCCAACCACAGAATCTGATATACGGCACCACTCAGTGAATAGTTCACACTCACTGTTATCTATCATTATTAAATCAGACTATCTTTCTCACAGTCTCCCATTGTTCCACCTCACATACCTTAACCCTGGGCTCATACTGGTTCACAACTTTCCTCAAATACACTCTGCTCTGCACTCTCCCTTCTCCATGCCTTTGGGCACACGCCCTCCTGTGTGGAATGCCTTGCTCCCAGCTCTGTCAGGTGGAATCCCAGCCATTCTTCCGGGTCAGCTCCGATGCTTACTCCAAGTCCTCACCACTCCCCAATCAGACTAAATATCCCCCTCCTTTGTGTTCCCACAGTGTTGCTTCACCTTCCCTAGCTGGGCTCACCAGTGTGTTTCCCCTAACAGTATAAATTCCTAAACCAAGTTCGTAGGAAGGCATGAAGAATAAACACTGGAAAAATTTTACTACAAACTGAGTAACTAACGAAATTCCATGAAAGTGATATGATAATAACAGCCACCATTTTTTGAAAGCTTTATGTGCATCGAGACTCATTTAGTTTTTTGTGTTTGTTTATTTGTTGTTTGTTTTCGAGAAGGAGTCTCACTCTGTTGCCCAGGCTGGAGTGCGGTGGCACCATCTCGGCTCACTGCAACCTCCGCCTCCTGGGTTCAAGCGATTCTCCTGTCTCAGGTGCCCGAGTAGCTGGGACTACAGGTGCCCACCACCATGCCCCACTAATTTTTGTATTTTTAGTAGAGATGAGGTTTCACCGTATTGGCTGAGGTGGTCTTGAACCCCTGACCTTGTGATCCGCCTGCCGCAGCCTCCAAAAGTGCTGGGATTATAGGCGTGAGCCACTGTGCCTGGCCTGTTTTATTTTTCTTGTTTCATGGATTGATAAACTGAGACCCAAAGAGATTAAGTTACTTGCTCAACATTAGACAGCTATTAAGTGGAAGTTCTGTATTCAAACCCAGGAAGTTTGCCTCAAGAACCTGCACTTTTCAACACATCATACTGTTTCTAAGCAGAATAATAACTATTTATTGTGAACTACCTCAGAAAACATATGGTAGCTGTAATCAATTGTCTCAGGGCTGGATTTTAAATATTTGAGATTTGGGGATTGAATATACAGCATAATGACTGCGGTTAACAATGATATATTGTACACTTGAAATTTGCCAAGAGAGTGAATCTTAAATGTTTTCACCATGCAAGAAAAAATAACTATGTGAGGTGATGAAAGTGTTAACTAACTTGATGATAATAAACATTTCACAATATATATGTATATCAAAGCATCATGTTGTACACAAATTCTATTTGTCAATCATACCTCAATAATGCTGGAAAAATAAATAAAGCCAGGCACAGTGGCTTATGCCTGTAATCCCAGCACTCTGGGAGGCCGAGGCGGGCCGAGGCAGGCGGCTCGCCTGAGGTCAGGAGTTCAAGACCATCCTGGCCAATATGGTGAAACCCCCTCTCTACTAAAACTACAAAAATTAGCTGGGTGTAGTGGCGGATGCCTGTAATCCCAGCTACTCAGGAGGCTGAGGCAGAAGATCGCTTGAACCCAGGAAGCGGAAGTTGCAGTGAGCCAAGATTGTGCCATGGCACTCCAGCCTGGGCAACAAGAACGAAACTCCATCTCAAAAACAAAATAAAATAAAATAAAACTTTGGGATCCATCAAGGCACTCTGGTCTGGACATAGATCCTTAAGATTTCAGGAATAGTTCACTTGTCTTTTACATCCTTCCTCATTGAAGTTACTATTGCTTATAGACACTTCCTTTCCTACTATAGCCAACAATAGGCAACCTTGGAGAGGGTACAGCCACAATATCACCACATGGACCCATATATACAGTCTGCAGAGGGCAGTTCAACATAAGCACCTACTATACTGAGGGGCACCTTATGTTGTAATGAAAAGTGTCATAGTCTAATTGCCTTCCTGAGTTTTTGTCACTAGGTATTTAGGATGCTTCCGAGCCCTGGCTCTCACAAAAGTGCAACAAAATATAGTCAGTACTTCCTGATGAATGAACTGTGACAGTCACCAAAAAAGTTTGCAACCCCATGGCTAGTGCAGCAGAATGGCTAAAGGGAAACTGGGAGTCTGCACATTCACCTTAGCCATGGTATATTTCATGATGGATCTTGTAAACAGCTGAAGGGTCAGGTTTTTAAATGAATGCCAAGATCAGGACAGACAAAAAAGAAATTCAGCTAAGGTTCTTTACTCTGCAAAACAGACAGGGATCAACTTACATGAAATGCTAAAAAATGACGTGGGTATTTAATGTTTCCAAGTCAGTCGTCAATTAATAAATGTTGGTGACTAATTTCTTAATTAGCTAATCCAATGACAGTTCACCTTTTGTCATGATTTTATAAACAAGAAAACTGAAGGCTGGGCAAGGATATCATGCAAAAAAAAGTGACAAATCTCAAACTGAAATTCTCTATTACAACTTACTGACTCGAAAGCATTAATAGGAAAAAACTCGATTTTATATATGTATATACACATATGCATACATATATAATATAGAATAATATATACTATTAAGTAATCTTCCCCTGATACCAAAATATTATTTTAAAAGATGTGAGTAGCATGCCTCACACACTGATCTTCATAAAATTCCATTCTGAATTCCTTGTCACAAGTACAAATGATGATTTTCTTTTTAGTGGCGTTTTTTACATGTAATATTAAAAAGCATCTTATTCCTTCCTTTGGAAAGAACTTTTGAGGAGCCAAATGAATTTTGGAGATGACTTTTCATTTTATTTAAGCCAAGTTATTTTTTTCTCTTTTGGTATTTTAGCCAAACAGACTTCTTAGAAATGAAAAAAAAAATAGTAACAAGTATATTCCTAGAGTGGAGTAGCCTTTCAGAATCGAAAATGTTACATCAACCCTTTAATGTTACCCAGTCTTGGTTTTTTAAATTCCCTTAAGAAAAAAATACCAGATATTCACAAAATGTGGCCAGAACTGGATGTGTAATTTATTTGGATTTCTGATTTGGCCAACAGGGTTATGCATGACATAGAACAGTTAAAAAAGCAGTTTTTAGTAACCTCATAAATATGGCTTACAGTGAAGCTGAAGCAATTCTATCTGATGTTAGAATTTTCTAATGCCAAAGATATACTCCAGTAGTTTAGTTTAAATGATGTGAGGCTGAATTCAACTATTACCATAAAAATCGTTTAACCAAAAACATCTATTTTTATAATTTTTATGAAATAGTAATTAGTACTAAGCTTATCCAAAAACATTTTTAAGAACCTTACCTGAAGGATTATTTGTGTATTTCTAAGTGGGCTCTTTCCTTTCTTCTTACCTTTGTAAATATTTATTAAACTGTATTATATGCAGGAATGGGCTTAACACTTGGGATACAAGGTTTAAAATAAGTCAATTTCTGTCCTCATGAATCATTTACCAAGATAGCTATATGAACAAAGAATTGCAGTATAATAGTGGTAACACAGCAAGAGGATATTTTCCTTTTTTTTATTTTTTCCTTGAGATTGGGTTTCTATCTGTCGCCCAGGCTGGAGTGGAATGGTGCAGTCTAAACTTCCTGGGCTCAAGAAATCCTCTTGCCTCAGCCTCTCAAAGTGCTGACATTACAGATGTGAGCCACCATGCCTGGCCAGGAATTTCAATTAGGCCTCAACGAATGAGTGGGAGTTCACCAGGCAGAGAACAAGAGTCTCACACAAGAAGAAACAACAGGAACAGGTGCATGGTTATTACATACACAGTATGTTTAGGAAGAAAAGAAATGTTATATGGAGGGATGGAAGGGATGGGAGTCATGGGAGATGAAATTTAAATGGTAAGTTGATAAGGAATTCCTAGGGGCCTTAGATGCCATGCATTGAAATTCACATTTTCCCTTATCAGGAGCAGAAAGCGAACAAAATCCTTTCCATTATTCATTTTACTTCACCATATTCATTTGCTACCAAAGGAGTACTTAAACACACACACACACACACACACATGGATTGCCCTAATATTAAAAATACTTTCATTCTTGTTTTATTTACTTCTAGCCTTGTGGATAGGCATAGATTTTTGTCATTGCTTTGTAATCAATGTGTTTGCACAGTTTTGAAATATGAATTTTCTACTTAACATTTGTTGGCTTTAGCTGAAAGCTGCCTTCTTCCATATTTTAAGTTTGGTCTAAAGGTTTCTCTGCACACAGTGAACTGTAACCTACCTGGATATGCAAACAGGCTGTAACCTATCCTTGTACCAATCTCTGAGTTTTGGCCAATCCCAGGCAGCCAATCGTTCAAACCCTGCTCAAATAAGGCAAACACCGAGCTGAAACCAATCTGGCTGTTTCTGTACCTCACTTCTGTTTTCTGTCCACTGTTTTCCTTTTTCTGTCTATAAATCCTCTCCAACTACACAACAGCATGTCAGAGTTGCCCTGAATCTATTCTGGTTCAGGAGGAGAGGAGTAGGGAGGAGCTGCCTGATTTGCAAAGAGTTCTTTGCTGAATTAAACTCTGTTAAATTTAATGTGTCTAAAGGTTTTCTTTTAACACATTAGATTATGAGTACTTTTCCATATTTCCACATACTACCAAAGATTTTCAAGTGTAGGAGTAATTCAATCAGACCATTTTTTCATAAGATAATTCTCAAAAGAGTAAAATAAATGGAACATAGAAAGAAAAGACTTTAGGCAAGGGACCTCTTGGAAGCCGCTGCGGCAGTCCGGGCAAGTGATGCTGAAGGCCTGCAACAGAACGGGGGCCCGGGAGTGGAGAAGAATGGGTAAACTATCATATTAAAGAGGTGAAACTCAGGCCGGGGGCGGTGGCTCACGCCTGTAATCCCAACACTTTAGGAGGCTTAGGCAGGCGGATCACGAGGTCAGGAGTTTGAGACCAGCCTGACCAACATGGTGAAACTCCATCTCTACTAAAAGTACAGAAAATTAGCCGGGTGTGGTGGCGCATGCCTGTAATCCCAGCTACTTAGGAGGCTGAGGCAGGAGAATCCCTTGAACCTGGGAAGCAGAGGTTGTAGTGAGCTGAGATGGTGCCACTGCACTTCAGCCTGGGTGACAGAGAGAGACTCCGTCTCAAAAAAAAAAAAAAAAGAAGAGGCAAAACTCCAGCATATGAGCTAGAGATGAAGCAGAGGAAGAGGAGGTGTCCAGCATCAACGAATGGTGGGCTAGTGACTCTGGAGTCCATAAATGTAGGATAATGACAAAGTCAGGTTTAGATTCAAGTTGAAGACACCTATGTGATATACAACTGGAGTCATGTGGGAGGAAGTTGGAAATCATTGAGCTTAAACTCTGAAGAGAAAGAGACAGAAATACTAATTGTGTATGCAGAGTTGATGAGGACATCATGATGGTGGAGGTGCCTTCAGGGAAAGCATGTGCGGTAACAAACTCTAGGTCACTGCTTTTCCTTTTTACTCCAACAATGTGCACGTGTGCCAGTTCAATTCTGATTTCTTTTGATGCACGGCACATGCCTCCCTTCAAAGCTCTCAAACTGTCACTAAAGAAGGGGACTGACCTACCATGAAAATCCGCATCTGTTTTGATGATGCCTGTTAGAAGACTGCATTTCCTGAATGGGTGTGGTTTTACTCACAGCTATACAAAACCACACAGCTTCTCTGAAGGACTTAGGCAATTATTAGCCTGTGATAGCATCAGCAAGAGGAACGTGTTAGAACACATTTAACAGAAGGCATTTTGGGTGCTGCTTTACGGAACACTGGCTTAAGTACCTGAAGGGAACTACACTTCCCTAGGCTGGAAAGCACTGGGAGAGCTTTCTAACGGTGGTCTTTAGAGGGGGTCCTGGACTGGTGCTTTTCCTATTTACATCTGTTCCAAAAGCAGTGCCCGTGGTTTAGGTGGTTGTTTGGAAATCATGCACCTCTCAAGGATGTCTCACGGTCAACGATACAAGTGACACAGTTTCTAACTAGACAAATGCTCTTTTGGAATCCATTTTTTCTGTTTTCCTACCATGGATGGTTACTTGCAAGGAAATAGTACATGTGCCACTAAAGACCTCCAAAACAGAAATGCCAGCCTCCGGCATTTTGCTAAAATCCTATACTCTGTAATTTTTAAAAAATCTTGTCCCTCATTACTCCTCCACCTGACATCCTTTTAAACAAAGGCTCCAAGTCAATTATGCAGACAAGTGCACCTTTCTCTTCCGTAGCTGACAACCTGGCTCTTGCCTTCCGCAACCCAAAAACAGCCCATTGGTTCAGCAACTTGGGCTTTTTCCCTTCACTTAGATGAGAATTTGAGAAGAATCCACTAGGTAATACCTTTCTGCTCGCCAAACCTCCTCTAGTCAGAACTGAATAGAGACCTGAGAGAAGATACTTCTCCAACACTGTGCTTGAAGATGCTTGCTTTTTCACACAAACTGAATTCAGGATTGCCACAACTTCTCCAGGCAAAACTGTGAACTAAGCAACAGCCCCCCCCCACCAAAAAAAAAAAGAAAACAAGTTGTCAAAAAAATTTGTGAATGCATTTGGCAGTGGTTAGGTTAACAGCTAATAAATGTCCTGATGGCCACGCTGGTTCCTTTCTAGGTTAGCTAAGCTTCTATGAGTTCTTCTGTTTGGATTCCGTCTACCAGGGCTGGAGCCACCAGCAAGGGCATTCAGGAGGTGCATCAGAAGCAGCAACGCCCCGCAAATCTCTCCTGGATCATCCAAGGCCAGGCATGCCCTTGCTGGAACAAGAGGCGGAGGAAGGAGAGGGCCAAGTGTCACCACCGCAGTCTGCTAACATTGGATTCAAATCCTGAATCCACCACTGTGCACTGTGGGTGCTTTGATGTGCGTCCACTAGAGCTAAACTTGATCCTTTTCAGCAGCGGGACCACTCTTCTGCAACCAAAACTGACAACCTGCGAGGCCTAACAGCTGAAAGAAATACCGCTCAGAATAACCTGCCAAGGGCAGCAGGTGTGGCTTTGGGAGCCAAGGATAAAGCTTCTAGTTTAGCACAGTCCCGTTCCCACCCTCAGATCTTTCTCCCAGCCTACTGCTCCAGCCCAGCTCCTCAAAGCTGACATCCCCACTATCCCAATCTTAGACAGGGGCTCCTGTCATTACCACCAACAGAGTCAGTGATTAAAAAAGATAAAGAGACAAAAAAAGATTTCCAAAAGAGCCTCTGCCCTAGGGGAACACTTTATGTATTTAGAAGAAAGTGGGTTTCTAAAGGTTCAAAGAATATGCTGACCTCACATCCTGAAAAGGCTGGGCAACTGAAGAGGGAATGCAAACTCTTATGGCTTCATGTTGCTTAGATCAACAAGCAAATATTTCCTGGACACCTACCATAGGCTCAGACCTGCACCCTTTGCTGTGGGAGAGGAGGCAAAGAGGAGGATGCACAATTATTTTCAGACAGTTATTCTCAAACCTTTGTGTGCAAAAGTTAACTAAGGTGAGTTTTCTGGGTCCTACATCCCCAGAACTTCTGCTTCATAAGCCTGGTGTTGCTGAATCTGCAACTTTAATAAACACATCCAAGTGATTCACAAGCAGGAGGTACTGGGATTAGACCACCCTTGGGAAGCACTGGTCTGTGATTTGACTCCTGCCCTGAAGCCATGTGCAACCCATGTGCAATTGTGCTGATGGCAAACACTCACAGAGTAATGCACAGCAGTACATTTTATAAGATGCAGGCCCTAAATGTGATAGAAGTTCATAAAGAGAGACCACTCAGGACTGGGCACGGTGGCTCACGCCTGTAATCTCAGCAATTTGGGAGGCCGAGGCAGGTGGATCACAAGATCAAGAGATCAAGATCATCCTGGCCAACATGGTGAAACCCCGTCTCTACTAAAAATACAAAAATTATCTGGGCATGGGGGCGCATGCCTGTAATCCCAGCTGCTTGGGAGGCTGAGGCAGGAGAATCGTTTGAACCTGGGAGGCGGAGGTTGCAGTGAGTTGAGATTGCCACTGCACTCCAGCCTGGCAACAGGTAAGACTCTGTCTCAAAAAAAGAAAAAAAAAAAAAAGAGAGAGAGAGAGACCAGTCAGTGAAGTCCTGAGGGTTCAGGGAAGACTTTGTGAGTGACAGCCAGGATTTGTGGTCAGGCAGAACTTTGACAGAGACAGTCCCCAAGCAACTGTCTTAATCAAACCTTCTGATTCAGCATGACAAGGTGGCCATGGCATACAGCATAAATGGAGATGAAGATACAGGATAGAAAACCACCAGCAAACAGGTAAAGAGGCTTCCTATGTTGATTACAGGAAGGATACTGTCACCAGGAGAATCACAAAACTGGCACTTCCAGATAACACTGTGTTTGCATTTGCTTTCTACCACATTCATGTGGTTTCCTGCACTTCATAATTTAATATTTGTAAGAGAAAAGATGCTGTTATGAAACCCCAATAATGCACCACTTGAAGGCAGAAAGCCAGCTGCTAACAAGAGTGACATCTGAGCATCATTTCTGAAGCTCTGC
Source organism: Macaca fascicularis (assembly GCF_037993035.2). Classification (NCBI taxonomy): domain Eukaryota; kingdom Metazoa; phylum Chordata; class Mammalia; order Primates; family Cercopithecidae; genus Macaca; species Macaca fascicularis. The sequence goes on along the minus strand of NC_088378.1, from coordinate 156,260,565 downwards.
TTCAGAAAGGGAATGTTTAGTAAGAAAGAACAAGAATAAATGCTATTCAATGTCAAACAAAGTGTGGGGATCCACAGGGTTAACGGGCTGGCAGATAACCAGTAATGCAATGACAGCAAGCACAGAGAAGGAAAAAGTCAGATCCCCTAAAGAAAAACAAAGGACAGTCATTCAAAAGAGGCCTATCTCGCTTATTTGGATATAATACTCAGGCCAGGCACAGTGGCTCAAGCCTGTAATCCCAGCACTTTGAGAGGCCAAGGAAGGATGATTGCTGGAGCCCAGGAGTCCAGACCAGTCTGGACAACATAGCAAGACCTTGTATCTACAAAAAATTGAAAAATTAGCCAGGCATGGTGGCGCACTCCTGTAGTCTCAGCTACTGGTCTGTGATGATCTGCTTCCTGCCCTGAAGCTGTATGTACCCCTGATGAGGTGATGACAAACACTCACAGAGCAACGCATAGCAGTGGATTTTATATGATGCAGGCCCCAAATGTGATAGAAGTTCATAAAGAGAGACCAGTCAGCGAAGTCCTAAAAATTCAGTGAAGACTTTATGAATGAAAGCCGGGACAGTCCCAGTCTCATATAGTCCCAGAACAAGCTATGATTGCACCACTGCAGTCCAGCCTGGGCAACAAAGAGAAAGGGACCCTGTCTCAAATAAATAAATAACAATAAAAATTAAAATAAATAAATAAAAATAAATATCATGTTCATAAAGCACTGTGCCACATTTTTAAAAATGTTACAAGGGAATAAATTATTTACTGCAGGCCAGGTGCAGTGGTTCACATCTGTAATCCCAGCATTTTGGGAGGCTGAGGCAGGCAGATCACCTGAGATCGGGAGACGAGACTATCCTGACCAATATGGTGAAACCCCATCTCTACCAAAAACACAAAAATTAGCCAGGCATGGTGTTGCACACCTGTAGTCCCAGCTATTCGGGAGACTGAGGCAGGAGAATCACTTGAACCCGGGAGGTGGAGGTTGCAGTGAGCTGAGATCGCGCCACTGCACTCCAGCCTGGTGACAGAGCGAGACTCCATCTAAAAATATATATATATATATATTTACTGCAGATGCTGACAGTCCTGTTTGACCAAAAGGTTGGCTTTCAAATGGGCAAATGGGGCCAGGAGAACCACCTGAGGACCTGGCTCCTTTCCTCACTGGTTGATACAATGAGCCCCTTGCAAGCGACCTGCCACGCCCACACAGAAATTCTGTTGGGCAAGAACAGAAGTGGATAATTATTTAATTAATTGCACTAGAGAGAACTGAATTATAAATTTGCAAGAGACCTTGGAGATCATTTAGGCACACAGATTTTTTTTTTTTTTGAGATGGAGTCTCGCTCTGTTGCCCAGGCTGGAGTGCAGTGGCACAATCTCAGCTCACTGCAACCTCTGCCTCCCAGGTTCACGCCATTCTCCTGCCTCAGCCTCCCGAGCAGCTGGGACTACAGGCGCCCACCACCACGCCCGGCTAATTTTTTTGTATTTTTAGTAGAGACAGGGTTTCACCGTGTTCGCCTGGATGGTCTCGATCTCCTGACCTCGTGATCCGCCCACCTCGGCCTCCCAAAGTGCTGGGATTACAGGCGTCAGCCACCGTGCCTGGCCTAGGCACATACATTTTTAAAGGCGAGTCATTCGAAGACGATGAGTAAGTTCTCCAAGGTGACCAAGACAGATGGGGCAGACCTAGGCTTCAATCTGAGGACTCTGCTTTCAGGTAATATCATGAATGGGGTTGATAAAAAAAATCCTTGGAAGTCCACATTATTTTGGTGTATGGTCTGGAATGTTTTTATCATTTATTTATAGTTTAGGGTGTTTGAATTCCAACCTCCAGACTGAGACTGTCATTCAAAGGCCCATGTATAGCTAAAAGTTACTCAGTAAATGTTTGCTGAACAGGATTTGGAAACCCCCATTATCTTTTACCTTGCCCATCACAATAGTCATGCATCGTTTAATGACAGGGATATGCTCTGAGAAATGCACTGTTAGGTGACTTTGTCACTGTGCAGCATCACAGAGTACTTACACAGGCCTGGATGGTACAGCCTACTACATGCCTGGGCTGTATGGTATAGCTTATTACTCCTAGGCTATAAACCTGGACAGCATGCTACTGTAGTGAATACTGTAGGCAACTGTAATACAATGGTAGGTATTTGTGCCTCTAAACACATCTAAACATAAAAAAGGTACAACAAAAAGAAAGTATTATAATCTTATGGGACCACTGTAGTATGTGTGATCTGTCATTGACTGAAACTTCATTATGTGACACATGACCGTATTTGATCACAGAGGCAAAAAACTTGCTATTAAATTGAATCTACTTGCTCTCGTGCGATTAATCCCTTATGCTTTCAGCTAAAATGGAGTATCTGGTGGATGTAGTTTGTTTGCTGTTTGTGTGTTTAGTTGTTTGGGTTTGCTTTGTTTTTGCTTCTGTTCTTTTTTCTAACCACAAATGCATTCTATTCAGATCACACTATTCTGCAAGTTTCAGAAAGAAACACACTAAGTAAATGCGGTTGCTCTCTCAGCGCTCTGACAAGGACAACATTTTCTCAAATGTCCTGTTGTTTGGGATGTAGAGATATAGCAATGCACTTGAAGAAGAAGTTCTGGTACACCAATGAAGTGATGCCTGATGACATTTAAAGCTAAAAAATGTCAAGTCCTTTGGATGACTTACCAAAAACCATTTGTGTTTCAAGACCATCCGTGCAGGCTGAAATCCACTCTTTCTCTCTTGTTCCTGGTCTGCAGCAGCACTACGTTTGAAGCTTCAAAATAGACTTTTTCACTATGCTCCAGTATGCTGCAGTCAAACAAAACAAAACACCAAGTCAGAATGAAAATGCCACTTCAAGCAGTTAGTGGATATTCAGGGGAAAATCCCTGGCCTTTCTCAAATGTAGATTTCATAACCTCAAACAAGCATGTTAATTATCAGGATGAAGCCATCTCACTTCTTATCTACATAAGGCGCCCTAAAATACTGGAGGTGGAGTGTGGGAAGGCCGAAAGAAAAAAAAAAAAAAAAAACAAGCACGACACTGGGGAAGGTAGCAGGTCTTGAAAATCAGGATATACACCCAGTGGGAATGCACTTGCAAAATTTCAAGTTTACCGATTGAAAGATGTGAATAAAGAAAAATTCATTACATTTAAGTGATTAAAAGACTGATGTGCAGTATCAATGGTAGAAAATGAGGAAAGTTTGTTTCAAATGAAAGACTCAGACTGACCAACTGATGTGAATACTTTTTAAATAAAGAGCTATTAAGATGGAACAAAAATGGTAAAGCGTAAGAGAGAGAACATTTTCCATTTTGCCCTATAAGTAGGTAATGGATGGGTTTCCCTTGTGTGATTCTTGATAAATTGATAAAAACTTTCTCCACCCAAGTTGAAAAGCAGTCGTTACTTTACACACTGAATATGAAATGAATGTTTAAAATATGCATGCCTCTTTACCCCCACTCGGAGCAGCTGATAAAGCCTACACATTAGAACCTCGTCTGACAAAGTCACTCTGAAAAGTTCCTTTCTGCCTTGTGAGCTTTTAACGCTCGCTCGTCACAGGCTGTTGTTTAAGCATCTTCTGATGCTTTGTCAAATTCACCCCACTGTTTGTTTTTTGACAATGGCCATTTGAGAGCCTAGAAAGAGTCTTCCAAAGATGTCTGCCTCCTTTTTTAGCCTTTTATGAGCTCATACTCATCTGTGTTGAAAACCCATTAGCCGACTGTCATCCAGTTCCCTAAGTATGGTGGCCACATCATACTTGTAACTCTAAACTCTATAAATCTCCAAAGGTCCCGGGGTGATCATCAAAGATTGCATCAAGTGACCAAGTTGTAAGAAAGAGGATATGCTCGTATGCCTCAGAAGCTTACTGTGTGAATAACTGATTCCTTGAAAGCCTTCTGTAACTATTACTTTATGGAATAGTCAACCTTTTTTCCGGAACATTTGGAGAGTTGTGTCTATCTGTGTCTATCTGTGGTTAAATTCCTGAACACTAAAAACTTTTGAGGAGGAGGAGAAAGTGTCTCTCAGTTAATGTTTAAACAAGTGAGTTGAGTTAATGCCATTCAATTTTCCATCTAGTTGGAAGAACAACTGCCTGAAAATGGCAAAAGTCTTTTTATTAAAATTTTTTTGATGCTATCAATACCCACAGAAAATGGGGTTGTAAGGATTTTATTAGTTTTATGTAACTCAGCTCCCACTCAAATGTGTAACAGTAACATATTGATAGAAATCAACATAAGCCAGGAAGTTCAAAGCATGACAAACTGTCTTTAGTTTACCCGCTTGGTAAAAACAGAATTTGGAGGGAGGAGGAAGATTTAAACAAGCCCACTGCAAGTTACTGGCTTGTATCAATCTTTTCTTTTTTAACTAAAAATATCTTGCTGCATTTCTCTTATTTGTTACCAACTTCATATCTCGAGGTATTCTAGAATTGGAAGAGGTCCTTGACATTTCATTCCAATGTCTTCTGCAAAGGAACCTGCTGACCCAGGGAGGGTGACATACCTCTTTTTAAAGTCATACAGAAAGTTAATATGTACTTTGACTGCATTCTGGGTTGTCACTCATGCTCATTGATGCTTAATGGACATAAACTCATTTAATGAAATGTTACGTGGTTTTAGTTTGAAAAATTTTACCAGTAGCATAATACTTCCTCATAGTACTCTCTGTTTTGTTTTTGCTGTAAGAAAATACATTGCCGTAAGACATAAATTCATTTCTGGATTATATTATTTTCAACTGTCTTGCAGCAAAATCGATCTGGGAGAGGCAGAATGGCCCTATTTGTTACTTTAACAACCTTCACCAGCTGCCAAAGCCAGGTGTCCAGAAAAGTAAGGTTTATACTATTCATAGAGAAGAAAAAAAAAAAAATAAGGACTCATCTAAGTGACAATATTTTCCATTCTTACTTATATCTGTAGATGTGAAGGAGTTGGAGTGATTCATTTTGTCATTTATAGCTGACCCTCATTTGCACATGCTACAACAGCTATAAGGCAATTCTTATCAAAAGAAAACCACTGAAAATTCTACATACCTCTTTTTAAGCAATAATTTCAATATGCTTCCCTCTTTCAACAAACTCTTTATCAATACCATTAATAATCATCAATAAAACAAACTGACTCGGGTTTAATCTCTGCCACCTATCCCTTCTCGTTTACCATTTGAAGTTATGCCTGCATATGTGAAAGCTGGCTATATTTAAAAAAGGATCTCACTCCAGAGGGTGTTCCAATTTGACAGGCATTTTGGTGAAAATTTTCCGAACAGTTATAAGCGACAGCAGCAGCAGCAAAGTATGGGATATCAACAAGCTAGAAACAGTGACCTAGGAGTCATGAAATTTACTTTTTAGTCTTAGTGTTGTAGCTAACTGGACTTTTAAATGTAAGTCACAGCCTTTTAAATAAAATTAGTTCTTAATCTATCAAATAAAGGAACTTATTAAATGTTCACCATAATTAATTCTCAATTATAATTTGTTTTTACATAGGAAGAGACAAACAGGTTCTCAGTAGAATATCAACTCAGGGAAAAAAGTTTTTTTTTTTTTTTTTTTGAGACAGAGTTTCACTCTTTCACCCAGGCTGGAGTGCAGTGGCACAATCTCAGCTCACTGCAACCTCTGCCTTCTGGTTTCAAGCAATTCTCCTGTCTCAGCCTCCCCAGTAGCTAGGATTATAGGCGCCCACCACCACACCCGGCTAATTTTTGCATTTTTAGTAGAGATGGGATTTCACCATGTTGGCCAGGCTGGTCTTGAACTCCTGACCTCGTGATTCACCCACTTCGGCCTCCCAAAATGCTGGGATTACAGTTGTGAGCCACCGCGCCCGGTCTGGGAAAAGGGTATTGTAATCAATAAATAGTGCTGGGAAACCCGGCTCTTCATTTGGAAAGAGATCGCTATCTTACACCATACAGAAAACAAATTCTAGATATATAACTAAACATATAAACATGTGTTTATACAGATATACATATATAGCATTTATTATACATATATGCTCTTTTACAAAATATAGAAAAATAATTTTATAAGCATGAAAGCCTTGTAGGTTATTGTAAAGATGTTGACTTTTAAGTAAAATGGGAAGACCAGAGATAATTTTTAATGCAGTAGTATCATGATCTGCCTTATGTTTTAAGGGCTCATTCGGTCTGATTGTCAGGAATAGACCATAAGGGGATATAAATTAAAGCACAAGTTACTGTTACAAGCAGTCTACAGGATGGCTTCCAGTGATCCCACCTCTTGGAATTCATGCCTTTGCAAAGCCTTCTTAACTTGAGTGTGGACTGGATTTAGTGACTCACTTCTAGCAAGCAGACTGTGGCAAAGGTAATGGGAGATCATTTCCAAGACTGGGTTACACGAAGATGGTGGCTTCCATCTTGGGATCTTGCATCGTCTTCTGGATTACTCACCTGGAGGAGGCTGACTGCCAGGCTGTGATGCAGTCCTGTGGAAGGGCCCACATGGCATATAACTGAGGCCTGCTAGCATCTATGTGAGTGGATTTGGAAGCAGATCCCTACTGTCCCCACCCCATCCTTCAGATGAGACTTCAGCCCAGGTTAACAGCTTGACTACAACCTCATGAAAGACTTAGAGCTAGAGACACCCAGCTATTATGTGCAGGGATTCACACTCAGAAAAACTGAGAGATGATAAACACTTGTTGTTTCAAGCCACTAAGATTTGGAGTAATGACTTACATAGCAGTAGATAACTAATACAGTTACAATGTAGAAACACTCTTCTGGGGACTTTACATGACTTTTTACAGTTGGAGAAACTGAGCCCCAAAGAAGTTAAATCACCTGTTCAACAGCACACATCCATGGTAGAGGCGGGACTCAAACTCAGGCCATCTGACTCCAGAAACCAGGTTCTTAATCCCTGCATCACACTACCCCTCTTAGAACCATTTTTCCTAGGTGTCCATGCCTCAAATTTGACTTCCCACTGTAGAAAGTGCTAAAATCACATAATTTGCACAAGCAACAAACCATCTGCATCTTCATCAAACTTTTTTTTTTTTTCAAGATAGAGTTTTGCTCTTGTTGCCCAGGCTGGAATGCAACGGTGCAGTCTCGGCTCACTGCAACCTCTGCCTCTCAGGTTCAAGCAATTCTCCTGCCTCAGCCTCCCAAGTAGCTGGGATTGCAGGCACATGCCACCATGCCCAGCTAATTTTTTGTATTTTTAGTAGAGGCAGGATTTCACCATGTTGGCCAGGCTGGTCTTGAACTCCTGACCTCAGGTGATCTGCTGGTCTCGGCCTCCCAAAGTGCTGGGATTACAGGCATGGGCCACCACACCCGGCCATTCATCAGGCTTCTTAACCTGCCACATAGCTCTACAATTCTCACATCTTTGATACCTTAAGTATATCATAAACTATATTCAGTCATCAAAGAAGACAGAAAGGTAGCCTCTTGCTGTTTGAAGAGCAACCTCAGTATGGTTCTTCCATTTCAGTCTGGTTAATCTGGGTCATTTAACTATTAGAGAATTTCCAGCACCAGTTGCCAATGCTGTGATAGTCCTATAAACTGAGTGTCTTTTTGCAATTGTAAAGGGTTCTCCCTGAAACTACTCATTGGTGAGGAAAAGAACGAGATACTGAATAAGATAGCCACAGTATTTTCTGTTTGGATTTTTTTTTTTTTTTTTTTTTTTTGAGATGGAGTTTTGCTTTTGTTGCCAAGGCTGGAGTGCAGTGGTGCAACGTTGGCTCACTGCAAGTTCTGCCTCCCGGGTTCAAGCAATTCTCCTGCCTCAGCCTCCCGAGAAGCTGGGATTACAGGCAGCCACCACCACGCCTGGCTAATTTTTGTATCTTTAGTAGAGACGGGGTTCCACCATGTTGGCCAGGCTGGTCTCGAACTCCTGACCTCAGGTAATCCACCCACCTCGGCCTCCCGAAGTACTAAGACTACAGGCATGAGCCACCGCGCCCGGCCAGATTTTTTTTAATATAGGAAAAAATCAATTTTCAGTTGGCAACAGAAAGCCACTAAGGATTCAAACTGTACGAAGTGTTTCAGTAGGAACCGGCAGGACCAACAAATTTTTTAAAAAGAGCTTTTGATTTATAGAAAATACAATGACTATTGTCCCTATAATTATTATAACAAATGAAGATGTTTCTTTCTGTGACATAGACATGTGAAATACAGGAGGAGAAAGAAATTCTGCACTCCTGCCTCAATACACATTTAGAATGGCACTGTGGCAGGAAGAAACTGGTGCTGGATGGTGCAACTATCAATCTCACGCCTTAGGAAGATGATGCTCATCATGCAGCAGTCAGGAACATATTTTTTAAATTTGTTTTTATTTATTTATTTATTTAGAGACAGAGTCTTGCTCTGTCGCTTAGGCTGGAGTGTAGTGGTGTGATCATAGCTCACCGCAGCCTCGAACTCCTCGACTCAAGCAGTCCTCCCAGCTCAGCCTCCCAAGTAGCTGGGACTACAGGTGTGACCCATCAAGTCTGGCCAGGAACATGTTTTGGATCCATATTGATGGAATATTCTTTATTTTGGTCTGACTCTTAGGATTGTACCCACAACCAATGGAAACTAAAGAACTGAAAAGAAAGAATCATAAAAAGAAATACAACAAAACCCACTGCCATTTCTAAATCTTTCTGTTACCCAAAGTGACTGTGTTTTATTAAAGGCATGTGATGCATCACCGAAGGTATTTTTTGCCATTTAAAAATACCAAACAGTAGTAACAGCTCAACAGCTAGGATGCTACCACTTAACCTGCAATTTGGACAATTTTGTGGGGATGAAATTACTTTGTCTTATGACACATGGAGCAGATGCTACTCATTAACACACAAAAATGTCTAAAACAGAACTTTAAAAAAACATATGCATTTAGAAACACAAGTAGAAACAGCTTCAAAGAGTATAAGCAAAACGGCATAATACAATGAATGAAGAGTATGTTTTTTTAAGAAAGTCAATCAGATTAGCAAGTAAATTTTATAGGCCTCTCTCTAAATAAAGTATGGATTTGAAGGAAAATGTCTTGCTTTTGATTTTTTTGTAACGGAAAGAGGGTAGCCCATATCATATACCAGCCAGTATGTTCTATAGGATGTTATATTCATTGTGGAACATTATGTTCTGCCAAAATTAAAAGCAGGATAAAAAAAGGTTAGGATAATTTGTTTTTAAAAGGTTGGGATAAGACTTTGGAGGGACTTTGGTATGTTCATGTGCATTGTAAATCTATGAGAGGGGAGAAAGCACACATCTTGGCCCAAAATATATTTGACCACAGAACACTTTTTCCAGAAGAAAGAAAACCAGTGGACACAGGGTGTAGACACTGACCAGACTACACCCTTGTAAACAATACACTAGGCCAGTGGTCCTCACACTTTTGGTTCTCACACTTAAAAGCTCTTTGGGGTCCTCAATAAATTTTAGGAGTATAAAGTTTGCTCTATACTCCTAATACTTATTGAGGAATCCAAGGAACTTTTAATTAGGTAGATCATATTTAACAATTACTGTACCATATTAAAAGCAAAATTAAGAAAAAAATGTAAAATATCCATTAGTTCATTTAATAGAAATACTAATATACCCATTACACAGTACATGAAATAACATCTTTATGAAAAAATAATTACATTTTTCAGAACAAGAAAGTTAGTGAAAAGAGTGACATTGATTTAGATTTTTCCAGCTCTCTTTAATGCCTGGCTTAATGGATAATGGTTAAATTCTCTTCTGTGCCTCTGAATTCAATTTTCTGTGGCATGTTGTTTGGTTGAAGTATGTGGAGAAGATCTGGCCAATAGTTTCGGTAATTGTGGATATTCTTTTTTATATTATACCAAAACTCAACAAGTGGTAGTTTCTTAAAGGGGAGCAGCACCATGGAATCTGAAACATATAAATACCCTCTAAGTATTCTTTTATATTAAAATTCATTAGTCTATTTTGAACTTTGAATGGATCTTTAGCTATGCATGATTTTGTAACATCATACAATGGTCATGTGGAAAATTATATTAGCTCAGTTAATTATGCAAATCTTCCAAAAGTTGACACATTTCATTACACAGTATCATCACACATCATATAGCCTCTGAAAAACTCCGCTATACACATGTAAGAGAATGGGAATGGAATAGGTAAATAATGTCTTAGTATTATCATAAAAATAATTTTGATCTTACAGATGTCCCTCCAGAAAAGGTCTTGGGGGTTCCCAAAGTGAGAACTGCTGACTAGGCAGACATTCTAAACTCCACAGATCCCTACTGGAAGTAAAAGCACAGAACTCTGGGTTTCCTTCCAGCCTCAATTTCCATAATTCCCACCATTTGTCCTCTTGGGGATCACTGAGTACAACCTGAAAAAGAACATTAACCCATGTGGTCAATAACATGAGATAAACCATGAAGAGTTACCTGTGGGTGGAAAAATGTATTTACTTAGATTCTACCAGGCAAGAATCTGTGAGAAGTGTGCATTTTTTATTTCATTTTATTTTTATGGGTACATGATAGTTGTGCATATTTATTGGGTACACGTGATATTTTAATACAAGCATACAATGTGTAATGGTCAAATCGGTGTATTTGGGATATCCATCACTTCATTTCTTTTTGTTGGGAACATTCTAAATTCATTCCTCTAGCTATTTTGAAATATACAATAAATTATTGTTAACTATTGTTGCCCTATTGTGCTACTGAACACTAGCTCTAATTCCTACTAACTATATTTTTACAGCCACTAACCAACCTCTCTTTATTCCTTCCTACTCACTACCCTTTCCATCCCCTGCTAACCATCATTCTACTCTCTGTCTCCATGATATCATGTTTCTTAGCTCCCTCATATGAGTGAGAATATGTGATATTTGTCTTTCTGTGCCTGGCTTATTTTACTTAACATAACGTCTTCCAGTTCCAGCCATGTTGTTGCAAATGACAGAATTTCATTATTTTGTATTGTTGAATAATATTCCATTGTATATATGTACCATATTTTCTTTATCCATTCCTCCATTGATGGAGAATTAGGTTGATTCCATATCTTGGCTATAATGAATAGCTGCAACAAACATGGGAGTGTAGGTGTCTCTTCAATATACTGATTTCCTTTCTTCTGGATATATACATGATCTTTCTTTCTTTCTTCCTTCCTCTCTCTCTCTCTCTCTCTCTCTCTCTTTCTTTTTGACGGAATCTCGCTCTATTGCCAGGCTGGAGTGTAGTAGTATGATCTCGGCTCACTGCAACCTGCAACTTCCTGGTTCCAGTGATTTTCCTGCCTCAGCCTCCCGAGCAGCTGGGATTACAGGCACGCGCCACCACGCCCAGCTAATTTTTGCATTTTTAGTAGAAAGGAAGTTTCACTATGTTGGCCAGGATGGTCTCATTCTCCTGATCTTGTGATCCATTCGCCTCGGCCTCTCAAAGTGCTGGGATTACAGGCATGAGCCACCGCACCCATCCATGTTTCAAGAAACATGACTAAGAGCAGACTGTTTCTTTACATCAAACTTCTGTGCAGAACTTAAGAAAGGAGAATCACTCTAATGCTTATTCCTAATGACTGTGATAGACTTTTTACCTTGAATGGTGAATGTCCATGACTTTTCTTTAGCAAACACTTTCCTCCAATCTAGACTTTAAAAATCTAGTTAAAATTTCTTTAACTAAAGGAATAAACTTTTAAAGTACACGGAAAGAGATTCAGAAAGACCTTTTTCATGAAATCAACTCATGAAGTAACTAGGTAAATTATAAATCATTATCTATTTAGTGAGAAAGTACGCAAAGAACTACTAAACAACACTGGTTATCTTTGGGTGTTAATGGACACATGCAATGATAACAGCTAACATTCGCATGTCAAGCCCTCGAGTTTCATTATCTCCTGTAAGCCTTAGAACCATCCTAGGCAGTGGACACTTTTATTACCCTCCTTCTAATAAAGAAATGGAGGTGAAGATACATTATGTGGATACATAATGTATCCACAAGTGATAGATTGAGGACTCCAGCCTCCATCCATCTGAGAGCAAAGATTCTCCACCTCCTCAGTCTGCTGCCTCCTTTCCAATTAATAGTTGACTGATCTTCAGTAGATTCTTCCTCTGGCAGGCATTCCACAATCATGAAACATCCTCTTCATTTTCTTGTTTCAAAGTGAGGAGTTGGCTTGATGAATTGGCTCAGAGCCCATCCTAAAACATGTACGTATTGGTAAGATTCTTTTGCCTCTATAAAGAAGACTGGTTATCACATGGAAAAAGGAGTCTCACCCAAAAGCCACACGCTGGATTCTGTGAGGTTAAATCTTTTGATTCTTAGAAGGACATGAGGATAGAGCACTGACGTTCTGTAAACAAAATGATGTTCTGTAAACAAAATTCAAGGTATCCTCAGCCCAGCCCAAATCCCCTGTTTATTCCTCTGAAAACACATTTATGAAACAAGCTCAGCAAAAATGCCAGTCATCTCTAAGGCACCACGGTAAGGCAAGGAGCTACGTAGTGTTATTCTTTTTAAGTGCTTTCTAAACGCTTAGCTCCCTTGGGTCAGTTGATTCACCATCCACCTCTGTCCCCTTTGCTTATTATTTCTCTCACCTCAGATGGCTTTCCTTCTGCCAACCCACAATCGTTAAAAATATACTGAATACTTTCTAGATTATTCTTAGTCATTTTTCAATGCCCAGCTCAAGACATCTGTCTTTCTATAACCACTGCAGCTCACTCTTTCCCCAAAGTGCCTTGGGCCAGGACCCCCATCAAGGTGGGCTTACCTGTGTGCTCTCTGACCCCCTGTAATGTTGCCTCATTTGTGTGAGTCCCGGCTTTTGCAACTATTAATAGATGACAGGTGTTCTTAAAAACCTTCTAGAGAAATCTCTCAAGACAGTGCACATGGTGCCAGATACAAAATGTCATGCTTGCTCTCATTTTTCTCTAATTGAGTGAGGACTAAAGAACACAGGCATGTTTTTAATGTTGATTTTATTTTTAAACATCTTGCCTTTTGGTCTTGCGAGTCAAGATATTAGCCATGTAATTTAACTAGAAGCTTTAGATGTTATTAAAGAGAACAGGAGTCTATAGAGTACAACCAAGGGTGGTCCTACTGCAAACTGAAATAGAATAAAGTAGAATAGTATACTAACTCTTGGCAAAAAATTCTCAGCCATTCTTAATGACATCCATTAAGTTCCATGCCCTGTTCAAGTTTTTTATGTATCTCTGTTTTCAATATGAATGCTACAAACTGGTACGGAGCTATTTTATTTTATTTTGAGATGGGGGGTCTCACTATGTTGCCCAGTCTGGTCTCGAACTCCTGGTCTCAAGCAATCCTCCCAACCTTGGCCTCCTGGGTAAGGATCTTTGCAATGAATATTATTATTTGGATGACAGACTACAGGAAGCCCAGAATCCACCCCATTTTCTTGGTGTCATAATTACTCTTTGAGAAATTGTGCTGTACACTTTGTATAAAATGAGACCATGTAAATCAAGCAATAATAACAACAATCCTTCCATAGTATGTCAAACTCATGAGGCATTTCCTTCTCCTCCAAACCCTCCTTTCTCTCAGACAAACCAAGTAGTTGAAGACATGTAATTTTCAAGAAACATGGCTAAGAGCAAACTGTTTCTTCACCACATCAAACTTCCGTGCAGAAGTTAAGAAAGGAGAATCATTCTAATGCTTATTCCTAATGACTGTGGTAGACTTTCTACCTTGAATGGTGCATTTTCATTTGTAAGCTCCATTTACAGAATCACACAAGTTTTTGCCTTCCTCTGAAACCTAACACCCTGATCTTACCCTTTTTTGCATACATCACTCTTGGTGGAAATTTTCAACAACCACAAAGGTGGGGGAAAGGGCGTGGCGTACACTGACTCCTTAGTCATATTTCCTGATGTTGCCATTTTAGTGTATTTTAAGTATTTACTTATGGCAACACTTAATTATAGTTTACAAAGCACTGTTCTCTTTTTCCATCTGGCAGACCCCCTTGGTGTGCTCTACTACAAAAGGTAGTTTTCTAAATCACTGCTATTAATCAGTAAAGAATTTATGCCCCTATTTGGTGAATAGCAAACTGCTCCCATTGCTCTCAGAAGTCTAAACTCAGCAATCTTTTTTCTTTTCTTTTTTTTTTTTTTTTTCTTTAAGTTCTGGGATACACGTGCACAACATGCAGGTTTGTTACATAGGTATACATGTATCACGGTGGTTTGTTGTACCCATCAACCAGTCATCTAGGTTTTAAGCCCCACAGCCCCACATGCATTAGGTATTTGTCCAAATAGTCAGCAAAATATATTAAATTGGTCAGTTCTAGAATAACTCTTGTTGCCGACCTCCACATTCACATTGGTGATGTCTGTACTCCCTGTGCTCACTCCTGAGCACCTGTCACCCCAGACCACTGAAGCTGACCACCCCACAACCCCCAACCAAGAAACGGTAAGCCAAAGCAGAGAAACCAGCATGCGTGCTGAGAGAGACTCCTGGGTCCAGTCACTTCTGTGGGTCCACTAAGCCTGTTCCTGGTACCCCAATATCACTGAGTGGCGCAACCTAGAAATACTGGAAATCAACTCCTCTGCCTTCCCCCTTATTCCACAGGTCAGCAGGTACCAAATTCTATCAATTCCACTTCCTGGTTATGCTACTTGAACCCTTCCCTTTCTGCCTCTCCAGCAAGTCTGGCTCTGCCATCACTCACCCCTCATGCCCTCTCACCCAGATGTCTGCCTGCTCTCATGGTTCTCCAATCACCTCTCCAGAACGCCACAAAAGCTGGCTCTAGAAAGCACAGGTCTGATCCCTGTGCTCTCCAAACTGAAAACCATGGTGACTGCAGTACACTTTCCAAACTGTCACTAAAGAGGAAGGGGGATATGAAACATACACCAGTAAATGACTCTCTGTGATCTTCCTCTGTGCCGTCAACAAGCAAGGAAAAAGACATCTGGAGAAAACAGATGTGGAAGATACATGCAGAGGACCAAAAACCAAGATTTTACTCAGATTTCCTTCTGGGTTTACTTGGCTCATCTGTATTTTGGGTCAGTTTTTTAGAAACTCAATTTGACTTTTAATCATTAAATATGATCCTAGAAGCATGTCCTGTGAGGCACTGCCAAGTCGCATTGATGCATTTCATTACTGCTTGAAAGGCCACATATTCAAAACACTACTAGAAGTCAGACTAAAGAAAATAAAATGATTTTGGATATTTTTAAAGCAGTTACTAAAACAGAAACAAATGTTATTTTTAATCTCTGGCTCACTGTAAACTGACAAGATATGAATATGAATTTTACCAAGTAATGTATAATAACTGCTTCTGCTCACCACAACCACATGCCAACAACTCAATTTTATATTTCATTTCGATGTTACATGTGGAACATATAATCTAAATTACAAACCATCCTTATTACAGTCCATTTACTCTAGCTAATTTTTGATAGCATGACATCATTAGCATAAAAAAGCTTAGTGAATATTCTCAAATTTGCTTTTATAAAAGTCATTGCAAAGTTTTACATTTCTAAACAAGTGAAAAACAGTATCTGAAAAATTGTAAGATGATGTCATAATTGTCCAAATGTTGGTCAGTTCACCAACAGGCTTACTGAGTAGATTCTTTAGAAAGGAATTCTGCCAGGTAGTTTGTAGTAAGAAGTATCTGCTATGGATCATGCCCTTAGGAAGTTTACATTCCAGCAGGGAGGAAAGCATGTATAAAATTTGCACTTTTCTTTTCTTTCGTTCTTTTTTTTTTTGCAGTAATGTAACAGAATAAGAGAAGTACAAAAGAGCTATAAAGTTCCAAAAGAGGTATCATTTTATGCAGGAGAAGGTGTCAGGGAAGACTCTGGTAAGACAGTAGGCCTTAGGAACTAGGCAGATGGGAATTTTGAGCTCTGAGTGTCTATCTCTGAAGTGAAACTAGTCAATGTGTTTCTACAGTTAACATTTATTGAGCAACTACTATGTGTTACAAAGTTCATAAATGTTATCTCTAAGCTTCCAAACAAACATGTAATGACAGCCTGGTTACAAATGATTAAAAAGGGACTACAGAGTCTATTAACATTCCCAAGAGTCATTAGTTCTTACTGAACATTAGTAAGCCAAAGGCATATTTATATCAACACAAGAGTTAATCACCCAGAAAAGATGACAGTCTTAATAAGAAAAATCAAGGGTCAAAATCATTATATATTTTGAATATGAATATGGTTGAACATGACAAGGATTTGAATATGCCAAAACACAAATCACATTCCCTGACATGTAACTGAAATGACAAGAACGTCAAGAACTTAAGTACATGTTTATTTTAACCTCTAACATCAGTATTGTGCGATGACTTCATTTTAAACTAAATGATTAAAATGTACCTTTGTTTTAAAATAGGTATTTGAGTTTCTACAGCAGTTTTTCTGCAAGTGTGATCCAAGGACCTTTTACGTTAAATGCATCGCAGGAGGGTGCTCCCATTAAAAGTACAATTCCTGGGCCCCACCCCTGACCTACTTAACAGACTTTAAGGCACAGCAATCTGAATTTTCAACAGGACAAAGTTGCACATTCAAGTCTTAGGGCCTCTGGTCTAGAGTTTCCCCCCACATGTTTCCCTCTTGTTTTCTCCCTTACTGAAATGTGTCTTTGCCAATGTAAACAATTACTTTTCAACATCCTCCAAATGTTTTCTGTGTCATACGGCATTAAAAGAAAAATAACTTCTAAAACACTAAGATTATACCACTGAAAAAAAAAGGCTTTTTTAAAAACCCATTTTCATAGCACTTCTTTTGCTCTATCTAGCTCAAGTCAGCAAAATGTGGCTCTAGTAAATGCCTTGGAGTCTGTGGTAGGTAGAACAATGGACCTTCAAAGGACCTTCAAAGACACCCACATCCTAATCCCCAGAATCAGTCTGTGAATACGTGGTAAAAGGGGTTTCACAGATGTGATGACATTAAGGATCTGGAGATGGGGAGATGATACAGGTGGGCCCAACATAATCACAAGGATGTTTAAAAGTTAGAGGAGGAGGAAGAAGTGTCAGCGGAAGATTCAACTATGGAAACAAAACACAGGGAGATACAACATTGGTGGCTTTGAAGATAAGGGAAGGGGCCAGGAACCAAGGAATACAATGGCCTCTAGAAAATGGAAAAGGTGGGCCGGGCGCGGTGGCTCACGCCTGTAATCCCAGCACTTTGGGAGGCCGAGGCAGGTAGATCACCTGAGGTCGGGAGTTTGAGACCAACCTGGCCAACATAGTGAAACCCCGTCTCTACTAAAAATATTAAAAAATTAGCCGGGTATGGTGGTGGGTGCCTATAATCCCAGCTACTCGGGTGGCGGGTGCCTGTAATCCCAGCTACTCAGGAGGCTGAGGCAAGAGAATTGCTTGAACCCTGGAGACGGAGGTGGCGGTGAGCCAATATAGTGCCATTGCACTCCAGCCTGGGCGACAGAATGAGACTCTGTCTAAAACAAAAAAAAAGAAGAAAAACAAGAAAGGGAAGGAGGGAGGGAGGGAGGGAGGGAAGGAGGGAGGGAGGGAGGGAGGGAGGGAGGGAGGAAGGAAGGAAGGAAGGAAGGAAGGAAGGAAGGAAGGAAGGAAGGAAGGAAGGAAGGAAGGAAGGAAGGAAGGAAAGAAATGGAAAAGGCAAGGATATGAATTCTCCTCTAGAGTCCCTATAGAGAATGCAGCCTGGCTGACACTTTGATTTCAGCCTGGTGGGACCTGCGTTGGATTTCTGACCTGCAGAACTGTCAGATAAAAACAATGTTGCTTTAAGCCACGAAGTTTGTGATAAGTTGTTACAGCAGCAATGGAAAACTAACACAGGTGTTCTGAAGAAATGAAAATAAACACTCAGGTCACCTCTAACACAAAGACCATGGCCCAGCCACCCACATACTTTCCCGCTTTACCAAACACATAAAGACAGAATCCCAAATATTCATTTGGCACAAATGGGATATGGCCCGGGTAGTTTATTTTCAAGCAACGCTGCTCCCTCTTTTCTCCGTCTCCTTCCTTATCCTGCTCTTCCCACTCATGCCTGCAGCTTACCTCCTCACCTTTGTCAAAGCAGGCTAATTTATCTGCTGGGAAACTATGAGAAGAAAAGGGTCTAAGGCAGGGTTCCTCAACTCCAGCACTATTGACATTTTGGGCCGGATGATCCTTGGTTGAGGCAGAGGATTGTGTGGTGCATTGTAGGATATTGATTGGTTGGTTGATTGATTTTTTAAAATCGTTCATTCATTCACTCATTCAAGAGACCCCTGACTCTGTTGCCCAGGCTGGAGTGTAGTGATGCCATCACAGCTCACTGAAGCCTCAAACTCCTGAGCTCAGGCAATCCTCCTGCCTCGACCTCCTGAAGTGCTGGGATCACAGGTGTGAGCCAATGCACCCAGCCCCATTGCAGGATGTTCAGCAGCATTTCTGGCCTCTACTCACTAGATGCCAGTATTGCTACCCTGCTTTCCCATTTGAGACAATCAAAAAGCGTCTCTAAACATTGCGGAATGTCCTGCGAGGGCAAAATGGCCCCCAGTTGAGATCCACTGGTTTACAGAACGTGGCAGTTAATGTGGGGGTCTGTGTTCTCTCCATCAGTTCCCTCCCATACATGGAAATGCTCCAACATGTGTGTGTGTGTGTGTGTGTGTGTGTGTGTGTGTGTGTGTATGTATATATATATATATATATATATATATATATATATACTCTTACATTGCTGCTGGTCTCATTCAAATGAGTTTCCCAAGGATTCAGTCTGTTTGACATTTTAAAACAGCTCAAACTCAGAATTCAACCACAGCCTTTTTTTTTTTTTTTTCAAATGACCCCACTACACTTATTCCCAGCCACAGGCAAGGGAAACATGGCTTTTCCACAATGACCCGCAGCCCAACCTAGCCAACAAGCTCACAATCCATGCATACTGCTGCTATAGAGGTGACAGAGGTCAGCGCTTGCCATTTGACTGTTACAGAGAACTTTCTTTTTTTTTTTTTTTTTTTTTTTTTTTGAGACGGAGTCTCACTCTGTTGCCAGGCTGGAGTGCAGTGACATGATCTCGGCTCACTGCAAGCTCTGCCTACCGGGTTCAAGCAATTCTCCTGCCTCAGCCTCCCAAGTAGCTGGGATTACAGGTGTCCACCACCACGCCCAGCTAATTTTTTTTTTTTTTTTGATTTTTAGTAGAGATGCAGTTTCACTGTATTGGCTGGTCTCAAACTCCTGACCTCATGATCCGCCCACCTTGGCCTCCCAAAGTGCTGCGATTACAGGCGTGAGCCACCACGCCCTGCCTACAGAGAATTTTCTAAAACTCGCTGCAACTTTATTACCTAGACTTCATTAATAAAAATTCTTTCAATCAGAAGGTTTAGCAGAGTGTAGACCAAAGAGATCATTCACTGAAAGGTTGGCTCTGATGGCAAAACAGATGGTTTGGAATGAGATCCGGGGAAACGGCCACTGTACTGGAGTAAGAAATCAATGCTCCTAGAGAAACAGATCATTTCCTCAGCAAGTTTTTGCCAAGAACATGATTTAAACAAACACGTGAAGAGATCCTGTTTTGTGTAGTTCTGAATTCTGCTCAGACTTTCAATTTCAAAA
Organism: Macaca fascicularis; assembly: GCF_037993035.2. NCBI lineage: Eukaryota > Metazoa > Chordata > Mammalia > Primates > Cercopithecidae > Macaca > Macaca fascicularis. The sequence goes on along the minus strand of NC_088378.1, from coordinate 156,240,781 downwards.
TAACAAAGCAGTAAACTGGAGACATAGCTCCCATTCTTTCTGAAAGCTTAAACTAACTGCAGCTTCCAAGGCTGGATGTGAATTCAGAGGAACGCAACTCATCGGGTAGGAAGCTGCAGCCCAGCAGGGCTCTCTGAAGTCTAGGGGGAGGTGGGTGTCTGTGTTGTAGATTGGTGACTTACAGAATGTGCTTCCAGGAATGTTAGCATACACACCTCTGGCAACTGAAAGTAACCAATGGCTTTTTAACAGATCCACTTTATTTCAACTTTTAGAGATGAACCCTCAATCAACTACTGCCATATGAGTTAGTGCTAAGACTTCATCATTTCACATTTTCTCTCAGAAGCCTTTCTTCAATTGCACCATCGTCCCATAAAATCTGAAAATATCACAATACTGAGGATCTAAGAGCCAAGGTCCTGAATCAAACAACATACTCATTAGGGAATCTTCTCCCTTTCCCCCTTTCATATATTTTAAAATTAAAATGAAGAGTGGAGGGAATTTATACGTAATGATATTGGCCTGATGGCAGTCAACTTACGGCACACATGAGGGGGAAAGGAGCAGGGAAAGTTTTTTCAGGGAGAGGTAGGGATGGAGCCTACATATATTCAAAATTGGAGGCCAGGCATGGTGGCTCACGCCTGTAATCCCAGTACTTTGGGAGGCTGAGGCGGGCGGATCATTTGAGGTCAGGAGTTCGAGACCAGCCTGCATACCTGTAGTCCCAGTTACTCAGGAGGCTGAGGCAGGAGAATCGCTTGAACCTGGGAAGTGGAGGTTGCAGTGAGCCAAGACTGCACCACTGCACTCCAGCCTGGGTGATGGAGTGAGACTGTCTCAAAAAAATAAATAAATAAATAAATAAATAAATAAATAAATAAATGAAAATAACATACAAGAAAATAAAATAAAATTGCGATGCAGGGCACTGCCAAAGGAGAAACTGACATGGTTATGGGGAAGGAACATACACATCATCATACATGTCTCCAATATAGAAAAATGCTGAATTCCCAAATGTTGCATTATGAATGAAAACATCAAGGCAGGTAATACCACGAAGCCTGTGTCTCCAATCTGGCTACCCAAATAAGGCTACTAATGCTCATCAACAGGGTAGTATTACATTGGTAAGTGTGAGTGAGTTTGCAATTCGATGAAAAATATATATATACAACTGAAGATTTCTAAAAGAGTATTCACTAACTTACATTCACCCTTTTACACGGCTAGTCAAGAAGAGCAAAAGAATGTTCTTACATGGATTGAGACACAGGTTTTAAGACCCTGCCAGATTTAATATCCTCTAACTTTTTACTTTGAAAGTTGCTGAAGCATACCACACAGTTGTATAAAATCAAGGTACAAAGTCGCGCATTATTTCAAAATCCACCATTAACAGCCTATGAAAACCAACTCTTGCTAGTATTCGCACTAGTTTCATACATCCTTTTAAGTGTTAGGGACATTGTAATATCTTATTTCTTCATTCAACATTTACTGAGTGCCTACTTAGTGCTAGGACCTGAGGACACACATGAATAAAATATGGTCCTTGCACTCTCCATCCAGTTGTGGAGAAAATAAACAAACAGTGGCAGAGTATGCCACGACTATGAAAGACAAAAGCAGTCCAAGTAGTGGAATGGATTCTTCTTCCTATAAAAAGAATATAAAATTGGGTTTCCTGTTCTGATTCCCAACTCACAAATTAAAGTTTTGGTTATGGATTGCTTGTTGTGATAAAATAATTTCAGTATGATTCCTTCTGTTGGAAACATCTTCCTACCAGATTTAACTACAAAACTGACCTCTACTCTGGAATGTTCAACTGGCCAAGAAAAGTGTTACACCAACACCAATAACTTTTTTTTTCTATTCCAACACAAGATTGGGGATGTCATCGTGTTCCTTTCCTCTTATGTCCACTGCACCCTCTGCTGTATTTTGTAACCTTTCAGATCTAGGCATTTATCTCATTTTGCTACTTCATTTTATTTTCATTTAACTAGTTAACAATTTTTTTAAAACAATGAATGAATCATGTCTGTAGTGGCCACTGTGAGCAAAGCACCATGGGAAATGTAAAAAGGAACAAGAGGTTGTCCTTGTCCTTAAAGATTTCCAACCTGAGTCAGGGAGACAAACATGTAAACAAACAATACGGTGTGAATCAAGGGGAATGTGGGTGAGTGCTGAGACATGACAAGCAAAGAACTCTGCTGGCAGAGAGCTCCCAGCTGCAACACAGGCATTAATTACGTGTGCCCTGGGGGAGGGGCATCTTCTATTTTTTGATTCCCCTCCCCAGAATCAGTGTTATTTGAAAATCCCACGTAGGTAAGAGGACAGGGAGGCATACAAAGCTTAGCCATGTTATTTTTACAAGTCAAATATGCTACTGCGTTTGATTTTTAATGCTTAGATCAAAATTATTTTTCAGCCCTTTGCTTACTGAATTTTCTCTCTGTGTCCTCATCATTAGGTCAGGAGTGGTTTCCAGTAGGTGATTCACAAAGAGAAAAAAGATGGGGATACAAAACTTGTATAGCAGAATTTTTTTTTCCAAATCCTATTTATCTCATCTGTTTTGCCTGTATCTTGCCTCGTTCGCACCAGAAAAGCGGATACATTTCTGCTGAAGGTTAGTCTTCATGAAATTTAATATGAACATTTGTCCTTTCAAGCAGCTAATTCCTTTTTAAGTAGCTAAATGTTCGCCTATATTTGTCTTTCACTAGATGACTAATTGTGAGTGTAAGCAAGACAATTGATGAAATTCAGATATAATTGTTTACAATTTTCTGTTACTGCTCTTAATTCATTCTGTTTTTGTCAATTATCATACCCTATTTTCTATATTTACAGTGCTCTTGAAATTGTTTATGGACTTAAACAAATTAAATGGTCATCTGAAAAGTGTTTCGTGCACTCGAATGAGATTTTTTTTTCTTGCAACTTTTATCAGGGGCTGTTTGCCTAAAAACTTGCTGCTGTAGCCAAAATGTTTTTAGCACAAAATTCTAGCAATAACCTCAGAGCTATCTTTTCTTTCTTTGCCGCTTAATTTTACCAACAGCAAAAAGAAGGGAAAAATAGTTTCTTCATTTTGCCCTTGCATGGCAAAAATGCACATTAACTTAACTCTTCTATGGCAGAAATACAAATGAAATATGTCCAATGCCAATGTCTAAATTACTTTTAGGAATTCCATTGACTATCTTATTTTTTCATAATCTGACTTCTTGGATATCTATTTTAATTTCTTTTGATTTTGAGAAAATGTACATGTTTGTACCAATACTAAAGTCTTAGCCAACTATTCAATATTTTCAGCGATTTAGGTAAATCTTATTTCAAATTCTTACTAACAATGCCACATAGTATACCAGTCATTATCATTTTCATTCTGTCTTATATTAGAAGATGGCTTTTAAGCCAAAACGTTATTTTCTAACTTACAGTTAGTTTGATATGCTATGCTCACAGGCCCGGCTGTCTTTTGGCTGGGATGTTCCCAGCTAAAAATGAGAAATCAGAGACAGGAAGCTGAGTAGGAACATAGGATGTGGAATTAAGATTGACCTTTATAGAATATTTTTATTATTCCTAAGAGATCTGAATATTCAGCATACTAATATTTTCTGATTTAAATATAAGTAGACATCACTATTTTAATTTCACCAAAAAAAAAATTATGTTAATTTACCAAAAGGAAGGCAGGGAAAGAGAAAAAGAAAGGAGTGAAGGGGCTGGGTGCGGTGGCTCATGCCTGTAATCCCAGCACTTTGGGAGGCCAAGGCAGGCGGATCACATGAGGTCAGGAGTTCGAGACCAGCCTGACCAACATGGAGAAACCCCATCTCTACTAAAACATACAAAATTAGCCAGCTGTGGTGGCGCATGCCTGTACTCCCAGCTACTTGGGAGGCCGAGGCAGTAGAATGGCTTGAACCCGGGAGACAGAGGTTGCGATGAGCCAAGATCGTGCCATTGCACTCCAGCCTGGGCAACAAGAGTGAAACTCCATCTCAAAGAAAGGAAGGAAGGAAGGAAGGAAAGAAGGAAGGAAGGAAGAAGTGATGGAAGAAAGGATGGATGGATGGATGGATGCATGGATGGATGGATGGATGGATGAATAGATAGATGGAAGGATAGATGAATGGATGACTGGGTGGGTGGGTGGATGGATGGGTGGATGGATGGATGAATAGATGGATGGATGAGTGGGTGGGTGGGTGGGTGGATGGATGGATGGATGGATGGATAGATGGATGGATGGGTAGGTAGATGGATGGGAGGATAGATGGATGGATGGGTGGGTGGGTGGGTGGGTGGATGGATTGATGGATGGATGGAAGAATACAAGGGAGGAAGGAAAAAAGGGAGAAAGGGGGAATAGAAGTAGGGAGGCAAAGAGAAGGGAAATATAGTGGAGTGAGTTTTTATGTGGGCAGTTAAGTTCAAAAGTTAAGCAAAAGTCATATATAGTCAAAATTAACTTGGAAAATCCTTTGGCTTTCCCATAAGATATTTCATACACAATTTTATGTATACTGCACAATCCTTTACAGCACTTTTCATGTGCGCTGAAGTCTAAGAACTGTTGGGTTAGACTACGGGAAAGAACTCAATAGAAGAACACATGTAAATGTCTGTCCATTCAAATCATTCCTCTTTTAAAATTAAGTAGTGTATCACTACAGTTAAATGGGGGGATTAGATAAATATCAGTAAAGTATTGGTGTTTTCCAGCAAGTATTACTTCATTCTGTTGTAATATTAAGCTTCTTTAACTTTAATGAATATTAACAAATGTACTGTTGTTAAAGTTAAAGGAATTGTAGGATATCATATTGAGTTCATAGTGTGGTAATATTAAGAGTAATTTTTAAAATAATTTCTTTTAAAGATAAATGTTTAATGTGGTTGCTATATTATCTGCCTTTTAAAAAAGTTAAAGCACATAGTCAAGTAAGTGTCAAAAATTTGCCAAGGCCCAATACACCTTTATTTTTCTTTCCTAGTTTTTCACTGTCTTAAAATATTTTACCCTTAGTCTCCCATATCTGATACAGACAATAAAACTCTATCAGAACGTGTAAAGTTCAAATAGGTATCGGAGGCTGCTGCCCTGCCCCTTTGCTCTGTACTCTTGTTTTTTCTGGTGGGAGCAGAATTGGCCTGTGTGGAGGGTCAGGGGTAGACCCAGGCATCTTTGGGACACTGTAACTAATTACCAAAACATCTGCTTTCAGAAGCCCCAGAAAGGTCCCCAACCCCCAAACATGTCCTTCTTTTCCTTCCTTTTCTTTCTTTTCCTTCTCTAATCTACAGTGTGCTGAGCTCCAAAGCAAATTCTCATCCATTATACTTTTCAGCTTCTTTTTTGAAACATACATTCCTCTGAGAGGACTAACAAACTGAGATACTAACAAGCTCTGTGGTTCATTCATCAGATCCTTCAAGGGGAAGAAGGACCCAGGGCAGCTCTGACACTGGGGCAGGGGCGAGGCATCACCGAGAGAGCGAGGGGCAGGTTCCAGAAAACAAGGGAAACCAGTTACTGTCCAATGCTCTAACTGCCTACACCTTAAAATGAAACAAATACAAGTAATGGGTGTTTTTCACTGTTATATACAAGGCAGCCTGTTGGCCACATAATTCTTAAACAGCCAGAAAAAAAGCTGAAGTATTACCATGAATATGGGACATGGAACATAACAAAAGATCGAAAGATTCTTTCTTCCCCCTCTTTAGGACTAAACAGCTGTGGGCGTAAAGAAAAATATTCATTTCCTTATTTTAGAAAGTATAATATTCCACCCTTCATTATTTCTTTGAGAATGGTTGGAACTGTTATATCAATGAGAGGTTAGCCTGTATCGATTGAGTGATTTCATCAAAAAAATTAAACCAGTGATTGAGCCAAAATAAGTGGTCAAGCTACAAGACCAAAAATTGCGTATGGTCAACAGGTGAGAGGAATGTAGAATTTAGGAGCTACCTAATCAATTCCAAACGAAGGGAGACATGACGATGATGATTCTTATTTCTCCCTACCGATGGGACAGTGTTCTAGTAGACCCCAGGATCTTCTATTTAATCGCTGTTGTTAAGACTCTATCTCTGTTCCTCTTGGAAGAAAAGGTGCCACTGAGGACAAGGGAACAAGAATCTGTGTCAATCAACAATGCCCCTGAAGTAAACCAGGCAAGTCTGCGCTGCACAGTCTCTGCTGTAATTCTATCCCGAGAAACCAGAGCACAGGACCAGAGCCACACTTAAGCCTGCAGTGTAGGGTGATGCCATGGGGTCACGTGACAGCCTGCCTCTCCAAAGCTGTCACCATCAGTAGTATTTAGAGGAAAGGAAAAAAGTTGTAACAAGTGTAACACGAACATTAAGGAATACCAAGTCAGAGCCAATTAGGACGACAATTTGGCACTCCTGCCTCATGCATATGAAAAAGGATCCGCCATCAATGAGCAATAATGCATGGGATTTGTGGGAATGCTCTAACCTCAATACATCAAAGACGCTGCTGCACACCTCCGTCGTTTTTATTCCCATTAGCTCACCCTTGTCTGGGTGAAAGAGCTCAGTGAATCAATTGCTTCTGTTGAACTGTTTATATATTTTTCAAGTCATGATTAGGCCATTAGTCACTGAGCATATTGCACAGTAAATTAGAGTAACTGCCATTATGCAACTTCCCAAGAACATACAGAGAGCATTTACAGTGAGGCCACGGTGCCAGCAAAATGTGCAACGAGACTATTTATCAGCAATTGTAAGAACTGTGCCTTTAAATGCCAAATAAAATATACACGTGGCAGATACAGAAGTTGAGGGGGAAAAGATGCATGATTAAAGTACCAATATCTGCTTTTCTGAATATATTAGAGCCTGAAAATGAAAGTCCCCCTGAACCAGACCAGAATCTTGAACTCAGTCTTGGTTAGCTTGGTTAGCAGCTGTTCTCCTTCCAAATGCTCCCATACCTGCAAACATCTGTATCTGAACACACTCAATGTTGGGTCCAACATAAGGAATTTCCCTTCTTATTTCTCATTAAAGATTCCCAGGACTCAGTATCACCCCCTACCCAAGCACTTGGATAATTCAGTAGAGGTCACTGGGGAGACCTTTTTTTTTTGAGATGGAGTCTCACTCTGTCACCCAGGCTGGAGTGTAGTGATGCAATCTCACCTCACTGCAACCTCCACCTCCCAGGTTCAAGTGACTCTTGTGCCTCAGCCTCCCGAGTAGCTGGGATTACAGGTGTGCGCCACCACACCCAGCTAAGTTTTGTATTTTTAATAAAGACGTGGTTTCACCATGTTGGCTAGGCTGGTCTCGAACTCCTGACCTCAGGTGATCTGTCCGCCTCGGCCTCCCAAAGTGCTGGGATTACAGGTGTGAGCCACTGCACCTGGCCTCTCCAGGGTTTTCTGAAGCCACATAGACTTATATGTTTGAGGATTTCCCATTTAAAGTCCTAAAAACACTAATAGAAGAAAAAGAAAGGACCCTTAGTCACATTCACATACACTGCCCATGATAAGCCAGTGACAAATATGATTGAAGTTTTAAAGTAAATGTGCAAGGGATCAGCTACTCAAAACCTCCCAACAGGAATACGAGAAATAAGGGACCATGAGGAAGAGATCCAGGTCTCCACATTTACTGTACAAGTAATAACATAAGCAAGAGCCTTCCTAAGAGTGTTTTATAGTATTTTACATGGCAAGACTCTTACTCTCCGGTCTGTTAATCCTCACTTTCCTGCTACTATTCATATGCTTTATATGTATTTATTTGTTGAGTTATACATTTCAGCTGAACTTGGAATGACAGTTATTTTTAAGAGGCTGCCAACGTGGGTCAGGAAGAACCTCAGAAACCTGGCTCACAGTTGCTCTGGCATCAGGAGCCTTGACAGCCAAAACCAGCCAGAGAGTTGATGAGCTCTAGGTTTCCAAAACACTAGAAAAAGGTATCTTTGCTTTCTCCCATCTGGCCATTAAAAAAAAAAAAAAAAAGTTATTTACCAAAGAAGACTCTTTTTGTAATACAATCAATCGCTTCCTCATGTGTGTAGGGTTCAAATCTAGATGTCCATATGTCAGTCTAGCTTAGAGCAAAATGTAGCTTTCTTCACCTTGGACTAGAACCGCCTATGGAAGAGAGATGGTGCCCAATGGGCCAGCACACAGCAGCTTTCTCAATTGACAGTCCTGAGCTTCTCCACGGACAGCCTTCCAAAACTAACTGTGGCTGTTAGGATAAAGAGGGCAGTTTCTCAGCTTCGGTGCCTTTAAGGTTATTTCAACTTTCCACCTCTGTTAACTACACTGCAGGAACTTTTGACACTGAACTCTCCTTAATATCCATAAGCCAGAGATGTTCAGATGAAAAATTTCTCACTCCTCATCAGACAGCTGAAGACCTGAGTCCTTTGTCTCCCTATTCTGGAGATCACATTGAAGGGATTTTTGGGCTACCTGAAAGTGTTTATGACAGACAGACTCTTAGATTTAGGCTTAGGACAAGCAAACCTTTCATATGAGTCCTTAAAAACAGACAGTGCTCTGTTTGTATCTTTGAACCCCATTCTAGTACAAACATGCCTGGCAACTAGTGCTGGAGGGTTAACCAAAGAGTTTTCTTCCTGGCAAATTGCTCTGCCACCACCACGGGTATTACCATTCCAGGATCCCTACAACTTCCCCTTATTCCTCTGTTCCTCATCCCCTGTCCCCTGAGATATTTTCTGTGCCCAAGCTGCAGGGGTTGAGGTCACACATCTGGTGCCAAGGAGCTGTCAGTGCCTTTGGCAGTGGCACAGTTCATGGTTCACGGTTCTTCTCCTGGCCCCTCCTTTGGTCTGGCATGCTGATGGAAAACGGCTCTTTTTTTCATCATCTGTCTGTTACTCAGAGGCAGACCACAGGGCCAACAAATCCAGCTCCATGATCATAGCTTGAAGGCACAAGGATATCTAGAAGTCATCCCCCAAACTTCAGGGACTACTGTCAAATCTTCTTGGGATACAGACATATTTCTCAGATCTCCTTTGGAAAGATCTTAGACTTGCTTGATAGGGGTCTTTGGAGATGATCAGATCCAGAACCCTCCTCTCATTTTAAAGTTTTCTTTATTGGATTCCTTATGGGAGACCAAGTTCCATTGGATTGCTTACTGTGGACCAAGGATGATGTTTTCTAGGGACTTATTGAAACTTGAGAGTCGGAAGTGGTCTGAAGGATTGTTTGATTTAGTGGTCCTGTGAACTGAAATTGCCTAATAGCTGTTGTAACATAAAGATTCTCAGGTCTCAGTCCCACCCCTTACCCAAACCCTTGGCTAATTCCATAGAGGCCTGTCTCACTGTGTCGCCCAGGCTGGAGTGCAGGGGCTCTCCAGGGTTTTCTGAAGCCACATTTGAAAACCACTTATATAACCCAACTTCCTCATTTTCCTAAGGCTCAGAGAACTTCGGTTATTTGCCAAAGGCCGCACAACAGTTAATGACAGGCCTGAGACTTCCACCCAGTTCCCAGCGTTTCTCAACCAGTGATGGTCTTTGCGTATACTTTCTGAGCATTCAGCATTCAGTAAAACCTCAATCATTTACTCTCTCCTAATAGAGATAATGTATTCTTAATGAATATATAATTCAATTTCCTTGAATGTATTATATAACCTATAAAATTTTAGAATCTTATTAGCAAGTTAAATGTCTCCTTTCTTAAATTAGGGCTGGTTTTTTTTAAAGAATTAAGGATTCTTCATTAATTCACCTTCATGTTCTAAGAGTGATAAGGGACTTCATGGGAAACAAATCAGAAGCACAAGTGAGTGAAATTTTCTTTAGGACAGCGAAAGAAATGGTCAATGAATTAACATATTTGTTAACTTCTACAGACAACACACACACACATACATACATGCACACACACACAGACACATACACACACACCCTCCCACTTCTGGCTCCAGAAATTACTTGTTACTTACTATGTGGGAAGGAATTTAAGTGGTTTCACTATTATGTCAGGTCAATCTGTTAAGTGTATTGTAAATTTTTTCACATTGGTATCCTACTTTGATCACTAGTGCCATTTGTATATTAGCTTGGAATATACACTGATCATAAAGCAATAAAACTGCGTTTTGCTAAACTTTAAAAATGAAGGCTTTTGCCCAATGACACTGACATCCTCACGCCACCACCTCCCCACCCCCGTTATTCAGAGTAAGTGGAGTGTAGAGCATTGGGTTTTCCCTTTCTGGGGAGGAACAAATGAATGAGTAACTAGTGAGGGCATCTTAGGGAGTTCCCCCGCCCACAGACTATGAGGCATCTTGATTTGAAAGGAATACACAATATTGCTGCTGCACCCACACCACACGCACAGAAAAACACTTTTAAAGTTGACTTCTTACATAAAATCCAGCAGTACTCCCTGCTAGAATCTGAAGAAGAGAATACTATTATTACTATTGTTATTTTACTGGCAAGGCCTTTCAGGGGGTTATGCTTCATTCAATTGAGCCTAACTGATAGAGCTAACACATGTTTACAGGTAATAAAAATGAAGTACAATCCACACGGAAACAAATCAGGGAACAGAGGAACCAGTCATTATTCATTCTTTAAACTGTAAAAACTAAAATGTTCTCTGAGCATTATCAAGTCCCAAATAAAAATATAATTTCACAAAGCAAAGACATTCATTTTATCTTTCAATAAATTATTTTAAGAGCAGAAAGCACTGACTTTAGCTTTACTGGCATATTTATTTGTTATCTTTGTTCTTAAAAATGGAATATTTCCAGGGACAAAAATTGTTAGTAATATATGATTAATGTAATTTCATATATTTTAAAAATATCTGACACTTAAAAGAATATATTAATACCGAACATTCTTAATTAAAAGTCCCATTTTATTTTGAAAAGTCCTCCATACATACATGCCAATTCACAAAAATGCAAATTCCAAAAATTACTCAAAATATATTGTTTTTTTGCTTCCTGATACCATATTTTGCAGTGCATGGTGGTAAAGGCAATAACGTTTTAGGTAATACTTTGTTACACAGATTATTTATACTTATCCCAAAACATATATAACACAGAGTCTTAAATTTTAAAACCATATCAGATACTAAAATATACAACCTATCCTTCCAGGTCTTTCCTAAAAAGTATACATACCCGTCTGAAGTAGTATAAAAAACGAGGATCATTTCAAATCTGACAACACACTGCGAATTAGTGAATTATCTTAACACTTGTCCTACTTAATACCAATAAGAGAGCCATGCATCCAATATTCCGCGAGACAGCCAGGCTTCCGGGTTGTGTAATTATTCACCTCATAGGGGTCCACCTTGAAGGCACGCAACACAGTTTTACGTGGATTATGCCAAAAAGAGATATTTATAATACAGAAGGAATTACTTAGGACATGTGGATGTCCGTGAAATAAAGATTCTTGACCACTCAAGCTACTCAATATTTCTCTCTAGGCTAGAAACAGAAAAGATTAAATAACATATTCATATGGGAAGCCAATGTTTCCATCAATGAAAAGCAAGAGACTGTAAGAGCATTTCAAGGCAAGATCTTTTAAAGTCCTACAAATATTTAAGTATAACCTCTCTACACTTTTTAAAAATACAGTTTATTTAAAGATATAAGGAAAGTCCATCAAATAAACAAGAAATATTTACTGAAAACCTCCTCTGTGGCCAGGATTATGTTTCTATCTAAGTCCCATGAACTTGGAGCATATTTACAAAATTATTTAACTTTAGAAAGTATTTCAATGAATAATACAGTCTTCCAAAATGTGCATGGGGCTGTAATTCCATCTAGTTTCTACGATGACACTACAAGCCTTGGATGGAATTACAGTCTTAATGGGAACAACCAGAGTGCACTACTCCATATGCTCGGAGAATTCAGGATGAACTCAACTTCTAAAATAATAAGCACCAAGCCATTGGCATGTAATTACAACCAGGAGGCCAAGCTGTCTGCTGGCTAGTATATGAGAAATGTTCAATTGAAAGTACCATCTCGCCTTTTTGTAGCAAAACCTATTTAATGTATCTGAAAAACCTCTTCCTCTCCAAAATTAAACTTTCGACTTTCATGATGAGAAAATTTCCACAAGGGTCTACCACATAGAGGTGATATGTATCAGGTGATGACATATGCTCTGGATGCTACCAATAAAATCTAAGAATCTTCTAATATCACCTACATGCACCTAAACTTAAACTCTGAAAACTACAATGTATTAAGAAACAGGAAAAAAAATCATGCTCAAGAGCCCTTTGAAATCACGGGCATTTCTTCTAATTCTTTGGGGCTAGTCTGACATTTATTAGCATAAACAAAGCAAAGTGCCTTGTGTCTGTAAGAGGGGAAAAAAACTTCAGAGAGATTAAACCCAGAGTTGTAGAAAAAGTAAGTTTAGAAACGGATTTAGAATTTCGCAGGGAAAAGAAAAGACAGTGACACTATGAATCAGCATTTTTATATAAGCAGCCTGGAATAAAAGAAGAAACACACACACACACAGAGGATACAGCACCATGAGGAATGAAGACACAAATGCATACAAATTTAGTCTGTAGATTTGTATTTAGAATAAAGATGGCTTCTATCGTCTTTTTGTGCCTTTATCATACCTAACTTTATCTGGTACTCATAGAGGTCACCGACGCTGTGTAAAATCATAGCAACCAGAAAACTAAAGAAAACAAAACACTTCTGGCAGAAATCCTCACCAAACAAAGTATAAGGCATAAAGAAACTATACTTTCATTGGCCACTTTTAACACAGCCATGCTTCTATCTGCAAAGGTATGGGACAATCCCATGAAAACTGAGTTCACGGAGGGCCCTCCTGTGGGTTATGTATCCTGGGTTCCAGCATAACCCGCTGGTTGAGAACTTACTATTAACATTAGCTCTTCAATTTATTTTTCTCATCCAGGGACTTGTGTACATTGTATCAAAGTGGTTACATAAAATAAAAAGTCATCAGATAGGAGACAGTAAAACAATATTGATGAATTTCCATGAGAATGAGAACATATCATTCACAGCTTTACTTAAAAACCTTCCTGCTAAACAAAAAAAAAGGACTAATGCAATGTCTGCTTCTCGGGGTCTCCCATGATTATGACTTGAGAAAACACACTCGATATAAGTAAATAAAGAAACAATAGTTGAAACAGTCCTGAAGTGACAGAAAAAATGGAGGTAGGGTTCTAAGCTCAACTCCAGAGGCAAGTTGGTACAGACAGCTCAAAGCTTCCCTAGTTGAGGGTCTCTATCTCAATGACAGACAAAACTCCTAACTTTGGCTTTCTCCATAGAGCATCAACTAAATTCAGTAATGATGAAGAATCTGCTTAACACTATAGGTTGAATAACTTCACAAGCTGTAACATCCTGTTGATGGAATACAGCCAGCCTTGCTCAACATAATATTGCAAATCCAAAACAGGGTAATTGTGAAAAGAGAGAATTTTGTGTACGTCCTCTTTCCAGAAAATATTTTGGGTGACATCCAATCTGCTTTTACCCAGCTCACTTATTTACAAGTGGGGCTAGCTAAAATGCAATGCCATTCTAAAACTACCAATAAACTATTTTGTAAAATCAAGTTTAGTAACGAGATTCTCATTTATGATATCCCTGACAACCACCAAAACCTGATTAGACATCTCTCTCCTTTGTCTAGGTGCTTTACTGAAAAAAAGCATGGAAATAGACTTGGAGATGCGTGTGTGTATGTGTGTTTATGTGGTGTGTATACATGTGTATTGCATGTGTATGTATATAGTATGTACATGTGTACATGTATATGCAGATGTGTGTATATGTACTCTGTGTATGTGTGTGTGTGCGTGCGCGCCCATGTATTTAAACACACTGCTTTTCCTATATGCAGCAGGAATTTCCTATTTGGCATATCAAGACAATACATACTCTTTTGGACGGAGCTGGTGAGTCAGGCAGTGTTTTGGAACTGCAATGCTGGCGTGTGCGTGACTCATAAGGAAAGCAAGTCTGGGGTCTGGGACTGTTCTATCAAAATGGGAAGGAGTGGGAAAGAAGATGGCTTTTTCTAATTTAAATTTTTATTTTTTATATTATTTTGATTTTTTACTTTTGAGACAGGGTATTGCTCTCTTGCTCAGGCTAGAGGGCAGTGGCATGATCATAGCTCACTACAGCCACAAACTCCTGGGTCCATGGGATCCTCCCGCCTCAGCTCCCGAGAAGCTGGGACTATAGGCAAGAGCCACCACATCCAGCCAATTTTTTCTTTTCTTTTTTTTTTTTTTTGTGTGTGTGTGTAGAGATGGAGTCTCCCTATGTTGCTCAAGCTGCTCTCAACCTCCTGGGCTCAAGGAATCCTCCCACCTTGGCCTAGATTTTTATTTTTAATAGACAAATAATAATTGCATGTATTTGTGGGTTATAATATGGTATTTTGATATATCTATATATACGATAAAATGATATTAAGCTGATTAACATGTCCATCACCTCACATACTTATTTTTTATAATGAGGACATTTAAGAATCTATTCTTTTAGCAATCTTGACTTTATAATACCTTATTATTACTGGGGTTAAAAATGAATAATATTAATAATCCTGCGCAATGGGTCTCAGAAACTTAGCCCTTTTGTCTAACTGAAACGTTTGTACCCTTTGATCAACCAAAGATGGCTTTTGTTGGCAATTCAATTTTTTTGACAAATTCCTCATTTTTGTCTTCATTTGGAGTTTTTATCCACTACAGGAGAGGAAAATGAAACAAGCCAGAATAGAGGAAGATGAAACAAACCACTCGGGATTCTGAAGGGGACACTGGGTTGGGTTTTTTTAATTTTAATTTTTATGTGTATTATTTGCCTTAGAGACGGGATCTCACTGTGTTGCACAATCGGCTTTGAACTCCTCTGCTCAAGGGACCCTTTGGCTGGGACTACAGGAGCACACCACTGCATTAGGCTCATCCAGTTGGGGGTTTTTAAAGTACTGTTTTCGCTCTGATTGGGTAGCCTCAAAGAGGAGGAAGAGTCACGATGAGCTTGATTCAGAATCTTCAGCCCTCCACTCTATCAGCAACCTGTCTTTCTTCAAGTCTACTTGGCCCAGTGCTGTTATTGCTCCTCCACTGGCAACTAGATGTGTGAGTGCCATCGATTCCTATTACCAAAGGGATTAACTCCAAAGTTCTCTTGATGGTTTTACAGTTCTTTTCCAGCAGTTCCTCATTCTTCAAAGGTAATTAACCTCTTGATGGGCTTACAGCAGAAGCAGTGTTAGAAGTCCCAATACATTGATGATATGTTATAAACCAGGGGAGAGGATAATTGGAAAATGTATTTCCAGCCTCATTGGAAAATATATTTCCATTTATTGAGAAAAAGTACACTCAAGTGTTCAGGAACATATGAATCACAGAATTACAGATTGGCAGAGGCCTTAGAAAATCATGCTATTTCGACTTCTACTAATAATGAGAAAATGGAGGTGGAAAGAGGGAGCGTGACCTGCCGAGCCACAGTTACCCAACCAGCACCAATGTAGTCAGTGCTGCCTGGAGCAAGGTCTGACCATACTGTGGGGCAGAATCTCCCCTCCAGTCCTCTTCATAAAGCACGATGGTGCTGTTCAAACGCAATCTGTGCCTCCTGTCCTTAGGTTGCCAGATTACATTTTAGGAGAGGATTAGGAAAAATGACTAAGCTCTGAAAACTGAGAATGAGACAAAGGAAGAAAGGGAGGTAAGAAGGAAGACAATAAGAGACAACAAGCAACTTATTGTAGTGTTTGCAATCACTACTTGTGCCTTTCATTACATTTAAATGCATGTTGAAATGATATGATGCAACCACCTTCATGCATTCTGCAGTGAAAAAGATGGTGCTGGGTTGGAATTTCATTGTAAGTGTTGCAGAAATATCCCTTTGGCATCAGGTCCCAAATCATTATTTGCTCCTTTTATCACTGTCATCATTGCGTATCATGGCAAAGCTCCCTGAGGGGAGGAGCTCTGTCTGTCTTGTTCATTGTTATATTCCTTACACCTACGGAATCCATGGACAAGCTAAGTAAAATTTACTGAAAGGCTGTATAAAAACTTCTACACGGAATGAAGAAGAAATATGCATAGTTTGAATATGCATATGCAGTATTACAGTTTTCTGTAAAGGAAAATGAAAAAAAAAGACCTATTTAAAATTTAAAACCACATTAAAAGATTGAGAGCTTGTTTGTATTTATAAAAAGCAGAAGTATGTTAAAAATGTAAAGCACCTATTAAGCTGTTACTGTCAGTTTCACCTGTTAAGTAGGTACCATTAGTTAAGCCAACATAGTTCCTGAGTTACAAAGCATATACAGGCTGAAGCACAACATCAAGAAAACATGTTAAAGGGCAGTAAATAAATAGCCACTGAGAAGATACCCTGAACAAATAAATAAGAAACAAGCAAATGTAGTTGAAATAAATGGAAGCTCTAGGCAGTGTGTGGACAGACCGAATAAAAGTGGTGACTGTGTATGCCTTGGCCTGAATGTCTGTGTGCCTCTAAAATTTACATGTCAAATCCTAACTCCCAAGGTGATAGTATTAGGGAGTAGAGCCCTAGAACAAGCCTTAGAACAGGCAGGGCATGGTGGCTCATGCCTGTAATCCCAGCACTTTGGGAGGCTGAGGCGGGCAGATCACCTCAGGTCAGGAGTTCGAGACCAGCCTGGCCAATATGGTAAAACCTCGTCTCTACTAAATATACACAAATTAGCCGGGTGTGGTGGCACGCGCCTGTAGTCCCAGCTACTCAGGAGGCTGAGACAGAAGAATCATTTGAACCTGGGAGGCAGAGGTTGAAGTGAGCCGAGATCATGCAACTACACTCCAGCCTGGGTGACAGAGCAAGACTCTGCAAATATGTACTTTATATGATTAATCTATTTGTAACCATTGAAGTAAACATTTTTCTTTGTGCTTTTAAATTCAAACCTCTACCTTAGGAGCCATATCACAGTCACAAATTAACTATATGGCAAGTAATCGATATGATTACTTTGGGTTCTCAGATTACTTGCTATGTATTTAATGAAGTAAAATTATAAGTCAAGTCAGATATAGGTAGGAACAGTAATATTAACAAACGTAATCAAAAGATGTGTCTATTTTTAAAGACTCAAGAAAGTCAGTTACACCCAGTTAACACATACATTCATACAATGGGTACAAATACCTAATTTTTGGAAAACATTTCATATAATTTTGGCCATTGTAAATATATAAATAAGAAGAAGAAGACCACGACCACCACCACCACCACCACCACCACCACCAATAGCAACCACTTTCTAAAAAATGAAGGCTAAGGAATAAGCAGTGTGCTGGGCACTTTACCTATATTCCATTGTGTTCTTACAGGGACACTCCATGTTCTATATCTTTACTTTAGAGATGTGGAAACTGAAGCTCAGGCTAAGTAATGAGCCCAAGATCTTGAACTGTCAGATCTGGGTTCAAAACCTTAGTCAGAACGAGCCCAGACCTCCCATACAGGCACAGGTCTTTGCAGATGGGAAGATACGGATAGATAAGCTTTCTCCTCTACTTAAACTCAGTGTATCTGTACACTGAGTAGCCACGTAGCATATTGGTGGAGTGTATGGGCTCTGGAGCCAAAGCTCTGAGTTCAGATTTCAGCTCCGCCACTTACTGGTGCATGCCCTAACTTCTCTGTGCCTCTCAGTGGCCTCAGCTCTGAAGATGGGAATCATAATAGTACCAGAAAAACTGATACCTACCTACTAACAGGGCTGCTGTGAGAATTAAATGAGTTACTACACATACAGCACAAAGAACATCATAGATGTGAGCAAATGTTTAGTATCCTTTGAAATACTAAAAAGAGCACTGAATTTGAATTCCAGTGGTCTCAGTCATTCATCTGCTGCATGAACTTAGGCAAGTCCCTCAAGCTTCCTGGGCTCCACTGTCCTCATCTGTAAAAATGGAACACCGACGGCCTTGCTTCCTCTCCAGAACATCATAAGAAACAAGTAATGGAAGACAAGGTATGTGAAAGGGCTTTGGAGGCTAAAAAGTGCTATATATACCACGTACATGTGAATTATCGTCATATATATACCACGTACATGTGAATTATTTCAGCCTCTCAAAGCCAAAGAGGTCAATGTTTATTCCATTCTCTCCTGCCTGAGAATTTAACACTAAGCATCAGCTCCAAAGCCTGGACACTGAACTGCCAATCGTAACCGAACACCCGTCCAGTCACCTAGGACTCGATCAAACAGAACTCTATTAACTACCTCCTTCTGCACACCCACCGTGAGAACATAATTGATGTTCATCATGACCCCAAAGCACTCCAAGACTCTGAAGTACCTTCAGGGAAAGATTAAATTATGTTCAGCCTAGTTTATTATGAAGTGTATTTAATTATACTCAAATTCTTTGAAAATTGGTGACCTAGGAAAAGCACAGAGAGTAAGTGACAGGCTCTCTGGTAACTGGAAGCCTCTTCTCACCAGTCCACCCCTGGTCACCCTTCACAGAGTTAACTGTAGAAGACACAGTCCACCCTAGGGCAGGAAAAACTGGGATTCCAACACACTAATTATAAAAGTCAAAAGAACTTGGCCTTGCACAATCTTCAAGATCACTAATGTGCAGAAATACAAAAGTCAAAACTTGAAACAATGAAAAATTTAATCTACCTGTTTACATGTTTCAAATAGACTTTTGTTCTTGCTAAGAATGAATTGCTTGAATAAAAAAACATGAATATATTACTATCTGATTATCAGTACTCAAAAGTACAAAAACAGATGAGTAAGTTAGTATTACGCTCCTGCGAAGAGGAAATTAACATTTAGTTTACTAGGTAAGTTTTGTCCCTTCTTTTTTTTTTTTTTTTTAAGAGATAGAGTCTCGCTCTGTCGCCAGACTGGAGAGCAGTGGTGTGATCTTGGCTCACTGCAAGCTCCGCCTCCTGGGTTCTAGCAATTCTCCTGCGGCAGCCTCCTGAGTAGCTGGGATTACAGGCACGTGCCACCACGCCCAGCTGATTTTTTGTATTTTAGTAGAGACGGGGTTTCACCATGTTGCCCAGGCTTGTCACAACTGTCCCTTCTTTAAAAGAAATTATGTCTATGTTAATGAGGAACATAACAAAATAATGAAAGGCTATATTGTATTATGGTTGTAAAAGCACACCTATTTACTTTGTTTAAATTATTTCAACACTGTAGAATTATGTTATCTTTTCCAATTAAAAACTGGGAAACACATGCCAGCCTTAAGGACTACATTTCAGAGCTGAGAGAGAAACGAGTGGTCATCTACAATAACCTTCTATCCAACTCGCAGCTCCTCTCTGGGGAATACCTGATAAGAGGG
This sequence comes from Macaca fascicularis, assembly GCF_037993035.2. NCBI lineage: Eukaryota > Metazoa > Chordata > Mammalia > Primates > Cercopithecidae > Macaca > Macaca fascicularis. The sequence continues at coordinate 156,221,279 of NC_088378.1, read as the reverse complement.
TCCTTCTACCTCTGCTTGAACATCTCCAGTGTCAGAAGTTTCACTGCCAAATCAATCAGCTTGTTCCATTTTTAGACAGTCCTGATTGCCAGAATGTTCCTCCTCAAGTGGAGTCGAACTCTCCTTAGCGCTGACTTCCCTCCTGTTCTTAGTTCTTGGTTGCATACTCTACGACCACTTCAGTAAGTGATTTCACTTCCCATAAGGCCCTTTGCTAGCCTCACTCATTTTATTAGTTGGACAATGACTGGCTTCTATTCACAATTGTCACTGTTATTCTGTGAACCACAATGACCATTCCTCATAACCACCTACCACCCACTGAAGTGGTGGCTCTTGGGCACCATGGCTCTTGGCGACCACGGCTCTATGGAGATTATGATGGGAATGGTCCTAAGGCCATTATGGGATATTTTGGACTTTACTGGGATCCTGCCATCACATACACTGTTTCTCTGAGAAATAAATACAAACGTTCAAAGGTCAAACTTAGAATCTTTCTGAAAAGGATCCATTTATAAATTAGTATTTCTACTTTTGGGAAAAATCTGCTTCATGAGAAAGAAGACATAATTTATCACTCTGTCTTTTTACCAGTCTTATGAGCCAAGTCAGTGTTTTGATGCATGCATAAAAAATTCCACAGCTCCTCCTCCTGCAGTAGAAGCAGAAGTAGCAGAGCTGGCAAACCTGTAGTATCCAAATGACCACCTCTGCTTCCTGGAATAACAGAAGCTGAAGATGAAGAGGTCATCGTCTCCCAGGTACCACCCAAGGACCCAAGCAAGCCCACCGGATGCATGGGACAATTCCAGAGCCCTGAAGACAGCTTCTGAAGCTTTGAGTCTACATCCAACAGGCCTCTCTTTCCTCCTTGCTGTGGTAAACACTGAAGTTCTAGAAAGTGTCTTATTAGTACCTTCATCTTGAAATGTGAATGATTTAAGCAGAGAAGTGACCGTATTTATTTTTATTTTACCCAATGTCCATTTGGGCAGTTACTAAACTTAAAAATGCAGCCTGGGCAACAGAATGAGACCCTGTATTTACAAAATTTTGTAATTTAATTTATTACAAAAAATAAATTAAAAACAAAAAATAAGTGTGGTCACACAAGTCTGTAGTCCTAGCTACTCAGGAGGCTGAGGCGGGAGGATCACTGGAGCCCAGGAGTTCGAGGCTGCAGTAAGCTATGACAGCACCACTACCCTCTGGCCTGGGCAACAGAGTGAGACTGTTTCGCTCTATATATATACAAATAAATAAATGAATAAATCAATGAACTGTAATATGATAACATATAAATATCATGCAGACCAACAGTCCTTACTTTATATATTAATGTCTTATTTAACCTTGGACAGCTCTCCTGGGCTCTCCTAGCCTTCACCATTCAGAACATGGCTATCAATGCCTCAGGCCACACTGGCTAGGTGGAGAGAGCTAGGAATGAGAATTAATGCATATGATTCAGTTTAGTGATTTTATAAGCTTGATTATCTGGTTTCTCTTAAGTTTACAGATGTAGGCAAATATGAAAGGAGACTGAAGACACGACAACCAAGAAAAGTAGACAGGACAGAGGCCGCGGCACCAGGAAGAAGTATGAGCTTCTGAGGCATCAGGACGTTACTATGTCAAGGTAATAACTTCATAGAAATGACAATAAGTCAAGAAAAAAGGTTAAATTATATTCACTATATAGTAGCACTCTACTTAGGAAGGGAAGAAATTTTATAATACCTTTTACATTGATTTCTGCCTGAAAATGTTGAGTTTTCTCCCCTTTCTAACAATGTCAGCACTTAATGCATTTAAATAATATTCTGAGTAAATATACTATCTGGAAGAAGTTATTCCAGGAGTCCACAAAATTAAATATTTAAATCTTTACTAGAGAAATATGGAAGTAAGAACAAAAGTGAATAATCATTGAGGAACTCTTAAGAATTACGGTTTTGCATTCTCTGTGTGGAGAGGAACCTATAACGGGAAAAAATAAATTTCCTTTTTGACCTACTGGTGAGTACTGTCATAAAGCCCCTCCAGCTTAGGTGACCTGAGAGAATTTTTAAACCCTCTTTTTGGAATAGTGGAAAAAGGTTTTCTTCCCTTCTCATTTCCAAGAGAAAGGTAGTGTTAACCCTACAAGCTAAGAGAGGAAAGGACTAGATGTGTGTTGTGGAATCCTTTCTCGACTCTTCTTTCTCTAATATTCTTGCTATATAAACACAGTAGTTCCATCAGTAAGAGTTTTAAGGAAGCGCTGGCGAGGCTTGCTCACGCTTTGGGACACAACAGTGACACAATGAGTGGCACCAACACCACCACAGTACAGTGGAAAAGCCACAGCGGAGCTAGTAATAGAGTGTTAGTAATAGCGGGACGAACACACCTGCTGGTGCAATTTAGGTGAATTTCCATAGCAGCACATACATTAGTTAATTTTGCTTTAGATTATGAATTGGGAAGATTCCTTAGCATATTATTAGGATATTATCATATCAGCATATCAAAAAGTATTAAGGACAAAAAATTCTAATTACAAGTGTAAGTTTTTGTCACCAAACTTATAATTTCCACTTCTTCAAATACCTGTTTGCTTTTTCACCCTTGGACTTGTCTAAGACTCTACTCAGGCCTTCTCTTCCCTTCAAATCCCAGTTAAGAAGATGCTATTTAGAATATAGCTGTTGATTCATCTTTTTAACAGCACTCTTTTTTTTTTTTTTTGGTACAAAAATCTCTAGGGCTTTTCTTCTTTCCACTTAAATCTTTTTTCCCACCCAGTGTTCCCTGAAGAGCTAAGGCTAACTTTTTCCTTTTCTAAAGATCTTTTTTTCCCTATGCTTTTTCCCCATAGTTTGACCCGCCCTTCCCCCACCCTCTTCATCTCTCATATAAAAACAACAGTCTCACTGGGCTTAATCCCCAAATGTTTTTAATTGACTCATTTGGTGAGGCTCTCTCTAGCTAAATGAACAGTCTGCCTTTTCAAAGGAACCAAACATTTCTTCCTTCTGAATATTTTAAATCTTCTTACAAAGCCAAACATGGATTAAACAGCATTACATAAGTCTCTTCACAGCACCTAAGTACAAATAAGGAATCAAGTCCCAATAACCAATGGGACATGGATACTGTTCTCACCAATAAATAACCACCCCATCAAGCTGCCCTATCCACCAGGAAGAGACCCACCCAGGCACCGGCAAGCTTTGCCCAAAGAGCAGAATGAGGTTCCTTCTGAAACTATACCACTGCTCTGCAGACACATCTCACCCACAGTGCTTTCCTATTGCCAGGAGCACCGGGAGGGAATATTTGCCCATTCTAATCATCGCTTCTAAAGGCACAGCAAGAGATCATGCCACAGAGGTGACGGGGAAAGAAAGAGCAGTGCCACTACTCTGTGGTTAACTTCTCACCTGTATTGTAAATTAACTACACTCGTTATTCATTTGAACAGCACCTAAAGAACCTTCAAGTCTAAACACATCACTCTATCATTAGTGACTGTTGCTGAAGAAGGACTTCACTGAAATATGATGGTATTAACATGTGAGGAGGCTGAAATGAATTTTCCTTAGAGCGGCTCATAGTACTAACCCCTCCCTGCCCCTCCCATTCTCACTCCCAGTACCTGGGAGATGATGCTTCACTGTTCTAAGCTTAGACTTAATACAACACTGCACTTTTCTTAAACAAATAAACCTTTTTCTAAAGTGGATGAAAACATCTCAACAGCTACGGCGCACATGCAGTCATTAAAGACCGTTCGGCATATAGACAGATAATTTCTACAGTATATGGTTTAAGAAGTTAAACAGAAAGTTAACAGAAAAACTATTCTTGAAGTGTGAGAACGATTAAGTGGAAATGTTAAATTTTCAAGGAAAAGTATTTTTAAAATAACCTCAAAAATTAAAAAATAAAAAAAAAAAGTCTTCCCTGAAGCTAAAAAGACATGACCAATGAAGGAAAAGCTTTAAATTAGGAGTCTGGAGTCTGGTTTTCGGCCTCAGCCATCAAACAAACAGGCTGGTGTGTTGTAGGAGTGGTCATTTAACCGCACTAAGCCTCAAATGTCTCCTCTGTAAAATTAGAACATTAGGTTCAATTAAAGCCATTTAATCTTTAAAATTCTACTATTGTCCTTCCAATTCAATAAAATAAGCGGTATTTAATAATACCTGCTTTTTCAACTAAGCTAATTTTTTAAAAGGCAGAAAGTCTCAAATGTCAAGAAAATCTAACCAGAAAAGAATAAAAAATGTTTGACTTGTACAACATAAACTCGGTCCAGAAATCAGTATCTGCTCTTCCAAGGAAAAAAAGTCTTTTGTTTTCTATTGTTCAGTGTGCAGCTCGCCACTAAGCAAGGAATAAATGTGGTGGCTACAGTCCATCTGTATGTGCCAACATGTTACTTTCAAGGGTTCAGTAGCTCCACGGCAGAAAGAAACTTCTCTATTACTCACCATTAAACTGCATTTCAAAACCTACCAAAACAGCTCCGAAATTAAGCAAGCAAAATGTTGCTGTCATCCATCTGAAACTGTTAGAAATCTCAAGCTCGTCATAGAATCTTTGACCTCACCATTCAATGCTTTACAAATTGAGTAACTATGTCCCTGTCATTTACTACTAAAATGGCAAAAATAAAAATAAAAGGGGAAGAGAACACTGAAGGTTAGGAGTAGGTGAGGATGGGAAAAGGGAAGAACAAACATGTCCAGCTGAATTCAGAGCTAGATTCCAAGTGGGTTTCAGGGAGGACTGAAGTCAGAGAACCGCAAATGTTGCTTCACCGTTTGTTGATTCATGGCTTTCCCTTTGACTCATCAGAGTGAGGTCTGAAGACTGTTTTTGGGTCATAGTAAAAAGAGTTCTGAAGGACAATGTGACTTCCAGGGAGAGGTAAGCCAACCTACACTGCATGAGCCAGCAGAGCAGATACTGAAAGGTGATAAGAAAAAAAGAAGCACTTGTTTTTATTAACGTAAGACCTCACCAACTTCCTCAGACTTCCCCAAATGAAATGTCAGACTCGCATGATTCTGAGTAAGAATCAACTCTGTCCCTTATAAGAAAAACATCCCAAATTCAGTAATAGTCGCGGGCCGTTCTTTTTGACCAAGTAGATTTTACTCACCAACATTTTTTTAAATGTAAATTTCCCAGTAGGAAGCAACACAGTACAGAGTTTTAAAAAATAAAATTCTTAATCCGCTCAGGATGAAACACACTACTTAAAATAAACTGAATGACACCTAAAATGATCCGCTGAATGAAAAGAAAAGCTATTCCAAGTCACAAAATAAACTATTATTAAGCCATGGAAGCTTACTCTGTATTCTCACTCTCCTTTTCAATGACATTTTTATGAAATACATGTGGTAGGCAGTTTGTGCTTTGCAGCAGAGAAAATTCAAATAATGCTTTCCCAATTAAAAAAATCCTGGGGTCTTCCAGGACCGGCCCTTCCTTGTTCTCCTCCATGCTGGTCAAACTGGCGATCTGGACAGGCTCTTTGGAGCAAGGTGCTCAACTCTTGAAGAATAGTACTGGCAAGGACTTGGGGATGTACTTCTCTGCATCTGGGGTGCAGAAAAGATAAGAACACAGTCCCTGTTTTGCCTCTGCCCCTGTTCTTATGTTTCTGCTGGTGCACATCTTGCTGTGCTCTGCAACCCCCACCCTCCCACCCCCGCCACGGCCATTCCTACTTGCTGCCTGACAACATGATCAAAGGAGGGCGGAAGAGGAGAGCCAAGTTTAATAACCTTACCAGGAGATCAGATTGTCGGGGGCCAAGCAGAAGTCCTGAGATAGCGGCTGAATCCTGGCCATTTACAGAGCAGCACAAAACTAGTCCTGTTCCTTTTCCTAGCGCGGTTGCCATGGCCGACCCAAACAATATACCCCAGCTTCAGCCTCCTTCGGCTTCCTAACCGCCACCCACAGACCTCCAAACGTGGGCAGGAGGAGGTGAAAACTGCTCACTGAAGGGAATTGAAGAGCTAGGTAGAGGATGAAAAGGGGATCTGGGCCGCAGCTTAGTCCGAAGGGTGTAACGTGATAAGCAGACGTGCTGCTTTTAGCTGCTAGGCTTTGCTTCTGTGAGTTTTCACCTCATTTCTAAGTGGAAAACAGACGTTAAGAAGAAAAAGAAACCAGCTAAAACCCCAACTTGGGAAAATTACTATCACCTGTAAACTTTGGTTTTAGCACTTTTAAACTTTGGAATGAACTGTGAACCAGCAAAACAAATGGAAAAAAAAAAAAAAAGCAGCGACATCCTGGGTATAGTAATATCTAAACAGAGGCAAGGTTCGGGAGGGGCTATTGGCACACCCTAGGAATGGCATACGCGTTGCGACGTTCTGGTTTAAAACAAATTCCTATTTGAAGATGCCATTAAAAAAATTTAGATGCAGAAACTACACAAAGAAAGAGGAAAAAAAAGAAGATTACCCTAAAAATAAACCACCAATGAATTGTTTATGACACATGTTGAAACTAATAACAGACTAGCCCAGGGAATGGCGCTCAGGCGCCATGGAGCACTTGCGCTCTGGGACCAGCGTGGCCACTGCCCAGCTAAACAAGCCACTGTCCCTTTTGGCCATTCACTTCTTCATCTATAAAGGGGGCGGAGAAGGGGAGAAGGAGTAGGCTGTCTTTAAATTGCTTTACAACTCTAAATTTCTCTTTATAACCTCTATGAAAAGTATTGCAACTAGGTTCGAACAAAATCATATAAATAAAAGACATGGAGACTAACATCTTAATTTTCACAATGACTATACTGGGCTGTGGGGGGTGATGTTTCCCTTCTTCACTCAGTTTAGGAAACTGTGCCTATAATAAATAGTACCTCTATGGGGTGGTAGTGGTGGTTGCACAACGTGGTGAATGTACTGAATGCCACTGAAATGCATATTTAGAAATGGTTAAAGTGGGTTGGGCACAGTGGCTCACGACTGTAATCCCGGCACTTTGGAAGGCCGAGGCAGGTGGATCACCTGAGGTCAGGAGTTCGAGACCAATCTGGCCAACACAGTCAAACCCCGTCTCTACTAAAAATACAAAAACTAGCTGGATGTGATGGCGCACGCCTGTAAGCCCAGCTACTCGGGAGCCTGAGCCAGGAGAATCACTTGAACCTGGAGGGCAGAGGCTGCAGTGAGCTGAGATCACACCACTGCACTCCAGTGCAGGCAAGAAGAGCGAGATTCCATCTCAAAAAAACAAAACAACAACAACAACAACAATGCTTAAAGTGGCAACTTTTATGTTAAGAATCTCTAACCATCGTTTAAAAAATTAAATCTGTATAAAAGAGCGGGCAAAAAACGTCACGGAGCCCACACTGTACGAATGTTTTGGAGGTGCGCACTGAGTTAAAAATAAAAAACATGGAATTTGTTTTCATTTCCTATCTAATTTAGTCTCCAGGGCCTACTAAGTACAGGTTCCATTTCTACTCGGGTATGAGAGAAATGGCTTATTTGTTGTTTTACAGAGCAGTTCCTTAACTATCATTGCCTCTTTCTCCCCTTTCCCCCAAACATTGACTATCAGTCTACAGAATCAGTCAAGTTCTACAAACCACTACTAACAGCTCCTGCAAGGCGCTCCCTCTAAGAATCTGTACAGATCAAAATCTCAAGTGCTTACTTGCCTAGGGACTGCCATAATTTAAGGTGTTGCTTCTTTTTAAAGTATAAAAAACAGATGCTCTAAGCTGATGAAAGTAAATGTCCTTTCAACACATCTCTTCTCCAACACTTGAAAATCTTACCGACAAGAAGTACTTCCCACACTCCGGTCGGTAATTTCTGCACTTTTTTACTTGTCCTTTGAAGCCGCAGTGCAATGTGATTCTACACCTGGGGTGAAACAATTCCTTACGGCGAGCCTTTGGAGAGCACCCCGAACAAGGGGGCTGCTGGAATTCAAGTGTGATGCCCAAGGATACTGTCTGCCTACCTCAGAGCTGAAGTGATCAAATGCTTCTTGACAACCTTCACGAGAAGTCTCAAAGTTACACACACACAGCTTAGTCATTTCCAAACGTCTGCACCAATGTATACCCAGGAACTTTCCTGCCCAGCTCTCTAAGCAAGTGAGGGGGAGGGGCCACAGGGCAAAACATACCAGTGAATCAAGCGACCTCATAGCCCTACACCAGTGCTCTGAAGGCCTCCTTAACTCCTCAGGCCTCACCTCTCTCATCCGTAATTGCAGAGACTGGACCCAGTGATCCTAAAATCCCTACCAGCTGGAGCATCCTGGAGTCTCTGTGACAGGAATATGACACGATTGCGCACAGCAGTTCACACAGAAGCCAAAATCCAGGTAGTGAGCCTATGCTGGGACTTGGGGGAGGGCTAAAGGGAAGGCAGGGACCAGAGGGTGAGCAATGAAATTGACGATGTGGGATTCCAGACCTGCTTCAAACAATAGCCCTCCTGTTTTGTTCACCCCACACTAGGTTCTAGGGAGGGAGATATAAGGATACCTCGTCCTCTGTGAGGTGACTCAACACTCACAGACCAAAACTGAATGATGGAGCAGAATAAAATCAAGTAACTTAAACATCCACATAGTCCAATTCTTTCCCTGATCCAGTAAGTCACAGAGGCCTTTCCTGAGATTGAGACCTATTTATACAAGTGCAGGCTGGGCGCCTTTCCCTGAAGGTCCCACTCAGTTATTCTCTGGGTTTCCCAATCACAGTGAGTGGTGTCATTTGCCCACTCACTTCCTCAAACCAGACACTGCCCCCCTCATTCACTTCCAATATCTAATTGCTCATCAAGTCCTCTAAATCCTTCCTTACTAACATCTCTCCAATCTGCCCATTCTTTCCATTCTGTCACTTCTATTGCCACTCCAAACTCCATGAGAACAAGGGGCCTGTCTGTCCTGGTCCCTGCAGGAGCCGCAATACACAGACCTGTGATTAGCATGGAGCAGGTGCTCTGTGGTTGTGGAATTTTCAACATTCCTCTGTCACCTGGATTTCTACAACTGCTTCCTTTCTGGTCTCCTTGCCCACCACCTGGTCCCTTATCATGCCAAATGCATAGCACTAACAGAATGAAATTACTGAGACACACACCTGACTTTTCACATCCCTATAGTCCTTAAATGGGTCTACATTGCATCCGAGACAGAATCCAAGATCTCTGCTTGACCCAGAAGGGCCCTTCCTAATCGAGACCTTGAGCCCCTCCAGCACTGTCAGACCTGCCTCACTGTGGATGTACCAAACTGCTCATTGCTCCTTCAGCCCATCCATACATTATTTTGCACTTCTTTTGTCTTTCTTTGCCCAAGCTTGTCTAAACAACTCCTCATTCTGAAAAGCTTGGACTGAAGGACGTGCTCTGAAGGCCTTCTCTGCACCCTTTCCTCCAGTCAACCTGACTCAGGTATAAAATATACCCTATCATAATGCTTAACAGAGAGCAATGGTTAATCTGTTGCCTGCTCCCAGTACTGGAGGTCAAAGACCACATCCTCTCTGATGCTTTAGCCCCAATACCTAGAGCAGAATTTGGCATCTAATACGTATGCAAGAAATCTTTGTTGAATTAATGAAGAATGGAGAAAGTGAATGAGAGGCAGAGAGAAAGAAAGAGATCTTAAAGAAGGAGAGGGCCGGGTGTGGTGGTTTACGCCTGTAATCCCAGCACTTTGGGAGGCTGAGGCAAGTGGATCACGAGGTCAGGAGTTCAAGACCAGCCTGACCAACAAGGTGAAACCCCGTCTCTACTAAAAACACAAAAAAATTGGCTGGGTGTGATGGTCCGTGCCTGTAATCCCAGCTACTCAGGAGGCTGAGGCAGGAGAATTGCTTGAAACCAGGAGGCGGAGGTTGCAGGGAGCCGAGACCGTGCCATTGCACTCCAGCCTGGACAACAGAGTAAGATTCCATCTCAAAAAAAGAAAGAGGGAGGGAGGGAGGGAGGGAGGGAGAAAGGAAGGAAGGAAGGAAGGAAGGAAGGAAGGAAGGAAGGAAGGAAGGGAGGGAGGGAGGGAGGGAGGGAGGGAGGGAGGGAGGGAGAGAGGGAGGGAAGGAAGGGAAGGGAAGGAAGAGAGGACCCTGAGAAGGTTAAGTGCTTTATTCAAGGCTAAATAAACCAGTCAGTGTCAGACTGGGACAATAATTCAGGGCTCCTAATTTTTTCTGATGGATCCTCCTTCTTCCAATCCATCCCATAAGTGCTTTTCAAGTTTCTCTTCTCTTCACTTTATCACCTGCAGCTAGAAGAGCTTCTACAGTTTTCCTAACAACTATCCAATCTCTATCATCTTTTCAATCCTAGACTTACATATACAATTTTCTGTCACCTAAATGTCTCATTGGCAGCTCAAATTCAAAAGATGAGGAAATGAAATAATTACATTTCTAACCACCCTGCCACCAAGAAGAAGAAGTTGTTCCTCCTCAGGAATCTGTAGGCTCCTCCTCCCCATTCATACAGTCAGGAACTTGAGACAGAAATGTGGAAGCTAGCATCTATGTTTTTTTAATTACTATTTCTATACTGGGATATATACCATGTGTTTTACATTTCTTACTTCATTTAAAATGGCAGAACCAAACCTTGGTAAGAAGTCATGCAACTGGAATTTGGGAGGAAAGAGAATAGGGTAGGAAAAAATAAAAGAAATCTGGTATTTGCCACTCATACTTGGCACCGTCAACTTCTCTTTCACTCAAACTCCTCAAATACAAATACCAAATCCTCCTGGTTGTTCCACCAGTCCTCCCGCTCTACTGCCACTATTCTAACCTGGACCCTTCTAAAGTCTCCTGGACTTTTTCACGAGTCCCTAGATGGTCTCTCTGTCTAAATAACACCCCAATGAATTCTTTCTTCCACTCTGCCCAGAGAATGAACTTTCTAAAAGTAGAAGTCACTTCTGGTTCCAAACCAGGTGGGGAAGTTGCACAGGCTGGAGGTTGATGCATCTGAGAGTTATTTTCCATGTGGTGGGGAATTCTTGCAGGAAAGAAGGTGGTTAAGTCTCAGTAGAGGAACACTGGGGAAAATAGCAGACTGAGAGAGAAGAGGTCCAGTGGTTATGAGTGGGAAAGTCATTTGGGGAACTTAAAAAATATTGATAATTTTTAGACATAAAGGAAACTATGTTTATATCTAAGTTTACATTTAGATAAAGGTAAATGCTATATGAATAAAATAAAATGTGTTCAGAAAAAAAAAAAAAAAATCCAATCTATCCAAAGGAAAAAAGCAAAACAAAACAAAAAGTAAAACCAAGTAGAAAACATTAAATGAGGCTAAAATGTCTTAATAAAAATGATTATAGTAAAGATAACTGGGTATAAAGTCACTAATCAAATAACAGAGACAAGTACAGAACTATACACAATATGCGGTGGGGGGGAAGAATGATGCATTTAAAATGAACATATACAATGACATTAAAACTAAAAGAAAGAAATATAAGCAAAACTGAAAACAAAAGCCAGGACAGCACTCTGAATATCATCAGGCAAAATGGAATGTAAGGTTAAAAGCATTATAAATGATGGTGAGGGACATCCTAGGCTGGCAAAAGGAACAATCAATAAAGATTATTTGGCCGGGCACGGTGGCTCAAGCCTGTAATCCCAGCACTTTGGGAGGCCGAGACGGGCGGATCACGAGGTCAGCAGATCGAGACCATCCTGGCTAACACGGTGAAACCCCATCTCTACTAAAAAAAAAATACAAAAAACTAGCCGGGTGAGGTGGCGGGCGTCTGTAGTCCCAGCTACTCGGGAGGCTGAGGCAGGAGAATGGCGTAAACCCGGGAGGCGGAGCTTGCAGTGAGCTGAGATGCAGCCATTGCACTCCAGCCTGGGCGACAGAGCGAGACTCCGTCTCAAAAAAAAAAAAAAAAAAAAAAAAAAGATGATTTTATAATCATCAACATATATGCATCTAACAAAATGGCATAGAGATATTTAAAGCAACAACTATGAAGAGAAATAAATAAATAAATATGTAATTAGCAATTAAGAAAAAAAGGGAAGCTTAAAAATTCCCCACATGTCTGTGAATTAAAATGTTTACTACTAGACAATTCCCGGAGGAAAGAAAATGGAAATACAAAATACTGAGTTAAGTGACAATAAAAATATATATCAAAATTTGTGCAACGCAATTAAAACATGAAGGTTCACTGCAAGACCTTGGCTGAAGTCTGAACAGCCTACAGCTCTAACAGCCATATCCAAATCGGTAGATTTCTACATAAGGAGAATTACCAGAGTTAAAAGGTCATTTCATAATAATTACAGGGCGTATTAATTAGGAAGATAAATCAATCTTAAAAGTGTGTGTACCTAGGAACAGAAAAAAAAGACAACATTCAAATCAGTGATATAGAGAAAAGCAAGCAAGCCATGAGCGTTGTCTGGCGCCTGTAATCCTAGTACTTTGGGAGGCCAAGACAGGTGGAGCACCTGAGGTCAGGAGTTCAAGACCAGCCTGGCCAACATGGTGAAACCCTGTCTCTACTAAAAATATAAAAATTAGCTGGGCATGGTGGCAGGTGCCTGTAATCCCAGCTACTCGAGAGGCTGAGGCAGGAGAATCACTTGAACCTGGGGAACAGAGTTTGCAGTGAGCCAAGATTGTGCCACTGTGCTCCAGCCTGGGCGAAAGAGTGAAACTCTGTCTCAAAAATAAAAAGAAAATAAAAAGAAAAAGGATGGAAAATTAAACCCAAAGTAGGGAAAAAGAAGGAAATAATGGGAAGAACAGAAAACAAACAGTAGTTCATTCTTTGAAGAGCTTAATAAAATTATTAATATCTAGCAAAACTAATCACAAAAATAAGTAAATGAAAACATCATTAGAAATGGAAAAGGGAATATCACCATAAATCCTACAGACACTAAATAGATAAGAAGAAAATATTACAAACAACTTTATGTTAATAAATTTCACAACTTGGATGAAATGAAAAACTTCTTGAAAAATAGAAAACATAACTTACCAATAGCAAGAATAAACAGAAAATTTGAAGAGTCGACTACATGTTAAGAAATTGAATTCAGTATCAAAATCCTTGGCACAGTGATGATACAACTGTTCTGTATCCTGATTGTGGTGGTAGTTATGCAACTCTACACATGTGTTAAAACTCATAGAATTGTATATCAAAAAAAGGGAATATTTTACTTTATAATGTTTTTAAATTAAATTTTAAAAACTGCTAGAACTTTCACACAAAGAGAACTCCAAGCCCAAAGATTTCACTGTGGAATTTCATCAATTTTCAAAGGAAAGAAAATCTTACATAAATTCTTTCAGAAAATAGTAAAACCCAGGAGGACTCCACAAATACATTTTATATAATCAGTATTACTAACACACTAAACCCTAGTAAATATTATATAAAGAAACAAAATTACAGACCAATGTTCTTAATAAACATAGCTGCAAAAATACTTAACAAAATATTAGCCAAAATATCCAGCAATAGGTCAAAATGATACATAATTCTAACTGGTTCTTATCCTAGGAACTCAAGGTTGATTTAACACTTAAAACCAATCGATATAATTCACCACATAAAGCAGAAAACCGTATAACATCTCAACAGAGGCAAAAATGAACTGCACAAAATTCAACACACATCCCGATAAGAACCAACCAACAAAAATTCGTAGAAAAAAGAGAATAGAAGGAAACTTCCTCAATCCAATAAAAGGCAAATGAAAAACCTACAGCTAACATCATGATGAAACAGTGGTGAAATAGTTGATGCTTTCCCTGTACGATCAGGAAAAAAGGCCTGGTTATCCAACTTCACAAAGAAGAGAATTTAGTAGCTCACAAAATGCAAGGTCAATATACAACAATCAATCATATTTCCTTATGCAAGCATTAAATAATTTGAAAAGGATGATCTAAAAATTCCATGTATTATATCAAAAAGCATAAAGTACAATTAAGTTTTACCAAAGATATGCAATGTCTCTGCAGGAAAAACAGGGAAACATTCCTGGAAGAAATTAATTAAAAAGGCGGAGAAAGATATACTGTGTTTTTGAATTGAAGTTTCAATATTCTTAAGGTGAATTTTCCTTAAATTTATCTCTTATGATTCAATGCAATCCCAACTAATTTCTAACAGGCTTTTTTGGGGGGTAGGGGGGATTTATATGGAACTCTGAAAGAGCTAGACCACCACCAAAATAATCTTGAGGGACAAAAAAAAAAGAGAGGACTCACACTATCTGTTTTCAACATTTACCATAAAGCTATTTAGTTTTTTATTTTAACATTTATTCATTATTTTTTAATTTTATTATTATTATTTTTAAGACAGGGTCTAGCTCCGTCACCCAGGCTGGAGTGCAGTGGCACGATCACAGCCCACTGCAGCCTCAACCTCCTGGTCTCAAGCGATCCTCCCACCTCAGCCTCGCCAGTAGCTGGGACTACAGGCACATGCCACCTCACCCAGATAATTTTTGTATTTTTTTAGTAGAGATGGGGTTTCGCGACATTGCCCAGGCTGTTCTCAAACTCCTGAGTTCAAGCAATCCTTCCGCCTTGGCCTCCCAAAGTGCTGGGATTACAGGCGTGAGCCACCACACCCAGCCCATTATTATAATTTTTAATAGAGACAGGGTCTCACTCTGCTGCCCAGGTTGGAATGTGGTGCTGCAATCAGTGTAGCCTCAAATTCCTGGGCCCAAGCGATCCTCCCACCTCAGCCTCCCAAGGTGCTGGGATTACAGGCAAGAGCCACAGAGCCCAGCCCATAACAGTATTTTAATCAAGACAATATAGTATTGACCTAAGTACGGACTGCAGATCGGTGGAACAGAGAGTCTTAAAACACATATACAACCAACTAATTTTTGACAAAGGTGCTATGGCAATTTCATAAGGAAAGAAAATCATTTCAATAACTGTTGTTTCATACATTGTAATAAAAACTGAATCTTGACCCCTACACCTCATATCTTAAAATTAATTTGAAATGGCTCATAGACTTAAATGTTAAGGCTAAACTAGAAAGCTTCTAGGTGAAAACAGGAGGATAACATCTTAGTAACCACAGGGTAAGCAAAAATGTTACAAAGACACAAAAAGCATTTATCTTTAAAAAACGATAAATTAGACTTCATTAAAATTTAAGGAAGCTCATCAAAAACACAGCTTAAAAAATGAAAAAGGTAAGCCAAACACTGAGAAAAAAATTCTATTTCTGATAAATGACTTAAATCCAGACTATATAAAGAACGTATATATATATATACGAGTTCAAAAAAATTTAAAAACATCTATACCTATATAGATATAGATTGTTTGTTTGTTCTGAGACAGGTCATTCTGTTGCCCAGGCTGGAAGTGAGGTGGCACCATCATGACTCACTGCAGGCTTGACCCCTCCCAGGCTCAAGTGATCCTCCACCTCAGCCTCCTGAGTATCTGGGACTATAGGCGTTTGCCACTGCTGCCGCCTAGCTTTTGTATTTTTAGTAGAGACAGGATTTTACCATGTTGCCCAGGCTGGTCTCGAACTTCTGGACATAAGCAATATACCTGCCTTGGCCTCTGGCTAGCATTTTTTAAATTAACTGTTGCTACCTGCAACAATACAGATGATCTCCAAAATGATATGCTGAACAAAAGAAAGCAGATACGAAAAAGTACTGACTGAATGATTCCACTTGTGTGAAGCTCAAGAACAAACAAAATTCAATTACAGTGACAGAAATCAAAGCAGTGGTTGACAACGGGGAGGTGGAAAGTGACAGGAAGGGGGCAGGGGGCTCTGGGGTGATGGAAATGTCCCATATCTTGATTAGGATGCTGATTATGTGGATGTATGCATTCGTCAAAACTCATTGAGCTGCTCGCTTAAGATGTGTTGATTTCACTGTATGTAAGTTCTCCCTAAATAGAAACTAATTTATTAGTGAAAAGAAAGATGTACTTTCCACCTGGAGGGCCTGTGGGGATAACCCCTACTCCATACAAAAGAACAGTGAACATGCTTGAGTGAAAACGGCCACGCAAGGCAGACAGCAAGTGAGAAACGCCTAAGGCAGGGGAAGAACGGTGGTCTGGTACAGTGAGAAGAGAAATAGAGAAGACTGAGTCAGAAGGGGAAGGTATACGCCAAACAGGAAGACACGACTGAACTGAACGCAAGAAGTAGAAAGTAAGAGACCTAAATTCGTGTTTCCAAATAATCCAGTTACCACATTACACTCAAAAAAAGAATCAAACGCAGTTTTATTTGGAAATTGTCCTCTTCCTCCCTCGACACCTCTGTTAATCCAATTGGAAGCTAGGGGAGGGGACTGAGTAAAGACAGGAACCTGAACATAGCCCTCTGTTTTGCTCTTTTTTTTTTTTTTTTTTTTTTTTTGTCTTTTGCCCCTTAATCAGCCACCTTCAAAACAGTGCCCTTCTAGGGCTAACATCCTGCCTGTGCCATCTGATCACTGATAAACATCAGGAAGTAACTGCAATTTGCCATTTATAGATTTATATTTACCTGCTAGGATAATGAGATTCACAATCTATTCATTCCCTCAGTAACTGAATGAAACTCTCATCACAAATGGCTACGAGGGAGTATCCTAGTTCACTGAAGCCCAAGCTGGCCTCAGGAACCAGAGAGAACATTTCTCCTTCTTCCAGTTGAATTACTAAGACAAGCGAGAGATGACTCATAATAAGCACAGTTGATGAAGCAATTAATGCCAACTCTTCCTCTCTGAATCATCCCTTCCAGTGAAAGAATCACTAGAAGTATTAACCCTGGCTGAAAAAGTAGATGCCATGTGAGCAAATTAAACTTTACCAAACAATGGAGTGGCAAGGGAAGAGTTGGAAGGTTTCTGTCCAAACTCTCTGAATCTAGAGGGACCGCTCCACGAATAAGTTTCAATACAATTGCAGTAATCAGCACCGCTTCCTCTATTTCAATTTACAAACGCTGGGTTTACAGGAATAGCTTTCTGAGACATTCCTATAAAATTAGCTTACTCACTGAATTTTTAAAAAGGAGAACAAAGCCAAAGGACGCCATTGGCCTCTGGTGGCATATGTGTGTGAACAAGCTGCTGCTGTGTAAAAATGATGTGTCAATATCATTTGGGCTACTTGTGTGAAAACTGCTCAATCCAAGAGTCACTTCTTGTTTCTACTGACTGAACACGAAGAGAGAACCAAATATTCCAGTGAGGGAAAGAATCTCAGAAAACACAGAGTGGAGTGATTTCAGTGTGTGTATATGAAGAAGGGGAACCAAATATAAAATTCAACTGGATGCTTTTCATCCTCCATGGAGTTCTCCACCTGCTTACTACCCCTCACTTGAAGTGTGGTCCTGGGGCCAGCAGCATCAGTTTCACGGAGGGATTTATAGGAAATACATAGTCTCAGGCTCCACCCTAGAACGACTGAATCAGAAACCCTGGGCCTGGGGCCCAGGAATCTGTAGTCTAAACAAGCCTTCCAGGTGCCTCTGAGGCAAAAATTCAATAAGATGTAATCGTCAAATCTTAACTGGCCCCTGGCTGTTCACAGTAACTCATGCCTATAATCCCAGCACTTTGGGAGGCCAAAGCGGGTGGATCACTTGAGGCCAGAAGTTTGAGACCAGCCTGGCCAACATGTGAAATCTCATCTTTATACAAATACAAAAATTAGCCAGGTGTGGTGGCGTGCACCTCTAGTCCCAGCTACTTGGGAGGCTGAGGCAGAGAATCATGGAACCCAGGAGGCAGAGGTTGCAGTGAGCCAAGATCACACCACTCCATGCCAGCCTGGGCGACAGAGTAAGACTCTGTTAGAAAAAAAAAAACACACACACACACACACACACACACACAACAAAATCTGGCCCCATTCACATGTACTACTGCTACACTCATGCCTCACTCCCACCTGCCTTTCGGAGGTAGGCTGCCCATCACTTGATTTAGAAGAGTATCCACTGACTGAAATGAGACACAGCTGGGAGGCACCCACCACCACCCGCCTTTGTAGAACAGCTACCCAAAAAGACAAGGATAGCAAGTCCCCTGAAGCTTTTCCAACCTATTCCTTTTTGTGATTGTTTTCCTTTTGAAATAGTGTTAACACATTTTAAAATTATATACATATTCATTTTGAAAACTACAGAAACGGCAAAGAAGGAAGTAAAAACCTCCCAGCCAACACTTAACATTTGTCCCATCTTTTTCTAAGCATCAATACAGAAATGTTTAACGGTATATACATATTACCTAATTTTTTAAATTTGTCATTATATACATATTTTCTTGTATACATTCCTTTGAAAGCTCTATGATGGGTGTAGGCTAAACTGCAGGGCTGTACTGTTTTAGAGCAAAAAAAGATACTCATGCTGTAATTCTAATTTTTATATGTTTCAAAGGGGGGTATTAATTTATTAAATTAATTTTTAAAATTTACTCAAGGTGAATTCTTATCTAGATCAGTTCCAGGAGTTATGGGGTGTGGAATCTGCTAGATAAGCCGTACCATTCTATGTCATCAAGTCACAGAACCTGGTTTCCCTAAACCCTAAATTGTGCCTTGTCTGTTGCTTTGGGCGTGAAACAGAATGTGGCTTCTTTCATTTCTCACATCATAACCTAAAGTGGACATATACCTTCCCATACTCTGCCTCCCCTCTCCTTCCCTAACCTATCCCCTGCCCACCTCGGCCCCATTATTTCTCGCTTCGATAACACAAAGGTCATACAACTCTCCCTTTTTCAACTCACCTTCCACTCTGGGTGAAATCTAAAATACATCTGCATATGCCACATCCACTAAAAATCATTACAATAGCTTCTATTTGAACATGAATATATCCTGTCAGCCTGGCCCCACGCTACATGCTATTCAGACATTATCATATCTTCATGACAATCTTAAGAGACAGAGGCTATTATTTTACAGTTAGAGATAAAGACTCTTACAGCTGAGGTATGTTAAATAACTTGCTCAAAGTCACAAAGCTAGTAAAATTTAGGGCAGCTTAACTCTGGAACCTATAACATTTGTTAACTCAAAAAATTTCATGATTACTACCATCAACAGCAGTAGTCCCCAACATTTTCTTCAATTAAAAATGTTGCAGACTTCAGGCACTAGATGTTTAACTCTTAATATCTGTTGATCAAGAAGATGTACAATGGTCAAAAAGATACTATGAACTTAGTAATGCTGTGAATGAACTCTGGCTAATAATGACTTACAATATCGGCCAGCTCCACATATTTGGAAGAAAGCTCCTATTTCTGTTAGTGATTCTGATGACCAAATCTACAGACCATGCTTTGTGTGGGTATGAATGTGTAGGTCCTCTTTTATAAGAAATGTGGTCTCCCATATGTTTTGGAATCTACAGATTAGAAAACTCCTAGAATGTAAGCCAAAGTCCGTACTCCTTAGCATTTGAAATGCCGTAAGTTTCCCAGTTTGGCTCCAACTTACTTTTTCAACTATATTTCCTGTTACCCCATACTACATACCCTAAGCCCTACCTCTTGTTGTGTTAGGCAAGCATTCCCAAATTACTGGATACCACGCACACTCATGCCTAGAGGATCATAGCCATTTCTGCTGAAATTCTCTACCTGAAGAACTCAGTCTCCTTTGAGACAGAGCTCAAACATCTCCAACCCTGTGGAGTCATTCCTGACAACACTCCCACCCACTCAAGGCTAAATTAACACATCCTTTGTCCACATGATCACAGCCCTGTGAGGATAAGCAACACACTACAGATCAAAGGATATGCATCTCGGTATCTAACTATCTGACCACTCTTCTCATCCAAACTTCCCAAGGCCGGGATGGTGCTTGTTCATCAGTGTCTTAGTCCCTAGCCCCATTCCTGAAATATGGTAGGTGCTGTTTATAAGATTAATAAATGAATATCAATGCCAAGCTGGCTAGTGATTTTGCCTCGGGAAGTCAGTTTGGAAAACAGCTCTGATCACTAAGAAGCTTTCTTTCAGTATATTATAATAGTTAATCATCTGTAAACCATAAAACTCACAATGACCCTACAGTGTCCTCCAAAAGTATTAGACAAATACATTAGGAATTGGATGATCTGAGCTCAGGTCCTGGTTTTCTTATAAACCAGCTCTGTGACTTTGGGCAAGTCACATTCCCTCTCTGATCTATTTGTTCACTGAATTGTGGCAGGGTTGTGGGGGTACAAAAGGAGGGCTTCTAGTTCTTCCCTGATGCAATTCTCTGACTTGCAAAGGTATAGACTACAGTTGGCAAACATTTTCTGATGAGGATCAGATAGTAGACCTTTCAGGTTTTCTCGGACTATGCTCTCTTTCACCATGACTCAAATCAAATTCTGCCACTGTAGCACGAAAACTGCTATAGACATGCGACAAATTATTGGATGTAGCTGTGTGCTAATAAAACTTTATTTACAAGAACGGGCTGGATTTGGCCCACGGGCCTTAGTTTGCCTACTCCTGGTCTGGATGAATGCCTCCATGTTGCCATTCAGTTCACAGAGCTTGATATGAAGGTATAATTCATGGGACGTCCATCCCAAAGCCTCTACCCATTCCAAAGGGATTTATAAGAAGGATAATAAAGATTACCATTCCCCAACCAGGAACTTGACAACGGGGAAGAGATTGCCTAGTTAGAGGTTTATAGTAAGAACAAAATTTAGTGGATGAGAACATGGAAATACAAAGCCAACTGAAGAAAGATAATTACTACCATCACCACTTCCCCTGCTCCAGCCAGCACCTGATGAAATACAGTCACGAATTTAAGAAAAGACTGTGTCCTCAAAAGGGTGCCAGGGCTCGCTTAGCCAGGAAAGTACAGCGTCACTAAAGTCTATGTAGCCAATGCCAAGGTTGTTGGGGAGAAGACAGTGTCTTCAGAGGCAAGGCCACCCTAGTGAGATGACTGTAGGGAGTGGCAGGCAATGACTGACGAGTTCCTGGTCCCACTAGAAAAGCCAGCCTTCTCCTGAGACGAACAGAGTGGCAGGCTATGTTTGCTTGGTGCCACTTAACAGTCAATTCATCCCACTCCCTTGTTCCGATTTCCTGCTCACTAAGCAACCACCTGACTCCATATGGATCTTCCTTAGAGAACGTGTACACTGTGACTGCTGCTGATACCTGCAGCCAGAGAGCAGCAATTTCTCAAGGCACATCAATAAAGTAGCTTCCAGTTAGGATTTACATTCCTATGCAGCTTGACACAGAGAGAGAATGTGCTCATCATGTGGGCCTGAGAATACATTAGTGATGGTTTCCACTGCGGATTAACATTCTGGCATAACGATCTCGTGGGCCTGAGGATATGCTGGCATCAGGGTCTCAACTCGGGCTCATCTGTGGCATAGCTCTCTGAATCAGCATGGCAAGCCCTGGACACAGACCAGAAGCCATCTCTAGTCTCCAAAAGCAGGGGCAGAAGGTGGCGATCATATGCAGATCCAGCCAGCCATCGCTGACAGCATGGCTTACACGCCACTTCTGGCTCTACTCACTTTGAACTGATTTTCGCAGAGCTGTTTAGGAGGATGAAGCCAAAGAACTTGGTGCTTCAGGACAAAGTTTCTGTTTGCCTCCCTATGCATGTATAGAATGGAAACTGGCACAAGATTCAATTAAATGATGTAAAAACCAGAGCAAAGTAAATAAGAGCAAGAGCCAAATACCCACAGTACCAATTAGTGACTGACAGAGTTGCCACACAACAAGGTGCAATGAACAGTTTATGTGTTTCTTTAAAAAATCTAAATCATAGTGAAGGGTCAATGATGCCCAGAAAATGCTAGCTCTTTTGCCCCAGTAAGCTGGAAAACAAAGGCTTAGTATATAGAAGTTAGAAAACTTTTAGCCACAAAAATACGACAGTGAATTATGCCTCTTAATAATATGCATGGGGCAGAATGAAAGAGCATACCAGAAGGTCAGTGCCTGTTTGCCTAAATCTTGCCAGGATATGCAAGACCAAATGCCCCCAAACCAAGGAAGTGAAACAAAACTAACTGCCAAGGAGCAGGAATGCAAAGCACCTCCTTTCCTGTTAACTGTGACATAATTCATTTTTCTCCTTCTGTTCCAGAACTTCTAACCTATAGGTCATGCTTATACCCACAGAAGAACCTAAGGAGTAAGGAAGTTGCCAGTTTCCAAAGAAAATGCTTACTTTCCATTTGCTAAGCGTTTCGCTGGAAATGCTGTGTTGAGTTACACCATCCAACTAGGAATTAAATATATTATGCTCTTTGGTAAATTATCAAAATGTAAACCAACAGCTACAGTGGAGACCATCTGAACTGCCAAGAGTTTTAACACTGTGATTTTAGTGAGAAAGAACATTTCCCCCTGCTGTTTCGTTTTCAGCTAGGTTCATCCTGGACTGTAATATGTTCACAGATGTGTGCATACAGTGTATACATGAAGACAACCACACACTTTTGTTCATAGGTTTTTACTGGGAATTTTCACATGGGATTCACTAAGTGAAGGTATGTCGCAGAATAAAATTGTCATTTTCTAAGTTTTTCTACCCACCATAATTTGGGAGGTGGCTTTGTTTCTCTGACTACTAGACTTCTCAGGGACTCTGGTCTTTATTTTCCATAACATTTGCACAGTGTCATGCACACGACAAGCGCTTAGTAGACCTTTGTTGAATGATTCGTCTCCACAATAGCAATGCAATTAAGAGAAATCTGGCCTTTCAAGTGAATTTATGATATAAGCAAAATAAGCATAACAAATTGTAAAGCTCTGCAGTCCTCTATCTTCTTATATAGAAAACGATTCAGTATTTCTACATCAAAAATTCTCCAGGGAAGGATAAACATACTTTTTTTTATATATTCCCCCAAAGCAAAGGAAGAAAGAGCAACTTTATTTCATTTGTGCAAACTGATAGATCACCTTTTGAATTCATGCTAAACAGCTAAATGTCGCAAGCAGCATGCTGTCAAAAACTGTCAAGTGAAATAATTATTGATTGGTGCATTAAAATTAAAAGCGAATGTAGGTTAATAAATGAAGATGGCTTTAAGAAAAAGCATGTAATCTACAACTAGAAAAATCTGACAGTGAATCTGCCAGTCAGGGCTGTAGGGCTTAGAATGAAAGATTAAAGAGGAAACAAGAATAATGAGATAAAAATTAACCACACAATGGCCTTTGTGACAACCCATGGCAGCTGAGATAGGCTCTTCAGATGGTCACATCCCACCTGTCCTTCCTTTTCCAGCCCCTGACATAAATGTCACGGATTTCCCAAATGGGTCCTAAATCCAATGACCACTGTTCTTCTAAGAGACAAGAGAGGACCTGTTCAGACAGACAGGAGAAGGCCACGTGCAAACAGAGGCAGAGACTGGAGTGATGCTGTCACAAGCCAAGGAACACCTGGAACCAGCAGAGGATGACAGCGGCAAGGAAAGTTTTCCCAACAGAGCTTCAGGAGGGAGTACGGCCCGGCTGACACCTGATTTCAGACGTCTGCCCTCCAGAACTTCGAGAGAACAAATTCCTGTTGTTTTAACCCACCAAGTTTCTGGTAATTTATTAGAGCAGCCCTGGAAAACTAACAGAGTTTCCCATCACATTTAGAGTAAAATCCAAGCTCTTGCAGCCTCTAGATGAACTCAAAGGCTCCTTCTGGCCTCGGAGCCTTCACCTGGCCATTCTCTTCCTTTGCAGTGCTCATCCTCAGATTCTCATCTCACCCTTCACCACTCCCATCCTCCAGGGCTGGCTCCTTTACCTTACTGCAGTCTCCGTACAAAAGCGCATCCCAAAAGGCTTTCCCTGATTCCACCGAACAAAAGAATCCCCTTCACCCCTGCCATCACTCTTTCTCCTAACATATCCTACCCTATTTTGGGGGGTCTGCAAATAGAGTCTACTTATGCAATTTACTTATCTCCACTATGAGAACATAAGCTCTCTGAGGGCAGGGACTTAGACAACCTTGTTTGTTCTCTGTTACATCCTTAGTGCATAGAATCATGTCTGGTGCAGAAAAGACATTCAATAAATACTTGGTTGTACAAGAATGAATAAATTATTTTTCTGTGCTTTCGCTCAATTATAAAAGCCTGACTTGATTAGCACCATCAAGACATCTGAGCTTAAGACATTCTCTCCATTACAAGTCAAGAATGCTACTATTAATTTTTAAACTATCTGAGGGTTTACAACCTCTCTCCAATGCTTTTCTATTAAAACTCAGTTGATCCAAACATGGCTTTTCTGCTTTTATTATTTGAGTTGAGCTAAAGCATGATATACAGGAGAGGCCTAAATCCTTTACCTACCAGCTACATGAGCCCGGGTAAGTAATTACCCTCTTTGAGCCCATAGAAAAGAATGATAAAACGTGCTGTGTCTATATCCACAGGGCTGCTATGAGAACCCACTGAGGTTCTCATATTTTGTTGCGGTTCTCATCCAACAAAATATTTCTTTAGATACTGTTCAGGCCAGATACTGTGCTAGCAGTGACACAGCTAGAACCCAGGCAAGAAATGTCTGTCCTTATCAAGCATACCTCTAGGCACATTTTGCAAACTGTCAAGACTTGTGCAGAGGTAATGAAATCTGAGATTTGTGCTTGACACACCCAGAGGATAACCAGCTCCCCCATTCCAAATTATTCCTGCTCTGCATACCTCTTAATACAAATGCAAACCAGAAGACGGTTCCCTTAAGACAGCTATTAGTCTTTACTAAATCACTCACACATTTCCCCAAATGCTCCTCATCTGTCTCATACTGAGCAATTTCTAATACAGATAAAAATCAGGAGCTACTACAAACAAGGTTACGGCATGTAGTCATCCCAAAATGTGGATGCCACAAACCCTGAAACATTATTCCTTTTCATTATTTCAAAAGAAACAAACCATGTTTTAAATATGTACCAGGTGGCTGGGCGTGGTTGTTCATGCCTGTAACCCCAGCACTTTGGGAGGCTGAGGCGGGAGGATTGCTTGGGGCCAGGGAGGTGGGCAACACAGTGAGACCTCGTCTCTATAAAAAATTTGAAAATTAGCCAGATATGGTGGCACGTCCTTGTAGTCCTAGATATTCGGGAGGCTGGAGCAAGAGGACTGCTTGAGCCCGAGCATTTGAGGCTGCAGTGAGCTATGATCATGCCACTGCACTCCAGCCAGGGTGACAGATGGAGACCCTGCCTCTTAAAAAAAAAATTAAATAAATACATACGAGGTATATCTGCAATGTAGATTTAATGTAATAATTTACAAAATGGCCATGTCATGGTTATTTTTAATTGGATAAAATAGGTAGCTTATGGCTTGTTTTCTGTAACTCACCCTTAACACCCTCCTTCATTTGTTTTCCTTGGAAGAGGTGCCTATGTCTCAATTCTAAACAAGTGGTTCCTATGAACCTTTTGAGAAACAGAATTCTTGGAGGACCTGATTGAAAGCTACAATCCTCTCCCAGAAAAACCAAATGATACACAGAATCATGTGTATCATTGAAAAACCATGATACACGGAATATCATGCTGTAATACAGTTTCTGGGGGAGCCTCAGGACATTCTGGAAAAGTTCAGTGATCAGAAATGAAGAATTCCCAACCACCTTATTGCAGTGGCCACAAAGGGGCACACTCAGTGGCTTCACCTGACCACCGCAAAGGTTCGTTCTTCTAGCCAGCCTACACAATTAGGCACCAAAGCACAGCAATATCACGTTGCAAACTACGCAGCATTAACTGATGTTGAGGAAATGAAAGGAAATAACGAGTCCAAGCACGCACATTACACACTTCTCCTAAACGGCACTGCAGCAGCGGGTGGCTGTAAGCCAGTCAACAGGAGATGCATTCATGAGCCAAGACCTCCCAATGCCAAGAAAGGGTCCAAAGTTCAGCAAATGGGGATGATTAGAAATTTTACAAGAAAATGGAATCTTGAGCTTTTAATTTTACTGAAATGTGATTTTCTGCTTTAAATTCAAAATGCATTTACGTGTTCCATGTCCTATGAAGTTATAAAGAAAAGATATATTTAAATACATAAAAGCCAAAGGAAGTGCTCACTAATAATAGTCTAATTACAAAAAAAGGTATCTCCCCTCACCCGCCCCACTGTTTGTTCAATAAAACTGATTCCATACACTGAACCATTTCACTATTGCTTTTCTTGGCTGCATGTATATGAGTGCACAACCCACAGTAAATAACAATAATAAAAACTCCAAAATAACAGGAAACATATACAATTATCCAGAGAAAATATGTCAAATTATAAAGTCTCTGAATCATGATAGTAATCAAACCTGAGTCTATATTGGCTTTACAAAACACTATTAAGATTTCCCGTAATAAAAACTGAGGTGTAGTTACTCAGGTTCTTTAGTGAGTCAACACATCTAATTTGCTAAAGCTGAAACATACTGTTGCTTTCCCCATGGCTGAGAATGCAGTGTCAGTAACATGCTAGTTTTCTGCTCTGCTTCAAAAGATCTGTTATGTTTAAGAATTTAAAATACACACACACACACTCTCTCTCTCTTATACACACACAAATGCATAAGTATTTTCTACCAAAGACGGTACAAGGTGTTTTCACCCAAAAACTCCAAATGTGTGTGATAATGCATAAAGTTCTCTTTAAGTACGATTGGTATGCTACGTTTAAAATATTTAAGACTGTGTTTCTATAAACATTTATACAGACTTCTAAGAAATAAAAGAGAATTCTACTAAGGATTAAAAGTCATTGCCGTGATTTATAAGCTATTTCAACTACAAATTCTAAACTTTGAATTATTTAGTTTTCAATGGGAGGGATCATTCCTTCCAGGGATAAGAGTAACATACTGTATTATCATTTTTCCTACGTTAAGTTTCCAGGTGTAACATCTCTGGAGACATTTTCATTTTATTAAAAAAAAAAAAAAATTTGTGTGATCCTTTAAACAACAATCTATCCTGCAGTTGAAATGAGTTCAACTACCCACAGTGAGTTTACACATAACTTATTACTATAAATCAACTAGAAAAACTAAGCTACAATCATTACTTAATCCTAAAAGGAGGAGGAAGAGGCAAAACTCAAATACAATCTTGTATAGATAAAATCATGTTCTATATCGCCCCTTTGGTTAAACCTTTTATTTATGAATCTAGCAAATTTCCCCTCATAGGCTAAATTTCCTTAAGCTTTTCTGGACAAATTCCCTGCATTCAACAGAATAAGTTCCAATGTTTAGTCAGAAAAGAGACTCTGGAGCATTAAGATAATTACACAATTTCAACTTCTAAGTATATATATTTTTAAAATTAATAACATAGTGTACTTCCTTACTTAGAAGGAAATTTAAATTGCAAAGAATCTGACGTTTTGAAATTTCTGAACCCAAAAGCCATTAAAAAATAGCCCATGAGCCAAGCAGCTTCACTAAAAGTTTCTCACAGTGTAACATTTCCACAATATACAAGTTTCTGGCTATCGTGCAATTTTAAATTCATGTCCATTTTCACTCCACTGTGTTTTTTTAACATAAGACTAAAGCATGTTGATTCTAACACAAATCATAAAAGAGACTATGAGGAAAGTTCAAAGTAACCTCAAGCATGATGACTTCATATTCAAAAGATCTTTCTCATGTTAATAACGTTTAAATCTCTGCCTGTGTGTGACTCACATGCCTCAGACTGGAGGTTCAGCCCAATCCGCTCTCCCAACTTGATTGGTGAGGGAAGTGCATACTTCATTGTCTTAAACCCAGAGTGACTGGCATTCCCTTTAACTGGGCAGTGTGTCTAAATATGGAAAAACTTCATGAGAAACTGAAACAGGCAAAGAGGAAAAATATTACTGGCACCGGTCCTTCAGTATGAATCGAGAGAAAATTCATGAAGTCTCCAAAAGAATTCTTTAGGTGTCTTTTTAATGAGCAGGAATTCCAGTGCCTGGGGCTTTCAGTTCTTTGTGCATCAAAGTTTTCTTCTAAGCATGCATGGTAATGGAAGAGCTGGAGTATCTTTCATGACAATGGTTTCTCATCAAACCCAGCGTTCCTCCCTGAGAGATGACCTGTGCACTTCACTCCATCCATCACAGGCAACTAAATATACAACCAGGGCAAGCAACCCCATGAACAGGGTGAAAAACAGCCACTGGAGCTGGCTATTTACAACCTTGCTCTGCTCTAACACTTTCTATGGGACAACCGTTCAGACCCCAGTTCTATGTACAATATGTTTCAGCCTTAGCAAATTAGACAGATGCACTGACTTACCTGCTAAAGAACCTGAGGAACGACGCCTTAATTTTTATTATAGGATATATTAATAGTGTTTGGTAAAGCTGATATAAAGTCAGGTTTGATTGCTGTCATGACTCAGAGGCTTTATAATTTGACATATTTTCTCTGGATAACTTTAGATTTTTCCTATTATTTTGGTACTGGGTTGCAGTACCCAGGTGGCACCTAGTCTTAGGACTGTGAGGATCCCGCCATGGCCTGAGCTCAGTCACTATTACCAGTTTCATCAGAGAAAGACAGAAAGTGGAGAAGTCCAGGCTAACATGAGTTTCCCAGAGAAACACAACTTATATTAATGTCAAACCTGTTAAACTAAATTATGATCCATTTGAGAGAAGGCAGGTCAGATGATTAAAACCAACTGTTTATTAAGTTTTGAAGAATGAAAGTGGCTATATGGTTTTACAACATGATCCCTTGGAAAATTAAAATGAAAGTATGTTAACTTCCTTTGGCTCTAAATGGTGCGTCTTGCTTGTAACGTTGGACACTGGACTCCTCCAGAGCCTTCTTAAGTATGAGAGCTGAGTTTTCTGTGTTTATTTAGGTTTCGAGAACTGCTATTTATTACTCCGATACCGCGTGTTTTCATTCCAGAGGAGTGTGATTGTTAATT
Organism: Macaca fascicularis; assembly: GCF_037993035.2. NCBI lineage: Eukaryota > Metazoa > Chordata > Mammalia > Primates > Cercopithecidae > Macaca > Macaca fascicularis. The sequence continues at coordinate 156,192,312 of NC_088378.1, read as the reverse complement.
TGTTATTGCGAGCTCCTTAAGGAGTCAAAACATCCAGAGAAAAGCATGAACTACACACAGCAATAAAGGCTAGAAAATGTCTCAACAACATGGAAATGACTCACTGCTAAAGACATGGGGGATTAAGAAACACTCTCCCATTCAATTCAGGGTAAATTCGTTCAGATGAAACAAACAAGAAAAAGAGCTAAATCCAGTTTTTGAATCAGAAACCGAATTCAGAAAAACGTCTTGGTTGAAATGCCCTGTGAAAATAGTTTTAAAGTATTTCTCTTCCTTGCTCTCATCAGTAAGGTCAATAATCACTTGCACTCATTGTGCATATTTGGCCCAGTAGCTACTCCCACATTCTCACATTCAACAATATTTATGCCCAGATAAGGGAGAGAATCATCCTTTCACAAGCTGACTATGTTTATTCCAACATTTTCCTGCACCATTTTAAAGGAAGAGAAAAAAAAGCATCAAAAGAAAGCCTAAGCATTCCTAAGGGAAAACACTCAATACATACAGACATTTTTAATCAATTCAGATCCAAGTACGCAAGGAACAAGTGCATATGGGCAGGAACGACTGGTAAATATTCGCTAACTAAAGGTAGCTGATATTTCTCTGCCCTCTTTGCCCCTAGCCCTCTGAGTCCTCCTCCCCACAATACCCACATAATTTTCCTTTTGGCCATAATACAGAATTCAATCACCATATTAAGATGAAGCCCTAGAAAGTAGCTTCTTATACTCTGTGAACTGTAAGAGGGAGGGGTTCCAGCCAGGTGCAGTGGCTTACGCCTATAATCCCAACACTTTGGGAGGCCAAGGCAGGCGGATCACCTGAGGTCAGGAGTTCAAGACCAGCCTGGCCAACATGGCGAAACCCCATCACTACTAAAATACAAAAATTAGCTGGTTGTGGTGGCATGTGCCTGTAATTCCAGTTATATAGGTGGCCGAGGCAAGAGAATCGCTGGAACCCAGTGGGGCAGAGGCTGCAGTGAGCCGAGATTATACCACTGCACTCCAGCCTGGGTGGCAGAGCAAGACTCCATCTCAAAAAAGAAAAAGTGAAGGGTTCCCAGTTCTGCCCACTAATATTAAGAGATTTTAATATGTATAATATCTTAGTGTCATTGCTAAACTAAAACACTGAGGTAGAACTCTTCTTTGTAGATGATACCAATTATCATTTTTAAATGCAAATTACTAAGACCTCTTGCACCCAATGATGTATAACATAGAATAATTTCTTGGCCGGGCCTGGTGGCTCACACCTGTAGTCCCAGCACTTTGGGAGGCCGAGGCGGGTGGATCGCTTGAGGTCAGGAGTTCAAGACTAGCCTGGCCAACGTGGTGAAACCCTGTCTCTACTAACAATACAAAAAACAGCTGGGTGTGGTGGTGCGTGCCTGTAATCCTAGCCACTCTACTCAGGAGGCTGAGGCAGGAGAACCGCTTGAACCTGGGAGTGGCGGTTGGAGTGAGCCGAGATCATGCCATTGCACTCCAGCCTGGGTGACAAGAGCAAAACTCCATCTCATTAAAAAAAAAAAAAAAAGAATAATTTCTTAACAGGGTCCTACTTCAGATGGATTGCTCAAGAGTTCAAGCCACATGAAGTAAAATTAGACATGGAACATACTACTTTCTGGGTCTGGGCCAGTATGACAAATATTACAAAAGCTATTTTTTTCCAGAAGGTCATCACAGTTTGAAACAGACAGTGACTTATTACCCTAAAGCCTTTTCAATTATGAAGTGCCTGCTCTGGTGTTATTACATATACAAAGGTGGTTACAAACATAAATAAGTAACCAAGTCTGTTTTCTCTTTCTCTCCTCCAGTAAATTATGTTAATTAAGCAAATTAAGCTGACTAAAGGTCAAAATCTTTCATAATTGTATACGACGTTCAAGTATCAGTAAAACCACAAAGCAAATAGATGTATCAAATATAATAAAAAAGCAATCATTTTGGATCTAGATGTACTAGTAGGTAAGAGAACAAATGAAAATAAATAATTCCAAAGTGAGGTTTGATGCGAAAATTTGAACCACCATCTCTATCAATTATCCTAACACACAAAAAAAGTTACTACATACTCAGTAATTGGGCTCAGAGAAGACATCTAATATTAATAAGAAAACAAGTCCAAATTACAAAGTTTTTTTTGTTTGTTTGTTTGTGTTTTTGAGACAGAGTCTCGCTCTGTCGCCCAGGCTGGAGTGCAGTGGCGCAATCCAAGCTGCAAGCTCCACCTCCCGGATTCACGCCATTCTTCTGCCTCAGCCTCCCGAGTAGCTGGGACTACAGGCGTCCACCACTACGCCCGGCTAATTATTTTCTTTTTTTAGTAGCGACGGGGTTTCACCATGTTAGCCAGGATGGTCTCAATCTCCTGACCTCGTGATCCGCCCACCTTGGCCTCCCAAAGCAAATTACAAAGTTTTAAGTAGAAATATAGTTTTAACTCTCTTAAGTACTTATAAAAAAACTTCAAAATGATCATCAAATTACTTAATGAATAGACTAAGAGAGCTTATATAATAATGTAATACATAATTATGTATATATAATCATATAATGCATGCAAACAGGAACTTCCAAAGTGCTTAAAAACAAATTTCCTTTATTCTTTACTCTTAACTGTTATTAGTCCGTGACATTATTTATATTATTTTTAGCACAAAAATCTTTTCTTCTTAGACAAATTACTAGTATAAATATTAATTCAATGTGCCCACAAATTTGGACTATAAAATGATCAAAATTAACAAAATTTCTGTCCACTGAAAGAGAAAATTCATCAGAGACCATTTCCTCCATTCACCAAGCAGAGATGCCAGTGGGCACAAAAATAACGTAGGCCACAACTGAGCAACTTGAGACTGCACATTTGTTCATTCATTCGGGCCATATTTATTCACCATCTACTACTCTAAAATGGGGAAGCTGCAAGGGCAAATGTAGAGGTTACGTGGTCTAGACCCTCATTTTGCATGAAGAGGCTCTGAGGATTACAGAGATCAAATGCCTGGAGCATGCTGAGTTTATCACAGAGAAAGGGCTGGAGAGGAGAGCAGGTCCCTTCCCTCCCTGCTCCTTGCTCTTTCTGCCACAGTACCCTGGATGCTGAGAAGAGGCAAACGCCTCCAGTCACATGGAGTCTGACCACGACGCAAGACATCTAAGCCACAAAATGAAGCAATAAATGACACGATCAAGTAAGCTGTGCACATAGGGCAGTGGGGAGGGAAGTTGGTTTGGGCTGAAGCAGTTGGGGAAAAGCTTTCCGTCCTGGAGAAGTGGAGATTCATGCTGGGCATGGACAGTGGGGCAGACTGAGGACAGGTAAAGGAAGAGAGGCTGGGAATCCGCAGAGCAAAGCAGGGCGGTCAGAAACAAACAGGATATGTATGGGCAACATCTGGGATGCAGGGCAGAAACCAGGTTCTGCCCACCCTTTCTACAACTCAAGGTCTCCCTCTCACCAACTCCACTACCACCATCACCCATATGCCTGGTATTTTGCCCTAAATGCTAAACAAATAAATTAGAAAACTCCAAAGGAGAATGTTAATATCATCATAGCAGGTGAAGTGTGAATACTAGGGGTATTACATGTATTGATTTTCTTAGTCCTTCCATTGACTATAATCCCTACTCTTCGGATGAAGAAACTGAGGCACAGAGAGGTTCAGGGACTTGGCCAAGGTGGTAAATGCCAGGGCTGGTATTCGAACCAGAGAGATACCAAAATTCTGGTACAGCCAACCACAGATGAGCACACAGGCACAACCTTCACCAAGTGTGGATTCCAGCTGCAGGAGAGCTTGGCATTCCCTTCCTCGTCACCCAGCTTCTATTCCTTCCAGTTCTCCTTCTGACTATTTAGTCCTAGTTACTAAGAATTTTTAAGGTGCTATCACACCTCCAGGGCTACTTCCAAAAGCCTATTCGAGCTGACTCAAATGGAAGGTTCTTTAGGGACCTCAGCAATCCAAACACAGCAGACATCTGGGAAATCCTGAAACAAGCCTTCCTACAGAATGATGACTGCCTGCCTCTCTGGCAACTGAGAATGGATTTTAAAAACATCCCCCTTTACTGTACAAAGTATCTGGTCACAAGGTTTGTTACTGGCAGAACCAGGATTAAAAATTGTGACCTCTGCCTTTTTTCTCTCTCACCCTTATTCTCCCAAGGTGTATATTTATATGTTTTGCAAAGTAGCCAAAGGCAGACTTCAAAAGGAGCTTTCCTGTGGGGTTAGCGGTAAATGAATAACGGCTGGACTGAGAGAGCAAAGAGAAAATGAGTCATGGATATTGTGTTAAATATATAAGCGTTCGCTGGCTTTCTTTGAAATGTTTTCTCATCTAAACTTGGAGCTGTTGGCTTTGTATTTACTCACCCTGAAACTGCATCTGGGACTCTGGAGTCAAGCTCTGAAAAACATTCAAAGCCTGTATTCTTTCGTTCGACTTTTAGGCATTGCAACTTGTCATACCCATGTCCTTTTTACAGCAATGCAACTTAAATGAGGCAATAACTGAAATGGCTTAACCAGGGAGATGTGGTTGAGCACCATGTTGCAATCCAGCCATCTAACCCTCATGGAGATCTCCGACTTGGGAGAACCTATCAGCAACTGGTTTACTGAGATCTCACAGCCCATACTGTGATGCTTTGGGTGCCGCGAACTAAAAGGTCCCTCTTTTAAATTATCTGTTGCAACGGTTCTATTTAATTTTGTTCTGTGGATTCTGGCCCTCCCACCTGATTCCTGACATGCAGAAAATGGTCCTCTGAACATCAATCACATAGGGCACTCAAGGACCAAGTGCTTAGCAGTCTGTTTGGCACACAGTAGGTGCTCAATAAATGTTGATTACCTTTCTTCCTTTTTCCCCAAATGAATGAAAAATCTCTCCTCTCAGAGGTGGCAACAGATTAAAAAGAAGAAACTTTAAAAATTAGCCAAGCACGATGGCACACGCCTATAATCCCAGCAATTTGGGAGGCCGAGGCAGGCAGATCACTTGAGGTCAGGAGTTCGAGACCAGCCTGACCAACATGGCGAAACCAATCTCTACTAAAAATACAAAAATTAGCCGGGCATGGTGGTGCGTGCCTGTAGTCCCAGCTACTCAGGAGGCCAGGGCAGGAGAATCGCCTGAACCCAGGAGGTGGATGTTACAGTGAGCTGACATCGTGCCACTGCACTCCAGCCTGGATGACAGAGTGAGTGAGGCTCCATCTCAAAATAAATAAATTAATAAATTAAAATGAACCATAACTTGGAATTTCCTTTATAAAATTAAATGTCTGCATATTAAATGAAGTTTGTTACTGCTTGATTACAATTTAAATTCAAGATTATCACTAAAAATCCCTTTATAGGTAGAAGTTATAGAAAAAGATGTATGAACGCAAAGCTCTCTGGAGTTAAAGGGTAAAACAGTATACATATATAAAATATATATTTATACACATATAATATAAAATATTTATGTATAATAACATATTTTTTAATTCTACGAAATATAGAAAAGAATATTACAAGAAAATGTCCTACCTTCCTTAGGAACCACGCGTACTAAGAGTTTTTAGGAATAGCATCCTGCCTGAAGATTGTATTCTTGTCCACTGTTCTTTCCTAACAAAATTTCCCTTCAAGTTCTCCTTTTGTTGTGAACTTCAGTTATTGCCTTTCCACTGGCTAAACACAACCACACATATCTTTCAAAAGCTAATTGAAGCATAAAGAAGTTAAACATGATTTATTCAAGGTCAAATTTCAAGTCAGTGGAAAAGCCATAAATACAGCCCTTCCTCTTGTTGAGTGTTCTGGGTGCCGGGCCACGCTGCAGGGTGAAATTTTGACTTTTGATTGGTGTTTTCAAATTCCTTTGTGTATTTAAAAGTAGCTCATGTTGACAAGATAGAAGGAAGAAGCTTGAACAAATGTCATTAACGTTGCACAATTTCACATTCCTGGACCTATCACATGTGCCATTGGTTATTAACACATTCATTTAAAACTCCCTGAAAGACACTGTATAACTGGCTCAAATGCCTACAAATGGAAGGAGGTTTAGTAGCCTAAAATATACTCTGTTTTTCCCTTTAAGTGCAACTGAAACACAATCCACGATAAGCAGTTTGTGCAAAAAGAAATGCTCTGCATTTAAGAGCTACACTAAACTGCACTAGACCCCATTCTAAGATAAGACCCGTATTAACAGAGCCAGGGGAAAATGAAAAGAAGATTCTGGGAGCGCAAGATGCATACAGGGGGAAAAAACATCACAAGCACTGAGCTGCAATGAGAAATGAGGGCATCAGAGCAGTCATAAAAAAAAAAAATTACAAGCATGTGCAGATTAAACAGATAACGAGAGAGGCTTTTTTTTCTTTTTTCTTTTCTTTTTCTTTTTCTTTTCTTTTTCTTTTTTTTTTTTTTAATAAAAAGGGAGGTCATTCCTCTTGCTTTCAGGAGCTTGAAAAATAAAACAGAGCGGCCAAGGGCTACAAGGCTTTGACCATCTGGTGAACACAGCCTTTAGCATGAGGAACCTAATCCCAGGGAGCTGTCTGTACATTGCTTTCTGCTACCACACTAGAAGACTACTAGTGATCAAACAAATGGGCATCTTTCCCGGTGATATCTCTGTATCATGAAAAAGCACATTTGTCATTTAATTTTTATCTAATTGTATTGCTGTTTTCTTCTCCGCCTCTTTCTCCCACCTACCCCCACCCCTCCTACACTGGCATTCTCTGTGGTCAAAGAATCTGTTTCAGTATTAGTGTTCAATATAGCAAATGTCAAGTAAACACTCTACACATTTCCTGTGCTATTTAAAGCACCCTAAGCAATTATTTGCTCTAAAGTATTAAACTGTAAATTTTCTTAGCTGGTGCCAATTCTTATAGTAATAGCTGTCACAGAAAAGTACTTCAGAGTACTCAAATGCGGCTTTTAAACGGGCAACACTCATGCTACATTTGCCAAGACTTTTCTAGTAATCATATTTTTACGGCATGTTTTTGAGACAATGGACTAACTGCAACAAAGTGTCATATGTAGCTCTTTTTTCATATTTGAAGCTTAATAGGCACACTGTAGTCTTTCAACATAATTTTTCTCCAAGCAAAAAGACAAGAGATAGAACATAAAAATAGGCAGACTCACATAGTCACACTTCAATCTCATTGTTACACTGCTTGGTGGTACAGGCCAGAATCATGACCACTGGAAAATATCACTCCGGCTGGGTGCGGTGGCTCACGCCTGTAATCCCAGCACTTTAGGAGGCCAAGGCGGGTGGATCACTTGAGGTCAGAAGTTTGAGACCAGCCTAGCCAACATGATGAAACCCCGTCTCCACTAAAAAATACAAAAATTAACCGGGCGTGGTGATGGGCGCCTGTAATCCCAGCTACTTTGGAAGCTGAGGCAGGAGAATTGTTTGAACCCGGGAGGCAGAGGTTGCAGGGAGTCAAGATGGCGCCACTGCACTTGAGTCTGGGCGACAGAGCGAGACTCCATCTCGCACACACAAAAAAATCACTCCATTTGATAAAGCTCCAAATCATAATAGCTGATAAAAGGGTCCCCCAACACTAGTTCTATAAAGGGTTCGCACTGTATTTACACATACAAATGCATGCAGCACTAGAAAAATATTAAGCAACCAAAACATACATATGTAAATATGTGCAAATGACTAATATACTTATACACATATGCCCTTATTAAGCACTTTTATGTGTGGCTAGACGTGGTTCTTTTGAAATCTTTTTAACTTCATTACATGTCTTTGTAATTTCATGGAGTAAATTAAAAGTAACATAGTTCTAAATCCTAAGCAGCTAAGACTGCATTAAATTGCCATCTCCTCCTACAGAATTGTATGGCCCTTGAAAAACTTCTATGGCTGAGTGCAATTTGCAACCAAAACCAAAAGCCTGTTTACCTATTTTTTAAATGTAGTGAGTTATTCAAATATATTTTCCAACTGATGAAAGAATTCTCTTATTCCTGCCACACCAGCACCCATTCTGAGTTTCACGCCCACTGTACCAGGTATTACTACTTGCTGAAAGGCTGCATTAAAGCATTAAGGGGCAACAAGGTTACATTATCTTAACATGTTCCACTTAATGGTTTTTGATTGTGTTATGAAGTGCCCTCACATTGGTTCCCAAAAATGTTTGCTATTTTAAGAGCCACACTATTAAGGACCACATGTCAGCCAGGCACAGCGGCTCATGTCTGTAATCCCAACACTTTGGGAGGCCAAGGCGGGAGGATGGCTTGAGGCCAAGAGTTCGAGACAAGCTTTGGCAACATAGCAAGACCCTGTCTCTACAAAAAAATTTTAAAAATTAGTTAGGCATGGTGGTGCACAGCGGTAGTCCCAGCTAATCAAGAGGCTGAGGTGGGAGGATCACTTGAGCCCAAGGGTTCAAGGATGCAGTAAGCCGTGATCATGCCACTGCACTCCAGTTTGGACAACAGAGTGAGAACTGACCTCTTGGAAAAAAAAAGAACCAGGCCAGACACGGTGACTCACACCTGTAATCCCAGCACTTTGGGAGGCCGAGGTCGGGAGTTCAAGACCAGCCTGACCAACATGGAGAAACCTCATCTCTACTAAAAATACAAAATTAGCTGGGTGTGGTGGCATATGCCTGTAATCCCAGCTACTTGGGAGGCTGAGGCAGGAGAATCCCTTGAACCCGGGAGGCAGAGGTTGCAGTGAGCCAAGATCACGCCATTGCACTCCAGCCTGGGCAATAAGAGCAAAACTCTGTCTCAAATGAAAAAGAACCACTGGCTGGGTGCAGTGGCTCATGCCTATAATCTCAGCACTTTGGGAGGCCAAAGTGGGTGGATTGCTTGTGGTCAGGAGTTCAAAACCAGCCTGGCCAACATGGTAAAACCCCAGCTACTCCAGAGGCTGAGACACTAGAATCTCTTGAACCCAAGAGGCGGAGATCGCACCAGTACACTCCAGCCTAGGCAACCAACAGAGTGAAACCCTACAAAAAAAAAAAAAAAAAAAAAAAAAAAAACCAACCAACCAAACAAACAAACAAAAATGTCTATAGAGTTAAGATTTGTGAATTATAACCTGACAAGTTTGTGAAAGATCTGTTGGCACAGTCATATGAAACCATCCTTCTCAGGTGTTCTGTTTGCTACAAAACATAGCACACTTTACTTGGAAGGGCATTCCTCATTTGAATGAGGCAAAAATATTGTCATCTCACCAAGAATTCCCAACACTAGTCATGACACAGGCCTGGGCATCCCAGCAAGGAACACTCTCCTTAACCTTTTAAAGGAGGTTTGTTGTGACCCAGTTCTTCTTTGTGCTCCATGATGGTGCGAGAAAAGAAGGAAGAAGGATAAGAGATGAAAAAGTAGGGAAAAAAGAAGAGAGAAAGGAGAGCAAATAAAACAGTGATCTGGCTAGCGTGCATTTTTGTGTACTTTTGTGAAAAATATATGTATACTTTTTTGAGATGGAGTCTCGCTCTGTTGCTCAGGCTGGAGTGTAGTGGTACAGTCTCAGCTCACCGCAGCCTCGACCTCCCAGGTTCAAGCAATTCTCCTGCCTCAGCCTCCTGAGTAGCTGGGACCACAGGCGTGTGCCACCATGCCAGGCTAATTTTTGTATTTTAGTAAAGATAGGATTTTACCATGTTGGTCAGGCTGGTCTCGAACTACAGACTTCAAGTGACCCACCCGCCTCAGCCTCCCAAAGTGCTGGGATGACAGGCGTGAGCCACCGTGCCCAGTCTTAAAACTATTTTAAAACATCATGTTTCTACAGTGGTTCCTTCTGAGGTGGGAAGAATGTGACAAGACTGGGGAGGTCCACATAGGGGATATCAAATTGATGGTAATTTTAAAATATGGGGGGACAGTTAAAGGAGCGTTCATGAACCCTCATTTTTTATAATTTACATTTATTTTGTGAATATACGTTTGTATTTTTATTTTACCGTATTTTATTTTATATTTAGTAAAAACGATTTTTGAACACAACTGTGCAAGTTCTACGATGACACAGGTGGTAGGCAATAGAGTGTCATTAGTTAAAAGCACAGGCAGGGTCCAAGGTTAAAATGGCATGCACTGGATCCCAGTCCCAGCACTTACTAGCTCTGTGACCTTGGGCAAGCTACTAACCCAGTTACCTTATCTGTAAGGTGGAGATAATAATGACCTATGTAGGTTGACTGTGAGGATTAAGTGATTAGTACCGTGACTGACACATCCTAAATCCTCAGTATGCCAGCCAGCCATTATTATTGTTAAAAGAACAGACTCCCTGCATTGTGACCTTTTTTGAGTGTGTACACTCCCCCCTTATGTTTTTGATCACAAATAAATATGTATTAACAATGATTTATTGAATAAAAGTATCAGCAATCAAGTTCCGCTTTTTTAAGAGACACTCCATATGTCACCAGAAGATGCTCAAATGAATAGGGGAAACAAATCTAATGGTTTATAAGAAAAGTGTGAAGAATCTGAATATCCAGGCACTCTTTCAGGGAAGTCTCATTAATATTAGTGATTTAACTGCTATATATAAGAGAAGACCAAAATTCTGTCTTGGGGTACAGACAAAATCCAGCAGTAATTGAAAGTATGAAGATATCTGCCACTCACCTGTAGGTGTACTCAGAGTTCACAAAATGCATTAAGTCTTAATATTTTACATTGACGAAGAACAATCATTAGGAAGATCCACTTAGCTCTTTTTAAAAGGCTGCAGTGAGCTGAGATCGTGCCACTGCACTCCAGCCCAGGCAACAGTGCAAGACTCCATCTCAAAAAAACAAACAAACAAAAAGCTGTCCCTCAAATAATACAGAGAAAAACAGCAAAGAGTAATCAAAAATTAATTTGTTTGAACATGGGCCACAACTTATTCAGCCTTATTTTTCCCTTCTAGCATAGGACTCTGCACATAGTAGGTTGAGAAAAAATAGAATTAAATTGAATGCAAAATGAGATTAGACAAAAAGATGTTTAAAGACCCTTCTGATTTAAATTTCATGAATGACAAACTGCCTAAATAATCCAACTGTTATTGATTACAGCTGACATTCATAGCTAAACTCCAGAATTCACTGATACATTAATAATGAAATGTATTCCTCTTTCCTTAATTTCAGTTAATGTGAGCATGTTCAATCTACAGCTTTGATTTCAGTGTTTAATTCTATTATCAAAGTATTAAGAATATGCCTCCCCTGGTAAGATTTTAGAAACATAAAGAAACTGACAATTTTGGGAAATATATATGCTCTGGAAGAATGAAATTAAGACATTTCTTTTGTGTTTTTTCTTTAATAGTTCCTAATCTCCCTTCAGTGTATTTATTGGGCATTAGTTGTTATCTAACACAACAGTTCTCCTAGCACAATGAAATCAACCTTAAAACAGAGAGCTTTTCAGGAGTAAAAAGAGACTGTTACAAAAGAAAAATACTAGAGGGGAATTATCTTTATATCACATAGTAATTTATATCTTAGAAACTTAAAGTTATATCACAGCTGTACAATTAGCCAAAACTGGATATATTTTATGAGATACTGATTACTCACAAGAACAAAGGGAAATCCAATTGAAGGATTAAATTCCTGTCAAAACCAGTCACTCACGTGTCTGCACGTATATCACAAAGTGTTTGCGAATTTGATGCATATTCTAGGCACAAACCCCCTTTCCAGAGAGCAGAAATTCCTAATCTGCCACACTCCAAACCGAAATAGATTCACCAGCATTTTGGATACATAAGAACAGCTCCCCACACCATTAGCAAAGGTTATTTATAAGTGGAAAATCAAGAGACATAAAGATGTCTAAGTGAAAATGCAATGTTATTTAGTTTTCTGCAGCACCTAACAAAGCAAAAACTTTCAGTTAGAGAGAAAAGCAAAAGCAAGATCATTGCTCCTTCACAGAGACTGGTAAGTAAAGAATGTATGTACAAAACACCTGGATTTGCTTTCCTGTTTCCTTGCCAGTAACTTTTTTTATACGATTATCTAACAGTCAAACAAACCTTCAAAGCAATGAATTACGCATAGACACACAGACACACTCTCACACAAAAGAGAGCAAAGCTGATGCTATTTAAATAGCATGAAATATTTTCCTAACCATGCACAGATGGAAGTACAGACGTTTCTGCCAACCGCCTGGTTCAGAAACTTTGCTCTATTTTTAATTATTTGGTTCACAGGACCCATTTGTGATTAACTTCTGTGTTGCGCGGCAAAGGAAGTAAAGTTCCTGACCCAAAGCAAGGAACACAGAGAGAAGCTTAATTATTTTGAAACAGCTAGTGTAATATTGTAAACCATGTGTAGAGACAACTCATTTGTCAAAGACCAGTTGATGACTGTTGCAGTTTGAAGCTGTAGGGTGTATGAAGAACAGAAAAATCCAAGGGAACTTGAGGAAGTGACGCCAAAATGAATCTCTTAATGACAACTAGATTTTCATCTCTGAGAAATAACAATGGAGCAAGAAATAGAGATGAAGAAATTGATAGTGTTGTAAGGCCTAATCTCATTAGCAGAAGTTTCAGTTTTGACCAGGAGCAGTGAATGGAATGCCATCAGCCTTAAGCACAGGAAATGGACTCAGATGCAAGACGCTGGTCAGGAAACTCAAGCCATAATATTCAGAATCACACACTAGAATTTTAGCTGAGCAAGATGAAATCCCAGAAGAGAAGTAGAAAGAGAAGCGATGGTTCAGCAATAAGACAGAAAAGATGGTCAAGGTATAAAGAATGAACAGGTTGGAACTGTTTGGAACTGTTTTATATTTTTAAGGGCTATGCATTTACAAAACAAAAAAAAAAGTAGTTTCTAAGTAAGAAAACAATAAACCCAAGTAGTAAATTAGTATAAACACAGAAAGAAAGCAAAATAGAAGGCATCCAGTTAAGAATTTTGAAAGTAGAATAGGGCTAAAACCCAACAGAACTTTATTCCTAGAGAAGCTTTCTCTTGATCAATAACCCTACAATTTTAAGACATTCTGTATTTAAGTCCTTAATGTACTTGGAAAACCTCAAAGTCTACTGAATCATACGGGCCATGAAGAGCCAAAATATTTCAGGAGTAATAGATGTTGCTAAAAATTACATTTGCAGCAGATCCAGGACCAATGCCAGAGTGATCTGGGAATTTAAAAAACAAAACAAAATAATAAACACCTAATTTCTCCTTGAGGAGTGTAGAAATGGAGAATAAAAACAGAACTTCCTTTGCTGGGGTCTCTCAATTCTAAAGCTCAGTTCCTTCAACCGCTAGCACTGGCTATTAGCTTTCAGCTGGGTTGGTTGACATGGCAAGACCCTTAGAAGAGCACATCCATATCTGTGGGTAATTATGGAATTTCAACAATTGGAAGCAACTCAGGGAGCCATCATGAGGAGAAGAAAAAAGGTAATCTGTTTCAGAAAGTCCAAAATAAAGTGACTTTATTATATACATATTCATATGCCTCCTCTATTATGCAAATAGGTGAAGTATGTGTATGGGTGTGTGTACTGGCAAAAGACTAGAATTTTTAAAAACCAGGATTTTAAAAAAAGCACATCTATGACTGAATTATTTATAGTTGCAAATGGCTTCATAATACCAACCTAGTATTATTACTGCAGGCACTGGCCCTGGCTTAGAAATGTTATTTCATTTAGAAATGTTTCTATTTGTTGTAACACTAGCCACTGTGATGGGGTTTGACCTGTCTTTGTCCATAAAACAACCCTATAAGATATGTAAACACGAATTCTATTTTCTTTAAGTGAAAGAAAGCAAAAATATGGTTGTCAGAACAAGAACTGCTTTCTGTGGGATATTCTAGTTAAATGAAAGCTATTCAACTTGAATCAATTGCTGTATCCATTCTCCAATACACAGCAGATTTATATTTCAGAAGGTTTTTGACAGAGAACAAAATGTTACTGAAATATCTCTTCCATTCCTTTTGTCCTACATAACATTCCATGGGCTGAACTCCCAACGAGGGGCATATATTTGTCAGCTTCTGTTTGCACTTGTTCTATTCTAGTTTGTCTTTGTTGCAAATTTTCCATTTTGACCCTTTCCTGACAAAACATTAATATATACCTTTTGGTTGTGTTATGACTTGTATTTAAAAAAAAAAAAAAAAAAAAAAACCTGACATTTTTATTCTGTACCACCTTGAAACACCCATAACTTTTTAAAATAAGCTCTGCTATTTAAATCAGTGATCAAATTTTTTTTATATCTGCTTATGTAAACACTCGAAATCCAGGGAGAAAATTCTTCCAATCCAACAATCCACACATTCCTACACAAAACCAATCACTTGAGTATTTAAAAGCTAGATCTGTGGTGAGAGACAGGCTAGAACTAGCACAAACAAGTCTGTGCAAGATGAATTTATCCTCCACTGCCTCTACTCCAGGTCATCCCAGGACTATGCCTGTGAGCTAATGCCAAGATGGAAAAAAATGGATGGGTGCCTTTTTTCTAGTGTATTTGTGTAAAGACTCCCCAAGAGCTCAAGAGGGAGTTGCTGCTCTACAAATGACAAAAGGTGTGTAGCTGCAAGCCAATCAGGCAGAACATTTAACATCGTCCTGGCCATTAATGACTAAGCCTGCGCCAGCTCAAAAGCAGTCGGAAACAGACGTCAGACTATGGGACGGCTAAAACATTGGTTCTCAGGGATGTCGTCCAAGAGGAGGTCTCTGAAGCTGGGTGTCATCCTTTAGGGTGGCCCAGAATAAAATGGTGACACATTATGCCTCCTGGCGAGTTCATAAACACTTTGAACGGCAAAGACACCAAGTCCCGAGGACTTCCAACGAAGATCTTAGGGCAAGAAGAGATGTCCACCAGCACTTTCTGTTCTGTGACCTGTTAGAGAGAAACATTCTTAGCTACTCCATCACCAAGCAAAAGTCCCCGCCAGGCTATCTCCTTGACTCCTGGGGGAAATGCTGTAAAGAGATTGAGGAGGGCACCTAAGAGAGAGATAGATGGCCTTTGTCTTGTTTGCAGCATCACTAATGAGGTGTCCAGATATAAAATCTGGCTTCCATCGAGTCTAAATGTGAATCAGATTCTAAGTGTTTCTGCAACTAACAATATGGTCACCACCAAACCACTTCTGCAAAGAAAGAAAAGGCTTCATAATAGTTATTGCTTCTGGCACTAAGAGATGGACAGTGTATTTTACTAAAAGATTAGCCACTAGAGTATTGGGGAAGTAACTCATGGTTTTTGCAGTTACAAATGTCCAGCACCAGCTGCTTCTTGCCTAGCAGGATAAAGCTGATTCACAGGTAGCTGGAAGAGCTTCTTCTAACGTCTTCTGTAACATCTAGTAGAAAGACAGCAGATAGCTATACAGAGAAATGATCTGATTGTACAATCTTCCCATCCACAAGGACTTCTCAGAGCAGATGACATCAAATTTCAAGATTCCATATACGAGATCAATTTGATTTCCTGATGTTCTTAACCTTGCTGACACGGGTGCATTAAAGGAAATATAGCTCAAAAAGCTCAACTGTAAAGGGGCAGTGGCTGCAAAATGAAAACCATTCTCTGTTTATCCATCAAGTTTAGACTCAGGCACTATAAAAACCTCTAACATTTAATTTTTTTTTTTTTTTTTTTTTTTTTTTAGAGACAGGGTCTCACTCTGTGGCCCAGGCTGGTCTTGAACTGCTGGCCTCAGGCAATTCCACCGCCTTGGCCTCCCAAAGCACTGGGATTAGAGGCATGAGCCACCGGGCCCAGCCTCTAACATCTAAATTTATAACAAAGCACTGTCTCAAGGGATAACTAGGAATTGCACATATCCAAAGGACTGGACTCCTGCATTTCTTCACCATTCCAGCTCCATCTCAACATTGTTCTAGTGGGCTAACTTAATTAAGCAAAGACATGTCTTTTCATCCTACAACTGTGGAAACGCAAATAATTTCTGGAGTATCTTGGCTGTACAAGGAGATGGAGAAGAAAGCTGAACTACAAGTCAGAAAATCAGGGTTACAGCACAGGCTACATGTATTTCTAACCACTGGAATCCAATTAATCAGTCAACCTCATAGGTTCTGTTTTCTCCCCTAGAAAATGAGGATACTTTTCTACTCAAGGAGTCATTATGACTATCCACTGAAACAATTTATCTGAGCCACTCTGAATTCTGTGATGTGCTATTATCAGCTGAGGCAGACTCATGACACATTAACCACTGCACATGGTCTGGATAACTGTGGTTTTAAAGGCTGTAGTTACTAAATCAGAGGCTCAGACTGCAGAATACCATCAAGAGAAAGGGTAGTTTCGACTAGTCCTACAAGAGAAACAGGAAACATAGGACTTTCCTCCCAGTACACTCTTCAAAGACCCTGGACATTTAAAATGAGAAAGTTTTAAAAACATTTTTCTAAAGGAAGTCTCATTTCTTGAGACTTCAGGGCAAAAAGTGAAATTAAGTGCACCATTCAGAGACAGAAACTTTGTGATTCCAGGTCACCGAATGTTCTCTGTACAGCAGGACAGCCAACAACAGTGTTGGGTCATGTCCATATATTAAAAAGCCCTCCCTCCAGGACTTAAAGATGATATGAACTGTGTTATGCAGTTTAGTCTGAGGAAGGCTCACATACTACTGGTAAGACCCACATTTCAAGGTCCTTCTCAGAAAGGCGTTTCTTCATTTTAATGTTGTTTATTACTCTCCTAATCACTAGGATGGTTGAAACAGCTTTGCAACTCGCTGGGAGAAAAATTAAAGAAAGTAGTCTTCCTCCTTTTATATCTGTTTACACAGATTGTTAAAATAGCACGGTTCATCTGGATGATGTTGAGATGGAAAAAAATACAACCTGTTCCTTCTGAAGAGTAGAGAAAGGTACAAGGGGTTACAGAAGCTTAAACAGAACAGGAAAGTCAAAATAAAACACCAAAATTTAGGCTTAGATGCTATCACCATATTTCCTTCAAACTCAATAGAAAGCAAAGTCGTATGGAAAGAGATTTTTTAAATAAATAACCATGTCATTTTTTTGTATTCTGTCAATACAATAATAAACTTGTCTTATGGGTCTATGATCTTTTACAAAAGAAAAAAAAATCCAAATCAAACCAAACAAAACTGCTATCTTTTGAAAAGTATCAGATCAGACACCAGGAAAGGCAGCAGCTGGGGAACACATTCTTTCCCAGTTCCTTAGACGAAGGCTGTCTCCCAATAAAAGCCACAACTTGGGGTCATACTTCTCTCTAGTCTGGGTTGCAGTGACCCAGGCAGCTCCAGAGGTGAACCGGACACAGAGCCTAGAAAAGGGGAAGAATAATCAAAACAAAATTCATCCAGAGTCCTTTCCGCCTCCACTTGGAAACTGCCAGGGCAAAGCAAGGTTGAAAGGGCCGTAGGGTACTCTCCTCTGGGGGTGCTGCAGCTGTCAAAGGACCCAGGGCTTCAGTTTCTAATGGGAGGCATTTCCATACCTCTTAACAGGTTCTGACATATGGTCCAACATATGGTCGCTCACACCATCGACCACAAACGCACTCCCTCCACCTGGAGAAGGTGTCCTCCCCTACCACCAACAGCGCAACTTCGAGATGAAGTCATTTACAACCCAGAGGCCAACTCAAAAGGGCACAGATAAGATTAGGTGGACCTCTTACCCCACTGGTTTCATACTTGATGAGAAGGGTTTGCAGAAGAGGGTTTCATGGTCACCCTACCCCTTTAAGCAGTTCTCCTTTCCATGTGGTACCTTACCTAAATCCAACCAACAAACCTCACTTAGAACTTCAGAACTACTCTCTTCCAGATCAAAGTATCTTCTTGGGATAACTGTCTCCCTAGAAACTTTCACCTGAGTTGCAGAGTATGACCATGAAAGCACTTAAAGGAAACTGATCAAAGTCAGAAAACAGACGTTAAGAACGTGAACCTCAAATTCATTCATTCGTTCAACACAATAGCTGCGTTTCTAAAAATCTTCATATAATCGAAATTCAATAGGAATTTTTTCAATGAGGAGGAAGGAAGACAGTCTTAGACATTCAAAAACAAAGGCATTTTTCCTGTATTGAATTTCAATAAGAATAGTGTTTTGTGTGGTTATAAGTGCAGTACTATAAAACTTAAATATGACTGAACGAATTCAGCACTCTATTATGTATAGCTTTCATTCCGGAAGATTCATCCTTGGGCCTTTCTTTCTCCTTAGCACAGGCTTCTTACACATTTTCGTCACCTTTATCACCCACTGTGTGATAGACAAAGCACAAAGCCACTGGAACAAACAGGTGCCATAGCTTTTTCACCACTGTGGTTCACAGGACCCCATGCTGGTTCCTGACCACAATTATATACATCACAGTCCATATTAATAGATGGAATCACATCCAATTTGCAACATAAACATCACAGGGGGAATGCCTATATGTACTGCCCATTCACTAGATGCCACATACTGAGGAAAGGCAGCCCTCCTATTGCTGGGCTTGGAGAAGGATTGTGAAGTGTTATACAAGGGGAAGAATGGGATGCTATGGGAGCCCAGAAAAGATAGCAAATAACCTAGTCCCTAGTCCAAGGACTTCGTGAGGAAGAGACTCTAAGTTGAGATTTCAAGAATGAGGGAAAGGTAGCCAGACAGCAGGGGGAGAGGAGCTGGGTTCTAAGGAGGGGGAACAACATGTCTAAAGGCTGGAACACAAAACAGAGTATAGCGCTTGAAAGAGGAAGTGTGATAGGACTGATGTGGGGCGAATACAGGGCAACATGTAAGTGATAAGGCTGGAGATACAAAGAAGGTCCTCAAAACCTACTGATCCACATGAAGGATTCTAGACTTTATCCTGAGGACCATGAGAACCCAGGGAAGAGGTTAAGAAAAACAGAGATGTCAGCAGATTTCAAATACTAACAAATGTTCATTTTGGCTTCAAAGAGGAAAAACGTGTTGGACCAGAACAACAATCCATTTAGACAGGCCATTCAGGAGGTACATCATATGCCAAACCACCCAGCTCAGCAGAGCCACTCGTCTAAACTCAGACTTTGAGACCAGCATTCCTCAAAATTCAATGCCTAGGAAGTTGTTTCCAACCTTCCACTGGAAGAGCTATCTCCAGAGAAGAGCTACAACAGGAAAGGAACCAGGGTAGCATCGTGCCTCTCTGGTTCCTACGTGGATAAAAACCAACACCAAGGAGCTCATCCCTTAGCAGGGCAGCCTGCTAGGTAACAGGGATGTATGACAGAGGATGTGAAGACCCTGACCCCGGAGACTTGGATAATGGTTAGACTTTGGCCAGGCCTGAAATTCCTGACTGATCTCTCTAGGCCCTAGTGAGGGAGGTTGCCAGACATGTTTCTACCCACTGCTTCCAGGGCAGGGTCCCTAAGAAACACACAGGTCAGCAACGGAGGGTAGAGAACTGGGCAGAGAGGATGCCACAGCCAGGAAATCGGCACAGGGTGGGAGAGCATCAAGGAGTGAGGGGCAGGTGGGAGAAGGGGAAAGGGGCCCTTGGAGATAGAAAGACTGGGACTTCGACAGGAAACAGTTCCCAAGGGGAAAAGTGAGCAGAAGAAAGAAAGAGCTATTCCCAACAAAGCCATCCAGTGGACCACTCGCCAGCCTGGTGCAGAATTTGAGCTGCTGTAATCTCATTTCTTCCTTCCAGGTTGGCCCTGGGTACAAGCAGAAGAAAAGAGAGGCTGATCATATAAAAACTTGAACCGTTGTACAACAAAGAGTATTATCATTGAAATGAAAGGAAACCGGACTAGGGAAGTAGCTCCAGCAAATATGACTTTTTAAATGGATTAATATCTAGAACACATAAAGAGCTCGTGTACATAGATTAGAAAACATCAAGACTGTCATTCGCTAATTGTAAAAAGAACAGTTAGTAAACAAACACAGATGGAACTGTTTCGTCTCTGAGAGGGATCAAAGGAATGAAAACTTTAAAACCAAAGAGCCTATTAAATTAGCCAAAAAAAAAAAAAAAAAAAAAAGTCCCACAATTATTAAGATTGAAAGTAGAGACATTCTTATATCATTAGTAACAATGTAAATTGGCACAGCCTTTTAGAAAGCAATTCAGAGCAAGCTCCCTCTAACTTAGTAATGAGCCTTCTGATGCGAGTGTGTCCTCGGTAAATACTTGTGTGCAAAGATATTCACTGCGGCGTTACAACAGTAAACCAGTAGAAACAACTCGAATGTACAAAAGTGATAGGAAACTTAAAAATCAAGATAAAACAACCTGATAGAATGTTACGTGATCCTTGCAAATGAGAACTGTAGAGCTGAAGTTACTAAGAACATTTACCCTAAATGGGAAACGCAAAACTGAAAAAAAGATATATGTTACGTTGTCAAGAACTGAAAAACAACACATAAAAATGAACTTGATTAGGGACTGGAATGGTGGAATCATAGGGAACTTTTGCTTTTGTTGGCTTTCCTTTATTATTGTAAGGTTTGGGCAATACATGTTTTAAAACATAGTATTTTCATGAGTCACGTGTAGTGAACACCCTTTTCTGTAGAGCAGAGCTACCTGCAGAAAACACCACTGCCAGGTTAGCGGAGGGTGCCTGCCTAGTCCTTCCGAAATTTCAAAGGTCCTTCTGAGATTCCAACTCTGCCTACTAAGACTGGCTGCTCTGAGAAGCTCCTCCTACCCTGACTAGACCTCAAATGCAGCACTTTCCTTTGTTCTTGCTTTTTTTATTGAGGTCTTAAATGCTATGCCTTCCGTGTGTGTGTGTGTGCGCGCGCATGCGTGTGTGTGTGTCTTTGCTTTTTATCAGTTATTGAGATACTACCATAAGCAATATCTAGAGAGTGAGTGCACATTACATCTTTCCGGTGATTCTGTGAGTTAGGTGGTATTATCATCCCCATTTAACAGATGAGGAAATTGAGGATCACAGATTTAAGAATGTGACCTGGACCACAGAGCCAGGAGCCAGAGCCAGAAGGATTCAAGCCTCAATCTCCCTGACTTCAAAGTCCTCATTTTCACCCTTCCTCTCTGTCTACGAAACAAATAAATTAAAACAACAAACCCTCTCAAATGTCACCTTTTCTATTTGCACTAGCTGCCTAAAGAAACTATTAATAATTGCCATGAATCAAGAGGCATTTGTATGAACTGCTTACGAATTAACCAAAAAGACAGGGCAATGCCGCACACACTAATTGGCAAAGTTGATGCAGAAGAGAAAAGGAATTACCTAGAGACTAAAACCTGCACCTGCAGGTAAAACCAAATGACATCAAAAGGATTTCTGCTTGCAAATTAAAAGCAGAATATGGCCCTTATGACTACTGCTTAGAAAAGCAGAGCTTCTGCACTCCTCTTGCAAAAAAATAATCCCACAATCAGCTGAAAGATTCTTTCCAGTTATACTGCATTCCACCTCCAGAAATGGATGTTGTTTGGGACATGGTAGCGAGAACAGTAAAAAGGAGCAGAGGAAGTATTCAGGTATGAAACTAATATAGATGGGGTGATAAATGATTTTAGGCACCACTTATGACTTACTCTATAAATAATGACATAATCATAGCTAAAATATAAATTCTAATTAAATACAAAATCTAACAAAGTCAAACAACAGCAAATGATGTTTGACAGATGCAAAGGTCTTGGGGGAGCCGGGAGCAAGAATTACAATAAAATCTATTCGTGGAACTGTACGATGTCACAGATAGAATAGGCCCGAGA
The DNA here is from genome assembly GCF_037993035.2 of Macaca fascicularis. Taxonomy (NCBI): domain Eukaryota; kingdom Metazoa; phylum Chordata; class Mammalia; order Primates; family Cercopithecidae; genus Macaca; species Macaca fascicularis. The sequence continues at coordinate 156,170,500 of NC_088378.1, read as the reverse complement.
GATCATTTCTTTCAACCTCCTTGTGTTTTGGAGACGGGAAAACTGAGACCCAGCAAGGTAGAGTGAGTAGCACAAGTCACCCTGTTGCAGGGCAGGCAACAGAAACTGAGCCTCCAAACTACCAGTCCAACAGCACACTATCCTCACTCTGTAGGGTCCTGGAAGACTACTCCATTTTAAATCAGATTTTCAAGAGAGCATTAAACGTTCTATAAATATTAAATTCCTTTTGGATAATTTTCTAATGCACAGGGGCACATTTTAAAAAGAAGCCTGGTTTTGATTTCTTTTGGAAAACTGCATGCTGCTCGGTGTTTCATCTGGTATTGAGTGAAATATTAACAGGCCATATAATGGTTTCAGTGTTCCTTCAGTAAAGCTAAACAGAACTCGAAAAACATATCCCCCAGGCCTACAGTGGAGTTTCTGGAGCACACATTAAACTCCACGGTCTGCTCAACAAGCCCATCGCTGTTAAGTAACTCATCAGAAAATAAAGAGGGAATTACCAAAGGGGAATTGCCAAGCAATTAGTTCTCTGAAGCAGATGACATACAACTGTGACAGGGAGGAGCTTCCCGGTTAGTCATATGTCAGATTCAGAGCCTGCTAATCTGTAAATAAAAATGCATCACATATGATTACAGCTGTGATGTAGGCTGAAGCTGCCAGGCTAGGGCACGAATAGTAAATCTTGCATCCTCTTCTCAATTTCCGTGGGTCTGTAAAAGCAAGAGATGTTGCCTTTGAAGACCAAAAAAAAAAGAAACACAAAAGTCGTCAGTAATTTTTCACTCAGTGTAAGAAAGACAATCTGGCCTTCCCTGAGCCAGCTAAGAGAAAAGTGATCTTTCTTCTCTATCATCTTGACATGAATGAGCTCAGATTCATTCACTGTTCCAGTGAAGGAGAGAAAATGAGACGGGGCGAGGCAGGGGCAGAGGGGATGGGAGTTCTAAGCTTCCTTACGGCCACCCTGACTGAAGCGTGACCTCCTTTCGCTGCACGTTTTATTCTTAGAGCTTGCGTTCGGTGCCACACCAGCACCTATCACACTGGAGAGATAAACAGTTCATATCTGCCAAGTCTTGCAAGCTGAGCAATGACCCAGTGAAGTTCTTTTAAGAGTCAAAAGTTCATCATCTCGTTGAGACTCTTGATGCTGAATAGCATTTGGAGCCAACTTAAGCCAATCCCCTGAAATGGATAAGCAAATTGCCACTGTCATCATTTTCTTCAATGAATAATTATTGAAAGTGCATAGGAATCTCAAGGAGATATGAGTAAGAGTGAAAGAAAGGAAGAAAACACCACAAAGCCTGCATAGGACAGCCTGTATCAGAAAGCTCATATGTGACTGAACAGACAGGCAGGCATCAAAAGAGAAGGCTCCAAGGAAGGACCCTTCCTTGATCCTGACTTCCTAGACTGTGTTGTACCTGTGTCATGACTCTTCAAATATTACTCCAAGCCATGCCTTGCCTTATGCACTCGACTGTAAGCTTCTTAAGGACAGGGCTTAAGGAACAGGGCTGAGAGTGCAGACTGGAATCCAAGCATGATTCTATCACTTAACAGCTGGGCAACCTTGGGGAAATTATTCACCCTCTCTGTGCCACAGTTTCTTCGCCTGTGCAATGGAGAAAATAATGATGCCTACCTCGAAGGATTGTAATGAGGATTCAATAAGTTAATATGCAGAATAGTAAATGTGAACTATTGATCATCTCCATATTCCCTAGAATGCCTTGTTGGCATAATGCCTCTCATACATTAGATGCTCATTAAACAATTGCAGACAGAACGATCTGCCCCTGGAGTTGTTTGCTCCATCCCTCTTGTTCCTGTCTTAACCTTCTTGTCTTTGGTGAAAGTTAAATAACTCACTGCTTTTATTCTGAGTCCTTTGGGCTATACAGAGAGCCCATCCTAACTAACTCAGGACCAAAAAAAAAAAAACACTTAATCCTCAAATTTTCTCTCATTATATTAAAACAGACTGCTCACTGAGAACATCGTAACATCATTTCCAGCCTTCTCTTTCACTTTACATCATGAAGTCTTAGACTAACTTTCTCCCCAGAGCCAAGATTCACCACTTCTATATCTCTTTATTTTCTATAAAGTATAAATGGGAAGCCAAATTGTTCAAAGGGCTGTGTCTAGTAACTAGGTATATACAGTATACACACGCGCACACAAACACACACATCTCACATTTTAAAGAGTCCACAGAAAGCCTCCAGGGAATCCTCTGAAGTTACCAAACACACCCACATTAATGTGGTTTATCAGAGTACAGTAAATGAATTGCCACAAATGAACAATTGCTACAGAGTCAAGTAGATGGCACATTGTGATTTACGCATATCACATGAGATGAATAAATCAACAGCAGAAAAGATCAAAGAAATGCTGGAATTCTTGTTAATATGTACAGGACTTCACTGAAAATCTTAATAAAACTGTTTAGAGGAAAACAGAAGGATCACTTGTTTAAAGAAATACCGCATACGCTGAATTTCAAACGTGGCATTCGTTTTTATACACACACACATTAGATTTAGCTAAAATTAGCTCAAGTTCCTATTTTTGTAAAGGTCTTAAAGGAAGAAAGGTTTTGACAAGATTTCATTGAGCTGTAGTTCAGCACTGAGTTTCCGAGGTGCCTGAACTTCTGCAGAAGAGTCCTTATGGCCCACGCATACATCACCCAACTCCTCCAGCCACCCAGCCTCCTTCACCCCAGATCATGAAAAGAAGGCAGACGAAGGCCATGCCACATCAATGTTCATGCTACTCTCCGCTGCCTCTTACCTTCTCTCTACACATTCTACACCAGCTGACGTCATCCCTGAATTCAGTCATCCCCCTCCTGTGTGTCAAACTTTTTGCCAGGCCCAAGAATCCAAGGCCTAATTTCAAAGATCACTTTTATGTCAAGGACTCCTCCAAATTTATCTTCAGACTCGATGTCTCAGTGGTTTTATTCCCACAGTCTCTACTGTCGGCTTGAATCCAGAAACTCAGATGTCCACCAGCACCTAGGCTTCAGCCAGAACATCCTGGTCAGTTACATACCGTGCACTGGCTTGTTATGTCCCAGACACACACATGGCCTTCCTCATGCTCCATCCATCTCTTCCCACAGAAATGCAATCTAGACAGCAGAGCTCAACTCAAGCGATCCCTCCTCCTCAAAGTCTTTCCTGATCACTCCTACACAGCGTCACTCTTCTGAATTCCTTCACTGTTAGAACACCGTTAGAACCCCATTCTATTTGTATTCATTATTTCAGAGAGTTTCTTCTTTCCCCTGCCTGACCATGAAGAAAATAACTGCCTTCCGGTGGCTCTTATTCACTTCTATTCCCATAGCACCATGCAGTAGTTTTTAAAAAATTCACAATGAATAAATGAATGAATCATTTCTTTACATAAATAGTGACTGTGAACAAGTTAGGTCATAACTTGCTATAGCTGTATCATATTTATAAAATAACTAGAACCAGAAAGAACTATAATGTAGGTTTAAGAAAAAAACTGAATGAATATACCAGAGTACAACGTGAATGATACTATTTTTCTGCCTACGTTGAGCCGTCAATCGTGAGGACTGTAATGAGGCCATTATTGATGCAAAATGTTTAGATAATGCTTATAAGCTTTCTTTAAATGCAACCATAGAAAATGTCAGCTGCTTAAAATTCAAGGTGACTGTGCTACTTTGTCAGTATTTTAGTATTCTTAAGACACTTAAACTTCCTAATATACTATAAAAACCTAGGTCTCTTCTCAATAAGCTGCCCATATTGACCAAGAGATACGACTTTTTGCTGCCTGTTTTTCCACAATAAAATTCTTGGGATATTTCTGTTATCACAAATGACTCCCTTTCAACACCACAGGTTAAAAAAATGCACATGTACTCAACCCACCTGCAATTAAACTACTTCTCCAAAGATCTAAATGTGAGGATTTTCAGCCTAGCACATAACTGTTAAAATGAGTATCATCCCTAAGAGATAAAGTAGCAGTAAGACACTCTACCTTTTTCTTTTCTTTTCTTTTCTTTTCTTTTTTTTTTGAGATGGAGTCTCACTCTGTTGCCCAGGCTGGAGTGGCAGGGGCGCGACCTGGGCTCACTGCAACCTCTGCCTCCTGAACTCAAGTGATTCTTCTGCCTCAGAGTCCCAAGTAGCTGGGAGTACAGGCACCTGCCACAATGTCCGGCTAATTTTTATATTTTTAGTAGAGACAGGGTTTCACCATGTTGGCCAGGCTGGTCTAGAACTCCTGACCTCAAGTGATTCACCCACCTCAGCCTCCCAAAGTGGCGTGAGCCACTGTGCCTGGCCCACTCTACCTTTTTCATTCAGCTGACATTTGTAGATCTTAAGAGATAATTTGCATGGAACTTTAGGTTACAGTCCCACTTAAAGAACACCTCTCTATTCCACAGCCAATAAAATATAAGGAAACCAGTTCCACATTTTACAAGAATATCGTGTTTGTGATGACTCCTCCCTCCTCCACCTTGTCCCCCACTGGGACTTTTTTGGCAATTTTTCCTGAGGCATAATACTTCAGTCACTCAGGTTTTTGTTTATTTTTACTCAGACCAGAAACAACCCCATTTATGCATGCAATTCATCAGTTCATCTTACAACAATCTAAAAAAAAAAAAACCACACATGTATCCCATCAGTCAGACAGTTGTGATAAATTCAGAATTTAAAATTAACCAAAAACAAATAAAAGGCTCCTTGGCTTTGCAGAGCCGTAGATGTCTACAGGGTGGGTCCAAAGACCAAGGTCCAGGTATATTTACATATTCCTAGTCATGTATGATTCAGGAGCAACCATCATAAAACATGACCATAACAATCAACCTGTTGAGGGATAAGTTACTTGATAGCATCTGTTAAAAGATACAAACCACACACCAGGTACTATTCTACCCACAGTATATCTACTATTTTACTCCATCCTCACAGCAGCCCTATAAGAAAGTTCTAATATTACCTCCATCTTATACATGAATAAACCGAGGCATTGAAAGGACATAGGACTACTCAAGGTCACAGTGGCCGCTCCAGATCTTAAGTCCAGATGGGTTGATTACGGAGCTCCATGCTCTTATCTAAGATGCCAGAGAATTTATATGTAACTTAAAAATTGACTCTTAAGGTAAAGAGGCAGCTCTTTCTTCAAAGAAATGTGGTCAATCATTGTTTAAATGAACATTTGATAAAGCAAATATCCATCCACCTCTTGAAAAATGAGTTTTGAAAATTCGAATTTTCAAATGGGAGATTTGCTAAAAGTAGAACGAGCTTCTCACCAGCTAAGTCTATCCCTTTACTTAGGAAGAGCTGCTGGAAGACTGGCTGACCCAGGGGTTCCCAAACCTGTGGAGAATCACTGCCTAGACAGATCAGTGATTCCAACAGGGAACATTCTGATTCAGCAAGTCTAGGGTGGAGCCCCTGATTCTATTTTGTTTAGGCTCTCCAGGTGATTCTGTTGCCTAGCCAGGCTTGGGAACCTCTAATCTATTCTGTCTTCACAGTTTCAAGCAGGTCCGTTTCCAAGGCAAATAGAAATTGATCCAGTTTTTTATTTCACAATCTCCCTTGGTTACTTACACCCAAACCCTTGTGTTCCGAAGCCCTTACTGCCCCAAGTTCTAGCAAACCTCTTTTTCTCTCCTGGTTTAATTCGAGGC